>NC_086445.1:611460163-612077663 GCF_028390025.1 Pseudophryne corroboree
TGCTGTCACTCATATAATCCTCCACCATTCTTTCAATGGTGACAGAATCATATGCAGTGACAGTAGACATGTCAGTAATTGTTGGCAGGTCCTTCAGTCCGAACCAGATGTCAGCTTTCGCTCCTGACTGCCCTGCATCACCACCAGCGGGTGGGCTAGGAAATCTTATCCTTTTTCTTGCAGCCCCGGTGGTGGGAGAAATTGAAGAACGCGCTTTTGACGGGTCACGTTCCGCTTGAGTTGACAATTTACTAACCAGCAGGTCTTTGCACCTCTGCACACTTGTGTCTGATAGAAAGAGAGATACAACGTAGGCTTTAAACCTAGGATCGAGCTCGGTGGCCAAAATGTAGTACTCTGATTTCAACAGATTGACCACCCTTGAATCCTGGCAAAGCGAATGAAGGACTCCATCCACAAGTCCCACATACTTTGCGGAATCACTCCGTCTTAGCTCCTCCTTCAATTTCTCCAGCTGCTTCTGCAAAAGCCTGATGAGGGGAATGACCTGACTCAAGCTGGCAGTGTCTGAACTGACTTCACGTGTGGCAAGTTCGCAGGGTTGGAGAACCTTGCACAAGACGGAAATCATTCTCCACTGCGCTTGAGTCAGGTGCATTACCCCTCCTTTGCCTATATCATAGGTGGATGTATAGGCTTGAATGGCCTTTTGCTGCTCCTCTATCCTCTGAGGCATATAGAGTGTTGAATTCCACCTCATTACCACCTCTTGCTTCAGTTGATGGCAGGGCAGGTTCAGGAGTGTTTGCTGGTGCTCCAGTCTTCAGCACGCAGTGGCAGAATTCCGAAAGTGGCCCGCAATTTTTCGGGCAACCGACAGCATCTCCTGCACACCCCTGTCATTTTTCAAAAGATTCTGTATCACCAAATTAATTGTATGTGCAAAACATGGGACATGCTGGAATTTGCCCAGATGTAATGCACGCACAATATTGGTGGCGTTGTCCGATATCTCAAATCCCCAGGAGAGTCCAATTGAGGTAAACTGTTTTGCGATGATGTTCCTCAGTTTACGTAAGAGGTTGTCAGCTGTGTGCCTCTTATGGAAAGCGGTGATACATAGCGTAGCCTACCTAGGAATGAGTTGGCGTTTGCGAGATGCTGCTACTGGTGCCGCTGCTGTTGTTGCTGCGGGAGGCCATACATCTACCCAGTGGGCTGTTACAGTCATATAGTCCTTAGTCTGCTGTATTCCACTTGTCCACATGTCCATGGTTAAGTGGACAGTGGATACAACCGCATTTTGTAGGACACTGGTTACTCTTTTTCTGACGTCTCTGTACATTCTCGGTATTGCCTGCCTAGAGAAGTGGAACCTAGATGGGACTTGATACCGGGGACACAGTACCTCAAACAATTCTCTAAGTCCCACTGAACTAATGGCGGATACCGGACGCACGTCTAACACCAACATAGCTTTAAAGGCCTCAGTTATCCACTTTGCAAAAGGATGACTGCTGTCATATTTCATCTTCCTGACAAAGGACTGTTGAACAGTCAGTTGATTACTGGAAGTAGTACAAGTGGTCTTCCGACTTCCCCTCTGGGATGACGATTGACTCCAGCTGCAACAACAGCAGCGGCAGCAACAGCAGACGTACCACTCAAGGATCCTACGGAGGAATCCCGGTTAGGAGAGGACTCCTCAGTCTTGACAGTGACATGGCCTGCAGGACTACTGACATTCCTGACTGAGGAGGAAGTTGACACTGAGGGAGTTGGTGGTGTGGTTTGCAGGAGCTTGGGTACAGGAGGAAGAAGGGATTTAGGTGTCAGTGGACTGCTTACGCTCTTACCCAAAGTTTCACAACTTGACACTGACTTCTGATGAATGTGCAGCAGGTGACGTATAAGGGAGGATGTTCCTAGGTGGTTAACATCCTTACCCCTACTTATTACAGATTGACAGAGGCAACAGATGGCTTGACACCTGTTGTCTGGATTTGTGGAGAAATAATTTCACACTGAAGAGGTGGCTTTTTTGGTAGTTTGCCCAGGCATCACAATGGGCTTCTTCATCCCATGGACAACAGGTGTCTCCCCTGGTGCCTAACTTAAACAAACTACATCACCATCAGAATCCTCATCGTCAACTTCCTCCTCAGCGCCAGCAACACCCATATCCTCATCCTGGTGTACTTCAACAGTGACATCTTCAATTTTAATAACAGAAACTGGACTGTGGGTGCTCCTTCCAGCACTTGCAGGGGGCGTGCAAATGGTGGAAGGAGCCACCTCTTCCCGTCCAGTGTTGGGAAGGTCAGGCATCGCAACCGCCAACACACTTGGACTCTCCTTGGGGATTTGTGATACCATCTCAGAACGCACAGTTCTTTTCTGTGCTCTTTCCAGCTTGACTCTTTTAATTTTTCTAGCGGGAGGATGAGGGCTTCCATCGTCATGTGAAGCTGAACCACTAGCCATGAACATAGGCCAGGGCCTCAGCCGTTCCTTGCCACTCCGTGTCATAAATGGCATTTTGGCAAGTTTACGTTTCTCCACAGATCATTTACATTTCTTTTTTTGGGTCTATTTACTGAACTTTGGCTTTTTGGATTTTACATGCCCTCTACTATCACATTGGGCATCGGCCTTGGCAGACGACGTTGATGGCATTTCATTGCCTATGTCATGGCTAGTGGCTGCAGCTTCAGCACTAGGAGGAAGTGGTTCTTGATCTTTCCGTTTTATCCTCCAAATTTTTTTTCCCTATTATTTTTTGGGAGTTATATAAGACAATATGCGGTACAGAAATGACTGGAATGACTGATGGACAGGACACTACCACTGGTCTGATTCAACACAACACTGTAAGAGACTTTTGGTTGTTATAATCATTATAATACTGTAGCAGTGGACATATAGCTGCAGCGTATACCACTGTGACTGCCTCCTCACTGGAATGACTGATGGACAGGACACTACCACTGGTCGGATGCAGCACAACACAACAACACTGTAAGGGACTTGTGATTGTTGTTATAATTATTATAAAACTGTAGCAGTGGACATATAGCAGCAGCGTATATCGTCACTGGAATGACTGATGGACAGGACACTACCACTGGTCTGATGCAGCACAACACAACAACACTGTAAGGGACTTGTGATTGTTGTTATTATTATTATTATTATTATTATTATTATAATACTGTAGCAGTGGACATATAGCAGCAGCGTATATCGTCACTGGAATGACTGATGGACAGGACACTACCACTGGTCTGATGCACACAACACAACACCACTTAATACAGCTACACTGGATATATGGCAGCAGAGGACACCAACACTGTGACTGGCTGGACTGATGCAGCACAATACACTGACTACACTGGACAGCACAACACAGCACAAGACTCGCCACCCCACTTTCCCGCCCCCACACAGACACTGAACACTGAGGACACGTCCTCTCAATACACTCTCTCCGAGACTGGAGTGAAAATGGGCGCAATTCGAGGCTCCTTATATGGAATCCAAATCCTGCAAGAATCCGACAGCGGGATGATGACGTTTTGCCGCGTTCGGGTTTCCAAGTCAGGCGGGAAAACCCGAGCCTGGCTCGGAACCGAACTTGGAAGGCAAAGTCCGCTAGGGTTCGGTTCTCTGAGAACCGAACGCGCTCATCTTTATTTTAAACAAGTTGGCATTTGTTCCTATTTTAATAGATACTTGTTTGTCATCGGATTTTAAGTGTGATTAACTAAAGACCATAGTAGTTATTTGGGTTGGATTCAAGATACCAGCACTCAGAATGCCTGCAGTCACATGACCAACAGCGGCATTGCGGCACCTATAATCCCAATAGCTAGTAGGTAAGTATGCTAACCCTCTCCCAACCCTCCCCTTAACCCTAACCATCCCTTCATGCAGCCTAACCCTCCCTTCTTGCAGCCTAACCCTAACCTCCCATCCCACAGCCTAACCGTCCCCAGCATATTTACGTTCGGGATGTCGGCTCTCGGGACTCCAGCATTAGGATTCTGATGAGTGTAGGGATTCTGGCATGGGTCTTCTGACTGCCGGCATTCCACATCTTTTAATGCCAACTACATGCCAGTTATTTCTCCCTCCACTCCTGCTACTTCTCGAGGGACTTTAAAAGTATATTTGTTATACATAATATCTTACATTGGAAAAACCATGGTTGCTCAAACTCGTGATTAATAGGGTGAGTTTGGTATATCTGTGTTATTTACACTATCTTTCAAATATGATGGATACCTAGGATCCACAGTTTAGCAGGACAGTACTCAGGTTATTACTAACAAATGCTGGTATCAAAGGAGCAAGCCCCATTACTTGAGCTGGCATAGAACTTTTCCACCCAGGACTCTGTGAACGCTAGTTTACTTACAGGACTAAAAAGCATATACCTTAAACACACTTGATACACTTTAATATTGAGCCGCTGCGGCCGTGGTAATTAACCTTTCACCTTTATGTTATTCACAAACCTTACGTACACAAAGTCGCACAGTGTACGCACTCTGCGTACATATGCCTAAAGGGCGTAGTGACTACACAGTTTGCGTACACAGGCCTATACGCTGTTAGCACAATGCAGCAGCCGAGTGACTGTAAATACACTTTAATACCTTAGCAGGGAAAGAAAACACTACACCAGATTGTATTTAAAATGCCGGGTTCCGACACACCAACATATTATTACTGAAAGGGGGTTACAATAACAATACAATACAATAGAATAATAGCTACAGTCAATGGTACATACTTGTTTGGTTTTCGCCTGCGCTTCCCAGTCTGGTCCTCAGTCATCTGGGTAGATAACCTTTAGAGTCTGTGATAGTGACCTGGCATGCAGCTGGCTCTTTATACAGTGGATTAAAACATAATACAATAGACACTATGTGCTCTTCTTCCATTGGTTCGGGGGTGGGAAATATCCTGTGCACCGGGGATCATTGGTCAGCTCAAGAAGTGGGTGATGGCTAAGACTTGAGATGTGATTTCTGTTGTTTGCATCTGAGTTCCCGCCCCATGACCAGTTAAACCCATCACATTAATCATACATAAATCTGGTATTATTAATAACTTAATGTGGTAATATATGATAATATTCTTATTCCCACCAGATTAATGTTTATTTATATATATATATATATATATATATATATACACACACATACTCCTGCTATTACAATTTGTTAGGAATTTTATATATATATACATCTCCAAGAGTTTAGACTATGAATGTTATTACCTCAGATTTCTAAATGTCTGGTTTGTATTTTTGTTAGCTATTGCTAATTGAGTTTCTCCTCAGCCTAGGTTCCTGGGTATTGTCTTTTTGTTTGTCTTGTCTTCAGACAAGACAATGACAATCCAGTATTTATTGTTGTCGACAGAAACTGGGCTACCCTAGAATAATTGGAGTAAACAAAGGTGTTTGCCTTCTTCATAGAATTTCAAAGCTTTGTGTAAATAAGGCCATTGTATTTGAGTCTCTGGGAGTTTAATTTATGTGTGACTGATCTTCATGCTATTAGAAGAGGAAGCAGACAGTGGGGGATTTATGCAATATATGGATTAGATATATGATATGTCTTTGTGGCTTTTCCATGCGAGTACAAATTCCACTGTAATTACTCATACCACGCTCTAATGCGCAGGACCGCGGAAGCGACCATACGCAAATTGCGAATATGTGCACGCACGGCCGAATACGTACGCACACGGAGGCCATCTATGTGGTGTTTGTACGTAATGTGTGTACTGTAATATTTTCTGACTTCGACAGTCCACCCTTTGGCAGTCATCAATAACTGCCACTAACTAATCAATAAACAGGAAAAAAATATTACCTATACAATATATACAAAAGCTTGGATGATCGGGGGAGAGTTGTAGGTGGGAAATGTATGACCTAGTGGGATAGTAAAAAGCATGTATGTATGAATCCATGTCTGAGGGGCATGTATCATCGTGCCGTAAATGTTCTAAATAAGCTTCGAGGTATTGCGAAGTATACATTAAATCCTTCTCATCCCATATTAAGGGTCTGTAAATGGGAAACAAACACTACCAAGCTCTTTTTGGCTTCTTGTTCCAACAAATGGGGTGCACATTTAGTTGATGATACATGGAGGGGGAACATATGTGAGTGCTAGTTTATGTGGATATCACCTGTCGACTGTGTGTGCCATTAACTGGAGGTTGAAGAGATGAAGATAAGACACATATATAAAAATACATTCACATAAACATTTTGGGTATGGCTGACGTCTTTTCCAGTTGGATGTATCTGGGCAGAGGGGGAGACAAAGAAAAACGGGTGAAAGAAACAGGCCATGAAATTCATTTGCAATCCTTATCATAACGCTGTCTCTATGGATGGATCGTAGATTAAATCTGCTGCTATAACAGTGCCCTCGCTCCTTATACTCATCAAATTTGTGCCGTGATTGCACCTTGTTAGAATTTGAAAACAACTAAATATCAAACCAATAATTATGATGACTCCCAGGGTACAAAGGAGAAACTTCCCCACACTCATAATGACATTTTGAGCCCACTCTCCTAAACCTGAGAACCATTTGCGTGGGTTCAACCATGAGACCCAGCTGGTCAGTTCATTACAGTCGCAAAGGTAAGGTTGTGTTTCCTCATGAACTCCCACTTCAACTGCAAGATCTCGTCCATCTTCTGATCGATGATCTCCGTTGGGTCGTCAGTATTGTTCGTAATATATGTACAGCACTTCACACCATATTGAGTTGCCAGAGTAACACAGTACCCACCTGTCACAGCTGTGACATAATTAAGGACCATCCTGTGCTGAATCAGTTCCTTCTTTTAGGCTTGTAACTCCCTTCCTGTGTACCTGAAGGTGTAATCATACATCTCAGTGATATTATCTATCAAGTTCGCTAGCGCATGTATATAGTTATAATTTATAGTTCCTCTGGCAGTACGGGTAATGTCTAATGCGAGAAGGAACTGAATCCTGGTGGATTCGTGGATCAAATCAGAGGCTGCGTGCTCTGCCCTATCTATGAGGTGTCTCTTGATGATGTGTTCATAGTGAGTATGAGTATCAGGAGCCTGAGCACTGCGGTGAACGTCTTTCATTTTATCATTGGTTATGATCATGACCTCCGGTAGTACTCTCCCAATATAACACAATCCCTCTGAGCTCGGGGCAAGCCACTTGTACGCCTTCCTCCCACATATGAAATAGGCATCATCTGGGAGAACATAGGGGACAAAATGTAACATCACCATATTGCAAACTTTCCAAGTAAAGAAACCAATCCCTAGTTCTCCCATCTGCTCAGTACAAGTGTCGGGCTGGATGATATGGGCACAATACCCTGACGATACTTTTCCAACCCACATGGTCTTGCTTCCATGTGTATACCTATACCGAAAATACCTCCCACTGTTGGCTATTTGGCGTACAAGTTCAGCAGACAATATCCCTTCACAGTGCCTCCGAGCACCATGACTACCAGAGCGCTTACTGATACCAGCCTTTACTCGAGTGATGTGCTGCTCCTGAGATCCTACAAATTCGTACTCGCCATCAGAACCCATTCCAGATCCCCGCTCGACCTCTCTGGGACCCTCACCAAAACAAATTGTCCTGATCAAAAACAGAATTACTAGTAGAACCCGAAAAGCAGTCTCTTGTGATAGATCCATTTCGTTAGGGGGAAGAAGGAAAATAAGAAGGAGAAAAGAAAGGAAAATGCAGGGGTAGGTGAAAAAAGAAAATGGTGCGACAACCATCCTAAATCTTGTTGCTCTCTGTCCTCAGATGCCCTTCAACAGTCCTGCCTCTCAACTTTCCTGGAACAAACACTCCAGTGATACGAGATTCTCTACACTCTGCTCTCTGTCACGAGTTCTCTCCGGGTCAGCGACCTTCTTGCAGTGGGACGAGTGGACCCAAGTCTCTCTTTCGGCGACCTTCAATGCTGTCATGCTGGTTTAGAAGACTTGATATGGTACCTCCCATCTGTCTATGAGGCAACCTGAGCGTAAGAAATTTCGAATCATCACATAATCCCCAGGCTCAATGTCATGACAATTACTGTCCGGTAGGTCAGGAATCACCAGCTTTACATTTCTTTGTTGATTTCTCAGCTGCTGGCTCATCCCAACCAAATATTTCACAGTCACTTCATTTTTACATTTCAAATCATCCTGGGGGTCTATCATTACATGAGGTTGTCGACCAAAAAGAATTTCAAAGGGTGATAAGTTAAGCGGAGACCTGGGAGTGGCTCTGATGCTGTACAACACTAGTGGCAAAGCTTCTGGCCACAACAATCCAGTTTCAGCCATTAATTTGCTCAGCTTCCCATCAGTTTGCACATGACCTGAAAGACTTCACCTGTAACGTGGGTACCCCTATCACTTTCAATCATTCTAGGGATACCATATCTACACACAAATTCCTGCACAATTTTCTTTGCAGTGAACGTAGCAGTATTTGTGGCAGCAGGGAACGCTTCTACCCAGTTGGTAAATACATCAATAAAAACTAACACATATTTCAAATTCCTACAGGGTGGTAACTGTATGAAGTCGATTTGTATTACCTGAAAAGGTCCGTCTGTAGGAGGGATATGGAATGGCTCTGTTGGTATTGTCTTTCCAATATTCTTCCTCAAGCAAGTAAAACATGTCATTGCTCTCTTACCTGCATGAAAATAGAATCCTGGCGCACACCAGTAGGCTCTCATTAGCCTGCACATACCCTCTTTGCCTAGATGAGTCAAACCGTGTGCCACCTCAGCTAGACTTGGAAGGTATGCTCTGGGGGCTACTGGCTTACCGTGTTCACATGTCCACAGTCCTGAGGACTCCTGGCCATACCCCTTTGTCCTCCAGACTACCTTTTCCTGTAGGGAACACAAATTTTTCATTTTAATTTACTATCATGTGTTATCAGTTGTGTGAAGTAAACCATCTCTGGATGAGAGGAGAGAGAGGGAAAAAATAGTAAATAAAAAAAGAAAATGTCAGGTTTGGCAATCTCAGGTTTGGCATTCACCAACAGGCTGTCACACCATCATGCATATCGGTGTCTGTACACAGTCTCCCTTCAACAGTATTCTCATTCTCCACCCTTTGTGCTTGACCAGGCACACTGCATTAATACTGGTGTCCTTATGCTGGTGAGATATACTGGATTTGGGCAGAACTCTGAAGGACTGAGTAGGCATGTGGCGTTTGAACTGTAATCGGGTCCATGTGTTGTACCCTCCTGTCGGTGAACATAAGAGATGAGGAGGAAACTTTGAAGAAAAATCACATAGAGGTTAGTAACAGGTAAGTTTATAGACGCAAAGAGGATTTTATAAAATTTTACAACTTGATTGGGCACTATGGGGAAGTGATTCTCTACTGTCTATACCCCTTAGATCCTGCACTAGCCTGTAACCCCTCCCCCCACTCTTTTTCACAGGGAAGATGGGACTATTGGCGGTGCTGGATGTCCTGACTAGGATGCCCTGCTGTAGCAGCCGCTCTATGATGGGGTACACTCCTAACTCTACCTCTGGCTTCAGAGGATACTGAGGGATTTTTTGAGCTATCCTACCATCTTTTACTTGTACTACTACTGGAGCTACATTCGCCATCAATCCAGTGTCTTGTCCATCTTTGGTCCAAAGGGAACCCGGTATTTGTGAGATAATTTCCTCTACCTTTGATGGACATTTGTCTATAACAGTAGAATGCGACATTAGCCTTTGAGGGGTGTCTAATATATCTTGTACTTCTTGAGCATGGTTCTCAGGTATATCCAAGAATACACCCTGAGGAGTACAATATATGACACACCGTATTTTACACAATAAGTCTCTGCCGAGTAGATTAGTCGGAGCCGATGCAGCCAGCAGAAAAGAATGTTTGGTTTGCAAGGGCCCTATCGTAATCTCTGCAGGTCTACTCAAAGGGTATTTTTGCACCGTTCCTGTTACTCCCATTGCCAAAATCATTTTTCCCGTGGTCTTTACACCTGATGTGGAATTCAACACTGACCTGGCCGCCACTGTATCTACAGGAAATGGTAATGGTACACCAGCTACATCAACCGTGACCTCAGGTTCACTACCAAGGCTAGCAATCAACTTCACTGGCTGCAGACTACAGGTGTGGCCCAACCCCTAATGTGTATTGGTACCCTCCCGCAGCGTATTGGCAGCTATGATATGTGAGAGGGGGTAGCTGAGAATTTTCAGAGGTCTGCCAATCTCTCCTTGGTGGGTACCTCCTTGTTTCCCCTGCATGTGGCTCAAAATTTCTCCTATGTGGTCCCTGATCCCAATTATGTGAATTGTAGTGTGGTTCGTATCCTGGTCTAGGGGGTCGGTATGCATTATGTGTACCTTTATTCCTACATTCCCTTGCGTAATGTCCTTCCTTCTGACACTTATAGCATACTACTACACGTGACTTACCATCAGGGGTCTGGGGTTTTGGCTGATGTGGTTTTGTTGTAAGAGCATTTATACTTACTGTCATCAGCTTATCCCCCTGAGACTCCCTGTGTTTACTGATGTTCCAGTCGTGCTCGATAGAGGACTCTCTCAATGCAGCCACCGAGATACCTCTCCAGTTAGGTAGAGAGGTTTGTACTCTTGTTCTCAGTGCCTCCTTTAACCCGTCCATTAATACAGAAACGGCTACCTCCCTATGATGTGCATTATCTTTAATGTCCTCGATCCCAGTGTATCTATCTATTTCCTGCAGTGCTCGATGGAAATATTCGGATGCCATTTCACCTTCCTTTTGTCTTGTGGAGAAGATTTTATTTCATTTGACAACAGTAGGGAAATACACTCCTAGTTGCAGATTGATTTGCTTTACGTTCTCCTGATTGTATTCATCAGTGAGAGGTACCTCTGCGTCTAACTTACAATCGGTTATGAATTTCGTGGTGTCAATATTTGAGGGTAAACACACCTGTAGCACTGTTCGCCAATCTTTATTTGTGGGCTCATGGGCGTTACCTAACTCTTTAACAAACTTCTGGCATCCGACTAGTTCTTTTCTGGGTTCAGGAAATTCTGACATAATTGACCTTAACTCTGCTCGGGACCAAGGACAATGCATGGCAATGTTCCTGATGGGAGTTACTCCCTGATTGTCAGTTCTCCCGTTGGGAACTGCAATCACCCTGACAGGATTTAATTCAATTACATCATTCTGGTTTGATTCTATAATGTAAGGAGCTATTGTTTCTGCATAGTGTATGGTACCGTACTTACCTGTGGACACGACCTCACTTATCCCTCCGCTAGGGGGCCTTGCTACAACTCTTGGTGGTTGGGCCGTGCCCACCTGGGTGTTTTGTATGGTGGCTGCTAGAGAGAGTGCCGATATCGTGCTGGGCTCATCTTCCTGCTCACAATCCTGGGGAAAATTTAAAACGGGATACAGCTGGCAAGGGTTAGCGTTAGTACATTTATCAATCACATTCCTATCCTGTACCAATGCACCATTGCTTGTAGCCACTTTCTCCCCATCAATATATGGTGGTGGTGGTGGTGCGGTTGCCATTGTTTTCCTGCTAGGTTTGGAACCTGCTGTGCGAGCTAATTCCCTTTGCACATCCCCCTCTTGCTGCCATAGATTTAAGCAATCTGTATGTCTAATCCTTTGTTTTCTGGATTTTATCAGACATATCCTTATCCTTAACTTCTGTAATACCTCTGGTTCAAAGCTGCCCACCCTAGGGAATGATACCCTATCATTGTTAGTCATACGTACCCATTCATCACAATAAACTTCAGCGTGTGGACCATATTTTCCACACATAATAAACCTTGCTGACCCTCTCAGCCGCAATTCTGACCTTCTCGGTCCCGAGTCTGACCTTCTCGCTCCCAACTCTTCTGCCTGAACCCTGGCTACCATACGTCCCTTAGTTGAGCAATCCCATAATTTGCGGGTCTTGCCTTCTCGGCTAATCCCACAAATACCAAAATACTCAATATAAGGCAACTGTGAAAGCTCTCCGAGCGCTTCCACCCACTCTCGCCCACGTTGGCCGGTACTACCATACACTGTCGATAGCGAAGGCGATGTACCCAACTTAGGGCCCCTAATTGACCTATATTTACTGGAAGTTTTTAGGAATAACTTACCCTTTCCAGTAAAGTATCTGTCGTTGGAGATTCTCCTGAGAGAGACCAGCAAAAACTCCCTATGCACTTTTTATACACAAATCACACTTGCGTATGCTCTACACAACACTAATGATACCGGGATTTTACGCAAAAGCTCGTAAAAGGGGTATCAAGTTGCGCTATATATCGCACCCACAAACGCGCGGTCCAATCGCACAGCGTATAGGTACTTGTTACCTATCCGCCTTACGACCACTGGAATCGAATCCCAAGCTGCGAAACCTCAGCCGGAGCGTATCAAAAAACTATATGGGTCACAAAGTTCACAATTCCCTACCAAGTTCCTGTGTAAGTCTCCTCACGACTTACGTATTCCAATCTATACTAACGTGAGTCAGCCGCCTCATGCCGCCAAGCCTCCACTCACTTGGTGTACCAACTACTGGATCCCGAATTCCTGTGTTCAATCCACTCACTTCTACTTTCACTCACTCAAATACACTTTGTTTTTCTGTACAGAAAATTTTCACTCGTTCTGATTGGCAGCTTTATACCCAGAGGCTATACAGTTTAAACAAAAGTTTTATACTAATCTGCTTTAGAAACTGGATAGTTTTGTGCTATTGTAGCATAGCTACTGTCCCACCTTTTTACTAAACGACACTATTGTGTAATTTGTACTTAGCGCCCGCACTCTTACGCACTTTGCGTAAACACATGCGACCATGCGTGTCTGTTACGCTGCGTGCGCGGTCCTGTACTTTGTCCGAGACACGTGTACAAAACCGAGCCTCCGCATTAAAACAAATCCCACAACCTCTATAAATGTGAGCGGGCCAGACCTGCGTGTTGTGCTTTATATTTACTTCCTTAAACACTTTTATTTCAAATTTAACTATATAGCAACAAACGTATCCGATTTCACACAGACCTAAATGAATCTAGCAATCTGAGTCTTGTGGCAACAATGTGAGAGGGTATGCAAAGTATCATGCCCTTTGTGTATGCTTTTTGGCGCCAAAAAAATTCACAGATTTTTTTAAATAGCTTTTTTCCTGTTTTACGGGTTCTATCAGCTTCTCTGCAGACCAGACAGTGCAGACGCAATCTAACATCACACAAATAGGGTTTTCAGCACATCCATCGACCATGAAAAGGTTACGTAGGATGACTTTCCGCCCTTTGCTGATAGATTAAGTCTGCTATGACCTGTTAGGCTGTGAGCATGTGAAAACCGGACGATGCCTCCAATTGTAAACGTTAGTTTACTTACAGGACTAAAAAGCATATACCTTAAACACACTTGATACACTTTAATATTGAGCCGCTGCAGCTGTGGTAATTAACCTTTCACCTTTATGTTATTCACAAACCTTACGTACACAAAGTCGCAAAGTGTACGCACTCTGCATATGTACGCCTAAAGGGCGTAGTGACTACACAGTTTGCGTACACAGACCTATACGCTGTTAGCACAATGCAGCAGCCCGAGTGGCTGTAAATACACTTTAATACCTTAGCAGGGAAAGAAAACACGACACCAGATTGTATTTAAAATGCCGGGTTCCGACACACCAACATATAATTACTGAAAGGGGGTTACAATAACAATACAATACAATAGAATAATGGCTACAGTCAATGGTACATACTTGTTTGGTTTTTGCCTGCGCTTCTCAGTCTGGTCCTCAGTCATCTGGGTAGATGACCTTTAGAGTCTGTGATAGTGACCTGGCATGCATACAGTGGATTAAAACATAATACAATAGACACTGTGTGCTCTTCTTCCATTGGTTCGGGGGTGGGACATATCCTGTGCACCAGGGATCATTGGCCAGCTCAAGAAGTGGGTGATGGCTAAGACTTGAGATGTGATTTCTGTTGTTTGCATCTGAGTTCCCGCCCTATGACCAGTTAAACCCATCACATTAATCATACATAAATCTGGTATTATTAATAACTTAATGTGGTAATATATGATAATATTCTTATTCCTACCAGATTAATGTTTACGTGACTCTGAACGATATGATCCCACACATGATATGATTATCTATTTCCATCCTCAAGATATACATATATCCCCATTTATCCATATACTCATATATATATATATATATATACACACACACACACACACACACACACACACACATACTCCTGCTATTACAATTTGCTAGGAATTATATATATATATATATATACATCTCCAAGAGTTTAGACTATGAATGTTATTACCTCAGATTTCTAAATGTCTGGTTTGTATTTTTGTTAGCTATTGCTAATTGAGTTTCTCCTCAGCCTAGGTTCCTGGGTATTGTCTTTTTGTTTGTCTTGTCTTCAGACAAGACAATGACAATCCAGTATTTATTGTTGTCGACAGAAACTGGGCTACCCTAGAATAATAGGAGTAAACAAAGGTGTTTGCCTTCTTCATAGAATTTCAAAGCTTTGTGTAAATAAGGCCATTGTATTTGAGTCTCTGGGAGTTTAATTTATGTGTGACCGATCTTAATGCTATTAGAAGAGGAAGCAGACAGTGGGGGATTTATGCAATATATGGATTAGATATATGATATGTATTTGTTGCTTTTCCATGCGAGTACAAATTCCACTGTAATTACTCATACCACGCTCTAATGTGCAGGACCGCGGAAGCGACCATACGCAAATTGCGAATATGTGCACGCACGGCCGAATATGTACGCACACGGAGGCCATCTATGTGGTGTTTGTGCGTAATGTGTGTACAGTAATATTTCTGACTTTGACAACTCCCAATTGCACTTTTAGTGGCTTTTATGGAACAAATGTGAGGTGCATTGGTCTCCCATGAGCAATTACAAAGACTCTGGGTCTCTTTTACTTTGGGAGTTTATACCCATTATTATTTCAACTCTGATTACATTCAATGGCACAGTTTTCTGGCTTATATGGAAATATCCCAATGGACAAACTTTCTCCATAAGCTTAGACTCATCTTGAGAGACTAGGGGCCTAGAGATTTCTATTTTCTTCTTTTCTTTATTGAATTGTAATGTTATTAGTCATACCTCCTCACATAGGGGGTAATTCTGAGTTGACTGCAGCAGGAAGTTTGTTAGCATTTGGGCATAACCATGTGTACTGCAGGGGAGGCAGATATAACATTTGCAGAGAGAGTTAAATGTGGATGGGTTATTTTGTTTCTGTGCAGGGTAAATACTGGCTGCTTTATTTTTACACTGCTATTTAGATTTCAGTTTGAACATGCCTCGCCCAAATCTAATTCTCTCTGCACATGTTATATCTACCTCCCCTGCAGTGCACATGGTTTTGCCCAACTGCTAACAAGTTTTCTGCTGCGATCAACTCGGAATTAGGCCCATAGTTTTTCAACCAACTTATTTATTTCTTTAATTTGAGTAGAATTTCAATATTTTTTGGGATTGCTTTCTTGACTTTTTATGCTCCTGAGCTTCCACTAAGGCATCTTCATGTTTTGCCTCTCATAAGTTGCAGGATAGATGGAGGTTATTGACTAATGGTAGTCCTCATTCCTGCAACATTTCTGCAACTTTTCATGCTTATTTGAATTGTGCTAGGAAACCTGCAACTTTATCTTCTGCTACAATCTCATTCCTGCAACTTTTCATGCTTATTTGAATTGTGCTAGGTAACCTGCAACTTTACTTATAATTAGTTATTCCTAGCCACTACTAAAGTAGGAAATCACTGTGTGCTCGTGGGGGATGTACTGGTTTGTTGATGTTCACACCTACTGAAATCTTTTTGTTCTGAGTGGGGTTTCAGAGGGTGGGTGCTGCTAGCAATCAAGCCTGTATCCCTGTTTGCATGTATATTTAATCAGTACATATCTGGCTGCAAGCATCTTATGGGCCCTACACATTGCATGATCCGCCGCCGAGCTGCCCGACGGCGGATACGGCTGACGGGTGACCCGGCGGCGAGGGGGCAGTGACGGGGGGAGTGAAGTTTCTTCACACCCCACGTCACCCGGCTCCATAGCAGTGCAGGCAAATATGGACGAGATCATCCATATTGGCCTGCATGCACAAGGGAAGGGGCACCAGCGATGAACGAGCGTGGGCCCGCACTTCGTTCATCGCTGGTGCCTCCACACTGAAAGATATGAATGGTATCTTGTTCATTAATGAACGAGATTGTTCATATCTTTTATTATTATCACCCAGTGTGTAGTGCCCATTAGTTGCTAAGTATGTTAGTGCAAAGTATGAGGATAAGAATCTTGGAGATATAAGGATATAAATGTGATAGCCGGGCAGCGGCCGCTCCATCAGTTATTTTTAAAAAAGCATTGGACACCAGGCCATGTCATCACATAAGCAAGCAGTTTATTCACAGTTCAGACAGGGTTATCACGACAGTAACATTTAACTCCTTGTTCTCCTCTCCAGCGCAATATTCATATGGGTTACATCAAGTTACATCTCCTTTCATTTGCTTCACGGGCAATAACAGCATTTACAGTGATGTGACATCCTTACAGTACAGTACATACCAGCGCAGTCTCTGGGAATCAGTAGTGCGGCTTTCGCAAACTGAAATTCATTTTAGTGTGCTCTCCCCCATTCGCTAGGGGCTCCATCTAAACGGGATCTCATGTACACTTTACTGGGGGCCTTCCGCCAAACGTGGTTCCTACCACTCACCCAGCTCGTCCTATCCCGCAGACTCACACCTCCCATCCTGCTTCTTGGGTACCCCTGAAGGTCCTTTGTTCCTGGTTCCTTCCACTGTACTCTGCATACTGTGGCTCTCACACTGCACTCTCCATCTCTCGCTGAAGCTGCTGGCTCTCCTGTCACACTGCAGATATGGGCTCTCCCTCTCTTCATAGCAACACCCACACGCTGCTCTTCTTTCCATCATGCCAGGGACTGTGGAGTGCCATTCTTGTTCCACAGTCCCCAGCCTGCGTTTCTCCTGGACACTTAGCCTGTGCCTTCCATCCTCAGTCCTCAGCTCACACTGCACTGTCCTGTGCTTTGTTCCTTTTCCTCAAATCCCCCTGCACTTCCTGTCCTAACACCCTACATGTGGCAGGGTCTGCTAGAACTGGTTTGGGGCCATAAAACTCCCCCACTCACTGATAAGAATTAAAAGGCTTTTGGAACTTTCCAATATCTCTTGTCTACTAACATTCCAGTATGCCACATACACCCCTGCTAAAATCTTGCGTGTCCCCACGCAATATAACTAATTAGCTATGAGCTTGCAAAAAGTCTAGCAAGGAACAGTCTCTTATACTCTACAGCAAGGTCAAAACATAACACACAATATAACAATCACATGAGCAGAAAAACATGGCATGCAAAACATCACATGAAATACAAATCACATATACTGCTGCCTATTTCCTATGAATTACAGTCCTGGGTCACAGATGATCATGAATGTTCCAACATCTTCTGGCAATTGTGCTAAACACTTAGAACCTGCCCGTGCCGGCCCTTGTCTCCCCCAGTTCGCTGAGTCAAAAGAGATAGGTGGCTTTCATGGGCCCCTCCCAATAAAGTTTTCCCCAAATTGTCAAATAAATCTTCGGTACCGATCCTGTTCGCGGACGCCAAATTGTGATAGCCGGGCAGCGGCCGCTCCATCAGTTATTTTTAAAAAAGCATTGGACACCAGGCCATGTCATCACATAAGCAAGCAGTTTATTCACAGTTCAGACAGGGTTATCACGACAGTAACATTTAACTCCTTGTTCTCCTCTCCAGCGCAATATTCATATGGGTTACATCAAGTTACATCTCCTTTCATTTGCTTCACGGGCAATAACAGCATTTACAGTGATGTGACATCCTTACAGTACAGTACATACCAGCGCAGTCTCTGGGAATCAGTAGTGCGGCTTTCGCAAACTGAAATTCATTTTAGTGTGCTCTCCCCCATTCGCTAGGGGCTCCATCTAAACGGGATCTCATGTACACTTTACTGGGGGCCTTCCGCCAAACGTGGTTCCTACCACTCACCCAGCTCGTCCTATCCCGCAGACTCACACCTCCCATCCTGCTTCTTGGGTACCCCTGAAGGTCCTTTGTTCCTGGTTCCTTCCACTGTACTCTGCATACTGTGGCTCTCACACTGCACTCTCCATCTCTCGCTGAAGCTGCTGGCTCTCCTGTCACACTGCAGATATGGGCTCTCCCTCTCTTCATAGCAACACCCACACGCTGCTCTTCTTTCCATCATGCCAGGGACTGTGGAGTGCCATTCTTGTTCCACAGTCCCCAGCCTGCGTTTCTCCTGGACACTTAGCCTGTGCCTTCCATCCTCAGTCCTCAGCTCACACTGCACTGTCCTTTGCTTTGTTCCTTTTCCTCAAATCCCCCTGCACTTCCTGTCCTAACCCCCTACATGTGGCAGGGTCTGCTAGAACTGGTTTGGGGCCATAAAACTCCCCCACTCACTGATAAGAATTAAAAGGCTTTTGGAACTTTCCAATATCTCTTGTCTACTAACATTCCAGTATGCCACATACACCCCTGCTAAAATCTTGCGTGTCCCCACGCAATATAACTAATTAGCTATGAGCTTGCAAAAAGTCTAGCAAGGAACAGTCTCTTATACTCTACAGCAAGGTCAAAACATAACACACAATATAACAATCACATGAGCAGAAAAACATGGCATGCAAAACATCACATGAAATACAAATCACATATACTGCTGCCTATTTCCTGTGAATTACAGTCCTGGGTCACAGATGATCATGAATGTTCCAACATCTTCTGGCAATTGTGCCAAACACTTAGAACCTGCCCGTGCCGGCCCTTGTCTCCCCCAGTTCGCTGGGTCAAAAGAGATAGGTGGCTTTCATGGGCCCCTCCCAATAAAGTTTTCCCCAAATTGTCAAATAAATCTTCGGTACCGATCCTGTTCGCGGATGCCAAATTGTGATAGCCGGGCAGCGGCCGCTCCATCAGTTATTTTTAAAAAAGCATTGGACACCAGGCCATGTCATCACATAAGCAAGCAGTTTATTCACAGTTCAGACAGGGTTATCACGACAGTAACATTTAACTCCTTGTTCTCCTCTCCAGCGCAATATTCATATGGGTTACATCAAGTTACATCTCCTTTCATTTGCTTCACGGGCAATAACAGCATTTACAGTGATGTGACATCCTTACAGTACAGTACATACCAGCGCAGTCTCTGGGAATCAGTAGTGCGGCTTTCGCAAACTGAAATTCATTTTAGTGTGCTCTCCCCCATTCGCTAGGGGCTCCATCTAAACGGGATCTCATGTACACTTTACTGGGGGCCTTCCGCCGAACGTGGTTCCTACCACTCACCCAGCTTGTCCTATCCCGCAGACTCACACCTCCCATCCTGCTTCTTGGGTACCCCTAAAGGTCCTTTGTTCCTGGTTCCTTCCACTGTACTCTGCATACTGTGGCTCTCACACTGCACTCTCCATCTCTCGCTGAAGCTGCTGGCTCTCCTGTCACACTGCAGATATGGGCTCTCCCTCTCTTCATAGCAACACCCACACGCTGCTCTTCTTTCCATCATGCCAGGGACTGTGGAGTGCCATTCTTGTTCCACAGTCCCCAGCCTGCGTTTCTCCTGGACACTTAGCCTGTGCCTTCCATCCTCAGTCCTCAGCTCACACTGCACTGTCCTGTGCTTTGTTCCTTTTCCTCAAATCCCCCTGCACTTCCTGTCCTAACCCCCTACATGTGGCAGGGTCTGCTAGAACTGGTTTGGGGCCATAAAACTCCCCCACTCACTGATAAGAATTAAAAGGCTTTTGGAACTTTCCAATATCTCTTGTCTACTAACATTCCAGTATGCCACATACACCCCTGCTAAAATCTTGCGTGTCCCCACGCAATATAACTAATTAGCTATGAGCTTGCAAAAAGTCTAGCAAGGAACAGTCTCTTATACTCTACAGCAAGGTCAAAACATAACACACAATATAACAATCACATGAGCAGAAAAACATGGCATGCAAAACATCACATGAAATACAAATCACATATACTGCTGCCTATTTCCTGTGAATTACAGTCCTGGGTCACAGATGATCATGAATGTTCCAACATCTTCTGGCAATTGTGCCAAACACTTAGAACCTGCCCGTGCCGGCCCTTGTCTCCCCCAGTTCGCTGGGTCAAAAGAGATAGGTGGCTTTCATGGGCCCCTCCCAATAAAGTTTTCCCCAAATTGTCAAATAAATCTTCGGTACCGATCCTGTTCGCGGACGCCAAATTGTGATAGCCGGGCAGCGGCCGCTCCATCAGTTATTTTTAAAAAAGCATTGGACACCAGGCCATGTCATCACATAAGCAAGCAGTTTATTCACAGTTCAGACAGGGTTATCACGACAGTAACATTTAACTCCTTGTTCTCCTCTCCAGCGCAATATTCATATGGGTTACATCAAGTTACATCTCCTTTCATTTGCTTTACGGGCAATAACAGCATTTACAGTGATGTGACATCCTTACAGTACAGTACATACCAGCGCAGTCTCTGGGAATCAGTAGTGCGGCTTTCGCAAACTGAAATTCATTTTAGTGTGCTCTCCCCCATTCGCTAGGGGCTCCATCTAAACGGGATCTCATGTACACGTTACTGGGGGCCTTCCGCCAAACGTGGTTCCTACCACTCACCCAGCTTGTCCTATCCCGCAGACTCACACCTCCCGTCCTGCTTCTTGGGTACCCCTGAAGGTCCTTTGTTCCTGGTTCCTTCCACTGTACTCTGCATACTGTGGCTCTCACACTGCACTCTCCATCTCTCGCTGAAGCTGCTGGCTCTCCTGTCACACTGCAGATATGGGCTCTCCCTCTCTTCATAGCAACACCCACACACTGCTCTTCTTTCCATCATGCCAGGGACTGTGGAGTGCCATTCTTGTTCCACAGTCCCCAGCCTGCGTTTCTCCTGGACACTTAGCCTGTGCCTTCCATCCTCAGTCCTCAGCTCACACTGCACTGTCCTGTGCTTTGTTCCTTTTCCTCAAATCCCCCTGCACTTCCTGTCCTAACCCCCTACATGTGGCAGGGTCTGCTAGAACTGGTTTGGGGCCATAAAACTCCCCCACTCACTGATAAGAATTAAAAGGCTTTTGGAACTTTCCAATATCTCTTGTCTACTAACATTCCAGTATGCCACATACACCCCAGCTAAAATCTTGCGTGTCCCCACGCAATATAACTAATTAGCTATGAGCTTGCAAAAAGTCTAGCAAGGAACAGTCTCTTATACTCTACAGCAAGGTCAAAACATAACACACAATATAACAATCACATGAGCAGAAAAACATGGCATGCAAAACATCACATGAAATACAAATCACATATACTGCTGCCTATTTCCTATGAATTACAGTCCTGGGTCACAGATGATCATGAATGTTCCAACATCTTCTGGCAATTGTGCCAAACACTTAGAACCTGCCCGTGCCGGCCCTTGTCTCCCCCAGTTCGCTGGGTCAAAAGAGATAGGTGGCTTTCATGGGCCCCTCCCAATAAAGTTTTCCCCAAATTGTCAAATAAATCTTCGGTACCGATCCTGTTCGCGGACGCCAAATTGTGATAGCCGGGCAGCGGCCGCTCCATCAGTTATTTTAAAAAAAGCATTGGACACCAGGCCATGTCATCACATAAGCAAGCAGTTTATTCACAGTTCAGACAGGGTTATCACGACAGTAACATTTAACTCCTTGTTCTCCTCTCCAGCGCAATATTCATATGGGTTACATCAAGTTACATCTCCTTTCATTTGCTTCACGGGCAATAACAGCATTTACAGTGATGTGACATCCTTACAGTACAGTACATACCAGCGCAGTCTCTGGGAATCAGTAGTGCGGCTTTCGCAAACTGAAATTCATTTTAGTGTGCTCTCCCCCAGTCGCTAGGGGCTCCATCTAAACGGGATCTCATGTACACGTTACTGGGGGCCTTCCGCCAAACGTGGTTCCTACCACTCACCCAGCTCATCCTATCCCGCAGACTCACACCTCCCGTCCTGCTTCTTGGGTACCCCTGAAGGTCCTTTGTTCCTGGTTCCTTCCACTGTACTCTGCATACTGTGGCTCTCACACTGCACTCTCCATCTCTCGCTGAAGCTGCTGGCTCTCCTGTCACACTGCAGATATGGGCTCTCCCTCTCTTCATAGCAACACCCACACGCTGCTCTTCTTTCCATCATGCCAGGGACTGTGGAGTGCCATTCTTGTTCCACAGTCCCCAGCCTGCGTTTCTCCTGGACACTTAGCCTGTGCCTTCCATCCTCAGTCCTCAGCTCACACTGCACTGTCCTGTGCTTTGTTCCTTTTCCTCAAATCCCCCTGCACTTCCTGTCCTAACCCCCTACATGTGGCAGGGTCTGCTAGAACTGGTTTGGGGCCATAAAACTCCCCCACTCACTGATAAGAATTAAAAGGCTTTTGGAACTGTCCAATATCTCTTGTCTACTAACATTCCAGTATGCCACATAAACAGGAGAGAAACAGAAGGACAGCAGACTATCTTCCTCACCTCTACAAAAGAACTGCAATTAACATACTACGGTGAGTTACCAAATCCACTACCACCAACGCCTGCAGTCTGCACAGCCTGGACACTGAACTACCTGTCTGATAAAGTAACAGCCCTACTGCTCTAACACATTGCTCACACTCCTCATTTATACGATCTACCACCATTGTGTATCCATCTCAGCCTTTCCGTTCCTTTCATTTATTTCTTAAAATCCTGTTTGCACTGTCTTTGCTTTCACTACACCCCACCTTCTCCTTGTTCATTCAATATTACGCCCACACCATTCTATTCCTCAGAACAACACTACTGTACCGGAATTATGGCTCCTCGATCCTGTCCCATACCAATCTTCACTGCTAGGTCTCACCCCCCATATTCCAAATCACCCACATGCACTCATAACCCTGCCAACCTTATCCCTATCTCCCCTGCCCCCTCCCTTCTTTTCTCCTGTGCACTCTGGAATGATGCTAAATCAATCTGCAACAAGCTGCCAACTATCCAGGATCTCTTCATCTCCCACTCTTTTAACCTTCACGCCATCACTGAAACCTGGCTTTCCTCCTCTGACACCACCTCCCCTGCTGCCCTCTCCTATGGAGGCCTCTCCTTATCCCACACAGTCAAACCTGATGACCGTCAGGGTGGAGTTGTGGGCATCCTCCTGTCCCCAAACTGCACCTTTCGTGTCATCCCACCTGAGCTCTCACTTACCCTCTCCTCCTTTGAGGTCCACACTATCCGCCTCTTCTACCCCTTTCCAATGTTCACCTTTCCTTGACAACTTTGCTGCCTGGCTTCCCCACTTTCTCTCCTCCAACCTTCCCTCTGTCATCCTCGGTGACTTTAACATCCCTGTTGACATCACTAATGCTGCTTCCACTAATCTTCTCACCCTGTTTCCACCTCCTTTGGACTTTCTCAATGGACCACCACCCCTACTCAGAATCTCGGCCACTCCCTCGACCATGTCTTTACCCACCGATGTGGGTGATTTCTTCCCTCTCTCTGACCACCATCTGCTTTCTTTCACCCTCTCATCCTCCTTCCTCCTCTCCACGCCCAGACCCACCACCACCAGATGCAATCTCGGGTCTCTCAACCCCACTTTCATGTCCTCCCTCGAGACATTCCTCTCTCCTCTTTCCACTATGACCTGTCCCAACCAGGCAGCCTCCTTCTATAACTCTTCCCTAAATACTCCTCTCAACTATGTGGCCCCCCTCTCCTATGTCCCCCTCCGACGCTCAAAACCCCAACCCTGGCACACCACACTAACACGTTTCTTACAATAATGCTCACGCTCCGCTGAACGCTCCTGGAGGAAATCTCTCTGCCAGACTTTCTCCATTTCAAGTTTATTCTCTCCTCCTACAGCTCTGCTCTTTCCCTCGCCAAGCAATCCTTTTTCCAAGCACTCATCTCTTCTCAGTCCTCCTGTCCACGCCGTCTCTTTGAAACTTTCAACCCTCTCCTTCGCACCCCTCCTCCTCCCCATCCCATCTCCCCTCACTGCCACTGACTTTGCCTCTTTCTTCATCTCCAAAATTGAGAACATCCGACACGACATCTCCCGTTGTCACCCCTCTGCTACCCCCTTGCCCCCATCATCCCTTCCCTCCATCTATCCCACCCTGTCCTCCTTCCGTCCCACTTCTGACAAGGAAGTCCACTCCCTCATCTTATTCTCCCCCCCTCCATCTGCCCCCTGGACCCCATTCCCTCCCGTCTTCTCTGCTCCTTCTCCCCCACTGCCTGCTCCCACCTTGCTCATCTCTTTAACCTATCACTCTCTACCGGCATCTTCCCCTCACCATTCAAACTTGCTCTGGTCTAACCTATCCTCAAAAAACCCAATCTCGACCCTTCATCACCCACTAACTACCGCCCCATCTCTCTTCTCCCATTCGCCTCCAAATTACTTGAACGACTGGTCTACAGCCGTCTCACAAGCTACCTCTCTGACAACTCCATCCTCGATCCACTAAAATCTGGCTTTCGCCCACTCCACTCCACTGAGACTGCCCTGGTGAAAGTCACCAATGACCTGCTTTCGGCCAAATCCAGGGGTCACTACTCTCTGCTTATCCTTCTGGACCTCTCTGCTGCCTTTGACACCGTGGATCATCCTCTCCTACTCTGCACACTCCAAAACGCTGGACTCTCTAGCACTGTCCTTGACTGGTTTTCTTCTTACCTTACTAACCGCTCCTTCTCTGTGTCTGCCTCCAGCACCACCTCACACCCTTCCATCCTTCCTGTTGGTGTCCCTCAGGGTTCTGTCCTTGGCCCCCTTCTGTTCTCCCTGTACACCTATTCCCTGGGTGTGCTCATTAACTCATTTGCCTTCAATACCACCTCTATGCTGTTGACACATAACTCTACCTGTCCTCTCCTGATCTCCCCCCCCCATCCTCTCTCTGGTTTCAATCTCCTCCTGGATGTCTGAGCGGTCTCTGAAGCTCAACATGGACAAAACTGAACTCATCATCTTTCCTCCATCCATAGTAACACCCCCGACCAATATCTCTATCATTGTTGACAACACCACCATCTCCCCTGTTCCCCAACTCCGCTGCTTGGGCATCACTCTTGACTCCTCCCTCTCCTTTGCACCCCACATCCAAGCTCTGGCACAATCCTGTCAGTTCCAGCTATGCAACATTGCTCTTATCAGGCCATTTATCTCCCAGAGTGCAACTAAACTTATCATCCACTCACTGGTCATCTCACGACTCGACTACGGCAATGTTCTCTTCACTGGCCTCGCTTGCTCCCATCTTGCTCCTCTCCAATCTGTCCTGAACTCCACAGCTAGGCTTATCTACCTCTCCTGCCGCTCCACATCTGCCACTCCCCTTCGACAAAATCTACACTGGCTCCCATTCCCCTACAGAATCCTCTTCAAACTCCTCACCCTAACATACAAGGCCATCTCTAATTCCACTGCTCCATACATCTCCAACCTCCTCTACCTTCATACTCCCTCCCACCCACTACGCTCGACCAATAACCGTCGCCTCTCCACCGCCCTGGTCACTACTTCCCATGCTCAAATTCAAGACTATGCCCGTGCTGCACCCCTTTAGTGGAACACACTCCCTCGCTCCATTAGACTCTCCCCTACCTTGCAAAGCTTTAAACAGGCACTAAAAACCCACCTATTCATCAAAGCGTACCCTTCCGATGCATAACCTAGTCCTGAGGTCACTCCTCCATCCCCCTGCCTCATGCCTTGAATATCTCAGCTTTGCTTACATACAGATGGATCCACGGTTATCTTGACTAGTTTTCTGCGCCAAGGCACAACATGACTTATTAGCATAAACCCTTCATCTATTGTTCTCAACTGCAGTACAATACAGAGAACAATACAGCAGGGGATTAAGTCATTACAGCAGGGGATTAAGTCCAATTGGCCAGTCTCAGTTAATCCTATTAAAGGTCAAGATAAATGTGGACCCATCTGTACTGCCATCAGGCTACCTCCCGCTTGCTTGCACATCATGTCATCTGCCTGTCGACCCTTCCCACTAGATTGTAAAACCATGGCCCTCATTCTGAGTTGTTCGCTCGCTAGCTGCTTTTAGCAGCATTGCACACGCTAAGCCGCCGCCCTCTGGGAGTGTATCTTAGCTTAGCAGAATTGCGAACGAAAGATTAGCAGAATTGCGAATAGAAATTTCTGAGTAGCTCCAGACTTACTCCTACATTGCGATCAGTTCAGTCAGTTTCGTTCCTGGTTTGACGCCACAAACACACCCAGCATTCGCCCAGACACTCCCCCGTTTCTTCAGACACTCCCGCATTTTTCCCAGAAACGCCAGCGTTTTTTTGCACACTCCCAGAAAACGGCCAGTTTTCGCCCAGAAACACCCACTTCCTGTCAATCACACTACGATCACCAGAACGATGAAAAAGCTTTGTTATGCCGTGAGTAAAATACCTAACTTTTTGTGTAAAATAACTAAGCGCATGCGCTCAGCGAACCTTGCGCATGCGCAGTAAGCGACTAATCGCAGTATAGCGAAATCGGCAACGAGCGAACAACTCGGAATGACCCCCCCCCATGTGCACTGCAGGGGGGGCAGATATAACATGTGCAGAGAGAGTTAGATTTGGGTGGGTTATTTTGTTTCTGTGCAGGGTAAATACTGGCTTCTTTATTTTTACACTGCAATTTAGATTTCAGTTTGAACACACCCCACCCAAATCTAACTCTCTCTGCACATGTTATATCTGCCACACCTGCAGTGCAAATGGTTTTGCCCAACTGCTAACAAATTTGATTCTGCGATCAACTCGGAATTACCCCCCTAGTGATGTACAGGAGGGACACATTATTCAGAGGAAGAAAAGTATTAAAAGACAAGGACATGCCCTGAAAATGGTGGGTTCAGGGGAAAGAAAAATTACTTTACAGAAAGGGTAGTGGACAAGTGGAATAGCATCCCATCTGAGGTGGTAGAGGCTACGGAGGATATTTAATAAATATAATAATGTCAAAAAATCAGGAAAATGTGATATATATGTTTTCTGGAGATGGAGATAAGTTTGTTTTATAAAAAGCATTCTAGCCCTTCTGCTCCATGGTAGGTTTCTGTCCTCCCTGAGCTTGCCTCAGGACACCTGCGTTACGGTTTGACAGGTGTACCGTCCCAGTAAAACTCCCACCCCAAACGCTTCCAAAAATTGCTCTCCGGGACTTACTAGCAGTTTGGTTTTTTTAAACAAACTTATCTCCTTCTCCAGAAAACATAAATATCATATTTTCCTGATATTTTTGATGTAATTATGTTAAATATCCCCCTAAGACAGTAGAGCAAATTAAACATTCATAGGATAGACATGAGGATATACTTACAAAGAAATATGGATCAAATAGGGTTTGAAGTAACAATATGGTTAGAAAAGGGGCAGACTAGTTTGGTAAGTGGTTCTTATCTGCCATCAAATTCCATTTTCTATGTTACAAGTGCTGTATTGCAGTTTTTTCATTATCTTTTTTGGGGTCTCTCACTTTTTCTCATACCATTCATAGATGCAGCGCCGGCTCCAGGCCTACTACCACCCTGAGCGAGAAAATTTAAAAGCGCTCCTGGAAAAGTGGGTGTGGTCTCTGGAAAAGTGGGCGTGACCTCGTAACTTCATATCATCAAACTATAAATATATTTTCACACCCCCTCTACGCACACAATTAGCAGCCTTACACATAGCCACAGTAGTGTTCCTTACACACAATGTCTCCAGTATAGTGCCAGATACACATAATGTGCAGTGCCAGATAGACATGATATGCCCAGCAGCAGTGCCAGCTACACATGACATGCCCCGCAGCAGTGCCAGCTACACATAACATGCCCCGCAGCAGTGCCAGCTACACATGACATGCCCCACAGCAGTGCCAGCTACACATGACATGCCCCGCAGCAGTGCCAGCTACACATGACATGCCCCCCAGCAGTTCCAGCTACACATGACATGCCCCGCAGCAGTGCCAGCTACACATGACATGCCCCACAGCAGTGCCAGGTACACATGATAGTTTTCACTTTTTAAGGCAGGGTGCTGATCACAGGGAGGGCACATTTTTAAGTTAGGAGGGCAAAATTATGTACATACTGTAATGCTTGTTGTTCCCAAACCTATATGCTAAAGCATGGACAGTGCACGCTGAAGGCGCGCAGCAAAAATTAAGGGGAGTTACTTCGTGGGGAAGGTACGTGGCCACATAATAGTGGCAATTCGCATTACACCACACAGTAGTGCAGCTAATACACACTGCCCCAGGTAGTAACTCCTATACACTTTGCGCCAGGCACAGCACTGAGACACATTGCACCAGGGAGAGCACTGAGACACATTGCCTAGCCACAGACGCCTAGCGGGGGCATGACATGCCCCCCAGTAGTGCCAGCTACACGTGACATGCTCCCCAGCAGTGCCAGCTACACGTGACATGCCCCCCAGCAGTGCCAGCTACACGTGACATGCCCCCCAGCAGTGCCAGCTACACGTGACATGCCCCCCAGCAGTGCCAGCTACATAAATGGCCACACAGTGCCATATATGCCCCCACAGTTCAGATACATAAATGCCCCCACAGTGCCAGATACATAAATGCCCCCACAGTGCAGATATGCCTCCACAGTGCCAGATACATAAATGCTCCCAGTGCCAGATACATAAATGCCCCCACAGTGCCAGATACATAAATGCCCCCACAGTGCAGATATGCCTAGAGATGAGCGCCTGAAATTTTTCGGGTTTTGTGTTTTGGTTTTGGGTTCGGTTCCGCGGCCGTGTTTTGGGTTCGAACGCGTTTTGGCAAAACCTCACCGATTTTTTTTTGTCGGATTCGGGTGTGTTTTGGATTCGGGTGTTTTTTTCCAAAAACACTAAAAAACAGCTTAAATCATAGAATTTGGGGGTCATTTTGATCCCAAAGTATTATTAACCTCAAAAACCATAATTTACACTCATTTTCAGTCTATTCTGAATACCTCACACCTCACAATATTATTTTTAGTCCTAAAATTTGCACCGAGGTCGCTGTGTGAGTAAGATAAGCGACCCTAGTGGCCGACACAAACACCGGGCCCATCTAGGAGTGGCACTGCAGTGTCACGCAGGATGTCCCTTCCAAAAAACCCTCCCCAAACAGCACATGACGCAAAGAAAAAAAGAGGCGCAATGAGGTAGCTGTGTGAGTAAGATTAGCGACCCTAGTGGCCGACACAAACACCGGGCCCATCTAGGAGTGGCACTGCAGTGTCACGCAGGATGGCCCTTCCAAAAAACCCTCCCCAAACAGCACATGACGCAAAGAAAAAAAGAGGCGCAATGAGGTAGCTGTGTGAGTAAGATTAGCGACCCTAGTGGCCGACACAAACACCGGGCCCATCTAGGAGTGGCACTGCAGTGTCACGCAGGATGGCCCTTCCAAAAAACCCTCCCCAAACAGCACATGACGCAAAGAAAAAAAGAGGCGCAATGAGGTAGCTGACTGTGTGAGTAAGATTAGCGACCCTAGTGGCCGACACAAACACCGGGCCCATCTAGGAGTGGCACTGCAGTGTCACGCAGGATGTCCCTTCCAAAAAACCCTCCCCAAACAGCACATGACGCAAAGAAAAAAAGAGGCGCAATGAGGTAGCTGTGTGAGTAAGATTAGCGACCCTAGTGGCCGACACAAACACCGGGCCCATCTAGGAGTGGCACTGCAGTGTCACGCAGGATGGCCCTTCCAAAAAACCCTCCCCAAACAGCACATGACGCAAAGAAAAAAAGAGGCGCAATGAGGTAGCTGACTGTGTGAGTAAGATTAGCGACCCTAGTGGCCGACACAAACACCGGGCCCATCTAGGAGTGGCACTGCAGTGTCACGCAGGATGTCCCTTCCAAAAAACCCTCCCCAAACAGCACATGACGCAAAGAAAAAAAGAGGCGCAATGAGGTAGCTGACTGTGTGAGTAAGATTAGCGACCCTAGTGGCCGACACAAACACCGGGCCCATCTAGGAGTGGCACTGCAGTGTCACGCAGGATGTCCCTTCCAAAAAACCCTCCCCAATTAGCACATGATGCAAAGAAAAAGAAAAGAAAAAAGAGGTGCAAGATGGAATTGTCCTTGGGCCCTCCCACCCACCCTTATGTTGTATAAACAAAACAGGACATGCACACTTTAACCAACCCATCATTTCAGTGACAGGGTCTGCCACACGACTGTGACTGATATGACGGGTTGGTTTGGACCCCCCCAAAAAAGAAGCAATTAATCTCTCCTTGCACAAACTGGCTCTACAGAGGCAAGATGTCCACCTCATCTTCACCCTCCGATATATCACTGTGTACATCCCCCTCCTCACAGATTATCAATTCGTCCCCACTGGAATCCACCATCTCAGCTCCCTGTGTACTTTGTGGAGGCAATTGCTGCTGGTCAATGTCTCCGCGGAGGAATTGATTATAATTCATTTTAATGAACATCATCTTCTCCACATTTTCTGGATGTAACCTCGTACGCCGATTGCTGACAAGGTGAGCGGCGGCACTAAACACTCTTTCGGAGTACACACTTGTGGGAGGGCAACTTAGGTAGAATAAAGCCAGTTTGTGCAAGGGCCTCCAAATTGCCTCTTTTTCCTGCCAGTATAAGTACGGACTGTGTGACGTGCCTACTTGGATGTGGTCACTCATATAATCCTCCACCATTCTATCAATGTTGAGAGAATCATATGCAGTGACAGTAGACGACATGTCCGTAATCGTTGTCAGGTCCTTCAGTCCGGACCAGATGTCAGCATCAGCAGTCGCTCCAGACTGCCCTGCATCACCGCCAGCGGGTGGGCTCGGAATTCTGAGCCTTTTCCTCGCACCCCCAGTTGCGGGAGAATGTGAAGGAGGAGATGTTGACAGGTCGCGTTCCGCTTGACTTGACAATTTTGTCACCAGCAGGTCTTTCAACCCCAGCAGACCTGTGTCTGCCGGAAAGAGAGATCCAAGGTAGGCTTTAAATCTAGGATCGAGCACGGTGGCCAAAATGTAGTGCTCTGATTTCAACAGATTGACCACCCGTGAATCCTTGTTAAGCGAATTAAGGGCTGCATCCACAAGTCCCACATGCCTAGCGGAATCGCTCCGTGTTAGCTCCTCCTTCAATGCCTCCAGCTTCTTCTGCAAAAGCCTGATGAGGGGAATGACCTGACTCAGGCTGGCAGTGTCTGAACTGACTTCACGTGTGGCAAGTTCAAAGGGCATCAGAACCTTGCACAACGTTGAAATCATTCTCCACTGCACTTGAGACAGGTGCATTCCACCTACAATATCGTGCTCAATTGTATAGGCTTGAATGGCCTTTTGCTGCTCCTCCAACCTCTGAAGCATATAGAGGGTTGAATTCCACCTCGTTACCACTTCTTGCTTCAGATGATGGCAGGGCAGGTTCAGTAGTTTTTGGTGGTGCTCCAGTTTTCTGTACGTGGTGCCTGTACGCCGAAAGTGTCCCGCAATTCTTCTGGCCACCGACAGCATCTCTTGCACGCCCCTCTCGTTTTTTAAAAAATTCTGCACCACCAAATTCAAGGTATGTGCAAAACATGGGACGTGCTGGAATTGGCCCAGATTTAATGCACACACAATATTGCTGGCGTTGTCCGATGCCACAAATCCACAGGAGAGTCCAATTGGGGTAAGCCATTCCGCGATGATCTTCCTCAGTTGCCGTAAGAGGTTTTCAGCTGTGTGCGTATTCTGGAAAGCGGTGATACAAAGCGTAGCCTGCCTAGGAAAGAGTTGGCGTTTGCGAGATGCTGCTACTGGTGCCGCCGCTGCTGTTCTTGCGGCGGGAGTCCATACATCTACCCAGTGGGCTGTCACAGTCATATAGTCCTGACCCTGCCCTGCTCCACTTGTCCACATGTCCGTGGTTAAGTGGACATTGGGTACAGCTGCATTTTTTAGGACACTGGTGACTCTTTTTCTGAGGTCTGTGTACATTTTCGGTATCGCCTGCCTAGAGAAATGGAACCTAGATGGTATTTGGTACCGGGGACACAGTACCTCCAACAAGTCTCTAGTTGGCTCTGCAGTAATGATGGATACCGGAACCACGTTTCTCACCACCCAGGATGCCAAGGCCTCAGTTATCCGCTTTGCAGTAGGATGACTGCTGTGATATTTCATCTTCCTCGCAAAGGACTGTTGAACAGTCAATTGCTTACTGGAAGTAGTACAAGTGGGCTTACGACTTCCCCTCTGGGATGACCATCGACTCCCAGCGGCAACAACAGCAGCGCCAGCAGCAGTAGGCGTTACACGCAAGGATGCATCGGAGGAATCCCAGGCAGGAGAGGACTCGTCAGAATTGCCAGTGACATGGCCTGCAGGACTATTGGCATTCCTGGGGAAGGAGGAAATTGACACTGAGGGAGTTGGTGGGGTGGTTTGCGTGAGCTTGGTTACAAGAGGAAGGGATTTACTGGTCAGTGGACTGCTTCCGCTGTCACCCAAAGTTTTTGAACTTGTCACTGACTTATTATGAATGCGCTGCAGGTGACGTATAAGGGAGGATGTTCCGAGGTGGTTAACGTCCTTACCCCTACTTATTACAGCTTGACAAAGGGAACACACGGCTTGACACCTGTTGTCCGCATTTCTGGTGAAATACCTCCACACCGAAGAGCTGATTTTTTTGGTATTTTCACCTGGCATGTCAACGGCCATATTCCTCCCACGGACAACAGGTGTCTCCCCGGGTGCCTGACTTAAACAAACCACCTCACCATCAGAATCCTCCTGGTCAATTTCCTCCCCAGCGCCAGCAACACCCATATCCTCCTCATCCTGGTGTACTTCAACACTGACATCTTCAATCTGACTATCAGGAACTGGACTGCGGGTGCTCCTTCCAGCACTTGCAGGGGGCGTGCAAATGGTGGAAGGCGCATGCTCTTCACGTCCAGTGTTGGGAAGGTCAGGCATCGCAACCGACACAATTGGACTCTCCTTGTGGATTTGGGATTTCAAAGAACGCACAGTTCTTTGCGGTGCTTTGCCTTTTGCCAGCTTGAGTCTTTTCAGTTTTCTAGCGAGAGGCTGAGTGCTTCCATCCTCATGTGAAGCTGAACCACTAGCCATGAACATAGGCCAGGGCCTCAGCCGTTCCTTGCCACTCCGTGTGGTAAATGGCATATTGGCAAGTTTACGCTTCTCCTCCGACAATTTTATTTTAGGTTTTGGAGTCCTTTTTTTACTGATATTTGGTGTTTTGGTTTTGACATGCTCTGTACTATGCCATTGGGCATCGGCCTTGGCAGACGACGTTGCTGGCATTTCATCGTCTCGGCCATGACTAGTGGCAGCAGCTTCAGCACGAGGTGGAAGTGGATCTTGATCTTTCCCTAATTTTGGAACCTCAACATTTTTGTTCTCCATATTTTAATAGGCACAACTAAAAGGCACCTCTGGTAAACAATGGAGATGGATGGATTGGATACTAGTATACAATTATGGACGGGCTGCCGAGTGCCGACACAGAGGTAGCCACAGCCGTGAACTACCGCACTGTACTGTGTCTGCTGCTAATATATAGACTGGTTGATAAAGAGATAGTATACTCGTAACTAGTATGTATGTATAAAGAAAGAAAAAAAAACCACGGTTAGGTGGTATATACAATTATGGACGGGCTGCCGAGTGCCGACACAGAGGTAGCCACAGCCGTGAACTACCGCACTGTACTGTGTCTGCTGCTAATATATAGACTGGTTGATAAAGAGATAGTATACTCGTAACTAGTATGTATGTATAAAGAAAGAAAAAAAAACCACGGTTAGGTGGTATATACAATTATGGACGGGCTGCCGAGTGCCGACACAGAGGTAGCCACAGCCGTGAACTACCGCACTGTACTGTGTCTGCTGCTAATATATAGACTGGTTGATAAAGAGATAGTATACTCGTAACTAGTATGTATGTATAAAGAAAGAAAGAAAAACCACGGTTAGGTGGTATATACAATTATGGACGGGCTGCCGAGTGCCGACACAGAGGTAGCCACAGCCGTGAACTACCGCACTGTACTGTGTCTGCTGCTAATATATAGACTGGTTGATAAAGAGATAGTATACTCGTAACTAGTATGTATGTATAAAGAAAGAAAAAAAAACCACGGTTAGGTGGTATATACAATTATGGACGGGCTGCCGAGTGCCGACACAGAGGTAGCCACAGCCGTGAACTACCGCACTGTACTGTGTCTGCTGCTAATATATAGACTGGTTGATAAAGAGATAGTATACTCGTAACTAGTATGTATGTATAAAGAAAGAAAAAAAAACCACGGTTAGGTGGTATATACAATTATGGACGGGCTGCCGAGTGCCGACACAGAGGTAGCCACAGCCGTGAACTACCGCACTGTACTGTGTCTGCTGCTAATATATAGACTGGTTGATAAAGAGATAGTATACTCGTAACTAGTATGTATGTATAAAGAAAGAAAAAAAAACCACGGTTAGGTGGTATATACAATTATGGACGGGCTGCCGAGTGCCGACACAGAGGTAGCCACAGCCGTGAACTACCGCACTGTACTGTGTCTGCTGCTAATATATAGACTGGTTGATAAAGAGATAGTATACTCGTAACTAGTATGTATGTATAAAGAAAGAAAAAAAAACCACGGTTAGGTGGTATATACAATTATGGACGGGCTGCCGAGTGCCGACACAGAGGTAGCCACAGCCGTGAACTACCGCACTGTACTGTGTCTGCTGCTAATATATAGACTGGTTGATAAAGAGATAGTATACTCGTAACTAGTATGTATGTATAAAGAAAGAAAAAAAAACCACGGTTAGGTGGTATATACAATTATGGACGGGCTGCCGAGTGCCGACACAGAGGTAGCCACAGCCGTGAACTACCGCACTGTACTGTGTCTGCTGCTAATATATAGACTGGTTGATAAAGAGATAGTATACTCGTAACTAGTATGTATGTATAAAGAAAGAAAAAAAAACCACGGTTAGGTGGTATATACAATTATGGACGGGCTGCCGAGTGCCGACACAGAGGTAGCCACAGCCGTGAACTACCGCACTGTACTGTGTCTGCTGCTAATATATAGACTGGTTGATAAAGAGATAGTATACTCGTAACTAGTATGTATGTATAAAGAAAGAAAAAAAAACCACGGTTAGGTGGTATATACAATTATGGACGGGCTGCCGAGTGCCGACACAGAGGTAGCCACAGCCGTGAACTACCGCACTGTACTGTGTCTGCTGCTAATATATAGACTGGTTGATAAAGAGATAGTATACTACTAATATTATATACTGGTGGTCAGGTCACTGGTCACTAGTCACACTGGCAGTGGCACTCCTGCAGCAAAAGTGTGCACTGTTTAATTTTAATATAATATTATGTACTCCTGGCTCCTGCTATAACCTATAACTGGCACTGCAGTAGTGCTCCCCAGTCTCCCCCACAATTATAAGCTGTGTGAGCTGAGCAGTCAGACAGATATATAATATATATATATATAGATGATGCAGCACACTGGCCTGAGCCTGAGCAGTGCACACAGATATGGTATGTGACTGAGTCACTGTGTGCTGTGTATCGCTTTTTTCAGGCAGAGAACGGATTATATTATGTACTCCTGGCTCCTGCTATAACCTATAACTGGCACTGCAGTAGTGCTCCCCAGTCTCCCCCACAATTATAAGCTGTGTGAGCTGAGCAGTCAGACAGATATATATAATATTATATATAGATAATACTATAGATGATGCAGCACACTGGCCTGAGCCTGAGCAGTGCACACAGATATGGTATGTGACTGAGTCACTGTGTGCTGTGTATCGCTTTTTTCAGGCAGAGAACGGATTATAAATAAAAGTGGTGGTCACTGGTCACTATCAGCAAAACTCTGCACTGTACACTACTGAGTACTCCTAATGCTCCCCAAAATAAGTAAATCAAGTGTCTCTCTAATCTATTCTAATTCTAAACGGAGAGGACGCCAGCCACGTCCTCTCCCTATCAATCTCAATGCACGTGTGAAAATGGCGGCGACGCGCGGCTCCTTATATAGAATCCGAGTCTCGCGATAGAATCCGAGCCTCGCGAGAATCCGACAGCGTCATGATGACGTTCGGGCGCGCTCGGGTTAACCGAGCAAGGCGGGAAGATCCGAGTCGCTCGGACCCGTGAAAAAAAACATGAAGTTCTGGCGGGTTCGGATTTAGAGAAACCGAACCCGCTCATCTCTAGATATGCCCCCACAGTGCCAGATACATAAATGCCCCAACAGTGCAGATATGCCCCCACAGTGCCAGATACATAAATGCCCCCACAGTGCAGATATGCCCCCACAGTGCCAGATACATAAATGCCCCCAGTGCCAGATGCATAAATGCCCCCACAGTGCCAGATACATAAATGCCCCCAGTGCCAGATGCATAAATGCCCACAGTGCCAGATATGTCCCACACAGTGCCAGATATGCCCCCACAGTGCCAGATATAAAAATGCCCCCACAGTGCCAGATATGCCCCCAATGTCAGATACACATGTCCCATGACCCCAGTGCCAGACATGCCCCCAGTGCCAGATATCCCCCCCCCCCTCACCTGCCCCCGTGCTGCTCACCGGTCACCGCGTCTGTTGCTGAGGCTGTTGCTGAGGCTGCTGCTCGGTGCTGCTCTTTGGCTGAGGGCAGGGGGGAGAGCGCAGCGTACGCCTCTCCTAGGAGCCCTCAATCTCCAGCGGCCGCTGCGGTGTACAGGTTCAACTAGGCGCCGGTCCGCAAGCCAATCAAAGCTCGCGGTCCGGCAGCCAATCAGCCTCAGCTGCCGGACCACGAGCTCTGGTTGACTCACGGGCCGGCGCCGGTTAGCGGGGATGGGAGGGAGAGGAGGGGAGCGGACTGCAGCTGTAGCGACGGCTCCAATATGGTGGCCAGAGCTAGCGGCGCCCATAAAGTGCGGAGCCCTGTTCGGCCGCTATATTGGAACATGCCTGAAGTCGGCGCTGCATAGATGTCTTACACCTTTAAATGTACCATACATGTTGTCTGGTAACAGGCACTGTGTTCGTATTAGGGACGATAGGGACGCATCTAATATTGGCTCAACTTGACGTGAAGCACGAGCATGCATTTAGGGCCAAACGTACTAAGAACCTCTCTTATTCTCAATGTTAATTGTAGAGTTTATGAAAATAATTTTGACTGTATTCTTAGGAGGTAATTCCGACCTGATCACTCGCTAGCAGTTTTTTGCAGCGCTGCGATCACATAGTCGCCGCCTACAGGGGAGTGTATTTTTGCTGTGCAAGTGTGCGAACGCATGTGCAGCCTAGCGGTACAACTAAACTTTGTGCAGTTTCTGAGTTGCCCAGAACTTACTCAGCTGCTGTGATCACATCAGCCTGTCCAGGGCCGGAATTGACGTCAGACATCCACTCTGCAAACACTTGGACACTCCTGCGTTTTTCCAACCAGTCCCAGAAAATGGTCAGTTGCCACCCACAAATGCCCTCTTCCTGTCAATCTCTTTGCGATCGGCTGTGCGAATGGATTCTTCATAAAACCCATCTCACAGCAATGATCCGCTTTGTAGTTTGTACCCATGCGACACGCCTGCACATTGCGGTGCATATGCATGCACAGTTCTGACCTGATCGCAGCGCTGCAAAAAAACACTAGTGAGCGATCAGGTCTGAGTTACCCCCTTAGTGTTTAGAGTGTGCACTTGCATTTTCTTTATTCAGCACTACACCTAAGCCTCTGACACTATACAGTATTTCCTAATATTAAATAATAACTACCCAATTAGGGGTTACACTAAATATTTAAAGTATTAATATTTTGATGTATACTGTATCTAGCAAATCTGGTCAATCTTATCCTATTTTTTAACCTTATCATTTGATTCTGGTCCAGTTAGAGAGTACCAACTCCTCCTGTTTCATTGCATATATCAGATATTCCATCTCCATACAGTATATACTATATGGAACTGTTTCATTGATTTTATTACAATTCTCTCCAAGCTACAGTAAAACAACAACTGTGTTCAGGGCTTTCTGAAGATAAACTGTATTAATAATATACTCCAATGCCAAGGGCTGGATGCAGGTAGTATAATGATAAACATTCCAAAATCCAAACTGGTTGGTAAAGCCAATAATACACACCAAGGTCATGAAGACAGACAATATAATGTTAAATATTAAGGATTCAGAGCTGAAAGCAAAACATGTTACACAGAAGAACAGCCAGGGTCTGGAAATCCAACTAGTTATAAAGAGAGAGCCACATCACGGTTTTCATTGATGCTCCTGCCTGCCTCACCTTCTCTAACACATTCTTATGGTTGCTGTGTGACTGCAGGGAGTGCTCAAAGTCAGTGGTGTATGCCCACAACAGACCTTGGGGTTAATTCCAAGTTGATTGCAGCAGGACATTTTTTAGCAGTTGGGCAAAACCATGTGCACTGCAGGGGGGGGCAAATGTAACATGTGCAGAGAGAGTTAGATTTGGGTGGGTTATTCTGTTTCTGTGCAGGGTAAATACTGGCTGCTTTATTTTTACACTGCAATTTAGATTGCAGATTGAACACACCACACCCAAATCTAACTCTCTCTGCACATGTTATATCTGCCTCCCCTGCAGTGCACATGGGCCCTCATTCCGAGTTGTTCGCTCGCTAGCTGCTTTGAGCAGCTTTGCACACGCTAAGCCGCCGCCTACTGGGAGTGTATTTTAGCATAGCAGAATTGCGAACGAAAGATTAGCAGAATTGCGAATAGAAATTTCTTAGCAGTTTCTGAGTAGCTCCAGACTTACTCTGCCACTGCGATCCGTTCAGTCAGTTTCGTTCCTGGTGTGACGTCACAAACACACCCAGCGTTCGCCCAGACACTCCCCCGTTTCTCCAGCCACTCCCGCGTTTTTCCCAGAAACTGCAGCGTTTTTCCGCACACACCCATAAAACGGGCAGTTTCCGCCCAGAAACACCCACTTCCTGTCAATCACACTCCGATCACCAGAACGAAGAAATTTCTTCGTTAAGCCGTGAGTAAAATACCTAACTTTTTGGCAAATTTACTTGGCGCAGACGCACTGCGAACATTGCACATGTGCAGTTTGCGACAAATCGCTCCGTTGCGAAAACCACTTACGAGCGAACAACTCGGAATGAGGGCCATGGTTTTGCCCAACTGCTAACAAAAATCCTGCTGTGATCAACTCAGAATTACCCCCCTTATACTGTATTGTGTTACGGTTTGTTCATGTTTTCAATCTAGATCTACAATAATGATGGTACTGTATGTGTCTGAGACTCAACGATGAGAAAATAGTGAAGTATCTTTCTAAGACTATTAGTTACAATGAAGCTTAGTGGCTGTCATTAAGCAGCATGTTAGCAAGAGTCTCCTGGCACCTTTTGCTGTAAAGGCACCCCATGCTGAATTCCTGAGAGGTACCAATATCTGTATTGCAGGTTTAAAGATGGTGATTCCTCCTTATACATATAGCTTTATAACATACTTTAAAATATTAAATTATGTGTTTCATTTATTAGTTATTCTTGTACTACAATTGTATACAAGAATGGATTTCCTAAATACATGTATCTTTAGAACTGCACAGATACTCATTTTATTACAATCATGTCCATGCCTGAATAGAGAGAAGGAGAGTATTGAGACATATATTCATATCATTGAGTTAAGAACAATGAGTTTTAAGCTAATAGCTGTCATTATTTACCACTTAATTGGCTTACATTTAACCAATTAAAATCTATACTGAATCAGTTTTATATAGCTAATATATATATAGTTGGATAATTAAATAAATCAACAATTTTAGGCACATTTATGGAAAATAAATACTTCATATATATTTAAAAAAAAGACTTTATTGCATTGCTTTAACATATATATGGTATATGGATATGCAGTGGTGTAAGTTCATTCCAGATGCCCAGAGGCAAGATAAATATTCACCCCCACACACCCCCACCGCTATATACAGATAAATATATGTACTGTATGTGTGTATGTATATTATGTATGTATGTATATATATATATATATATATATATATATATATATAGTAGAATAAGCATCACTTTCAGGACTTTTAAATGTAAAATCACTGGCCGGACCCGTGGATTTGGTTTGCTACATTTCTATTTATTACAATCATCATCATGATGCCTGACGACGACTGTAATAAATCGGAACATAGCAAACCAAATCCAGGGGTCCGCTGCCAGTGATTTTACAATTTGAAGTCGTGAGAGTGCTGCTCATTCTACTTTGTATATGAAGCATCTGTCTGCTATGGATGGCACTGGGCACTTAATAAAGGATTACCATTAATACTGGAGTGCCGAATATCCTCTTGAATCTATATATATATATATATATATATATATATGTAGAGATGAGCGGGTTCGGCTCTCAGAGAACCGAATGCACCGAACTTCACCATTCGAGTCCGGTTCCGAGCCCGGCTCAGGTTTTCCCGCCTGACTCGGAAACCTGAACGAGGCAAAACGTCATCATCCCGCTGTCGGATTCTCGTGGGATTTGGATTTCATATAAAGAGCCGCGCGTCGTGGCCATTTTCACTCCAGTCTCGGAGAGTGTAGTGAGAGGACGTGTCTCCATCCTCAGTGTCTGTGTGGGGGCGGGAAAGTGGGATGGCGAGTCTTGTGCTGTGTTGTGCTGCATAGTCCAGTCCAGTGTAGTCAGTGTATTGTGCTGCATCAGTCCAGCCAGTCACAGTGTTGATGTCCTCTGCTGCTAGATGTCCCCAGTGCTGCTGGCTGCTGTATAAGTCGCTTGCATTTTTGCTGTGTTGTCTTGCATCAGACCAGGGGTAGTGTCTTGTGCAGCATCAGTCCAGTGACCAGTCACAGTGGAGGTGTCCTCTGCTGCCATATATCCAGTGTAGCTGTATAAGTCCCTTTTAGTGGTGCTGTGTTGTCCTGCATTAGACCAGGTGAAGTGTCTTGTGCAGCATCAGTCCAGTGACCAGTCACAATGTTGGTGTCCTCTGCTGTCATATATCCAGTGTAGCTGTATAAGTCCCTTTTAGTGGTGCTGTGTTGTCCTGCATTAGACCAGGGGAAGTCTCTTGTGCAGCATCAGTCCAGTGACCAGTCACAATGTTGGTGTCCTCTGCTGTCATATATCCAGTGTAGCTGTATAAGTCCCTTTCAGTGGTGTTGTGTTGTCCTGCATCAGACCAGTGGAATTATGCTGGCCATCAGTCATTCCAGTGACCAGGCAGTCACAGTGGTATACGCTGCTGCTATATGTCCACTGCTACAGTATCATAATAATAATAATAACAACAAGTCCCCCACAGTGTTGCTGTGTTGTGCTGCATCAGACCAGTGGTAGTGTCCTGGCCATCAGTCATTCCAGTGGCCAGACAGTCACAATGGTATACGCTGTTGCTATATGTCCACTGCTGTTGTATAATAATAATAATAACAACAACAACAAGTCCCTCACAGTTTTGCTGTGTTGTGCTGCATCAGTGGTAGTGTCCTGGCCATCAGCCATTCCAGCTACCAGGCAGACACAGTGGTATAAGTTGCTGCTATATGTCCACTGCTGCCGTATAATAATAATAAAAACAACAACAGTCCCTCACAGTGTTGCTGTGTTGTGCTGAATCAGACCAGTGGTAGTGTCCTGGCCATCAGCCATCAGTCATTCCTGTGCCGCATATTGTGTTATATAACTCCAGAAAAATAATGAAGAACAAAAATTTGAGGATAAAATAGGGAAAGATCAAGAACCACTTCCTCCTAGTGCTGAAGCTGCTGCCACTAGCCATGACATAGACGATGAAATGCCATTGTCGTCTGCTAAGGCCGATGGCCAATGTGATAGTAGAGGGCATGTAAAATCCAAAAAGCCAAAGTTCAGCAAAAAGACCCCAAAAAATAAATTGAAATGGTCTGAGGAGAAACGTAAACTTGCCAATATGCCATTTACGACACGGAGTGGCAAGGAACGGCTGAGGCCCTGACCTATGTTCATGACTAGTGGTTCAGCTTCACATGATGATGGAAGCCCTCATAACTGAGGCCTTGACACGTATGTTGGTGTTAAACGTGCATCCGGTATCCGCCATTAGTGGAGTGTGATTTAGACAATTGATGGAGGTATTGTGTCCCTGGTACCAAATCCCATCTAGATTCCACTTCACTAGGCAGGCGATACCGAGGTTTTGCCATTTAATTCCAGTGATTTGGATGTATAATTATTAATTACAGTGATTTTGCCAATTAATTCGAGTGATTTGGACGTATAATTACAGTGATTTTGCAGTATAATTCCAGTGATCTGGACGTATAATTATTAATTACAGTGATTTTGCCAAGTTATTCCAGTGATTTGGACGTATAATTATTAATTACAGTGATTTTGCCAATTACTTCCAGTGATTTGAATGTATAATTACAGTGATTTTGCAGTATAATTCCAGTGATTTGGACGTATAATTATTAATTACAGTGATTTTGCCAATTAATTCCAGTGATTTGGACGTATAATCATTAATTACAGTGATTTTGCCAATTACTTCCAGTGATTTGGACGTATAATCATTAATTACAGTGATTTTGCCAATTACTTCCAGTGATTTGGACGTATAATTCCAGTGAATTTGCCAATTAATTCCAGTGATTTGGTCGTATAATTATTAATTACAGTGATCTTGCCAATTAATTCCAGTGATTTGGACGTATAATTCCAGTTGGAATTGTTTGTGTCACTTGGCTTAGTCATACAGCTACCTCACTGCACCTCTTCGACATCTTTGCATGAGGTGCTGTTTGGGGCCTGGTTTTTGAAAAGTGCCATCCTGTCTGACACTGCCGTATGAGTCCTGGGGTACTGCCGTATAAGTCCACCAATTGCAGATTTTTTTAAAAATTACTGGAGCATGCTGGAGACAATTGCGGCCCACTCTCGACATTCAGCCACTGCATGACACTACTAGATGGGCCAGGTGGTTGTGTCGCTTAGCTTAGTCATACAGCAACCTCTGTACACCTTTTTTTCTTCTTTGCATCATGTGCTGTTAGGGGCCTTTTTTGATATCTGCCCTCCTGTCTGCCACCGTAGTGCTACTCCTAGATGGGCCAATTGTTTATGTCGCTTGGCTTAGTCATACAGCCACCTCATTGCACCTCTTCTACATATTTGCATGATGTGCTGTTTGGGGCCTTTTTTTTATATCTGCCCTCATGTCTGCCACTGCAGTGCCACGCTTAGATGGGCCAATTGTTTGTGTCGCTTGGCTTAGTCATACAACTATCTCATTGCAATTATTTTTCTTCTTTGCATGATGTGCTGTTTGGGGCCTTTTTTTATATCTGCCCTCCTGTCTGACACTGCAGTGCCACTCCTAGATGGGCCAGGTGTTTGTGTTGTCCACTTGTGTCGCTTAGCTTAGTCATCCAGCAACCTCGGTGCAACCTTTTGGCCTAAAAACAATATTGTAAGATGTGAGGTGTTCAGAATAGACTGGAAATGAGTGGAAATGATTGTTATTGAGGTTAATAATACCGTAGGAGCAAAATTACCCCAAAATTCTGTGATTTTAGGGTTTTTTTTTTCTTTCAAAAATCATCCAGATCCAAAACCAAAACCAAAACACGAAAGAGTGGTTTTGGCAATACCAAGCCAAAACCAAAATACAAAAATGGGATTAGAACCAAAACCAGAACACAAAACACGAAAAGTGCAAGCCGCACATCTCTACTTATATATATATATATATATATATATTCGACTACTTCCACACATATGGTTGCTGTTGAACCCACCAGGATTCATTTGTGAAATTTATTGAGGAAGTTTCAGTGTATACATCCTTTTGATTGTTAAACCGGCTATACTTTTTTGATTCATATTTCATTTGTGCCAGAACCTGAATTAGACAGTTTAGGTTACAGGAATTGAATATTATTTTCAGGTAGTTTGTTAAACACCGGCATATGGTTGCCAGCATCCCTAAAAGGAGCTACAACTAAAGCTCTCATAAGGAGCCACATAAGAGATAAATTTAATCTATCTCTAAGGTTGATATACAAACCTACCAATGTTAAATAAGCCTGATTTTCATAATGCTACCCCTGATGAAGTCTTTTAGATGAAACGCGTTGGGGCTGTCAGTCAAAAGCTATCAATCCAGTTTGTGAAGATACTCCCTCTTGAGCTCATACCTTGCAAAAGGTAAGGGAGTATCTAGAGTTATCATTGTATATCAAACATACTGGACATAACTTACTATTTTATATAGTTTTATATCTAATTATTATAAGATGAACTATTTGTTCAAATGTGTGGTATTAAACTAATATTTTACTAATTGGCCTTGGGCCTCTTTGGGTGACTATTTGGTGAGGGGTTGTCTGTCACAGGTCCCCAGATATAAGTATTCTTCAGTATACAATCCATACCTACGTGGGGTATCATTGGAAGAATTATCGTAAACATGTTTCACTCAGCGCGCTTGGGAACTGTGTTTTTATATATATATATATATATATATATATATATATATATATATATATAGTGTAGACAGTGTACGACTGGCACTCCAGAGACTTTGAAAGAGGAGCTGACACAGTTGCTTATGCCAACGTTTCAGAGCTTACGCTCTTTTATCAAGACAAACTGCACAAAAAACAATAAAACTCACATTTATACATTACCAATTCACCTCGTGCACGTCCCCGTCCAGCTCTCTCCGGGAGTCCATGACGTCATTGGCGCCCACCGACGCCGGCGAAACGGCATCCCCCGGGGGGGGGGGGGGGGTGGAACAGGAAAGGAGTGTACCGTCACCATAGTTACAATGACAACAAAGAAGGACAACTGGAATAGAGAACAAAGTATGATCATAATCACCAAAGCGAAGTGTGCAATCTAACACACCATTTGACATGCTATCAATACAGTCAATTCTGAATAGAACTATGTAATACAAATGAAGTCATAAGTGTATAGCGGTGGTGAGATTCTATATCTATCACAGTCAGAGCCGGAACCGGCCAAGTCGATATGCTTGATATGTCGATTGAACTGAGTCCTCACATGAGTGTAGTAATGAGGTCTGACATACAGTAACATGAGACAAATTCTTAATGATTATAGAAAGCAGGTATATGACAATATGTCATTCAATCCAGACGGTTTTACCGTCTGTAAAGAATGGATCCATCTAGCTTCTTTCTGAAGCAGCAGACATCCACGATTGCCACCACGCGTGTTTTCAAGAACACCATCTATAATTTTATAGCGAATGGATGCTAGGCTGTGCTGAAAGTCCCTGAAGTGTCGGGCTACAGGTTGGTCCGACCCTCGGCCCTCGATGGCTGCCCCTATGCTGGAACGATGTAGGGCAATCCTTTCTTTAAACTGTCGAATCGTACATAGAGGAGTCCGCAGGGTCACTTGATGTAATAAATTACATATCTACTGGTGCATGTAAATGGATGAGAGATACGGAATTTCTTGCCCGATCTGGGGTGATGAAAAAATTCCCCGGTTTCGAGACTACTGCAAGTGGTGCAGCCTAAGCACCCAAAGCTACCCGGTTTACGTGTGAGAAAATGGACTGGGGTTGCATTTTTAAAATTGGTAACATCATTGTGTACCACTAAATCCTTAATATTGCTTCCACGTCTATATGAAGGTAAAATAGTAGTAGTTTTGAATTTCTTAAGCTGTTTGTCATGTGTGACAATAGGCCAAATTTGTTTGGCAATTCTTACAGTCTGTCCGCTGGATGTAGAGAAATCCTGTGGCCATACAATGCGATCATGGTCTATTTGCCTATTGGTTTTTTTTAGTAAAGACACACGGTCTTGTACCAAAACCGTTTCTTTCGCTTTCTTAAGAAATTTTAAGTGGTATCCTCTCATCAGGAATTTGCGCAGCATAGTGTCAATCTGTAGGATAGCATCATCGTGATCACTACAGATCCGGTACGCTCTCATGAATTGTGAGTATGGTAACCCCCATTTCAGTGCTGGTGGGTGAAAACTGGTGGCATGCAAGATCGTGTTTCTTTCTGTATCTTTAACGAATAAAAAAGTGTGCAATACATGATGTGCATCTTGTTTAACGGCAACATCCAAGAAGTGTATCTCATCAAAATATGTATTGAATGTGAATTTGATGGATCTATCTTGTAAATTAATGTCATGCATGGCATTCCTAAAGCTCTCCTCGGTACCCGACCAAAGGATAAAGATATCGTCGATACATCTATGGAATGCTTTAATCTTATCAGACATTGCTGGATTACTTAAATATAAACCTCTCTCAACTTCACACATGAATAGGTTGGCGAAGCTAGGGGTCACACAAGACCCCATCGCACAACCTGAGTTCTGTCGGTATACAATAGGTTGTAGGTATGCATCGAGGTATTTAGAGATGGAGTAAACCAGGGAGTCTCGTGCCGCAATAATTGGTCGGCCAGGTGGTTGCTGCAGATTCTTGTGCAGCTTGGGAATAGTGTACAGGACTGGTATTACAGGCCAGTCCTGGGTCAGTGCATCCTTGGTCTTGGTATCTATAACCTGCTCTAAGACCGCTTGTGTCAGAATGTCATCTACCTCTGCTTTATATCTACTAATAGGGTCAGTGGATAGCCGCTGGTAAGTGGCTTCGTCCACTAACTGGCGGTAGATCTCACCCTTATAGGCCTCCAAGTCCTGAATGACAATGCCGCCGCCCTTATCTTCCGGGGCGGATGACAATGTCATTGTAGGAGCCTACATTTTTAAGTGGCGTACACTCCAATGCGGATAAATTGCGTGAATGTGGTGGAATAAAAAGTGCAGGGTCATCATACACGTTTGACATATGATTAATAAAGCAAGTAATATTGTTATTAGCTGAGATAGGGTCAAATGTGGAAGGCTTATACATAGGCGGGTGTAGGTCCTTTTTTGGGTGCTCTGCCTGCCCGTGTCATTACCCCCCCTGGGGGTTTCGTGGAGTTTTTTGACTGAGAATCCCATGCACATTCTATATCACTGGAGGAGACAGCACTTGAGACGTCTGTATCAGAGTTGCCTTTCTTGAAACATCGGAATTTCCCTCTCTTCTGTGTGTAAGTGTTGGGGTTATGAACCCAACTATAGACGTTATTTTCTAAATAATCTTTATCAACCATTGCTCTTTTGGATTTTTTGAGCTGTATAAGGTCCAAACGGTATTTTTCAAGGTCTTTAGACAATTTCACTAGTAATTCTTTGGCCGGATCGGAGTTTATTAACTCCGAATGGGTTGTCTCAAATGATGCAGTCTTTTCTTTAGATAGATTCAACTCCAGACTGGCACTCCAGAGACTTTGAAAGAAGAGCTGACACAGTTGCTTATGCCAACGTTTCAGAGCTTACGCTCTTTTATCAAGACAAACTGCACAAAAAAACAATAAAACTCAGTTGAGAGAGATTTATATTTAAGTAATCCAGCAATGTCTGATAAGATTAAAGCATTCCATAGATATATCGACGATATCTTTATCCTTTGGTCAGGTACCGAGGAGAGCTTTAGGAATGCCATGCATGAGATTAATTTACAGGCTAGATCCATCAAATTCACATTCAATACAGATTTTGATTAGATACACTTCTTGGATGTTGCCGTTAAACAAGATGCACATCATGTATTGCACACTTCTTTATTCGTTAAAGATACAAAAAGAAACACGATCTTGCATGCCACCAGTTTTCACCCACCAGCACTGAAATGGGGGTTACCATACTCACAATTCATGAGAGCGTACCGGATCTGTAGTGATCACGATGATGCTATCCTACAGATTGACACTATGCTGCGCAAATTCCTGATGAGAGGATACCACTTGAAATTTCTTAAGAAAGCGAAAGAAACGGTTTTGGTACAAGACCGTGTGTCTTTACTACAAAAAAAACGATAGGCAAATAGACCATGATCGCATTGTATGGCCACAGGATTTTTCTACATCCAGCAGACAGACTGTAAGAATTGCCAAACAAATTTGGCCTATTGTCACACATAACAAACAGCTTAAGAAATTCAAAACTACTACTATTTTACCTTCATATAGACGTGGAAGCAATATTAAGGATTTAGTGGTCCACAATGATGTTACCAATTTCAAAAATGCAACCCCAGTCCATTTTCTCACACGTAAACCGGGTAGCTTTAGGTGCTTAGGCTGCACCACTTGCAGTAGTCTCGAAACGGGGGAATTTTTTCATCACCCCAGATCGGGCAAGAAATTCCGTATCTTTCATCCATTTACATGCACCAGTAGATATGTAATTTATTACATCAAGTGCCCCTGCGGACTCCTCTATATAGGGAAAACGATTCGACAGTTTAAAATAAGAATTTACTTACGATAATTCTATTTCTCGTAGTCCGTAGTGGATGCTGGGGACTCCGTAAGGACCATGGGGAATAGCGGCTCCGCAGGAGACTGGGCACAAAAGTAAAGCTTTAGAACTACCTGGTGTGCACTGGCTCCTCCCCCTATGACCCTCCTCCAAGCCTCAGTTAGGATACTGTGCCCGGACGAGCGTACACAATAAGGAAGGATTTTGAATCCCGGGTAAGACTCATACCAGCCACACCAATCACACCATATAACTTGTGATCTAAACCCAGTTAACAGCATGATAACAGAGGAGCCTCTAGAAAAGGTGGCTCACTACAGCAATAACCCGATTTTTTGGTAACAATAACTATGTACCAGTATTGCAGACAATCCGCACTTGGGATGGGCGCCCAGCATCCACTACGGACTACGAGAAATAGAATTATCGGTAAGTAAATTCTTATTTTCTCTAACGTCCTAAGTGGATGCTGGGGACTCCGTAAGGACCATGGGGATTATACCAAAGCTCCCAAACGGGCGGGAGAGTGCGGATGACTCTGCAGCACCAAATGAGAGAACTCCAGGTCCTCCTCAGCCAGGGTATCAAATTTGTAGAAATTTACAAACGTATTTGCTCCTGACCAAGTAGCTGCTCGGCAAAGTTGTAAAGCCGAGACCCCTCGGGCAGCCGCCCAAGATGAGCCCACCTTCCTTGTGGAATGGGCTTTTACAGATTTTGGCTGTGGCAGGCCTGCCACAGAATGTGCAAGCTGAATTGTACTACAAATCCAACGAGCAATAGTCTGCTTAGAAGCAGGAGCACCCAGCTTGTTGGGTGCATACAGAATAAACAACGAGTCAGATTTTCTGACTCCAGCCGTCCTGGAAACCTATATTTCCAGGGCTCTGACAATGTCTAGCAACTTGGAGTCCTCCAAGTCCCTAGTAGCCGCAGGCACCACAATAGGTTTATTCAGGTGAAACGCTGAAAACCACCTTAGGGAGAAACTGAGGACAAGTCCTCAATTCCGCCCTGTCCGAATGGAAAATCAGATGAGGGCTTTTACAGGATAAAGCCGCCAATTCTGACACGCACCTGGCCCAGGCCAGGGCCAACAGCATGACCACTTTCCATGTGAGATATTTTAAGTCCACATATTTAAGTGGTTCAAACCAATGTGACTTTTGGAACCCAAAAACTACATTTAGATCCCAAGGTGCCACTGGAGGCACAAAAGGAGGCTGTATATACAGTACCCCTTTCACAAACGTCTGAACTTCAGGGACTGAAGCTAGTTCTTTTTGGAAGAAAATTGACAGGGCCGAAATTTGAACCTTAATGGACTCCCATTTCAGGCCCATAGACACTCCTGTTTGCAGGAAATGTAGGAATCGACCTAGTTGAAAAATTCCTCCGTCGGGGCCTTACTGGCCTCGCACCACGCAACATATTTTCGCCAAATGCGGTGATAATGTTTTGCGGTTATATCTTTCCTGGCTTTGATCAGGATAGGAATGACTTCATCCGGAATGCCTTTCTCCTTCAGGATCCGGCGTTCAACCGCCATGCCGTCAAACGCAGCCACGGTAAGTCTTGGAACAGACAGGGTCCTTGCTGGAGCAGGTCCCTTCTTAGAGGTAGAGGCCACGGATCCTCCGTAAGCATCTCTTGAAGTTCCGGTTACCAAGTCCTTCTTGGCCAATCCGGAGCCACGAATATAGTGCTTACTCCTCTCCATCTTATAATTCTCAGTACCTTGGGTATGAGAGGCAGAGGAGGGAACACATACACTGACTGGTACACCCACTGTGTTACCAGAGCGTCCACAGCTATTGCCTGAGGGTCCCTTGACCTGGCGCAATACTTGTCGAGTTTTATAAACATGTGGAAGACTTCTGGGTGAAGTCCCCACTCTCCCGGGTGGAGGTCGTGTCTGCTGAGGAAGTCTGCTTCCCAGTTGTCCACTCCCGGAATGAATACTGCTGACAGTGCTATCACATGATTTTCCGCCCAGCGAAGAATCCTTGCAGCTTCTGCCATAGCCCCCCTGCTTCTTGTGTCACCCTGTCTGTTTACGTGGGTGACTGCCGTGATGTTGTCCGAATGGATCAACTCCGGGTGACCTTGAAGCAGAGGTCTTGCTGAGCTTAGAGCATTGTAAATGGCCCTTAGCTTCAGGATATTTATGTGAAGTGATGTCTCCAGGCTTGACCATAAGCTCTGGAAATTCCTTCCCTGTGTGACTGCTCCCCAGCCTCGCAGGCTGGCATCCGTGGTCACCAGGACCCAGTCCTGAATGTGCGGCCCTCTAGAAGATGAGCACTCTGCAACCACCACAGGAGAGACACCCTTGTGCTTGGTGACAGGGTTATCCGCTGATGCATCTGAAGATGCGACCCGGACCATTTGTCCAGCAGTTCCACTGGAAAGTTCTCGCGTGGAATCTGACGAATGGGATTGCTTCGTAGGAAGCCACCATTTTTCCCAGAACCATTTCATTGATGTACTGAGACTTGACTCGGTTATAGGAGGTTCCCGACTAGCTCGGATAACTCCCTGACTTTCTCCTCCGGGAGAAACACCTTTTTCTGGATTGTGTCCAGGATCATCCCTAGGAACAGAAGACGAGTCGTCAGAATCAGCTGCGATTTTGGAATATTGAGAATCCAATCGTGCTGCCGCAACACTACCTGAGATAGTGCTACACCGACCTCCAACTGTTCCCTGGATCTTACCCTTATCAGGGAATCGTCCAAGTAAGGGATAACTAAAATTCCCTTCCTTCGAAGGAGTATCATCATTTCGGCCATTACCTTGGTAAAGACCCGGGGTGCCGTGGACCATCCATACGGCAGCGTCTGAAACTGATAGTGACAGTTCTGTACCATAAACCTGAGGTACCCTTGGTGAGAAGGGTAAATTGGGACATGAAGGTAAGCATCCTTGATGTCCCGAGACATCATGTAGTCCCCTTCTTCCAGGTTCGCAATCACTGCTCTGAGTGACTCAATCTTGAATTTGAACCTCCGTATGTAAGTGTTCAAGATTTTAGATTCAGAATCGGTCTCACCGAGCCGTCCGGCTTCGGTACCACAACAGTGTGGAATAATACCCCGTTCCCTGTTGCAGGAGGGGTACCTTGATTATCACCTGCTGGGAATACAGCTTGTGAATGGCTTCCAAAACTGCCTCCCTGTCAGAAGGAGACATCGGTAAAGCCGACATTAGGAAACGGCGAGGGGGAGACGTCTCAAATTCCAATTTGTACCCCTGAGATATCACCTGAAGGATCCAGGGGTCTACTTGCGAGTGAGCCCACTGCGCACTGAAATTCATTGAGACGGGCCCCCACCGTGCCTGATTCTGCTTGTAAAGCCCCAGCGTCATACTGAGGGCTTGGCAGAGACGGGAGAGGGCTTCTGTTCCTGGGAACTGGCTGATTTCTGCAGCCTTTTTCCTCTCCCTCTGTCACGGGGCAGAAATGAGGAACCTTTTGCCCGCTTGCCCACGAAAAGACTGCGCCTGATAATACGGCGTCTTCTTATGTTGAGAGGCGACCTGGGGTACAAACGTGGATTTCCCAGCTGTTGCCGTGGCCACCAGGTCTGAAAGACCGACCCCAAATAACTCCTCCCCTTAATAAGGCAATACTTCCAAATGCCGTTTGGAATCCGCATCACCTGACCACTGTCGTGTCCATAACCCTCTACTGGCAGAAATGGACAACGCACTTAGACTTGATGCCAGTCGGCAAATATTCCGCTGTGCATCACGCATATATAGAAATGCATCTTTTAAATGCTCTATAGGCAATAATATACTGTCCCTATCTAGGGTATCAATATTTTCAGTCAGGGTATCCGACCACGCCAACCCAGCACTGCACATCCAGGCTGAGGCGATTGCTGGTCGCAGTATAACACCAGTATGTGTGTAAATACATTTTAGGATACCCTCCTGCTTTCTATCAGCAGGATCCTTAAGGGCGGCCATCTCAGGAGAGGGTAGAGCCCTTGTTCTTACAAGCGTGTGAGCGCTTTATCCACCCTAGGGGGTGTTTCCCAACGCACCCTAACCTCTGGCGGGAAAGGATATAATGCCAATAACATTTTAGAAATTATCAGTTGTTATCGGGGGAAACCCCACGCATCATCACACACCTCATTTAATTTCTCAGATTCAGGAAAACTACAGGTAGTTTTTCCTCACCGAACATAATACCCCTTTTTGGTGGTACTCGTATTATCAGAAATGTGTAAAACATTTTTCATTGCCTCAATCATGTAACGTGTGGCCCTACTGGAAGTCACATTTGTCTCTTCACCGTCGACACTGGAGTCAGTATCCGTGTCGGCGTCTATATCTGCCATCTGAGGTAACGGGCGCTTTAGAGCCCCTGACGGCCTATGAGACGTCTGGACAGGCACAAGCTGAGTAGCCGGCTGTCTCATGTCAACCACTGTCTTTTATACAGAGCTGACACTGTCACGTAATTCCTTCCAACAGTTCATCCACTCAGGTGTCGACCCCCTAGGGGGTGACATCACTATTACAGGCAATCTGCTCCGTCTCCACATCATTTTTCTCCTCATACATGTCGACACAAACGTACCGACACACAGCACACACACAGGGAATGCTCTGATAGAGGACAGGACCCCACTAGCCCTTTGGGGAGACAGAGGGAGAGTTTGCCAGCACACACCAGAGCGCTATATATATACAGGGATAACCTTATATAAGTGTTTTTCCCCTTATAGCTGCTGTATTTTTAATACTGCGCGTAATTAGTGCCCCCCTCTCTTTTTTAACCCTTTCTGTAGTGTAGTGACTGCAGGGGAGAGCCAGGGAGCTTCCCTCCAACGGAGCTGTGAGGGAAAATGGCGCCAGTGTGCTGAGGAGATAGGCTCCGCCCCCTTCTCGGCGGCCTTATCTCCCGTTTTTCTGTGTATTCTGGCAGGGGTTAAATTCATCCATATAGCCCAGGAGCTATATGTGATGCAGTTTTTTGCCATCCAAGGTGTTTTTATTGCGTCTCAGGGCGCCCCCCCCCCCAGCGCCCTGCACCCTCAGTGACCGGAGTGTGAAGTGTGCTGAGAGCAATGGCGCACAGCTGCAGTGCTGTGCGCTACCTTGTTGAAGACAGGACGTCTTCTGCCGCCGATTTTCCGGACCTCTTCTGTCTTCTGGCTCTGTAAGGGGGCCGGCGGCGCGGCTCTGGGACCTATCCATGGCTGGGCCTGTGATCGGTCCCTCTGGAGCTAATGTCCAGTAGCCTAAGAAGCCCAATCCACTCTGCACGCAGGTGAGTTCGCTTCTTCTCCCCTTAGTCCCTCGATGCAGTGAGCCTGTTGCCAGCAGGTCTCACTGAACATAAAAAACCTAAAACTAAACTTTTCACTAAGCAGCTCAGGAGAGCCACCTAGTGTGCACCCTTCTCGTTCGGGCACAAAAATCCAACTGAGGCTTGGAGGAGGGTCATAGGGGGAGGAGCCAGTGCACACCAGGTAGTTCTAAAGCTTTACTTTTGTGCCCAGTCTCCTGCGGAGCCGCTATTCCCCATGGTCCTTACGGAGTCCCCAGCATCCACTTAGGACGTTAGAGAAAGAAAGGATTGCCCTACATCGCTACAGCATATGGGCAGCCATCGAGGGCCGAGGGTCAGACCAACCTGTAGCCCAAAACTTCAGGGACTTTCAGCACAGCCTAGCATCCATTCGCTATAAAATTATAGATGGTGTTCTTGGAAACACGCGTGGTGGCAATCGTGGACGTCTGCTGCTTTAGAAAGAAGCTAGATGGATCCACACTTTACAGACGGCAAAACCGTCTGGATTGAATGACATATTGTCATATACCTGCTTTCTATAATCATTAAGAATTTGTCTCATGTTACTGTGTGTCAGACCTCATTACTACACTCATGTGAGGACTCAGTTCAATCGACATATCAAGCACATCGACTTGGCCGGTTCCGGCTCTGACTGTGATAGCTATAGAATCTCACCACCGCTATACACTTATGACTTCATTTGTATTACATAGTTCTATTCAGAATTGACTGTATTGATAGCATGTCAAATGGTGTGTTAGATTGCACACTTCGCTTTGGTGATTAGGATCAAACTTTGTTCACTATTCCAGTTGTCCTTCTTTGTTGTCATTGTAACTATGGTGACGGTACACTCCTTTCCTGTTCCACGCCCCCACGGAGGATGCCTTTTCGCCGGCGAGCGCCAATGACGTCATGGACTCCCGGAGAGAGCTGGACGGGGACGTGCACGAGGTGAATTGGTAATGTATAAATGTGAGTTTTATTGTTTTTTGTGCAGTTTGTCTTGATAAAAGAGTGTAAGCTCTGAAACGTTGGCATAAGCAACTGTGTCAGATCTTCTTTCAAAGTCTCTGGAGTGCCAGTCGCACACTGTCTACACAATATTTCTAGAATGACAGGGCACCGGAGCATTATCTACCGTACATGAGGAGTGCCAAACCTCTACTTGCTTATATATATATATATATATATATATATATATATAAAGAGAGAGAGAGAGAGAGAGAGAGAGAGAGAGAGTGTGTTCTGGAAAAAAATGTGTGTGTGTATATATATATATATCTCCTATATATTTGGCCAAGTCTGTGATTCTGTGCCTGGCCGTAACGCTGGGTGGAGTTACAGCGCTGGGCGGAGGTAACGACCTCTGCTCTGTGCCAGCACACCACTAGGGAGGCGGACACAATCCCCAGGGAACAGCCGCCACTGGACGGACGCCTTACCGTGGCCGGCCACACAAGAGCAGGATTAACGGGGGGTGGGTGGAGGGTCACTACCCCGGGGCCCCTCAGCCCGAGCTATGTCCCCATTCAGGTTGTTGGGGCAGGAGAGATCCATGCTGGCGTGGGAGGAGTGCAGGCTGTGCATGAGGCTTCCTCCTCTCGGCAGCACGGTCAAGTAAACTCCAGCCTCTGCTGCTACCAGGAGAGATGCTGCTGGCGGCGGAGGCTGGAGATTGCTCGACCGTGCTGCCCGAAAGGAAGAAGCCGCATGCACAGCCTGCACTCCGCCTCCACCAGCGTGGATCCCTCCTACCACGGCAACCTGGTGTCCTCTCTCCCTGCTGCAGCGCTCCCGTTGCCTGTGTGACTGGCCCAGGTGAGCAGCGCTTGCATCGGGGAGGAGGGGGGGTTGATGGTGATGGTCATTTGGGGGGGGGGGGGGTGATGGTTATTGGCAGGGGGGGGGGGGGATGATGGTTATTGGCGGTGCCCCCAGTGCAGGTCTCTGTGGAACGAGGTGACATTCACCAAAAGCCTGTTGTCTAAATGCTGCAGCCTAAAAAGCCAGAATGACTCTCACAATGAGTCCTACTCCCCCAGCCCCCCCACCCCTCCCACACCCGCATCACCCCTGCTCCCAACCCCTCACCCATGGCACCCCCGCCCCTCCCCTACGCACAGCACCCCTGCTCCCGCACCCCCACCCCACCCTCGCACCCACCTCCCACCCAACCACACCATCACGGCAACCGGCCCACTCCCCCACCCGCAGCACCCCTGCAGCCGCTCCTCCCCCCCAACACCCACACACCTGCCCCTCCACCACCCGCAACACCCCCACAGCCGGCCCTCCCCATCTGCTGTAACCCCACACCCGCCCCTCACCCACCCACAGCGCCCTCGGATCCCCTCCCCATCCGCTCCATCCCCGCACTTGCCCCTCCCCTACCCGCGGCGCTTCCAGACCGCCACCACACCCCCGCAGCCGCCAGTCCCCCACCCACAGCACCTCCAGCCCCTCCCCCACCCCCATCATCTATAGACACCTTTCCCCGTTCGCGGACTTACCACACCTTCCCCTCCACCACCCCCAGCACCTCTGGACCACCACCCACAGCACCTCAGGACCCCCTCCCCCATCCACGGCTCCCCTGCAGCCACCCACAGCATCTACATACCCCATCCTGCACCCATCACCTCCCCCACCCGCAGCACTTCTACAATCCATCACCCAACCCCCCCTGCAACCCCCTCCCCTTACACACACCCACTACCACCCCTCCCCCATCCACAGCATCTACATCCCCCATCCGTCCTATCCCACACCCACACCTCCCCCACCCACAGCACTTCTGAAACCCATCACCTAAGCTCACCCCCCTGCACCTCCAAATGCACACCCCTACATCGCCCCTCCCACACACATATCACCTCCATACCCCCTCCTTCATCCACAGCCCCCCTCCCCCACCCCTCCCCCGCCAACAGCATCTACACTCCCATCCACACCCGCCCCTCCCCCACCCACAGCACCTCTAGACCCCCTCCCCCATCTGCCCCCCCCCTGTACACCTACCCCTCCCCCACCCACAGCACCTCTGCGCCCTTTCCGCCATCTGTGCCCCTGCAACCACCCCTCCCCCACCCGCAACACCTCTGGACCCTTTCCCACACACACCCCTCCACCACACGTAGCACCTCGGACACCATCCGCAGCTGCTACAAGTGATTCCCTGATTCGGGGGGTGATCAGCGGCACGGATAGGCACCTCCACCTCACTGAACCCACCCCCTTCCCAAACTCCCCACACACACTCTGAACTTCTGTGACTATAGTTGCTACCAATGGACATTGGATTAATAAGAAACACTAATACTGTGGCCATTATGTGTATAAGCGACACTGCTACCTGTGGCCATTGTATATAAGTGGTGCTGCTACCTGTGGGCACTGTGTGTATAAACACAGATACTACCTGTGGCCATTGTATCTAGAACCAACTCTGCTTCCTGTGGGCACTGTGTGTATAAGCAACACTGCTACCTGTGGCCATTGTGTATAAGTGGCGCTGCTACCTGTGGGCACTGTGTATAAGCGGCTCTGCTACCTGTGGCCATTGTGTGTAGAACCAACTCTGCTACCTGTGGGCACTGTGTGTATACGCGGCTCTGCTACCTGTGGGTATTGTGTGTATACGCGCCTCTGCTACCTGTGCCCATTGTGTGTATAAGCGCCTCTGCTACCTGTGGCCACTGTGTGTATAAGCACCTCTGCTACCTGTGGGTATTGTGTGTATAAGCGGCTCTGGTACCTGTGGCCACTGGATGTATAAGCGCCTCTGCTACCTGTGGGCACTGTGTGCATAAGCGCCTCTGCTACCTGTGGGCACTGTGTGCATAAGCGCCTCTGCTACCTGTGGGTATTGTGTGTATAAGCGGCTCTGCTACCTGTGGGTATTGTGTGTATAAGTGGCTCTGCTACCTTTGGCCATTGTGTGTATAAGCGCTGCTGCTACCTGTGGCCACAGCACTTTGGTGTCTTATCTATAGCAGTATATACTACACTATGTTATTCATTGTGCCCTGCGGCCACTCTGCAAGCCCTCACAAAGGGCTACGCCCCCTTGACAAACGCACGCCCTTCCCCCTTGCAATATTTACCCACTGCTATAAAAACATTTTCAGGTAATACTCCATATAATAACAATTATAGCACAGTTGAAGACCGTGCAGGGGTTACCGGGTCTTAGCCTCTTGCAACGGTATTTTCTCTCTAACAGCATGCCTCTCTTTATCCTCTCCCTACCACCCTGACTCTCCCTATCCTTTACCGATCGCACGGCGTTTCTGTACATTCCCTTACTCCCACGCCTCTCTATCTTTTCTCAACCAGACACCATTTCTGTATGCCCTCTATACTGCCCTGCGTTTCTGATTCTGTTACCTACCGGCCTGCGTATGTTCAAAGACCTGCAGGGGTTAACGGGGCGTAGCCCCTTCCGACGGTGTGAAGAGCGCCCGTAGGGCGCGATGAATCACCTAGTATATATATATATATATATATATAAACAGAAAGTTCAGCACTCACCATAGCAAGCTCACTTATCCTCACAACATCAATAAATAAATGATGGGGGTTTAGTTAGTGAATTGGTCAATGCACGGAAGCCTGCATACCGCTCGCCAAGGTACCCCATCTTCATGCAGGTCCTACACTATCACAAAGTCTCAAAAATTAAATCCTGGCAACTGTATCACACATAATGTACTGCACACATGCCCACTAGGTTTAATGTGTATCTGCCATGCATCTTATGGCTTTTAAAGGTACACTAGTCACCTGACACTGGCTGATAAATTACTAAGGAGCAGCTGACACAGGTTTAGAACAAGTGAGATTACACAGGGGTGCATGAAAAGGCCTGTGACCACGGTTAATAAGAGTTAACCAAAGATTAACCCCGTAATATACAAACAAATCTAGAAAACCACAGCACTCGCCACCCCAGAAGCGGGGTGCAATATCTGCACTCACCACTCATAGGGTGGGGTGCATGCAGCCCATGGCCACCAACCCAAATATATACAAACAGAAAGTTCAGCACTCACCATAGCAAGCTCACTTGTCCTCACAACATCAATAAATAAATGATGGGGGTTTAGCCTGCATACCGCTCGCCAAGGTACCCCATCTTCACTAACCAAACCCCCATCATTTATTTATTGATGTTGTGAGGATAAGTGAGCTTGCTATGGTGAGTGCTGAACTTTCTGTTTGTATATATATATATATATATATATATATACTAGGTGATTCATCGCGCCCTACGGGCGCTCTTCACACCGTCGGAAGGGGCTACGCCCCGTTAACCCCTGCAGGTCTTTGAACATACGCAGGCCGGTAGGTAACAGAATCAGAAACGCAGGGCAGTATAGAGGGCATACTGGTGTGGCGAGTGCTGTGGTTTTCTAGATTTGTTTGTATATTACGGGGTTAATCTTTGGTTAACTCTTATTAACCGTGGTCACAGGCCTTTTCATGCACCCTGTGTAATCTCACTTGTTCTAAACCTGTGTCAGCTGCTCCTTAGTAATTTATCAGCCAGTGTCAGGTGACTAGTGTACCTTTAAAAGCCATAAGATGCATGGCAGATACACATTAAACCTAGTGGGCATGTGTGCAGTACATTATGTGTGATACAGTTGCCAGGATTTAATTTTTGAGACTTTGTGATAGTGTAGGACCTGCATGAAGATGGGGTACCTTGGCGAGCGGTATGCAGGCTTCCGTGCATTGACCAATTCACTAACTAAACCCCCATCATTTATTTATTGATGTTGTGAGGATAAGTGAGCTTGCTATGGTGAGTGCTGAACTTTCTGTTTGTATATATTTGGGTTGGTGGCCATGGGCTGCATGCACTCAACCCTATGAGTGGTGAGTGCAGATATTGCACCCCGCTTCTGGGGTGGCGAGTGCTGTGGTTTTCTAGATTTGTTTGTATGTATATATATATATATATATATATATATATATATATATATGTATTTCATTATCATTTATTTTAAATCACACCTTTCTTGGCAGTCATAGCCAGGATTAGAAACCATTACCTGTTACACTGAAGGAAGACACCTTAATACTGATACAGTTGTTTGCTCCTGCTCAGCAAGCCTACAGATGCTAACAGTGTGAAGCTAGAGTTGTCAGTTCAAAACCATTGCAACTAGGCAGATCTATGTAGTGTGCAGCCACACACTACATAGATCTGCTCAGTCACTCACAATGCTGATGATTTGTCAGACAATTATTTCCAAATTGTCATACCCAGGATTAGAACCCACGACCTTTTACACTTAAAACAGGCACCTTACTGATGGAGCTATTTTCTCCTGCTTAGCAAGCCTACAGGTTCTACCTATATGAAGTTACTTGTAATTGTCAGAGAAGTAACTTCATATAGTTAGAATTCTCATGCTCCCTATACAGGAGCAAATAGCTTCATCAGTAAGGTACCTGCTGCCAGTGTAATAGGTGGTGGGTTCTAATCCTCGGTATGATACTTGTAAAATATATATCTATAATAAAGAGGGTGTGACTTGTAAAGTGCAGGGAGGAAGAGACAGCGACTTGTAAGGTGCAGGGAGGAAGAGATAGTGACGGCTATCAACTAGCTTAACTGAATGGTGTTGCTGAACACACAGGAGGAGAGGTGCTCCCCTACATACAGGAGCCCGGCAGCTGACTCCGTTGCCTCCCACAGTTACTCCTGGATATGTGAAAAAAGAAACCCTGATTTATTATTATTAAAGTGCCACAAAGTACCCACGGCACCATAGAGAGGTTTAAAAAAAAAATCAAAATAACAGAGTATAAGTACAAAGTATTACTATACAGGTTGAGTCTCCCTTATCCAAAATGCTTGGGACCAGAAGTATTTTGGATATCGGATTTTTCCGTATTTTGGAATAATTGCATACCATAATGATATATCATGGTGATGGGACCTAAGTCTAAGCACAGAATGCCTTTATGTTTCATATACACCTAATACACACAGCCTGAAGGTCATTTTAGCCAATATTTTTAATAACTTTGTGCGTTAAACAAAGTGTGTGTATATTCACAAAATTCAGTTATGTTTCATATATACCTTATACACACAGCCTGAAGGTCATTTAATACAATATTTTTAATAACTTTGTGTATTAAACAAAGTTTGTGTACATTGAGCCATCAGAAAACAAAGTTTTCACTATCTCACTCTCACTCAAAAGATTCTGTATTTCTAAATATTCCGTATTTCGGAATATTTGGATATGGGATACTCAACCTGTATCACGTTAGGGAAGTAATAGGGGTGTACAAGATGAGAAAAAGACATACATGAAAATTAGAAATAGGCAGAATAAAAATGAATGGATGCTGTTTCAAACACATGACATGGCAGACAGATGAATTCAGCATAGGGCAGGGATTACATATAGACATGAAACGGTCATGCAGAATGACATAAAAACGATGAAGCTTAACTAAAACATGTATAGGGCCATTTCAGCATAGGACATGAAAGAGACACAGGAGGAAGACAAAAACTGGACAGACGTGATACCATGTGTTTAGCCAGAACTTGGTGGGCCCCATAGCAACATTTTAAAAGGGCCCCCGTCCAAAAGCTTCTAGAGAGACAGCTCTCCGCAGCTGTTGTTCATTTTATGCCCTATCAATAGAAGAAGGGTAGGTGGACTTTTGCGCACTTGGGGAGAAGAAGCAGCACACTTAGAATGCCAAGGACATACAAACACCATATGTCAAGAGACAATTTTTGAAAGAGAAAATTGGCATCTATGGTGTGCGCTGGTTTTCCCAGGGAGTTGGCAAATGGTCATAAATTAGAATCAGATTTATGACAAGAGGACAAAGGTTTTATTCTAAATAACCATGATATAAAAATGACACAATGCATATGTCATGGTTTGGACATACAGAAACATTAAAACATATGAAACATATTGCACAGACCCTTAATTTGTAAACATGGATAATGTAAACATGAAAGAGCAGTCTTTGTGCAAAAATAGGCAGGTGAGACTTCAGACTCGTACCGTTCGGGGCATGTGGTGTGTGCCTTGATGTAAAGGTTGGGTTCCAGCTGGGCAGCCCAGCACCACACCACACGCTTAGCCCAATCGCAGATGGAAACAGCGGCGACGGCAGTGAAGATCCGATGTAGCTTGCAAGTCCCACTCCAGGCACAACGCGTTTCGGATTACTATCCTTTTTCAAGTGCATCACTTGAAAAAGGATAGTAATCCGAAACGCGTTGTGCCTGGAGTGGGACTTGCAAGCTACATCGGATCTTCACTGCCGTCGCCGCTGTTTCCATCTGCGATTGGGCTAAGCGTGTGGTGTGGTGCTGGGCTGCCCAGCTGGAACCCAACCTTTACATCAAGGCACACACCACATGCCCCGAACGGTACGAGTCTGAAGTCTCACCTGCCTATTTTTGCACAAAGACTGCTCTTTCATGTTTACATTATCCATGTTTACAAATTAAGGGTCTGTGCAATATGTTTCATATGTTTTAATGTTTCTGTATGTCCAAACCATGACATATGCATTGTGTCATTTTTATATCATGGTTATTTAGAATAAAACCTTTGTCCTCTTGTCATAAATCTGATTCTAATTTATGACCATTTGCCAACTCCCTGGGAAAACCAGCGCACACCATAGATGCCAATTTTCTCTTTCAAACATTTTATGCCCTATACTGGGGCTATAGTCAATTTTCTAATTCCATGGTAGTGCCTTAGCCTTAGTGTTATGCCCCATAGCAGTGGGGATCCGGTCAGCATGCCAGCGGTCGGATGGTAGTCAGTACTTAACAAAATCTACTTTGGCAGAAATCACAGCTTCCAAATGCTTCTTGTGTGAACTTTGGAATTTTTTTCCAACTCTGCCTAAAATCCAAACCGCTCATTTCTACTGTGATAAATGACCAGCCAACCAGCTCCTGTCGTTTTTCAAACACAGCCTGTGACATGGCAGTTAGGAGCGGAATGGCTGGTCATTTATCACTCTTTATCACTTTTAAGACAGTAGAGATGAGCGGCTTGAATTTTAGGAAATCCAAACCGCTCTACGCTTCCAGGATCCGAGGCAGTCGAGCCGAGGCTCGGAAACTATGAGATACCGCTGTCAGATCTTGCGGTTTCAGCTCGAGCAACAATTCAAAAGTCCTATTAAGTCAATGGGCTGACCAGAGGCGTCACTAGCGTTGGTGTCACCCAGTGTGGTAACTCATGGTGTCACCCCCCATGGACCTCCTCCCCTATCACACCACACAGAATTCTGGTGAAGGGGGGGGGGGGGGGCGTGGTGATGGGTTTACTAACAAAAATCCTGCTGCGATCAACTTGGAATTACCCCCTATAGCCAGAAGTGCCGCACTGTTTTGAATATGCTATGAATATATAGTTTGTGAGGGCACCAGACACAGTTTTTCTGTTTAATGGAGTGTTGAACCATATGCTACATATTATATATATATATATATATATATATATATAAAAATGTGTGTGTGTGTGTGTGTGTGTGTGTGTGTGTGTGTGTGTGTATAATATACACCCAGTATCATAATATGTATATACCCAGTGCAATGTCAGAGATCCTATTGCCTGCTTATCCCCCCTGTCCAAGTATTTCCTATCCCTACCCGCCTCCATTCCCCTAGTACTGCCCAAACTTCTATCTACCCTTACCCCCTTAAAACCCCCAGTACTGCCTGCCCTCACATCCCATAATATGTGATAGGACACAGAAATGTTGAGTAGGACCCCAATTTTTTAAAGTGAGGAGTCCCTGGGACCCACAATTTTTTTTGCTGTGCACGATCACTGCAACACCCATAAGCACATTGATCCACCCACCCTATCAGCTGACATAACGCTCCCCTCACACAGCAGCACCCATACTTCGCTCACACAGCATCCTACGCTCACACAGCAGCACCCATACTACGTAACACAGCACCCATACTACACTCAAACTGCATCCATACTACACTCACACAGCACCACCCATACTTCGCTCAAACAGCATCCACACTACACTCACACAGCAGCACTCATACTACACTCACACAGCAGCACCCATACTTCGCTCAAACAGCATACACACTACGCTCACACAGCAGCACTCATACTACACTCACACAGCAGCACCCATACTACGCTCACACAGCAGCACCCATACTACACTCAAACTGCACCCATACTACGCTCACACAGCAGCACCCATACTACGTCACACAGCACCCATAGTACACTCACACAGCAGCACCCATACTACGCTCACACAGCAGCACTCATACTACACTCACACAGCAGCACCCATACTATGCTCACACAGCATCCACACTACGCTCACACAGCAGCACCCATACTACACTCAAATTGCACCCATACTACGCTCACACAGCAGCACCCATACTACGTCACACAGCACCCATACTACACTCACACAGCAGCACCCATACTACGCTCACACAGCAGCACCCATACTACGCTCACACACAGCACCCATACTACGCTCACACACAGCACCCATACTACGTCACACAGCACCCATACTACACTCAAACTGCACCCATACTACGCTCACACAGCACTCATACTATGTCACACAGCACCCATACTACACTCACACAGCAGCACCCATACTACGCTCACACAGCAGCACCCATACTACGCTCACACACAGCACCCATACTACGCTCACACACAGCACCCATACTACGCTCACACACAGCACCCATACTACGCTCACACAGCAGCACCCATACTACGTCACACAGCACCCATACTACACTCAAACTGCACCCATACTATGTCACACAGCACCCATACTACACTCACACAGCAGCACCCATACTACGCTCACACAGCACCCATACTATGTCACACAGCACCCATACTACACTCGAACTGCACCCATACTACGCTCACACAGCAGCACCCATACTACGTCACACAGCACCCATACTACACTCAAACTGCACCCATACTACGCTCACACAGCACCCATACTATGTCACACAGCACCCATACTACACTTGAACTGCACCCATAGTATGCTCACACAGCCCAAATTACCCCCCCCCCCCCCCACAGCACTCAGTAATCCAACAATTTATACATCCCACATTCACCCCCATACAGACACATACACACATCAGAAATGGATTCTGCTCATCATGGACATGGAGAAGCCACTATAGAAGTTACCTGACATCATGCAGCAACATCAGCAGCAACTACATGCTCGTGTAGTTACAGTCTGGGGGCGGAGCTTGTGTGTGTCAGGACCCGGAGTGAGGAGAGAGTGGACGCTGGAGGAGAGGGGAGGGCTGGCCAGTGCACTGCCTGCACGGGTCTGTGGCTGCTGCCTGCTGATCTCACTGACAGGTGAGAGTGTCGGGCTTTAGGAGGCGGGGCCTGGGAGGAGGGGGTTTGGACGCAGCCGTGGACCAGGCATTTTCATGTCAGGGGATGGGGGTGCATGTGAGTGTGCGGCTCGTTTTGGTGTCACCCTATAGAAGGGTAACACCCGGGTGTGGGCCGCACCCCCCGCACCCACCTCATGACGCCACTGGGGCTGACTGCTGGGATTCAGTATGATTCAACCCGCACTGTATCCAACCCACACTGTATCCAAACCACCCAGTATCCAACCAGCACTGTATCCAACGCACACTGTATCCCGCCCTGTATCCAACCCGCACTGTATCCAACCCACACTGTATCCAAACCATCCAGTATCCAACCAGCACTGTATCCAACCCACACTGTATCCCGCTCTGTATCCAACCCGCACTGCATCCAACCCAGACTGTATCCAAACCACCCAGTATACAACAAGCACTGTATCCAATGCACACTGTATCCCGCTCTCTATCCAACCAGCACTGTATCCAACCAGCACTGTATCCAACCCACACTGTATCCCACTCTGTATCCAACCCGCACTGTATCCAACCCACACTGTATCCAAACCACCCAGTATCCAACCAGCACTGTATCCAACCAACACTGTATCCCGCTCTGTATCCAACCCGCACTGCATCCAACCCACACTGTATCCAAACCACCCAGTATACAACCAGCACTGTATCCAACGCACACTGTATCCCGCTCTGTATCCAACCAGCATTGTATCCAACCAGCACTGTTTCCAACCCACACTGTATCCAACCCACACTGTATCCCGCACTGTATCCAATTCACACTGTATACCACAGTTTAGCCAGCCAGGCTTTGGACAATATTGGTGAAAACAATATTGTGAGCTTGGAGGTGGTCAAAATTGAGTGGAATTTGCTGTAAATTAATGTTATTGAGGTTAATAATACTCTATGAACAAAAAGGCCTACATTATGTGATTTTAGCTTTTTTGTAAATTTAAAAAAAAAAATCCAAATCCAAAGCCAGTCACGTCGGTATGGCAAATCCAAATCTAAAGACGGCCAACAAATCAGACCCAAATCCAAATCTAGCAAAAATGGTTCGGCGCACATACTTACTTAATACTGTACATTTGAGCCAATTTATTTTTGATACCTTTAAGCCTGTTACTACAGTATGTATTGCAGTCTGCAATTTGTCCGGTAGATGGAGCCACACTGCTTGAAGTTTGTTACTCTGAGTCTTGAATGGACAGTTTACTATTCCAGCAGAATTTATTGTGTGATTTTGCAACCCCAGAATCCTTTTCCAAGGAAATTGCATCCATTTGAATTTGACAATTACAGCAAATATAGACAGATGTTCTGGCTGGCACCACCCAAATAATACCAAATATAATAAAACAATGAACAAATTAAAAAGGATTGTCCTGAAGCCTGGGAGAATGAGGGAATTCCCAAAAAGTCCCACAGGGTTAAAAGATACATTTTTTGTATGTGTTTCTCAGGTGCTGGATATATAGATAGATAGATAGATAGATAGATAGATAGATAGATAGATAGATAGATAGATAGATAGATAGATAGATAGACAGACAGTTATAAGCTGCGCTTTCAGATTTAACTCAGTCTCACATGTAAGTTCATTAGTAAGCAGTCTGTGTCCCACTTTTGCTTGTATCCTGCTACTTCCTCCGTAGTAAAACCAGAACCAATGGTTGAATATACATGCAAGAGAAAGAAAATGGAGGGCGCAGGTGTGAGTAGAATAATCACAATTCCATTTAATAAAAATAAAAGCTCACATACATCTTAGCTTCAGATGACCCGCTTATTGCTCTCATACAATGAATGAGCCTCCGGAAAGCTCCCTCATGTAATCACTTGCACAGCAGACCTCAGGTGCCACGAGCACCGCTCATAACTGCACGGGGACCAGCCGGGTGATGTCAGCACGTCCAATGCTCCGTAAGCCACGCCCAATGCGTTTTGTCAGAGGACTTCGTCAGGGGGTGTGGCCTCGATCGTACTAGCTGTTAATTTATACCCAGAAGAAAATTTACCAAATGAATGGAAGATCGGGCGCTTATCGGTGCTGTGTTTCTAATGCTGCTGCTATAATATTTGGGGATAGTTACACCCCAACCACACATCAGAAAAATACAAGAGAAAGATAGCAGCGCTAAATGGATTATTGTGAGCAATTAATGATGCGAAGGATTGAGTGATAAACTAGTTATACAATTTAATAAAAATATTAATAGTAACAACGGCCTTTAAGTAAAAAATGGATACATATCCATGAAACAATTAAAAACAATTCATATGGGTCAAATGAAATGATTGACTGCCTAGCACATTAACATCCGTTCCTGATGTAGAAACCTGGAAATTTAGCAGATGGAGACAGACTGACAGCGCAGTCACACCAATACACTTTACCCAGAACCGCTAGAGGTGTAGTCCTTTGATAAAGCTGCAGTGCCTTGCAGTGAAACGCGTTAGGAGGAGGCTACTTGGGTCAACTATTACGCCAATTTTGACTGCCGCACTATGGCCCTCATTCCGAGTTGATCGGTCGCAAGGCGAATTTAGCAGAGTTACACACGCTAAGCCGCCGCCTACTGGGAGTGAATCTTAGCTTCTTACAATTGCGACCGATGTATTCGCAATATTGCGATTACTAACTACTTAGCAGTTTCAGAGTAGCTTCAGACTTACTCTGCCTGTGCGATCAGTTCAGTGCTTGTCGTTCCTGGTTGACGTCACAAACACACCCAGCGTTCGCCCAGACACTCCTCCGTTTCTCCGGCCACTCCTGCGTTTTTTCCGGAAACGGTAGCGTTTTCAGCCACACGCCCCTGAAACGCCGTGTTTCCGCCCAGTAACACCCATTTCCTGTCAATCACATTACGATCGCCGGAGCGATGAAAAAGCCGCGAGTAAAATTACTTTCTACATAGCAAAGTTACTTGGCGCAGTCGCAGTGCGAACATTGCGCATGCGTACTAAGCGGATTTTCATTGCGATGCGATGAAAAATACCGAGCGAACAACTCGGAATGAGGGCCTATGGCCCTCATTCCGAGTTGATCGCTCGCAAGGCGATTTTAGCAGAGTTACACACGCTAAGCCGCCGCCTACTGGGAGTGAATCTTAGCTTCTTAAAATTGCGACCGATGTATTCGCAATATTGCGATTACAAACTACTTAGCAGTTTCAGAGTAGCTTCAGACTTACTCGGCATCTGCGATCAGTTCAGTGCTTGTCGTTCCTGGTTTGACGTCATAAACACACCCAGCGTTCGCCCAGACACTCCTCCGTTTCTCCGGCCACTCCTGCGTTTTTTCCGGAAACGGTAGCGTTTTTAACCACACGCCCATGAAACGCCGTGTTTCCGCCCAGTAACACCCATTTCCTGTCAATCACATTACGATCGCCGGAGCGAAGAAAAAGCCGTGAGTAAAAATACTATCTTCATTGTTAAATTACTTGGCGCAGTCGCAGTGCGAATAATGCGCATGCGTACTAAGCGGAATTTCACTGCGATGCGATGAAATATACCGAGCGAACGACTCGGAATGAGGGCCTATATCCGGACCAAACACTGGACTTTATCATCTGCAGTTCAATCGAGACAACTATTTCCTGATTAAGGAGCACCATCTACCCCATCTTTACAAAGAGGACACCGTACTAAATGAGGATCCCGAATCTGGCTGATTGGAAGCTAAGACATCAGTGACGTTCTTAAAGGGACTACACCTCTAGCGGTTCTGGGTAAAGTGTATTGGTGTGACTGCGCTGTCAGTCTGTCTCCATCTGCTAAATTTCCAGGTTTCTACATCAGGAACGGATGTTAATGTGCTAGGCAGTCAATCATTTCATTTGACCCATATGAATTGTTTTTAATTGTTTCATGGATATGTATCCATTTTTTACTTAAAGGCCGTTGTTACTATTAATATTTTTATTAAATTGTATAACTAGTTTATCACTCAATCCTTCGCATCATTAATTGCTCACAATAATCCATTTAGCGCTGCTATCTTTCTCTTGTGTTAATTTATACCCATCATGATCTGTATACCTGTGTTTTATCAAAGACATAACCTCTTTCTTGGCTCAATTAAACGGTAACACTGAATTCCGTAAATTAATCCGTTAATCCATACACAGATTTAACATTCTCATATATAAGCGAACATCACACAATATAAATGTTACAAAATAAACAATACAAAATCATTTACATATAGGCTAAATAGAGGCACCATCCAGCCCCATTTTTTAGTAGTTCAATGTATTTATATCTAAGCTTAATCTATAACCTCCAAATACATAACTATATTACAGTTTTTCTATAAATAATCATAGTAACCCTTATATATATGTGTCACCAATATTAATGTATCATTTTTCCATATAGATATATTCTCAAACTGTTAGTGACTCTAGGCAGCCTACATGTTCACAAAAAAGAAATTTTCATATATAAAACCAACAAAACATTTATACCTTACTCATCATCATTAAATAATCAATATGGAGAGACATAAAAAATCTATGTATATATGTATAAAATATGTAACAACGAGCTGTAATAAAAATGAGCAAAACATATATATATATATATATATATATATATATATAATCTACTAAATATTCTTTAATATTAGAACAACCATGTCATCACTGGCTACACCTAAGTATTCCGTTTTGTACCCGCCCCTAATGGGGCAAACAGATCAATTAATCCAACAATGACCCACAGGGCAGATACTCAGGAAATACCCTAGTGTACAAATGGTGTAATGTCATAGTTCTCACTCAGTCCCATCAGACTAATAGTTTCTAGGGCATGTATCCAGAATGTTTCCTTTTTACTTAGCTGTTTTAAGATATCTCCTCCTCTATCATCTAATTTTATATGTTCAATGGCCTTGAAGCTAAATTTGCTTATATCACCTCCATTTCATTTCAGAAAGTGCCTCGGAACACTATGTTCATCACATTTTTTTAACTATACTCCTTGTGTGTTCTAGCATACGTATTTTTGTGTGTTCCAGCATACGTCGTTTTGTTTTCCCTACATATATACAGTAGCTCCACTGGCACATTCTACCAGGTATATTACATAGGCCGTTTGGCAATTTATCATTTCTTTTACATCCCATGACTTTGTCCTATCCACACTCCATGTTTTCTTCCTTTCCTTACTCATGTATGGACACATTTTGCATCTTCCACAGGGAAAACATCCAGTTGTTTTTGTCAGGAATCGACTTACCACAGCTGCATCTGTCCGTCGGTGCGGCCTCCGTCCGGGGTCCCTACGTCTTGCTGTCGCTAGTCTCCCTGTCGCTGGATGCCATCCTGGGCCTAGGAACGCTCCTGTTGTCAGCAAGCTTGCATGCACGCCACGTTCCCGCCGGGCCGCAGCATGGGCGCCGCCATGACAGTTCTCCTCAGACTAGTGTGACAGCCAATCCGGAGCTTGGCCGCACCTCCTCGTTTCCACTCCAGCCAATGCCTGCAGACCGAGGGGTATATCAGGAGCAGCAGGGTGAGTCAGTCCTTGTCCTGGACTTCGTGTCACTCCTGCTACTCGTGTGTCTGGATCCGCTCTCCAGTTCCCCTGTGTTCCTGTTTGCCTTCCAGCCTGTTCCGATACCACCGTGGAACCACAAGCACCAGCATTCCTGCATTTGTTATCAGGCTCCACACCTTTCACAGCTACAGTGTGCTCCAGCCCTCTGCAGTAGAGACTCTCTCTCCAGGTGCATCTCATCATCTCACCTGTGCATCAGCCTGCAAGCTGCCAGTGTAATTTCCAACAGCACTGTGAACTTTACACCTGTCTCCTGCATTTGCTACCAGGCTTGCTACCATTGTTACCATCTCTGCTGGCTCCACGGTCAACTATCTCTGGTTCCCATACCAGCATAACGATCCCCTGATCGTTTATACAGCTACTGTTATTGCCATAGACTCTCAGCTTCCACGCTGCACCATACCCATTGCATTTATTGTTTGTTATTGCAAGTATTCCTGCTGCCATATTGTTTGACCTTTTTGTTTAATAAAACAACAACGCGCACATGCGCAGGAATCCAATCCAGCCTCCTCACTTCTTCCATCCTACCTCCACTGACCCACTAGCGCCCCCTCCGGGGACACAAACCAAACCGAACCTGACAGTTTTATTTAACCAGGTGTTCTCCTTTAAATGTAAAAGATTGCTAGGTGCCAAAGTACTTTTCAAAGTTTTTGCTCTCCTGAAAACAACTTGAGGTCTCTCCGGTAGGAAACATTTTAACACTGGGTCTAGTGCCAATACATCCCAGTGCTTATTAAGTATACTCATAATTTCCCGATTTTTAGTATTAAAACCTGTAACAAAAGGCATAAAGGTACCTGTTTTTACAGTTTAGTCCTTATATATTAACAAATTGCTTCTATCTATCTTATCTGCTTTTTCTTTAAATTTCTTGACCAATTCTAAAGAACATTTTTTCTCCAAAAACCTACTTTTGTATAACTCCGCCTGCTGTTCATACATAGAGTTCTCAGTGCAATTCCGTTTTACACACAGAAATTGCGAATATGGGCCCTCATTCCGAGTTGTTCGCTCGCAAGGCGAATGTAGCAGAGTTACACACGCTAAGCCGCCGCCTACTGGGAGTGAATCTTAGCTTCTTAAAATTGCGACCGACGTACGCGCAATATTGCGATTACAAACGAGTTAGCAGTTTCAGAGTAGCTCCAGACTTACTCTGCCTGTGCGATCATTTCAGTGCTTGTCGTTCCTGGTTGACGTCACAAACACACCCAGCGTTCGCCCAGGCACTCCCACCGTTTCTCCGGCCACTCCTGCGTTTTTTCCGGAAACGGTAGCGTTTTCAGCCACACGCCCCTGAAACGCCGTGTTTCCGCCCAGTAACACCCATTTCCTGTCAATCACATTACGATCGCCGGAGCGAAGAAAAAGCCGTGAGTAAAAATACTTTCATCATAGTAAAGTTACTTGGCGCAGTCGCAGTGCGAACATTGCGCATGCGTACTAAGCGGATTTTCACTGCGATGCGATGAAAAATACCGAGCGAACAACTCGGAATGAGGGCCATGGTATATTCGCTATCCAATTCTTATAATGGCAGCTGTTAAAATTAACATAATAGTTACTATCTACTTTCTTAATATATGTATACGTACTTATGTTTTTTCCGAGAGCTCCTGTTACTGCTGTCTATAACTAAATCTAAATATTAAATTCTCTCTTTTTGGAAATTAGAGGTAAACCTCAAATTATAATTATTTGTATTTAAATAACTCATACATTTCTCAAAATCACTCCTATCTCCTTTCCAAACCTTTTGGTTCTTCAAGTACCAGCTTGCGGGGAGGCTTGCTGGGACTTGTAGTACTGCTACTAAAAACAATATTCACATTTTGACAAAAAGGCTATCAGCCCCCCATCCGCCGCCCTTGGATGGGGGGACAGCCTCGGGCTTCACCCCTGGCCCTTGGGTGGCTGGAGGGGGGGATCCCTTGATTGAAGGGGTCCCCACTCCTCCAGGGTACCCCGGCCAGGGGTGACTAGTTGGGTATGTAATGCCAGGGCCGCAGGGACCAATATAAAAGTGTCCCCCGGCTGTGGCATTATGTATCTGGCTAGTGGAGCCCGGTGCTGGTTTCATAAATACGGGGGACCCCTACGCTTTTTGTCCCCCGTATTTTTGGAACCAGGACCAGGCGCAGAGCCCGGTGCTAGTTGATTAAATATGGGGGAACCCCTGTCACTTTTTTCCCCATATTTTTTCAACCAGGACCAGCTGAAAGAGCCCGAGGCTGGTTTTGCTTAGGAGGGGGGACCCCAAGCATTTTTTTTTTTAAATTTTAACAATGTTTTATTTTTTACGAAAGGTGCACAATGAAGCCCAGCACGGATCTCACAGATCCAGCCGAGATTCATTGTGTTAAAGTCGGCAGTGTTTTACAATTCACTCCCGTAAAACACTGCCAAAAAATACGAATGACATCGACATCGGTAAATACGAAAATGCAGAATACGACAGCTTAGTAAATTAATCGTAATAAATTCAAAAAGTTACAAATGTACACTTTCAATGTCATTCGTGTTTGAACTTTAACCTCATTCGGAAAAATACGAATTTTAGTAAATATACCCCCAGGAGTGTGTATAGGCCAAAGTCATGAGATATAAAAGAAATGATAAATTGCCAAACGACCTATGTAATATACCTGGTAGAATGTGCCTGTGGAGCTAGATATGTAGGGAAAACAAAACGACAACTAAAAATACGTATGCTGGAACACACAAGGAGTATAGTTAAAAAATGTAATGAACATAGTGTTCCGAGGCACTTTCTAAAATATAATGGAGGTGATATAAGCAAATTTAGCTTTAAGGCCATTGAACATATAAAATTAGATAAAACAGGAGGAGATATCTTAAAACAGCTAAGTAAAAAGGAAATATGCTGGATATATGCCCTAGAAACTATTAGTCCGATGGGACTGAGTGAGAACTATGACATTACACCATTTGTACACTAGGGTATTTCCTGGGTATCTGCCCTGTGGGTCATTGTTGTTGGATTATTTGATTGCTTTGCCCCATTAGGGCCGGGTACAAAGTGGAATACTTAGGTGTAGCCAGTGATGACATGGTAATAAAGAATATTTAGTAGATGCTACTGTGTGTATATATATATATATATATATATATATTAGTGATGTGCACCGGAAATTTTTCGTGTTTTGTGTTTTGGTTTTGGCTTCGGTTCCGCAGCCGTGTTTTGGATTCGGACGCGTTTTGGCATAACCTCCCTTAAAAAAATTTGTCGGATTCGGGTGTGTTTTGGATTCGGGTGTTTTTTTTTTTCAAGAAACCCTCAAAAACAGCTTAAATCATAGAATTTGGGGGTAATTTTGATCCCATAGTATTATTAACCTCAATAACCATAATTTACATTCATTTCCAGTCTATTCTGAACACCTCACACCTCACAATATTATTTTTACTACTAAAATTTGCACCGAGTTCGCTGGATGACTAAGATAAGCGACCCAAATGGCCGGCACAAACACCTGGCCCATCTAGGATTGGCACTGCAGTGTCAGACAGGATGGCACTTAAAAAATTGGACCCAAACATCACATGATGCAAAGATAAATTAAAAAAAGAGAGGTGTAAGATGGAATTGTCCTTGGGCCCTCCTACCCACCCTAATGTTGTATAAACAGGACATGCACACTTTAACAAACCCATCATTTCAGCGACAGGGTTTGCCACACGACTGTGGCTGAAATGACTGATTGGTTTGGGTCCCCACCAAAAAAGAAGCACTCAATCTCTCCTTGCACAAACTGGCTCTACAGAGGCAAGATGTCGACCTCATCATCATCCTCCGATTCCTCACCCCGTTCACTGTGTACATCCCCCTGATCACAGAGTATTAATTCGTCCCCACTGGAATCCACCATCACAGGTCCCTGTGTACTTTCTGGAGGTAATTGCTGGTAAATGTCTCCACAGAGGAATTGATTATAATTAATTTTGATGAACATCATCTTCTCCACATTTTGTGGAAGTAACCTTATACGCCAATCGCTGACAAGGTGACCGGCTGCACTAAACACTCTTTCGGAGTACACACTGGAGGGGGGGGCAACTTAGGTAAAATAAAGCCAGTTTGTGCAAGTGCTTCCAAATTGCCTCTTTTTCCTGCCAGTATACATACGGACTGTCTGACGTGCCTACTTGGCTGCTGTCACTCATATAATCCTCCACCATTCTTTCAATGGTGAAAGAATCATATGCAGTGAAGTAGACGACATGTCAGTAATCGTTGGCAGGTCCTTCAGTCTGGACCAGATGTCAGTTTTCGCTCCAGACTGCCCTGCATCACCGCCAGCGGGTGGTTTTAGAAATTTAATCCTTTTCCTGGCAGCTCCAGTTGCGGTAGAATATGAAGGAGGAGCTGTTGGCGGGTCACGTTCCGCTTGACTTGACAAGTGTCTCAGCAGCAGGTCTTTGAACATCTGCACACTTGTGTCTGCCGGAAAGAGAGATACAACGTAGGCTTTAAACCTAGGATCGAGCACGGTGGCCAAAATGTAGTGCTCTGATTTCAACAGATTGACCACCCGAGAATTCTGGTTAAGCAAATTAAGGGCTCCATCCACAAGTCCCACATGCCTAGCGGAATCGCTCCGTTTTAGCTCCTCCTTCAATCTCTCCAGCTGCTTCTGTAAAAGCCTGATGAGGGGAATGACCTGACTCAGGCTGGCAGTGTCTGAACTGACTTCACGTGTGGCAAGTTCAAAGGGTTGCAGAACCTTGCACAACGTTGAAATCATTCTCCACCGCGCTTAAGTCAGGTGCATTCCCCCTCCTTTGCCTATATTGTAGGCAGATGTATAGGCTTGAATGGCCTTTTGCTGCTCCTCCATCCTCTGAAGCATATAAAGGGTTGAATTCCACCTCGTTACCACCTCTTGCTTCAGCTGATGGCAGGGAATGTTCAGGAGTGTTTGCTGGTCCTCCAGTCTTCGGCACGCGGTGGCTGAATGCCGAAAGTGGCCACCGACAGCATCACTTGCACGCCCCTGTCGTTTTTTAAAAAATGATGCACCACCAAATGAATTGTATGTGCAAAAAATGGGACATGCTGGAATTTGCCCACATGTAATGCACGCACAATATTGGTGGTGATGTCCGATGTCACAAATCCCCAGGAGAGTCCACTTGGGGTAAGCCATTCTGCGATGATGTTCCTCAGTTTCCGTAAGAGGTTGTCAGCTGTGTGCCTCTTATGGAAAGCGTTGATACAAAGCGTAGCCTGCCTAGGAACGAGTTGGCATTTGCGAGATGCTGCTACTGGTGCCACCGCTGCTGTTCTTGCTGCGGGAGGCAATACATCTACCCAGTGGGATGTCACAGTCATATAGTCCTTAGTCTGCTCTGCTCCACTTGTCCACATGTCCATGGTTAAGTGGACATTGGGTACAACTGCATTTTTTAGGACACTGGTGACTCTTTTTCTGACGTCTGTGTACATTCTCGGTATCGCCTGCCTACAGAAGTGGAACCTAGATGGTATTTGGTACCGGGGACACACTACCTCAAGAAATTCTTTAAGTCCCTGTGAACTAATGGCGGTTACCAGATGCACGTCTACACAGCTGTCAAAGCCTGAGTTATCCGCTTTGCTACAGGATGACTGCTGTGATATTTCATCTTCCTCGCAAAGAACTGATAGACAGTCAATTGCTTACTGAAAGTAGTACAAGTGGTCTTCCGACTTCCCCTCTGGGATGATGATTGACTCTCGGCAGCAACAACAGCAGCGCCAGCAGCAGTAGGCATTACAATCAAGGATCCATCAGAGGAATCCCAGTCAGGAGAGGACTCATCAGACTTGTCAGTGACATGGCCTGCAGGACTATTGGCGTTCCTGTCTAAGGAGGAAATTGACACTGAGGGAGATGGTGGTGTGGTTTGCAGGAGCGTGGGTACAAGAGGAAGAAGGGATTTAGTTGTCAGTGGACTGCTTCCGCTGTCACCCAAAGTTTCTGAACTTGTCAATTACTTCTGATGAATGCGCTCCAGGTGACATATAAGGGAGGATGTTCCTAGGTGGTTAACGTCCTTACCCCTACTTATTACAGCTTGACAAAGGCAACACATGGCTTAACACCAGTTGTCCGCATTTCTGTTGAAATAGTTCCACACCGAAGATTTTTTTGGTATTTTGACCAGGCATGTCAATGGCCTTATTCATCCCACGGACAACAGGTGTCTTCCCGGGTGCCTGACTTAAACAAACCACCTCTCCATCAGAATCCTCCTGGTCAATTTCCCACTCAGCGCCAGCAACACCCATATACCCATATCCTCATCCTGGTGTACTTCAACAGTGACATCTTCAATTTGAATATCAGGAACTGGACTGTGGGTGCTCTTTCCAGCACTTGCAGGGGGCGTGCAAATGGTGGAAGAAGCCACCTCTTCCCATCCAGTGTTGGGAAGGTCAGGCATCTCAACTGACACAATTGGACTCTCCTTGGGGATTTGTGATTTAGAAGAACGTACAGTTCTTTGCTGTGCTTTTGCCAGCTTAACTCTTTTCAATTTTCTAGCGGGAGGATGAGTGCTTCCATCCTCATGTGAAGCTGACCCACTAGTCATGAGGAACATAGGAGAGGTCCTAGCCATTCCTTAGCACTCCATGTCGTAAATGGCATATTGGCAAGTTTACGCTTCTCCTCAGATGCTTTTAATTTAGATTTTTGGGTCATTTTACTGAACTTTTGTTTTTTGGATTTTACATGCTCTCTACTATGACATTGGGCATCGGCCTTGGCAGACGACGTTGATGGCATTTCATCATCTCTGCCATGACTAGTGGCAGCAGCTTCAGCACTAGGTGGAAGTGGATCTTGATCTTTCCCTATTTTACCCTCCACATTTTTGTTCTACATTTTTTTTAATGTGTGGAATTATATGGCAGTAATATATCTGGAATTAGATGGCAGTAATGTCTGGAATTAGATACCACTAGATAGATACCAGATACCACTGTGACTGGAATGATGATGACCTATGCACAGTGACAGGACACTACCACAGCACCCTACAGCAGCAAGATGCAGCACAAGACACTGGACTTTTAGTCACCACAATGCAGCACTGACACTGAGCACAGATATTAAGCACTGTTCAGGATAATAGAAGTGACACGGAGCTGCAAGATACAGCAATGGACTACTGCACTGTACTACTATATACTGGTCGTCACCACAATGCAGCACTGTACTACTATATATATACTGATCGCAACAATGCAGCAGATTTTGAGCAATGATCAGGAGAATAAAACTGAGTCTGACACATAGCTGCAAGATACAGCAATGGACTACTGTACTGTACTACTATATACTGGCGGTCACCACAATGCAGCACTGTACTACTATATACTGATCACAACAATGCAGCAGATACAGATGGGTCCACATTTATCTTGACCTTTAATAAGATTAACTGAGATTGGCCAATCGGACTTAATCCCCTGCTGTAATGATTTAAACCCCTGCTGTATTGTTCTCTGTATTGTATTGCAGTTGAGAACAATCGATGAAAGGTTTATGTTAATAAGTCATGTTGTGCCTAGTCTCAGAAAACTAGTCAAGATAACGATGGACCCATCTGTATTGAGCAATGATCAGGAAAATAGACTTGAGTCTGACACTGAGCTGCAAGATACAGCAATGGACTACTGTACTGTACTACTATATACTGGTGGTCACCACAATGCAGCACTGTACTACTATATACTGGTGGTCACCACAATGCAGCACTGTACTACTATATACTGGTGGTCACCACAATGCAGCACAGATATTGAGCACTAATCAGGAGAATAGAAGTGACACAGAGCTGCAAGATACAGCAATGGTCTACTGTACTGTACTACTATATACTGGTGTTCACCACAATGCAGCACTGTACTACTATATACTGATCACAACAATGCAGCAGATATTGAGCAATGATCAGGAGAATAGAACTGAGTCTGACACAGAGCTGCAAGATACAGCAATGGACTACTGTACTGTACTACTATATACTGGTGGTCACCACAGTGCAGCACTGTACTACTATATACTGGTGGTCACCACAATGCAGCACAGATATTGAGCATTGATCAGGAGAATAGAAGTGGCATGGAGCTGCAAGATACAGCAATGGCCTACTGTACTGTACTACTATATACTGGTGGTCACCACAATGCAGCACTGTACTACTATATACTGGTCACAACAATGCAGCAGATATTGAGCACTGATCAGGAGAATAGAACTGAGTCTGACACGGAGCTGCAAGATACAGCAATGGACTACTGTACTGTACTACTATATACTGGTGGTCACCACAATGCAGCACTGTACTACTATATACTGGTGGTCACCACAATGCAGCACAGATATTGAGCACTGATCACGAGAATAGAAATGACACAGAGCAGCAAGATACAGCAATGGCCTACTGTACTGTACTACTATATACTGGTGGTCACCACAATGCAGCACTGTACTACTATATATTGGTCACAACAATGCAGCAGATATTGAGCAATGATCAGGATATTAGAACTGAGTCTGACACGGAGCTGCAAGATACAGCAATGGCCTACTGTACTGTACTACTATATACTGGTGGTCACCACAATGCAGCACTGTACTACTATATATTGGTCATAGCAATGCAGCAGATATTGAGCGCTGATCTGGATACTAGAACTGAGTCTGACACGGAGCTGCAAGATACAGCAGTGGCCTACTGTATTGTACTGTACTACTATATACTGGTGATCACCACAATGCAGCACACTGAGCACAGATATTGAGCTTTTCAGGCAGAGAACGTAGCCACATCCTCTCCGGTCAATCGACAATGCACAAGTGAAAATGGCGGCAACACGCGGGCTCTTTATATGGAATCCGAATAAACCACGTGAAGTTCGGAGGGGTACGGATCGCGACGAACCGAACCTGCTCATCTTTAATAAATATATATATATATATATATATATATATATATATATATATATGTTTTGCTCATTTTTATTACAGCTCGTTGTTAAGTATTTTATACATACATATCCATAATTTTTTTATGTCTCTCCATATTGATTTTTTAATGATGATGAGTAATGTATAAATGTTTTGTTGATTTTATATATGAAAATTTCTTCATACAGTCTATCGATAATCGCTCACTGTGTGAAAATGCACAGCAGCGATCAGGTCTGAATCGTGTAACTATTAAACACACAATATAAATAACATTGTAGTTAGCTGAATACCCATGCTTGGCAACGGGATGAGGATGGTAAATTAGAATGATAGTTGTTCGTTAATTTACGTTGGCTGGAGATCTAGTATATAGGCATATCCTGCTTCCCTAATGCACTTTGTGTAGTGGCCAGACCCCTTTTTGGTAGCCAAGGGATCCTGCTCTTCCCACTATACAACTCTCAGTCTGTGGCTTCCTGCTGCCTCCATTCCCCTCCTCACAAAATTATCAATTTTTTTACAGTTTCTTATATAGTGCAGCACATTATGTATCTCCTGATATACTCCGTGCTGCTGGGGGACCGTGCTACTTCCACTATATAAATCTCAGTGTGTGGGTTTGTGCTACGTGCATTCCCCTCCTCACATCATGTCACTGGCCCTGTCACATGCAGCCTTCTCATCAATGACATAACATGCATGTCCTGATATAGTGTGTGCTGCTGGCCCACCCCTAGGGGTGCTAGTGGTGTGTTACCCCCACAGTGTTTGTTCACAGAGTGTAAGTCATATGTGTAGCAAGTTTGGTGTAAATTGCTCCAGGCATTACAGAGTTATGCTGTCTGCTGAAAAACTCTGTGCTGCTGCCTCACCCCTAGGGGTGCTAGGTGTGTCTTACTCCCACAGTGTTTGTTCCCAGCTTGTAAGTCATATGTGTACCAAGTTTGTTGTAAATTGGTGCAGGCATTCGGTAGTTATGCTGTCTCCTGGAATACTCTGTGCTGCTGTCCCATCCCTAGGGGTGCTAGGGGTGTCTAACCCCTACATAGTTTGTTCCCAGATTGTAAGTCAGATGTGTACCAATTTTTGAGTACATTGCTCCAGCAATTCCGGAGTTATGCTGTCTTCTGATATACTCTGTGCTGTTGTCTCCCTCCATAGGGGTGCTAGGGATTTCTAATTGTTTTAGTTGCCTCCGCCGTGTTTTAATACGCTCGTATGTAAAATTTCACGATCTTCGCTTGTAAGCTGTGGATTTGAAAGACAGAAGGACGGATTTCAGCAGCACATTTGTTAGCAGTTGGGCAAAACCATGTGTACTGCAGGGGGAGGGGGGGCAGATATAACATGTGCAGAGAGAGTTAGATTTGGGTGGGCTATTTCGTTTCTGTACAGGGTAAATACTGGCTGCTTTATTTTTACACTGCAATTTAGATTTCTGCCAGTGTGTAGGGCTCATAATTTAGTATCCAAACCATCCAAATATTCGAGTGACTTTACTAGCAGATAAAGGCAATTCAGATGGGAAGTTCCCATTGATAGTCAGACAGTCTCCACCAAATATCCCAGGGTACAGTAATATAGCTGTATGCCATGGATATACTCCCTACTGGAAAGGGCACACTGGTATTGAATTTTAATGCAGGTCTTTTGAAAATACAGTATGCTTAACGTTGCACGTTGCCAAGCGGCTCAGGGAGGGCAGGACCCTTCATCAATACCCACAGAAACACAGGTAGCAGAATGGGTCTCTTTCCCAGAATGCTCATTTTACGTACTTTTACTATTTCATGTAGGCTTGTTACTTCAATAACCCATTAGATACCATAGAGATAATTGCTACAAAATATGGCGCTTATGTTTTGTGCCAGAAGGAGCCTTTATTGCAAGTTTCCAGGTTAGGTGGGAAAGTCGCTATGGCAGAACATTTATACCAACTGCCCGGTCATTTTCTTGGGGGATGGATAAAGGGCTGAGTACACCTTAATTCTTTAGAAGATACAACTCAATCATCTCTTTTATGTTCAGCATTAAGTGAAATCATTGTACTGTGAGTGAGAGGAGTGAATCAGTGGACCTGTCTCACATTCATACTCCTCTCTGGATACACTAAGGTCTGCATACTCAACTCTGACAACAGGGTGTGTGTCCCACCAAAGCCGGTCCTCCAGGCAACAGAGAGCTGAGTTCAAACACTAAGCAGCCGGACAGCTCCCTGGTCTCCGGCTGCAGCTTCACTAGGGGATAATGGTGCAGCAGAAGAGATGGAAGCTGGAGGCCGAGGTTGGGGTCTGGTGGCCCTGGAAGTATGCGCAGCGGAGAGTCCGGGGCAGGCTGCGCTGCCATCTTAAAGTCGATGCAACCGTATACCTCTCAACTTTGCTCTGAACTGGCAATGGACGTCATCGCCCAAAATAAGGGGGCATGGCCTACTGGAAAGGGGTGTGGCCTCATGGTGAGTTCTGCTATTGCAAGCCACGCTGCCATTTCATCATTATGGTGGCATGAACAGCACCTGAGAGAGCTGCTGGTCATGCCCCCTGTCCCTCTCTGCCGGGAATAGACATCTATTCACTGCTACTCTGCTCAGAGCAGCGAGTGACAGGGGGGATCTCCCAACTGCACCCCACCACGGGACAGACCGTGAAAAATGGGACTGTCCTACCAAAATCAGGACACTTGGGAGGTATGCATCTGCAATGTAATTGCGGAGGCATCGGGAGGCGGCCTCACACATGCTGGGCAGCCTTGCACTGCGCTGGGCAGCCCTCAGCATGTGAGGAGATGGAAGCAGGTTGTCACAACTGAGGGTTTTGGCTGACAGGAGGAAGCCTCAGTTGTAGGGGCTGAGAGGAACTTAAACCGGGGAGGTTTAATCAGACCCCTGGACATGTAAGTGTTAAAGGAAACCCAAAGGTGTGACCATGACAACCAGGTAAAAGTAAAATAAAAGTTTATTGACAGACTCCGTGTAATAACAGACAGCAAATAATGGTAATGGCAAATAATATAGTTCCTGGAACACTTTGACCATGGAAGGTATCACAGAGCACTGGTAGGTTAAAGAATAGCTGTTAAAGTCCTTTGATGGAATAACCTTACCAGGCCTGGCTGTAGTAGTGAAGATAACTGAGGAACATGCCAGTAGATGTAATAGATGAAGCTGGTAACTTGAATAAGCTGTTGTATTTGCTGGATAGAACCAGCCAGGTGGTAAGACACGGAGTGGATGCTGAATGGGATCAGCCAGGTGATAAAGTCACGGAGTGAATGCTGGATGGAACCAGCCAGGTGATGAAACACGGAGTGGATACTGTAAGATGCTAGGGAGCGTGGAAACAGAGGAGTTGAAGGATGGTTACCGGTGGTAGTGGATACTGCTGGAAGCAGATGAAATAGCTGGAAGCTGGAAACTGGAACAGCCACGGAGGACTGCAGAGTCAGGCTGCACCGCAGGATGGTAGGCAGGTGCGGGTCTCTTAGTGGATGCTGGAGACAGGAGCTGGAACCTGGAGAAACAACCACAGGAGAGAGAGAATGGAACAAAGTATGACAAACAAAGCACTGACGATTTCCTGGCCCAGGCACAGGATACTTATACCTGCAGCAAGGCAGGTATTGGCTGGGCAATTATGCAGATTTCCAGAGGCAGTGGATTGGTGGAACTGAAGCATGTGATTGGATCCAACATGGCTGCGCCCATGTTAGAACTTGGAGGGAAAACTGGTTTGGGAAACCATGTGGAAACATAACTGTAATGGCGGTGCCGGCCGCAGAGGACAGGAGACGCCAGACTGACAAATGTATGCTGAGACACGTGGATGACAGCGGAGGCCGCGGCAGGCATGAAGCACCACTCTAACAACCTGCAACTATAACACAGAAGTGGCGGCGGAGGCCGCGGAGGACGGGAGATGCCATGCAGGATTCAAACATGGCGGCGCTGTGACAGCATCTCAGCGTGACAGGAGGGATATGCAGTATGTGGACACAGATGAGATCCGGCCTTGGAACGCTGAGCCAGCCTCAGGAGACATCTGAAAGGCAAGTAATGGCGTCCAGATACCCGGATCGTGACAGCACCCCCCCCCCCCCTTAGGAGTGGCCCCAGGACACTTCTTAGGCTTTAGAGGAAACTTTGAGTGGAAATTCCGGACCAAGGCAGGAGCATGGACATCTGACGCATTGGTCCAAGAGCGTTCTTCAGGACCATAGCCCTTCCAGTCAATAAGATACTGCAACTGACTGTAACGGAAACGTGAGTCCAGAATCTTGGCCACCTCATACTCGACTCCCCGTTGAGTCTGAACTTTAGGAGCTGGAGGAAGTGCAGAATGAAACCGATTCAGGATCAGTGGTTTCAACAGGGAAACATGGAATGTCCTGGGTATTTTCAAGAAGGGAGGTAACTGAAGTCTGTAAGCAACGGGATTGATGACTTGTTCAATTTTAAAAGGACCGATGAAACGAGGTGCAAATTTCATGCTGGGAACTCTCAACCTCAAATTCTTCTTGGACAACCATACATGATCACCCACCTTGAGAGCAGGAACCGCTCTACGCTTCCTATCGGCAAACTTCTTGTACCTGAATGAGGCTTTAAGCAGGGCCGCACGGACATTCTTCCAGTTATTTGAAAACTGACGCAAGGTGACATCCACTGCTGGAACAGAAGTTGCTGGAAGCGGTAGGAATTCTGGAACTTTAGGGTGGAATCCGTAGTTGATGAAGAATGGTGTTGAAGAAGATGAGGAATGGTATTGATTGTTGTGACTAAACTCGGCCCAAGGAAGGAGTTGAACCCAGTCATCTTGGGAGGAAGACACATAAATGCGGAGGAAGGCCTCCAAGTCCTGATTCACCCTCTCGGTTTGACCATTGGTCTGAGGATGGTAAGCTGTAGAAAACTTTAACTTGACTTGGAGGGCTTGACACAAACTTCGCCAGAATTTGGCTACGAATTGTACTTGTCACAATCCTGACTGTAATTCTCATATTTGGTGACTTACCCCTGCTTTCTGTCCTGGATCCTGTGTCTTTTCACTCACGGAGTTAAACAGCTTGTCAGCACTGAGTTTCCTGAGTTCTCTGCCTGAGAGGTAATCAGCTCCACCTGTGGTGATCTCCTGTGTGAGGCTGAATTCAGTAATCTAAAAGCAAGCATCCTGTGTTTTGCAGAAGTCCAGGCTTCAGTGTTCTCTTGGCCTGCTAGGCCTCATTCTACATCACAGCCTTGGCTAGAGTAGTCACATGACAGTGACATCACCTAATCCTGCCCACCAATCATCAAGGACCAGGAAGTATAAATCAGGAGGCTGAGTTGGAATCTGGGCCATTTCCTCGTGTCACATACAGCCTTGTGAGAGTCTTTATGCTGAGCTCCCTTAAGGTAACCATTGTACCTAAGTTCCTGTGGAAACTCTGTTCCCTTGTTCCTGTATGGTTACTTGTGTGTTGCCATTTGATTTCACCATTTCCCTGAGTCTCAATGTAAAGGCACAGCTGCAATGTTTCGTCTTAAAGGCACAGTACTGAATTCCATGTTCTCCACTGAAAACCACAGCTGTCGTGTTTCAGTTTTACTACTGTTGTAGTTGGGATCTCCAGAGCTCAGTACTTCCGTGCTTCCAACACCTCAGTACCTCCGTGCTTCCAACACCTCCGTGCTTCCAGCACCTCCGTGACTCAGCATCTCCGTGCCTCAGCACCTCAGTACCTCCGTGCCTCAGGACCTCCGTGCCTCCGTGCCTCAGTACCTCCGTGCTTCCAGCACCTCCGTGCCTCCGTGCTTCCAGCACCTCCGTGACTCAGCATCTCCGTGCCTCAGCACCTCAGTACCTCCGTGCCTCAGGACCTCCGTGCCTCCGTGCCTCAGTACCTCCGTGCTTCCAGCACCTCCGTGCCTCCGTGCTTCCAGTACCTCCGTGCCTCAGGACCTCCGTGCCTCCGTGCCTCAGTACCTCCGTGCTTCCAGCACCTCCGTGCCTCCGTGCTTCCAGCACCTCTGTGACTCAGCATCTCCGTGCCTCAGCACCTCCGTGCCTCAGTACCTCCGTGCTTCCAGCACCTCCGTGCCTCCGTGCTTCCAGCATCTCCGTGACTCAGCATCTCCGTGCCTCAGCACCTCCGTGCCTCCGTGCCTCAGCACCTCCGTGCCTCAGTACCTCCGTGCTTCCAGCACCTCCGTGCCTCCGTGCCTCAGCACCCCAGTGTCTCTACGCACTCCAGTGTCTCTACGCACCCCAGTGTCTCTACGCACCTCAGTGTCTCTACGCACCTCAGTGCCTCTACGCACCTCAGTGCCTCTACGCACCTCAGTGCCTCTACGCACCTCAGTGCCTCTACGTACCTCAGTGTCTCCAAGTACCTCAGTGTCTCCAAGCACCTCAGTGTCTCCAAGCACCTCAGTGTCTCCAAGCACCTCAGTGTCTCCAAGCACCTCAGTGTCTCCAAGCACCTCAGTGTCCCCAAGCACCCCGTGCCCTTTAGCACAGTTGTACCTGTTATTCTTCACTGATTCATCAGCGCCTTTCCAGTTCTGTCTTTCAGGAGACCTTCAGCGCCCACACGTGCTTCCTGTCTGCCGACCTCATCCTGCATGAGGAGAACTTGGATTCGGCCATCTCTGCCGCGGTTCCTCTTCCCAGTCACCGGAAGAGACCCCGAGTCCACAACACTTCCAAAACCAGGTCAGTGGTGGTATTCGTGTAGTCCTCCAGTCGCCCGCGCAGACTTCGCTAGCACCGGGTTCACAAAAACCTTAGTCATGACAGTAGGAAATGGCCACATGGACCCGGCCGAAAGTGTTAGTCTGACGCATGACCTCCTAAGCAATATTGCAGGACGCTTGGAAGGTCTGGAGTCGACTCAGCATCGATTGGCACAGTGTCTGCAGCGGAATTCGTCCTCCAGAGATTCTATGACCTTCTGCTCTAAGACTCCTGACCAACTGCAGATTTTCTACCAGATGTTACTACAGTTACAAGAACTTTTGCCTAGTATTCTCTCTGTGATGCCTGATCTCCTCAGGAATACTACCAACGTTGTTGATCCTGTTTTGTCCCATCCAGTTAATAGAGTCTCTTCCTCTGCGCAAGGGAAAGTTTTTCATCAGAGCTATCCACGGCCCAAGCTCTCTGAAGCTGAACGTCAGCGGCGTAAGGAGCTACATCTCTGTCTTTACTGTGGAAATTCTGGTCATTTTGTGAAAGACTGCATTCTTCGCAAGCCAGGGAATGGTGACAAATCGCAGTATCACAGTGCTCATGTCTACAAGTCATCCACAGTAGCCGATCCTGCTACTGCTGACGGGGGTATCAAGATGGCTACTCGGAAAGAGACTCAAATTTATGACTGGGGTCCGGTGATTAAAAGACCTTATCCCAAGTTGGGTGTCCAGAGAAGAATATTCAAGCCATTTAGAGTCACAGAGGAGTCAGAGTGTCCAGCCCCAGGGGGGGCGTCCGTGTCTTCAGCCCCAGGAGGGGCGTCTTCAGAGTGTCCAGCCCCAGGAGGGGCGTCTTCAGAGTGTCCAGCCCCAGGAGGGGCGTCTTCAGAGTGTCCAGCCCCAGGAGGGGCGTCTTCAGAGTGTCCAGCCCCAGGAGGGGCGTCTTCAAAGTGTCCAGCCCCAGGAGGGGCGTCTTCAGAGTGTCCAGCTCCAGGAGGGGCGTCTTCAGAGTGTCTAGCCCCAGGAGGGGCGTCTTCAAAGTGTCCAGCCCCAGGAGGGGCGTCTTCAAAGTGTCTAGCCCCAGGAGGGGCGTCTTCAGAGTGTCCAGCCCCAGGGGGGGCGTCCGTGTCTTCAGCCCCAGGGGGGGCGTCTTCAGAGTGTCCAGCCCCAAGAAGGGGTTCTTCAGAGTGTCCAGCCCCAAGAAGGGGTTCTTCAGAGTGTCCAGCCCCAGTGAGGGGTTCAGAGCGTCCAGCCCCAGTGAGGGGTTCAGAGCGTCCAGCCCCAGTGAGGGGTTCAGAGCGTCCAGCCCCAGGAGGGGGTTCTTCAGAGGGCACAGCCCCAGGAGGGGGTTCTTCAGAGGGTCCAGCCCCAGGAGGGGGTTCCGAGGGTACAGCCCCAGGAAGGGGATCCGAGGGTCCACAGCCAGAGGGTCTACAGAGTGCTGCCCAGCCAGAGGGTCTACAGAGTGCTGCCCAGCCAGAGGGTCTACAGAGTGCTGCCCAGCCAGAGGGTCTACAGAGTGCTGCCCAGCCAGAGGGTCTACAGAGTGCTGCCCAGCCAGAGAGCCTTCAGAGCGCTGCCCAGCCAGAGAGCCTTCAGAGCGCTGCCCAGCCAGAGAGCCTTCAGAGCGCTGCCCAGCCAGAGAGCCTTCAGAGCGCTGCCCAGCCAGAGAGCCTTCAGAGCGCTGCCCAGCCAGAGAGCCTTCAGAGCGCTGCCCAGCCAGAGAGCCTTCAGAGCGCTGCCCAGCCAGAGAGCCTTCAGAGCGCAGCCCAGCCCCGTGAAGTGGGGGCTCTTGCCTCAGCCCAGCCCCGTGAAGTGGGGGCTCTTGCCTCAGCCCAGCCCCGTGAAGTGGGGGCTCCTGCCTTGGTTCAGCCCCGTGAAGAAAGGACTCAGTCCGTCCCGGTTCCAGCCGGTCCAGCAATACTCCAGGCCCAGCTTGGCCAGTCCGTTCCGGTTCCAGCCGGTCCAGCAATACTCCAGGCTCCGCCTGGTCAGTTCGTTCCGGTTCCAGCCGGTCCAGTGTTACTCCAGGACCAGCCTGGTCAGTCTCCTTTGGTTCCAGCCAATTCAAGCATCCCCGGATCCAATCCAGTCCTACTCGTCCAGTCAAAGATTTCTCCAGTTTCAGCCTCTAAGCTTTCGTCTGATGGTTTACCACCTATTTACTTCGATGGAGATTTACTGCAATATGCCGCTTTGGTTGAACAATTTCTGTCTTGGATGGAGTCTGATCCTTCAGGTGCGGTAACTCCTTCCAACGTTACTCGATATCTGTTCCTGGCATTCAGAGGAAGAGCTTTGGAGTGGGCCAACATGCTTTTTGAGAGTAATGATCCTGTGTTCCATGACTTACAGAATTTTAGTAATGCTGTGGTTAAAGAATTTGGTCCTAAACCTATGGAATCTGACTCGGTAAAGAAATCAGGCTCTAAAGGGAATGCAGAAGGAAGTTTGTGCTGTCCTCCCAGGGATAATCTAAGAATCTCCTTCAGTAAGAATCCGACCATTAAAATTGCTCATGTTGGAGTCTCTCCTAGCCCAGAGAATTTAAATCTCCAGTGCACCTCATTTTCATCTGCAAACTGTGTATCTCTGGGAGATTCATATCTTCCATTAGACTTGGACTCAGACTCTGAATTTGATCCAGTCCATGATGCTACTCCTTTCTTGGGAGCCCCCATGTTTTCTAAGGAAGGTTTTTCTTTACAGGAGATCCCGCGGTCCTTGGTCAAAACCAAACGTTCCCATAAGAAGAAGAGGCATCAACGAAGGTCCTAAATTCTTCTGTATGAATTTCTCAAGTTCCCCTAAGATTAGATGGGTGTCCGGAGTCCACCCTCGAAGAGGGGGATACTGTCACAATCCTGACTGTAATTCTCATATTTGGTGACTTACCCCTGCTTTCTGTCCTGGATCCTGTGTCTTTTCACTCACGGAGTTAAACAGCTTGTCAGCACTGAGTTTCCTGAGTTCTCTGCCTGAGAGGTAATCAGCTCCACCTGTGGTGATCTCCTGTGTGAGGCTGAATTCAGTAATCTAAAAGCAAGCATCCTGTGTTTTGCAGAAGTCCAGGCTTCAGTGTTCTCTTGGCCTGCTAGGCCTCATTCTACATCACAGCCTTGGCTAGAGTAGTCACATGACAGTGACATCACCTAATCCTGCCCACCAATCATCAAGGACCAGGAAGTATAAATCAGGAGGCTGAGTTGGAATCTGGGCCATTTCCTCGTGTCACATACAGCCTTGTGAGAGTCTTTATGCTGAGCTCCCTTAAGGTAACCATTGTACCTAAGTTCCTGTGGAAACTCTGTTCCCTTGTTCCTGTATGGTTACTTGTGTGTTGCCATTTGATTTCACCATTTCCCTGAGTCTCAATGTAAAGGCACAGCTGCAATGTTTCGTCTTAAAGGCACAGTACTGAATTCCATGTTCTCCACTGAAAACCACAGCTGTCGTGTTTCAGTTTTACTACTGTTGTAGTTGGGATCTCCAGAGCTCAGTACTTCCGTGCTTCCAACACCTCAGTACCTCCGTGCTTCCAACACCTCCGTGCTTCCAGCACCTCCGTGACTCAGCATCTCCGTGCCTCAGCACCTCAGTACCTCCGTGCCTCAGGACCTCCGTGCCTCCGTGCCTCAGTACCTCCGTGCTTCCAGCACCTCCGTGCCTCCGTGCTTCCAGCACCTCCGTGACTCAGCATCTCCGTGCCTCAGCACCTCAGTACCTCCGTGCCTCAGGACCTCCGTGCCTCCGTGCCTCAGTACCTCCGTGCTTCCAGCACCTCCGTGCCTCCGTGCTTCCAGTACCTCCGTGCCTCAGGACCTCCGTGCCTCCGTGCCTCAGTACCTCCGTGCTTCCAGCACCTCCGTGCCTCCGTGCTTCCAGCACCTCTGTGACTCAGCATCTCCGTGCCTCAGCACCTCCGTGCCTCAGTACCTCCGTGCTTCCAGCACCTCCGTGCCTCCGTGCTTCCAGCATCTCCGTGACTCAGCATCTCCGTGCCTCAGCACCTCCGTGCCTCCGTGCCTCAGCACCTCCGTGCCTCAGTACCTCCGTGCTTCCAGCACCTCCGTGCCTCCGTGCCTCAGCACCCCAGTGTCTCTACGCACTCCAGTGTCTCTACGCACCCCAGTGTCTCTACGCACCTCAGTGTCTCTACGCACCTCAGTGCCTCTATGCACCTCAGTGCCTCTACGCACCTCAGTGCCTCTACGCACCTCAGTGCCTCTACGTACCTCAGTGTCTCCAAGTACCTCAGTGTCTCCAAGCACCTCAGTGTCTCCAAGCACCTCAGTGTCTCCAAGCACCTCAGTGTCTCCAAGCACCTCAGTGTCTCCAAGCACCTCAGTGTCCCCAAGCACCCCGTGCCCTTTAGCACAGTTGTACCTGTTATTCTTCACTGATTCATCAGCGCCTTTCCAGTTCTGTCTTTCAGGAGACCTTCAGCGCCCACACGTGCTTCCTGTCTGCCGACCTCATCCTGCATGAGGAGAACTTGGATTCGGCCATCTCTGCCGCGGTTCCTCTTCCCAGTCACCGGAAGAGACCCCGAGTCCACAACACTTCCAAAACCAGGTCAGTGGTGGTATTCGTGTAGTCCTCCAGTCGCCCGCGCAGACTTCGCTAGCACCGGGTTCACAAAAACCTTAGTCATGACAGTACTCCACGATCAGAGATGATCTCTTCAGGAAGACCGTGAAGTCGGAAGATCTCTTGGATAAACACTTGAGCCAACTTGGAAGCTGACGGAAGACCGGTGAGGGGTATGAAATGTGCCATCTTGGTGAACCGGTCAACTACCACCCAGATGGTATTAAACTTGTTACACATAGGCAGATCTGTAACAAAGTCCATCGACAAATGGGTCCACGGTCGACGGGGAACAGATATTGGAACTAGTTGCCCCGCAGGCGACTGGCGGGGGACTTTGTGTTGGGCACACTTTGGGCAAGAGGCAATAAACTCCATGACGTCCTTCTTCAGAGTTGGCCACCAGTAGGACCTAGAGATAAACTCAAGGGTTTTCTGAATGCCTGTATGTCCGGCAAAACGGGAAGCATGGGCCCAATGCATGAGCTTCTTCCTAAACACCGGCTTCACAAAACTTTTCCCTGGTGGAGGCGTAAAGTCCATCCCTACCATGGAGAATGCCAACGGATTAATAATAGGATGCTTGTCCGCAGACTCCGACTCATTTTCTTGCTCCGATGAGCGGGAAAGAGCATCGGCCTTGCGATTCTGAGAACCCGGACAGAACTGGAGTTTAAAGTCGAACCTGGAAAAGAAAAGTATCCATCTGGCCTGACGAGGGTTAAGACATTGTGCGCTTTTTAGATATAAAAGATTCTTGTGGTCGGTAAGTATAGTGATTGAATGAGAAGCTCCCTCCAACAGATATCTCCACTCCTCTAGAGCGAACTTGATGGTTAACAACTCCTGGTCGCCAATGGCATAGTTGCGCTCAGCTGGGGAGAACTTCCAGGAGAAGAAACTGCAAGGATGTAGATGGCCATCTTTAGCCTTCTGGGATAACACCGCTCCTACTCCAACAGAGGAGGCATCTACCTCTAAGATGAAAGGAGAGTCGATGTCGGGCTGTTTCAGAACTGGTGCAGAGATGAAACGTTGCTTTAGAAGATGAAAAGCTTGCGTAGCTTCTTCAGACCACTTGGATGGGTTATCACCCTTCTTGGTTAATGCAGTAATAGGCGCCACAATGGTGGAAAAGTCTTGTATAAACTTTCTGTAATAATTGGCGAACCCTAAGAACCTCTGGACCCCTTTGAGGGTTAAGGGTATCGGCCAATTCTGGATTGCTTGCAGTTTCTCAGGATCCATCTCTAGTCCGGAACCGGACACAATGTAACCTAGAAACGGAATGGATTTAACTTCAAAAACACATTTCTCCAATTTGCAATAGAGATGATTGACACGAAGACGGGACAGAACCTCCTTTACCCAGAAGCGATGTTCCTCTAGATTATTGGCAAAGATGAGGATATCGTCTAGATATACCACAACATGGCGGTATAAGATGTCTCTGAAGATCTCATTCACGAAATGCTGGAAGACAGCTGGAGCGTTGCTCAATCCGAAGGGCATGACGAGGTACTCATAATGTCCATCACGGGTGTTAAAGGCGGTCTTCCACTCGTCACCCTCCCGGATCCGGATGAGATTGTAGGCACCCCTCAAATCCAACTTAGTAAAGATGGTTGCTCCGCTGACTCTATCGAAGAGCTCTGTAATCAAGGGTAAAGGATATCGGTTCTTGACGGTAATGTCATTCAGACCTCTGTAGTCGATGCATGGTCGCAGACCACCGTCTTTCTTCTTAACAAAGAAGAAGCCTGTGCCGGCTGGCGAAGAAGAAGGTCGGATAAAACCCTTCGCCAGGTTCTCCTTAATGTACTCCTCCATGGAGTGCGTCTCAGGCAGAGACAACGGATAAGTTCGGCCTCGAGGTGGAACCTTCCCTGGAATGAGATCAATTGGGCAGTCCCATTCTCTATGAGGAGGAAGGATATCAGCAGAAGCTTTACTGAACACGTCCGTGTAGTCTTGATATGGAGGAGGTGGAACATCAGACGACCTTGGGAAAGAAGAACAAACAGGAAGCACTTTGGACAAACAGGTCTCAGCACAGGAGGGACCCCATGCTAGTATTTGTGTAGTCGTCCAGTCAATCGACGGATTGTGGAGACGGAGCCATGGAAGGCCCAAAACCACTGGATGTGTGGCTCTTGGAATCACTAGAAAGGAAATAAATTCTGCATGAAGAACTCCCACTCTCAGACGAACTGGTAGAGTCCTTAGAGAAATAACTGCGTCAAAAATCTTGCTGCCATCCACGGCAGTTAAGGAGATGGACGAGGAAAGTCTCTCGGTGGGTAGGGACCACCGTTTAACATAAGCTTCGGTTATGAAATTCCCAGCTGCTCCGGAATCAAGGAGGGCAATGACGTTACTGTAACGTTGAGCAATTTGGAGCGAGACTGGGAGATTACAATCATGAGGAGATGGAGAGGAGATCATTACTCCTAGCCGGCCCTCTCCTTGGCGAGCTAGGATTTGGAGTTTCCCGGACGTTTGGGACAGGCATTGATAGTGTGAGACGGAGCTGCACAGTAGAGACAGAGTTACTCAGAGAGACGTCTTCGGCGCTCAGCGGGAGATAGACGGGAACGACCAATTTGCATGGGCTCATCCTTGGATGGAGATGGTTGACGAGGAGGAGGAGCAGAAGATTTAGGAGTAGATGATCTTCCTCGCTCGGTTTCTCTCTCTCTGAACCGTAGATCAACCTTCGTGCAAAGTGAAATTAGCTCATCCAACTTAGAGGGCAAGTCTCTGGTAGCTAACTCATCCTTGATGCGTTCTGATAAGCCATGCCAGAATGCAGCATACAGGGCCTCGTCGTTCCATGCCAGTTCGGATGCCAGGATTTTGAACTGTATAAGATACTGTCCCACAGTACGTGTTCCCTGGCGTAGACGGAAAATCTCAGATGAAGCAGAGGTTACCCGGCCTGGCTCGTCGAAGATGCGCCTGAATGTAGCTACAAAGTCAGTATAGGAGGACAGCAGGGGATCAGACTTCTCCCATAAAGGTGATGCCCAGTCAAGGGCTGAGCCACTGAGAAGGGAAATGATATAGGCAATTTTAGTACGGTCACTGGGGAAATTGCCAGGTTGAAACTCAAAGTGGATTTCACATTGGTTGAGAAATCCCCTGCAGAACCTTGGAGATCCGTCAAATTTTGCTGGCGTTGGAAGATGAAGACGTGGAATGGAAATGGGTAAGGTGGGTGGGGTTACAGCTGGTGTCACTGTGGTGGATGCACCGGACGTGCCAGGTCCACGGAGGGTCGTTTGAATCCCATCCAGCCGCGTAAAGAGATCCTGGAGACAGTGGATGATGTGGCCTTGTGCAGCCTCCTGATGTTCGAGTCTGGCTGCCAGTTCTTGCATCGGCCTAGCCGCTTGATCCTGGTCTCCGGCTGGATTCATATGGTCAGTGCTTACTGTCACAACTGAGGGTTTTGGCTGACAGGAGGAAGCCTCAGTTGTAGGTGCTGAGAGGAACTTAAACCGGGGAGGTTTAATCAGACCCCTGGACATGTAGGTGTTAAAGGAAACCCGAAGGTGTGACCATGACAACCAGGTAAAAGTAAAATAAAAGTTTATTGACAGACTCCGTGTAATAACAGACAGCAAATAATGGTAATGGCAAATAATATAGTTCCTGGAACACTTTGACCATGGAAGGTATCACAGAGCACTGGTAGGTTAAAGAACAGCTGTTAAAGTCCTTTGATGGAATAACCTTACCAGGCCTGGCTGTAGTAGTGAAGATAACCGAGGAACATGCCAGTAGATGTAATAGATGAAGCTGGTAACTTGAATAAGCTGTTGTATTTGCTGGATAGAACCAGCCAGGTGGTAAGACACGGAGTGGATGCTGAATGGGATCAGCCAGGTGATAAAGTCACGGAGTGAATGCTGGATGGAACCAGCCAGGTGATGAAACACGGAGTGGATACTGGCCCTCATTCCGAGTTGTTCGCTCGCAAGGCGATTTTAGCAGAGTTACACACGCTAAGCCGCCGCCTACTGGGAGTGAATCTTAGCTTCTTAAAATTGCGAACGATGTATTCGCAATATTGCGATTACAAACTACTTAGCAGTTTCAGAGTAGCTTCAACCTTACTCGGCATCTGCGATCAGTTCAGTGCTTGTCGTTCCTGGTTTGACGTCACAAACACACCCAGCGTTCGCCCAGACACTCCTCCGTTTCTCCAGCCACTCCCGCGTTTTTTCCGGAAACGGTAGCGTTTTTATCCACACGCCCATAAAACGCAGTGTTTCCGCCCAGTAACACCCATTTCCTGTCAATCACACTACGATCGCCGGAGCGAAGAAAAAGCCGTGAGTAAAAATACTATCTTCATAGCAAAATTACTTGGCGCAGTCGCAGTGCGAACATTGCGCATGCGTGCTAAGCAGAAAAACGCTGCGATGCGAAGAAAAATACCGAGCGAACGACTCGGAATGAGGGCCACTGTAAGATGCTAGGGAGCGTGGAAACAGAGGAGTTGAAGGATGGTTACCGGTGGTAGTGGATACTGCTGGAAGCAGATGAAATAGCTGGAAGCTGGAAACTGGAACAGCCACGGAGGACTGCAGAGTCAGGCTGCACCGCAGGATGGTAGGCAGGTGCGGGTCTCTTAGTGGATGCTGGAGACAGGAGCTGGAACCTGGAGAAACAACCACAGGAGAGAGAGAGACTGGAACAAGGTATGACAAACAAAGCACTGACGATTTCCTGGCCCAGGCACAGGATACTTATACCTGCAGCAAGGCAGGTATTGGCTGGGCAATTATGCAGATTTCCAGAGGCAGTGGATTGGTGGAACTGAAGCATGTGATTGGATCCAACATGGCTGCGCCCATGTTAGAACTTGGAGGGAAAACTGGTTTGGGAAACCATGTGCAAACATAACTGTAATGGCGGCGCCGGCCGCAGAGGACAGGAGACGTCAGACTGACAAATGTATGCTGAGACACGAGGATGACAGCGGAGGCCGCGGCAGGCATGAAGCACCACTCTAACAACCTGCAGCTATAACACAGGAGCGGCGTCGGAGGCCGCGGAGGACGGGAGACGCCATGCAGGATTCAAACATGGCAGCGCTGTGACAGCATCTCAGCATGACAGGAGGGATATGCAGTATGTGGACACAGATGAGATCCGGCCTTGGAACGCTGAGCCAGCCTCAGGAGACATCTGAAAGGCAAGTAATGGCGTCCAGATACCCGGATCGTGACACAGGTCTGGCTGCATATGCGGTAATCTCTGTCCATCTCTGCATAAGGTCCATAGAAAGAAAGAAAGATACTCTCATTGCATAGTTAGTAAATCTGCTGCTTTGTAAATTTGGTGGTATGTGAAATGGGGAAAAATTATGGCATTTGTGGTCTAAAATTTGTTTTTGTCACAGCTTTTGCTGTACATATTAGAAGCTTGTGCAAATGAAAAGAGAGAAGATAAAATAAATGTTGCTTTAATATACTTATTAATTTTGCCATAAGCAGGGCTGGCTAAACAATGGAGTGGGTGGAGCTACAGCTCCAGTCCCATAGCGCACCCCCCCCCCCCCCCCCCCCCCATGAAAATAGGCCCAGACAGTACTGGTAGACATTGGTGACAACACTTTTTTTTTTTCTGTCACCACCATCAGTGGCCGTCCGAAGTCCCGCCCACTGCCTCCCTCACCCCCTCCACCCCACTTAGTGCTCTGCTCACGTATACTCCAGTAGTGCAGCGCAGTTGAATGCACTCCCTGTGCCTCTGGGTGGATACAGGGCCTAATTCAGACCTGATCGCTAAAGCAAAATCTTCCTCTAATGCGCAAAACCACATGCAGAAGGACTTATAATAAGCATACCTCCATGGACCACCTCCTGAATAGCTGTTGTGGAGGATCCTGTGGCTGCCGCACGGTAACCACCCTCATCCGCAAGGAATAGGACCTAAGAAGTATACTTCCAATGGACCACCTCCTGAATAGCTGCCGTGGAGGACCCTGTGGCTGCCGCACGGCAGCCACCCCCCTCCGACAGGAATAGGACCTAAAAAATATACCTCCACCAGACCACCTCCTGAATAGCCGCCGTGGAGGACCCTGTGGCTGCCGCATGGTAGCCACCCCCATCCGCAAGGAATAGGACCTAAGAAGTATACCTCCAACGCCCCAGCTCCCGAACAGCTGCCGTGAAGGACCCGATGGCCACCGCATGGCAGCCTCCCCAATCCGCAAGGAACAGGACCTAAGAAGTACACCTCCAACAGCCCGCTCCCGAATAGCCGCCGTGGCGGACCCTGTGGCTGCCGCATGGTCAGCCGCCCCAATCCACAAGGAATAGGACCCAAGAAGTATATCTCCAATGGCCCAGCTCCAGAATAGCTGCTGTGGAGGACCCCGTGGTTGCCGCATGGCAGCCTCCCCAATCCGCAAGGAATAGGACCTAAGAAGTATCCCGCCAATGGCCCAGCTCCTGAACAGCAGCCGTGGAGGACCCTGTGGCTGCTGCATGGTAGCCACCCCAAACCACAAGGGCCTTAAAGTACACCCCCAACGACCCAGCTCCTGAACAGCTGCCGTGGCGGACCCTGTGGCTGCCGCATGGTCAGCCGCAAGTAATGGGTACTGACCCTAAACACCTCCGCAAACTGTAAATTAGAGAGAGGACCAGCGAGCGCCTGTATCAGCAACTGCCCCCCCCCCCGGAGGCCCATCTATACTCATGCGCCAGGCGCAGCGGGCAGACACCCACCTCCTCCTGGGCCTCCAAGGACACCCAGCGACCCCCAGCTGCATGACCCGAGTTGGATCACACTCCTGCAGAGCAACCGACCATCCTGCAACACTCATTACAGAAAAGGCCCCGGAATCCCGAAATGCCTGCTGCTCGCCCCCACTCGTTCATGCTCAAAACCCAAAAGAAAGCCAAAGCAAGGGCTAAGCTAAACAGGGGCCACCTCCAACCCGACTCGTCGACAGGAGGCAGCACACCCAGCAACTCTGCCAAAATTTGCCACGTAGGCGCACCCTAACCCCAACCCTTAAGCACCCCCGAAAGGGGCGAAAGACCAGGCGTGGTCAACCAGCCCGCGCAGCCTAGAACGGTAGGAAAAGCCTGCAAGGGCAGGATACATGGCTGCCCTGGACCTACCTCCCGATAACGCTCGAACATAAAAAACATCAAACCGTCTACCAGGGACACAACCGCTGTATCCAACCTACTAAAAAAACACCAGGATGCAGCAGACGCCGCAAACGAGGAATGAGCCAACGCATACCTAGTCTGAGTAGCCACCCGTACATTCTGCCCGACAGAAGACGGGCATGAGAAAACCTATGTCCCCACCCCCGGAACCCACTCACGGCACTTATAACGAAAATGAGACTAAGCATCCGCAATCCCAGTCCGACTCCGGGAGCGTGATGGGAAAACTGCGCCGCCAGCAGCCAAGCAGATGTCGCAACAGTCGCAAAACCTGTGGGGACAGGAAGCAACAAGGAGGAGGCACAAAAAACCTCCCCGTAAAAAGACTATAGGAATGAAGACCAAATCCACCAAAACATCTCTGATCTCGCGGGAAGGAAAACTGCGGGACGATACCTGGCCGACCCCGCAGTGGCCCATATGTGTCCTGCAAACTATGCCACCCATTGGGATAAACCTGCTCGCAAAAGGGGAGGAGCTAACAATGATTGCACCCGCTTAAGCCGAACGTCGCTTTACCCCAAGCAGTCGTTACTAAAACCCAAAAGTGACGGTACCTTGTCAGCAAAGAGGCGACAGCAACCTGCAATTGTGCCCAGCGCCAAACCCCGAAAACTCCGGCAACCGGTAGGGCCCACGCGGCGTACCGGGGCAATAGGAACACCCCGGACCCCGAACAAAAACCTGGCAAACTACAGAGGATAGCTGCAAACCGAAATGCCTCCCAATTTCTCAAAAGAGGCACATGAGACAGAAAAACCCCAGGGCACCCACTTGTCAGCATAAAACTGGCCCCTAATCGAGGCCCGGAAACTTGCCGAGGATAGGGGCGCAGAGGAAGAGGGGAAAACACGACACAATGTATAAGTTAGCCAAAAAGGAGGTACCCGGCCCATATTCCCGAAACCAAACGCAGAGTCCATAAAAGACCGATACTCACCCTGCGCACGGTCTCTGAAATGGAGCATGAAAAGAAAACCTCATGAAAATAAGACAAATGTAGGATAAGGCGGAACTAACCCGGGGTCCTTGGGCACCAACCCCACGGGGAAGATGCACAAGTCGGGACGAGAGGAAAAAAAGGCATAGTGCCCACACGAGCCCCAAGCCGTATCTGCGTCCACCTTCCGCCGGACCTGATGCGGGACAGTGTGAGCATACCGTCACTGGACGGGTGACAGGCCTCACAAATTTGCATGAGTGACGAAAACAGGAGTGTATATCTATGGTGGACTTGCCCCTGCCATAAGCGGGGGGGGGGGGGGGAAACACCCCTACCAAGGAACGCAAAACAGAAGCGTTTAACATGTGCTCCAGGTGAGGCCCGAACTCACAACCTCGGCATTGCTCACAGGTCACTGTCATATAAGTACCGCGCGCTAACCGATTACGCAACTGGAGCAGTTGAGGAGAGACTGTGCTGGGATGGGTGACCCAAATGCGAGGGGCCGGCGACCTGGGACCCCACTGTGCGGTCCGGCCTGCCGGGTGACCCCCAACCACAACCCCAAGGAAAAACGACGTAACGGCCCGAACACGATGGACTTGACGTCGTAATCTCCCCACGCGTAAACCTGGGATTTAAATCGCGTGCGCTGACACAAAACCGCACCATGTGGGGAAACGCGGCAGGTCGTGACCCGGTGCCACAAGCCATAAAATCCAAAAACCGTAACCACAGATGAAAGTACGGGAGAACCTGCAGGAGGCGGAGGGAACAGCAGCCGCCGGCGCCCTGCCTTTCCGAGATGCCTAAACGCCATGCGCCGCGCCAGGAGCCTAGCCAACTAACGCGGGCGCCAAGGAGAACCAGAGGAACACTACAGAAGTTAAACGTACTGTAACAATAAGGAGAAACAACATTATGCTCACCGGCGCCTGAAGGACCTGGAACACCATCCGCTGCCGCAACCGATCTCGGCGATGCGTCTTCCGCTGCCGCTGCATCCATTCTCGGCCTCCGTTTCCTCCGCGCTGAAGCCCTGACTCCCCCGGACCCGCCGACACCTGAACGGACAAAACAGAGGGGACAACAACAAAACAGGAGGCACAGGCGGGAGGGGGGGGGGGGCAAGTCAAACGCCACAACCCGGAGGGGGGGGGGCAGCTGGCAAAGGCGGCGGGGACCCCCGCGTGGTAGGGAGGAAATCGTGCAGAAGGGCAGCCATGACCCACGGGGCGTCCCAAATGGTGTAGGCCGTAAAACCTGGGAGGGGAAAATAACAGCCGCCTGGGAAAACGTGGAGGAACTGCGGGGAACTGCGCGGGAGCGGGGGAGGCTGTAAAAACTGGGCCTGAGGGCCGTAGCGGGGGAATTTCCGAGCTGGCAGCCCACGTAGCTGAAACCCAGGGGACGAAACTGAGCAAAAAGGGGGGGAAATTGAGGGAGGCAGGCGGGGGAACCGGGAAGCGCACAATGGAAGATGTGGTGACCGTCGCGCAACGGGCTAGGTACGAGCTGTGGGAAAAAATGGTGGGACCTGACCCCAGGAAAACCCAACCGATGCCGAAAAACAAGAAGGAGGGCCAGGCAGGTGGAACGATGCAGCCAAAGACGACAGCGCCGCCACCATCCGCACCGTCCCAGCCTGCAATGCAAGGGCACCTGCAAGCCGGGAAATGGGGGGGGGCGCAGGACGGAACAACCAAGCGTAAGAAGGGGGAGGCCCACAGGTGAGACCTCGCCGCGAGCACCGTGGCCGGAGGCCCCCACTAAAGGGGAGGGGCCACCCCAATGCACCCACGAAACGGAGCCCACCAGCGGAAACCTGCACCCAAACCCAGGGCGCCCAGGCCGTGATCCCCCACCCGCACCCAGTGAGGGACCCAAAAACCGGACCCCCTGCTGGAGGGAGCACCCCAGCTGCAACCAGCGCAGTAGAAGCCGTGGGGATGCTGAATAGCCCCCGCTACACCCCGCCCACCAGGACATGCCGCACCCCCACCCCCCTCCCCCGCAGCCAGCCCCGGGCCGGCAGGCACCACGTGGGCGCCGGAGCCTTAATCCGGGGCCGCAAACGGGAAGGAGGTAGGGGGCGCGCCGGAAAAGCACGCCAGAGAGAGCCGCCTGCAGCCCAACGGCCGCCGGAGATGACCCCCTGTGACCGCAGCAGCACTTACCCGCGACCGCTGCGGCAGGGGCACAGCGCAGCCTGCCGGACAATCAGCAGGGGAAGAAGCACGGGCCGCAGTGGTCCGACCCCGCCGCGCTCCATCCAGCGCCAGGCTGGAGACAGGGGTGGCCACGGGGGAGGGGGGAGAGGACCCATATGGATGCAGCAGAGAAGCGAGGGGGGGGGGGGGGGAGACAGGAACAACAAGCACAAACGATGGAATAATAAAAATAAAAAACAAGTAGGGAGGGGAGGGGGCAAAACAGTGCAAAAGGACACAACCAACTATAACAGTATAATGCAATCCGTACTCAGCCTTCCTGGGCCATTCCAAAATGGCAAGAGGAAGTCTGAGGCACATGACTATGGCTTATATATTATTCCGAGACCAACCCCTAAACCCTTGACGGACAACCCTATAATCCTATAGGAAAAATACCATAGAAAACACTAAACTACCTAGCAACTGCTTAGTCATAAACAACCAATCACAAAAAATTGGGCTCTTATATGGCCTCAGACTTATGCAGCCTTCAGCTAATCTTATCAGGGCAGTCTCTTAACTTCCACTTCTACCTCCAATATTAACCCGCTGGAGCCAATGAGGGTGATATCTTGTATAAGAGGCTTCTATGCACTGTTTGTGCTATAATTAGACATCATGTTTCAGCAGCAGTCCTTAGTCCTGGCCATGTGCCCACTCACTTCTACTGGAAGGGTTCTGATGTGTCTCCGCTCTGTACGGATCAGGTTTGATCTCCTGGAGAGACAGCTTTTCAGGGATATTATCATCCTCACAGTAGGTGAAGTAATGACGGCTTGTGTAAACATCCAATAGGGATTCTAACGCATTTCTCTGCCTCCACTGGGGTTCAGAGGCTTCCTCAGAGGTCATGGGATATTAGTCTCCTTGCTTGGTTTAAATAGCAGTATTCCGCTGATATGTGCCTGCGCCACCTGCAGTGCACATGGTTTTGCCCATTAGAGAAAAATGCTGCTGCTGCGATCAGGTCTGAATTAGGCCCACAGTGCTAAGAGGCTGTCCGCATGCCGAGGCGGCCCTCCCCTCTACCCATGTTTCATCCCCCTCCTCCTCTCAGATGCTGCCATGTGCTGTTGTTGCGTGCTGTTGTCGCGGCTCAACGCTGTGAGCTTCTAACCACAGCTGCATCCTGCCACCTCCACTGCCCCGCGATGCTCATGGCGACCTCCCCCCGGCATACCTCCATCTTGTAAGCCTCCATGATGCTGATGCGGCCCCCCTCCTCCTTCTTCCCCACAGCACAGCCATTTGTCATTCCGGCTGCAGGGGGAGGAGGGGGAAAGCCCGGAAATTCCCTGCACACTTCACCTCTCGGGTCTGGTAGATAACGGAGACCCACCAATGACCCTGCAGACCTCACCGGCAACATCACGGGGGGCCTCATATACCGCATTGCAATGTTAATCGCATATGTTAGTACATATGCGCTTAGCATCGCTGCAGTGGGCGGCAAGGGGCAGCAATGTATTTTAATACATCCTGCCCTGTGTCTCCCCCTTCTCTCTCACTGTGTCTCCCCCCTCTCTCTCTCTCTCTCTCTCTCTCTGTCTTCCCTTTCTCTCTCTCTGTCTCCCCCTTCTCTCTCTCTGTGTCTGCCCCTTCTCTCTCTGTGTGTCTCGACCCTTCCCCCTCTGTGTGTCTCCCCCTTCTCTCTCTTTCTCCCCCTTTCTCTCTCTGTGTACATAAAGCAAATACAGACATTGCGGACCACATGAGCTCCAAATTCTAACTTGCCACTGGAATGACTTTACACCCCTGGATGCTGCCCCAGAGAACAGGTCACACCCCGACATCACTAGCACTGGTCACACCCCTGTGGTGGCACACAATAGGCCCTTCAGCAATTTCAGCTCCAGGTCAATGTGGGCCTTAATCTGGCACTGGTCGTAAGGGTATCTGTGAGATACTGTCAGGGGTGTAGCGAGGGTGGCTCTGGTGGATCGCTAGCTCCAGGCGCCAGTAGAGTTGTAGGGCGCGCCACCAACACTGACAGCCAGCACATGCCGGAGTGCTGAAGCCCTCTTTAAATGTCTCACTGTATGCTTGTAGCTGTGCAGGAGGGTTATTTCTGTCCTGCTATACCACTCCCTGTGCATGTTGCTGCAGCACCTCTTTCTACTCCAGCTGCTACAGCAGCACCTCTCTCTGCCCTTGCTGTTGCAGCATTCCTCTCTGCCACGGCTGCTACAGCACCTCTCTCTGCATTAGGAACTGCAGAGTAACATGTATATGAGGCTCTACTGTGGAATAACCTGTATAAATGACTTTACTGTGGCATTACATGTATAAGCAGTTCTACTGTTTGGCGTAACATGTATAATGGGCTCTACTGTGTTGCGTAAAGTGTATAAGGGGTACTACTGTGTGGTGTAATGTGAATAACAGACATTACTGTGCGGAGAAATCTGAATTGGTACTATTCTGTGGCCACGCGCTTCCCCATGAAGTCACACTCCTATATTTTTGTTGTGCACCGTTGGCGCCCACTGTCCCTATTTTAAACACGAGGGGGTTGCCCAAATAAAACTTTCCCCCTGAGATGGCCCAAGATCCACAACGTCTAGAACCAGCCCCATTACTGATTTAGGATTTTTAAATATTTTTTTATTTTCAAATGTAACATGCTTCCAATTCAGTACAGGACAGGGGGAGCCGAAACACCCTTGCTCCAGGCACTATGGCACCTAGCTACCCTATCCGTTTGATACATAGACAGTGTCTAGTTAGACAGTCAATAGATAGACACCATATATTAGACAGACATTAGGTCGACAGGGTCAAATGGTCGACAGGGTCAAAAGGTCGACATGGAAAAGGTCGACAGGTCAGAAGGTCGACATGTTCAAAAGGTCGACATGAAAATGGTCGACATAAAAAAGATAGACAAATGTTTTTTTATGTAACATGTTTTTGGATTATTTCATACTTTCTCTATCCATGTCGGCATAGAGTTGGTTATAAACCTTGTGGAGAGCGCAGCGAGCCACCGTGCCCGAAGTGTGGCGAGCGAAGCGAGCACCGCGAGGGTATGCCTTTCTACAATTGGGGGTCCCAGATGACAAAACTATCCACACAAACCACAAAAATGCAAAAAACAAGGTGTCTACCATTTTCATGTCGACCATTTTCATGTCGACCTTTTGACCCTGTCGACCTTTTGACATATCGACATTTTCCATGTCGACCTTTTGACCCTGTCGACCTTTTGACATGTCGATCTTTTCCATGTCGACCTTTTGACCCTGTCGACCAGTTGACACTGTCGACCTAATGTCTGTCTAACATATGGTGTCTATCTATTGACTGTCTAACTAGACACTATCTATCTTTCATACCGGAACCCCTAGCTACACCTCTGGATACTGTATGACAATGCACTTCAAGTAAATGCCACTAAATTTAAAAGGTCGATTTGTTATGTCACATTATAGTATATAACATTGTTTGCACCATGAAGGTTAAACTTACAGTAAATAAGAAAGGTTAATTATTTTAAGACATAGATAAAAAAACAAAAAAAAAGGAGTACACTAGCTATAGGAATGTATATTCCTTTTTTTTTTTTTTTTACAAATGTGGGTATTAGTCATAAAAAAACAAACTTTATAAAGGTATTTCAGTTGACTTTATAAAAAATATTATTGTTTGTTTTAACCTTTTGAACATCTTTCAACCATTTCTTATGTTAACAAAAAAAAATACAATTGGCAACATCGTCACAGAGAAAGAAGTGGCAGATTTGATGTCTCTACAGATTGTCAGCATAGATAAGGCTATATTTACCCTGTGTAGGCATTTTTCTCCCCCTGGGGGTATATTTACTAAAGGTCGATTTTGTTTGTTTTTGTTTGATGTTAGATCAATTTTAAATCAATGTTGGGCTTCCAGGGTTAAAACACACATTTACTGGCATTTAAAAATTAATACAAAAAGCCATCTGCAAGTAAATGTGTGTTTTAACCCTGGGAGCCCAACATCGATTTAAAAAAAATGCAACAAACAAAAAAAACTGACCTTTAGTAAATATACCCCCAGGTCTGTCTCATTTCCATGGCTGTTATGGGAGATGGTGTGAGAGGTCAGGTCTCTTGATTATTATAGAGATATTCAAAGATGTAAAAAGGAGCCAAAAATGTACTTCCCAAAAGAAAATAAAGTCATGCTTATCCCTATGTTCCAATAATGCCAACTGCATACCGGAAATAATAACTTCCACTTATCTGTATTTTACATTGGGTTAACATTCACTTCATTCATAGACCAAAAACCATAAAACCTTAGAAGAGGTTTAGGAGTTTGTCTGGCTTGTTGGTAATTATTTTCAAATGCCTACACCATCAATGGAACAGTTTGATCATTGCTCCGCCCTAAACTATTCAATTAGGTGCCACTGCCCTGTGCGTTAAGTGTGTACTTATCGCAGATTTTTTTCTCACAGCCTCTGGGGCTGCGAGGTAAAATCTGAGTTGAATGCACCCTCTGGGACTTAACGCACGGAGTTAAGTGCCCAGAATCTTTGGGTTACTGCGTATTAGCTGCGGTTTTACTATGCAGGGAATTGTATAATAATTGAATAAACCTGGTAATTAAACCCAGAGTTTCACCTGCGCGGTAAACACAGCGGCTAAATAAATCTGTACCATAGCTCACTGATTCAAAAAAGTTCTCCAGAGATAGATTAGGAGAAGGTCCAAAAGTAGCCAAAATGCAGAACAGTTGTGACTGGTAGTTTATCAAAAGTCTAAATATATTCCCTACTCCAGGACCAGTGCTGTATTTCCCATTAGGCATGTGAGGCATGTGACTGGGGGCGGCACTTGACTGGGGGAGGCACTTGTTTGGGGGCGGCACTGGTCTGGAGGCGGCACTTGTCTGGGGGAGGTACTTGTCTGGAGGCAGCACTTGTCTGGGGGAGGCACTTGTCTGGAGGCGGCACTTGTCTGGGAGAGGCACTTGTCTGGGGGAGGCACTTGGATGCTTGTGTTGTTACTGTCAGTCTGAAATGTACCAGTAATTACAAAATATTTCCACTGTACTATATGCTATCTTGAATGGAGTGTAAATGGGTAAGACACAACACATACTGCCGCTGTAGCTGTTCTGCTTATTAAATATGTATACATAATTAAAAATAAAAAAAATGTCATAGTTAGTAGCTTTTTTATTATTCTATTAAATTGGCTATAATCAAATGAGGGCTAATAACAAATAAATGAAACTAATAAAATTAGGCAGGGAGTGGCCATTACTGTTGTACCTAGGAATGCGCTCACCTGTAAATCCGCCCCTGACCAGAGCTGCAACCAGAGAAAGGGGGCTAAGGCCTCTGGTGAGACGGGTGCAGGATTTAAGGAGGTGCCAAGACTGTGCCATTTACTTACTAACAGCTGCATGCCCCCACGTGACCCCTGCCCTTTCTTGATTGACAGGCAGCCCGATGACACTGACAGGCAGCCCCCTGGCATCAGTCACTAAACGTTCTGCTTGTTATTGCCTCTCCCAGCGCAGTGGTTGCCGCTGGCAACTTGATGAGTGTCAGTGGAGTGGAGGAGGACGGACCTTGTGCAGAATATCGGGAGAAGAGCTGTGGTATTTCCTAGCTGAGTTCTGGTGGAGGGGGTCATTCTGGGAGGAAATAGGACATTTTTGGCTGTGTAGATGGAAGAGGGAGTCTCCATGGGATGTCCAGTGTGGGTTGGAACTGCTGTATGGGTGAGTTAGGCATGAGCTTCCTCTGCTGGGAGTCCCACTTGCAGGTGGCTCTAGCACAGGGCACACTTCCACAATGTCTTCCTTTCAAGCCAGTCCCATGGCCCCACTTCTCCCAGCAGCCCAGCTAAACCAGTTCTACAGTGTGACTTCTGCCATCCGACCCATTATTCACCCCCTCTATGTTTGAAGTATACCCCATTACCCCCCCCTCCGATTTAGGGGTACTCTATTATCCCCATAGATGCACACCATTTTGTAACTTTCCTGTGATTTATGCGCGAGGCAGGGACGGATTGGGAACAAAAAGTGGCCCTGGAAAAATTTGTACTAGTGGCCCACATGGGCAGCACCAGAGGTGTAAGGTCTAGCTATGGGCCATGGCAGCAGCACCCTCCCCCCAAGACTTTCCAGATAGTGGGCATGTCCAGCATCAAGGGGGAAGTTAAAAAGAAATAAAATTAAATATTATGAGCACATTATATGATACACCTTCAGAATTTAGTAAAACTATATCATTCTTTAGAAAGATATATTTTCTTGCTTATTACACCAACTGTATCCCAATCACTATTCACTCAATCTTATATGTCAGCCAAGCAGGCAGACAGAGCATACACTAGATCATCTGCAATCACAGGCTAAGTGGCAAAGTCATTTTCATATACTGTATGCAAAGTATTTTACATCTTGTTCATTATGTCTATAAAAAGGACCACATGTCCTCAAATAAAACAGGCCCCACGGGTGCATCGGCCCACCGGGAATCTTCCCTGTGAACCCTATGGCCAATCCGCCTCTGGCGCGAGGTATGGCAGTGCCATGTTTTGGCCCTGTCTAGACATTTCATGCACTAAGGGTCTTCATCATGGTAATAGAAATACAAGCCTCCTGCCCCTTCCTTGTATACCCTAACTAATGAACATGTACTCAATGACATCAGTTACATTCCCTTGCCAATTGTGTCAGAAAACGCCATATACTAGAAGAAGCCATGAAGATCAGTATTTAAAGTGCTCATGTGAAACAACACCTCTCATTTAACTGGCACTATTAATGGCTTGAAGTGTGAGGCATCCAGGGTCAGAGTTATACGGCGGGATGTATTGCCAAGTCTGGCGGCCGTGTGGGATGGCGGCCGAACTCAGACGTTTTTTTTTAAATGGCCAATCACTTACAAGGCAAAACCATTCCTTGTAAGTGATTGCCCCGTTATAAAAAACGTCCGAGTTCGCCAGTCACCCCGCACAGCTGCCGTGCTCGGGCGGCATTACCTCCTGCCGATACTGTGTAGTCAAAGGTTTGTATCCTAAGGGGTTTCAACTGTTTTTACATTTCTCACATGCTCCTTAATCCTCAGTTTGAGAATGATTTACGCACAAAGTTTATGCCACAAGCACTGTACATTCCAACAAATGCAGCATATAGTAGCCATGGTACAATAGACTGTTTGATAACAAGCTTTCTGGAATTATAATCATACTTATTTAAAATATTGCAGTGACCACATTTAAAACATTCTGCACATTTGGTATTGAAGTCATTACTATTACTAATTAGTGGATCCCTAAGCATGTTTGGCAGCAAGATATCGTTAATGTTACTATACAAACTTTTTTGAAAATCACATTCTTTTTCCTGGCATAAAGTCTAAGGTTCAAATTGAGGAAAAGGTCATCCTTTAATGACAGACTCCATTAATTACATATATAACTGTGGTACCCTGGGTGTTGGTGTGGGCAAAGATAATTTAGGTATAGTTGGTACTTTATAGTAGATATTAGAGATGAGCGCCGGAAATTTTTCGGGTTTTGTGTTTTGGTTTTGGGTTCGGTTCCGCGGCCGTGTTTTGGGTTCGACCGCGTTTTGGCAAAACCTCACCGAATTTTTTTTGTCGGATTCGGGTGTGTTTTGGATTCGGGTGTTTTTTTCAAAAAACACTAAAAAACAGCTTAAATCATAGAATTTGGGGGTCATTTTGATCCCAAAGTATTATTAACCTCAAAAACCATAATTTACACTCATTTTCAGTCTATTCTGAATACCTCACACCTCACAATATTATTTTTAGTCCTAAAATTTGCACCTAGGTCGCTGGATGACTAAGCTAAGCGACCCTAGTGGCCGACACAAACACCGGGCCCATCTAGGAGTGTCACTGCAGTGTCACGCAGGATGGCCCTTCCAAAAAATACTCCCCAAACAGCACATGACGCAAAGAAAAAAAGAGGCGCAATGAGGTAGCTGTGTGAGTAAGATAAGCGACCCTAGTGGCCGACACAAACACCGGGCCCATCTAGGAGTGTCACTGCAGTGTCACGCAGGATGTCCCTTCCAAAAAACCCTCCCCAAACAGCACATGACGCAAAGAAAAAAAGAGGCGCAATGAGGTAGCTGTGTGAGTAAGATAAGCGACCCTAGTGGCCGACACAAACACCGGGCCCATCTAGGAGTGTCACTGCAGTGTCACGCAGGATGTCCCTTCCAAAAAACCCTCCCCAAACAGCACATGACGCAAAGAAAAAAAGAGGCGCAACGAGGTAGCTGTGTGAGTAAGATAAGCGACCCTAGTGGCCGACACAAACACCGGGCCCATCTAGGAGTGTCACTGCAGTGTCACGCAGGATGTCCCTTCCAAAAAACCCTCCCCAAACAGCACATGACGCAAAGAAAAAAAGAGGCGCAATGAGGTAGCTGTGTGAGTAAGATAAGCGACCCTAGTGGCCGACACAAACACCGGGCCCATCTAGGAGTGTCACTGCAGTGTCACGCAGGATGTCCCTTCCAAAAAACCCTCCCCAAACAGCACATGACGCAAAGAAAAAAAGAGGCGCAATGAGGTAGCTGTGTGAGTAAGATAAGCGACCCTAGTGGCCGACACAAACACCGGGCCCATCTAGGAGTGGCACTGCAGTGTCACGCAGGATGTCCCTTCCAAAAAACCCTCCCCAAACAGCACATGACGCAAAGAAAAAAAGAGGCGCAATGAGGTAGCTGTGTGAGTAAGATAAGGGACCCTAGTGGCCGACACAAACACCGGGCCCATCTAGGAGTGTCACTGCAGTGTCACGCAGGATGTCCCTTCCAAAAAACCCTCCCCAAACAGCACATGACGCAAAGAAAAATTAAAGAAAAAAGAGGTGCAAGATGGAATTGTCCTTGGGCCCTCCCACCCACCCTTATGTTGTATAAACAGGACATGCACACTTTAACCAACCCATCATTTCAGTGACAGGGTCTGCCACACGACTGTGACTGAAATGACGGGTTGGTTTGGGCCCCCACCAAAAAAGAAGCAATTAATCTCTCCTTGCACAAACTGGCTCTACAGAGGCAAGATGTCCACCTCATCATCATCCTCCGATATATCACCGTGTACATCCCCCTCCTCACAGATTATCAATTCGTCCCCACTGGAATCCACCATCTCAGCTCCCTGTGTACTTTGTGGAGGCAATTGCTGCTGGTCAATGTCTCCACGGAGGAATTGATTATAATTCATTTTAATGAACATCATCTTCTCCACATTTTCTGGATGTAACCTCGTACGCCGATTGCTGACAAGGTGAGCGGCGGCACTAAACACTCTTTCGGAGTACACACTTGTGGGAGGGCAACTTAGGTAGAATAAAGCCAGTTTGTGCAAGGGCCTCCAAATTGCCTCTTTTTCCTGCCAGTATAAGTACGGACTGTGTGACGTGCCTACTTGGATGCGGTCACTCATATAATCCTCCACCATTCTTTCAATGTTGAGAGAATCATATGCAGTGACAGTAGACGACATGTCCGTAATCGTTGTCAGGTCCTTCAGTCCGGACCAGATGTCAGCATCAGCAGTCGCTCCAGACTGCCCTGCATCACCGCCAGCGGGTGGGCTCGGAATTCTGAGCCTTTTCCTCGCACCCCCAGTTGCGGGAGAATGTGAAGGAGGAGATGTTGACAGGTCGCGTTCCGCTTGACTTGACAATTTTCTCACCAGCAGGTCTTTCAACCCCAGCAGACTTGTGTCTGCCGGACAGAGAGATCCAAGGTAGGCTTTAAATCTAGGATCGAGCACGGTGGCCAAAATGTAGTGCTCTGATTTCAACAGATTGACCACCCGTGAATCCTTGTTAAGCGAATTAAGGGCTCCATCCACAAGTCCCACATGCCTAGCGGAATCGCTCCGTGTTAGCTCCTCCTTCAATGTCTCCAGCTTCTTCTGCAAAAGCCTGATGAGGGGAATGACCTGACTCAGGCTGGCAGTGTCTGAACTGACTTCACGTGTGGCAAGTTCAAAGGGCATCAGAACCTTGCACAACGTTGAAATCATTCTCCACTGCACTTGAGACAGGTGCATTCCACCTCCTATATCGTGCTCAATTGTATAGGCTTGAATGGCCTTTTGCTGCTCCTCCAACCTCTGAAGCATATAGAGGGTTGAATTCCACCTCGTTACCACTTCTTGCTTCAGATGATGGCAGGGCAGGTTCAGTAGTTTTTGGTGGTGCTCCAGTCTTCTGTACGTGGTGCCTGTACGCCGAAAGTGTCCCGCAATTCTTCTGGCCACCGACAGCATCTCTTGCACGCCCCTGTCGTTTTTAAAAAAATTCTGCACCACCAAATTCAAGGTATGTGCAAAACATGGGACGTGCTGGAATTTGCCCATATTTAATGCACACACAATATTGCTGGCGTTGTCCGATGCCACAAATCCACAGGAGAGTCCAATTGGGGTAAGCCATTCCGTGATGATCTTCCTCAGTTGCCGTAAGAGGTTTTCAGCTGTGTGCGTATTCTGGAAAGCGGTGATACAAAGCGTAGCCTGCCTAGGAAAGAGTTGGCGTTTGCGAGATGCTGCTACTGGTGCCGCCGCTGCTGTTCTTGCGGCGGGAGTCCATACATCTACCCAGTGGGCTGTCACAGTCATATAGTCCTGACCCTGCCCTGCTCCACTTGTCCACATGTCCGTGGTTAAGTGGACATTGGGTACAGCTGCATTTTTTAGGACACTGGTGAGTCTTTTTCTGAGGTCTGTGTACATTTTCGGTATCGCCTGCCTAGAGAAGTGGAACCTAGATGGTATTTGGTAACGGGGGCACACTACCTCAAGAAATTGTCTAGTTCCCTGTGAACTAACGGCGGATACCGGACGCACGTCTAACACCAACATAGTTGTCAAGGCCTCAGTTATCCGCTTTGCAGCAGGATGACTGCTGTGATATTTCATCTTCCTCGCAAAGGACTGTTGGACAGTCAATTGCTTACTGGAAGTAGTACAAGTGGTCTTCCGACTTCCCCTCTGGGATGACCATCGACTCCCAGCAGAAACAACAGCAGCGCCAGCAGCAGTAGGCGTTACACGCAAGGATGCATCGGAGGAATCCCAGGCAGGAGAGGACTCGTCAGAATTGCCAGTGACATGGCCTGCAGGACTATTGGCATTCCTGGGGAAGGAGGAAATTGACACTGAGGGAGTTGGTGGTGGGGTGGTTTGCGTGAGCTTGGTTACAAGAGGAAGGGATTTACTGGTCAGTGGACTGCTTCCGCTGTCACCCAAAGTTTTTGAACTTGTCACTGACTTATTATGAATGCGCTGCAGGTGACGTATAAGGGAGGATGTTCCGAGGTGGTTAACGTCCTTACCCCTACTTATTACAGCTTGACAAAGGCAACACACGGCTTGACACCTGTTGTCCGCATTTCTGATGAAATACCTCCACACTGAAGAGCTGATTTTTTTGGTATTTTCACCAGGCATGTCAACGGCCATATTCCTCCCACGGACAACAGGTGTCTCCCCGGGTGCCTGACTTAAACAAACCACCTCACCATCAGAATCCTCCTGGTCAATTTCCTCCCCAGCGCCAACAACACCCATATCCTCCTCACCCTGGTGTACTTCAACACTGACATCTTCAATCTGACTATCAGGAACTGGACTGCGGGTGCTCCTTCCAGCACTTGCAGGGGGCGTGCAAATGGTGGAAGGCGCATGCTCTTCACGTCCAGTGTTGGGAAGGTCAGGCATCGCAACCGACACAATTGGACTCTCCTTGTGGATTTGGGATTTCGAAGAACGCACAGTTCTTTGCGGTGCTTTTGCCAGCTTGAGTCTTTTCAGTTTTCTAGCGAGAGGCTGAGTGCTTCCATCCTCATGTGAAGCTGAACCACTAGCCATGAACATAGGCCAGGGCCTCAGCCGTTCCTTGACATCACGGGGTTTGATAGAACAAGGACAATGTCTTCGTTTCTGTCCAAACCCCCGGGCTGCTACAAATGCTTGGGGTGCGATACTTGCAAATTTATGAACCCAGGTAGTGCATTTACCTCATGTATCTCAGGCAAATCCTTTAAGATCAACCATGTTCTCTCCTGTACAACAACGTATGTAGTATATGTAATATCATGCCCGTGCAAGCTTCAATATGTAGGCAAGACCATACGTACCTTCAGAGAGCGCTTTGCCATGCACAAATCTTCTATCAAGGCTGCGTTAGCTGGCAAATCCACGGATCAACCTGTGGCTAAACACTTCAGGGAGAAGGGGCATGAGCTGAAGGATTTGAGCTTTTCTATTATTGACCATGTCCCCAAGAGGATCAGAAGGGGGGGACAGGCATGGACAATTACTACGCATGGAGGCAAGATGGATGTACAAACTGGACACTATAAGGCCGAATGGCCTCAATGAGATGATACAGTGGAATGTACTTTAAGTTTTCAGTATTTCTATATCTTAATCATGGATAGTAGTTGAGTAGTATAATTCACAATTTAATAGTTTATTACGTATATGCTAGATTAACTGGTGCTTTTTGTGGTGCTAATTACAGTGGCTGGATGACCTTGTATTTATACAGAATTATTTGGGTTCAGCAGCAATGTTCACCAGTTCACACAGTGCCTAACATGTACACATTTTGTCACTTCAGGTTGTCAGTGCGGCGTATGAGAAGGACAGTCCGGAAGCCAGGCACCTACGTAAGCCAGGTTGCCATGGAGACGCGTTGTGTCGGGGGCGGGGGATACGATGACGTCCTGGTTCCCTAGGCAACGCAGGAGGCCGGCGGCGCACGGAAGGAGAACTCTGCGGCGCACTGATGACATCACTGCACTGGAGACGGCCGGGCGAGACGCACAGCCCGCCTTCGGTCGCGTTGCTTCCCGCCAGCGGGTCTTCTTCACAGTATAAGGTACTGCATGTATTTGTTTTATTCACTTTTGGTTCACCTTGACAAAGGGGCGGGTGTGCCCCGAAACGTTGGCCTGACCAGTTTGTAATATGAATTAAATTTTGCACATTTTTTCACTTACCATAAGTCTCTGAGTGCCGCTGTATATATGGAATTTTTGGATTATTGATTATTTCAAGAGGGCACCGGAGCAAAGTGTTCATGAGAGGTGAGTGCCGGTCCTATATGATACATATCCCAGGGACGCACGGGGTTATCACCTGTACGATCCGCCTGGGACAAGGCACCCCTGGAATTTATGTGACTTTCATATGACTTTCTATATTGAATATTTTTGGTCAAGCAGTCCCCTTGTGGAAGGGAGAGGACCCTGGAGTCAAGCACAGGATTTTTGCACTTTATAGCACAGCACTTTACTTCACTGTAGCACTTTATTAAGGCACTGGACACTTTTTTCTGCTCGTCTTATAAAGAGAGAAGCAAAGGGCTCTACAGCACACTGAGCATCCTGTTATCAGCACTTAGCACACACTAACTGCTTGTATACGTCGACATGTCACAAGAAATGGCGGCTGGTTTTGGAGGTCTTGTCACAGCAGACACAGAGATATATAGTTTTACAGAGGCGGATGCCAATAGATTGTATTTCACGGAGAGCCTGGTCGACTCGGAGGAGCAATTCACCATGAACGATGTGTATCATCAATTGAACAAGCTTAAGCGTCGTGAATGTGATTATTTGATGCATGGGATCTCGCTATCCAATTATCACAAGGAAAGGAGGATCCCTCGTGGATTCCGCGTCCGCAACGTTCCCACAATAGGCAGATTTAATGCGGATTTCTGCAACCGATGGATAGGTATCCTCAACAAATGCAGCCTAGACCTGATGTTGCTGGTGGTGGAGGAAGCTGCCCGGGAACTTAAAATCACAAGGGACAAAATACATCAACTGGAGACAACACACAAAACAGTGCTACAGTTGGATAGCAGCCAGCCCTTAATCCAGAAACTACAACAACAGAATGAGACATATAAAAAGGAGCTCATCAGATTTAAGCGGAACAAATCCTTAATCGTGAAAGAGGACTATGAGACCAATAAGGTATATCGCTGGGTTTCTGGTGGCGAGCCCGGCAATCACAAGCCCTATAATTTTAGGGCCAAGCACAGCTGGCGCAAACGAAGAGAGGACAACAGTGCCGAACTAATAACATCTAATAGTGACAGTGAATTTGCGATAAATGATTCCGAGGGTCCAATAGACAACACCAGTATCCCTTTAGGGAACTCCCCTGCAGTGGCAGCAGAGGCTACAACAAAAACAAGAGGACGCCCACCCGCAGGGGCAAGCAGAACACCAGGATCCAGAAGTGTCCCGTCCAGAAAGAAGACCTGATATACAACCTATCGGACCGGCACCTAAGTGACATAGAAACAAAAGCATTAAGTAACGGCCTTTCATTTATTCCGACCAACAAATTTGACCAACTAGTGTGGCAAACGGATTTGCACAAGTTTTCGCGCAAGCTTCGCTTGCAAGAATTTTTTCAAGCACAACCACCTCCTGCAACAAGGGACCCACATCAAGCTTTCATTAATTCCATGCATAGATCCAAGTTTGATCCCACATCCAGTAATTCCTCCATTAAGACGTTCTCTCGGCTACTGGACGAATCTGTCTCTAAATACTCAGCAGCCACCACAAGAACGCATTACAATCTGTCCAAAGCAGAGTTCAGGGCCCTGAAGCAACTGGGGACATACAGGGACATTGTGATCCGCCCCGCCGATAAAGGGGGCGGGATCGTAGTAATGAACTTGGAGGACTATAAATCTGAGATATACGGTCAACTTGCGGATACCTCAGTTTATCAACAATTAGCCATGGATCCCACGGTGAGTTTCAAGGAGGAAGTGGATGGCATTTTGGACCAGGCATACCAGTCCGATATGATTACCAGCAAGCTATGTACGGCACTAAAGCAGGAATTTCCGGTGGTACCAGTACTATTTACAGTACCAAAAATACATAAGAACTCATCAAAACCACCGGGAAGACCAATCATATCTGCACAAGGAGCACTTTACCAACCGATATCCATGTTTTTAGACAGCATCCTTCAGCCCTTGATTACTCAACAGAGGGGATTTATCAAGGATACTACTGCATTTTTAAACATGTTAGAATCAGTTTCAGAAGTACCAACGGGGACTATGATATGCACCATTGACATCTGTAGTCTGTACACCTGCATCCCCCAGGCCCAGGGCCTGACAGCAATGAAAGAGTTCCTAACCAAGACAAAGATGGAGTCGCTCGATGTGGACCTTTTTCTCAGACTTCTGGAACTAACACTCACTAGAAATTACTTCCTCTTCGATGGCAAGTTCTTTCGACAAACAAGTGGGTGTGCTATGGGAAGCAACGTATCGCCATCGTTTGCAAATGTGTTCATGTTGCAGGAAGAGCAACAAATGTTCTTCAGTAACCAGGAGGCTGCCCAGTACATCATTCAGTACTGTAGGTACATAGATGACGTGTTCATCTTGTGGACTGGGGGCCCGGACCGATTCAACAAGCTAATAACTTCCATTAATAATAGGGACTCATCCATTAGGGTCACGGCACAGAGTAGCCATGAGGCCCTTAACTATTTGGATGTCTGGGTATCCATTAAGGGCAACAGGATCAGCACTGAGGTATATTACAAGCCCACAGATAAAAACACATTATTAAGAAGCAACAGCCACCATCCCAGGGCCTTGAAAAAAGGGTTACCCAAGTCACAGCTTATAAGAGCAGCCAGGATCACCAGTGAAGCATCCGATGTTGAGGGGGCCTTATCTAAAGTGGTGACACGCTTCACGGAGAGAGGATATGACCGAAGAGAATTACTGAAATGCAAACAAGCGGTCTCCGAGATACCGAGAATGAAGCTATTGGAACAACGTGGCAGGGAAGACACCCAAGCCATACCATTCGTTACTAAATATAATACTTCAAGTCCGGTGGTACCTAGAGAACTCAAAGCTCTTTGGCCCATAGTTGCCACGGATAAGAATTTATCCACATTCCGGCAAAAGAAACCGTTGGCATGTTATACCCGGAGTAAGAACATCAAGGACATGGTGGTGCACACGGACATCACGGGGTTTGATAGAACAAGGACAATGTCTTCTTTTCTGTCCAAACCCCCGGGCTGCTACAAATGCTTGGGGTGCGATACTTGCAAATTTATGAACCCAGGTAGTGCATTTACCTCATGTATCTCAGGCAAATCCTTTAAGATCAACCATGTTCTCTCCTGTACAACAACGTATGTAGTATATGTAATATCATGCCCGTGCAAGCTTCAATATGTAGGCAAGACCATACGTACCTTCAGAGAGCGCTTTGCCATGCACAAATCTTCTATCAAGGCTGCGTTAGCTGGCAAATCCACGGATCAACCTGTGGCTAAACACTTCAGGGAGAAGGGGCATGAGCTGAAGGATTTGAGCTTTTCTATTATTGACCATGTCCCCAAGAGGATCAGAGGGGGGGACAGGCATGGACAATTACTACGCATGGAGGCAAGATGGATGTACAAACTGGACACTATAAGGCCGAATGGCCTCAATGACATGATACAGTGGAATGTACTTTAAGTTTTCAGTATTTCTATATCTTAATCATGGATAGTAGTTGAGTAGTATAATTCACAATTTAATAGTTTATTACGTATATGCTAGATTAACTGGTGCTTTTTGTGGTGCTAATTACAGTGGCTGGATGACCTTGTATTTATACAGAATTATTTGGGTTCAGCAGCAATGTTCACCAGTTCACACAGTGCCTAACATGTACACATTTTGTCACTTCAGGTTGTCAGTGCGGCGTATGAGAAGGACAGTCCGGAAGCCAGGCACCTACGTAAGCCAGGTTGCCATGGAGACGCGTTCTGTCGGGGGCGGGGGATACGATGACGTCCTGGTTCCCTAGGCAACGCAGGAGGCCGGCGGCGCACGGAAGGAGAACTCTGCGGCGCACTGATGACATCACTGCACTGGAGACGGCCGGGCGAGACGCACAGCCCGCCTTCGGTCGCGTTGCTTCCCGCCAGCGGGTCTTCTTCACAGTATAAGGTACTGCATGTATTTGTTTTATTCACTTTTGGTTCACCTTGACAAAGGGGCGGGTGTGCCCCGAAACGTTGGCCTGACCAGTTTGTAATATGAATTAAATTTTGCACATTTTTTCACTTACCATAAGTCTCTGAGTGCCGCTGTATATATGGAATTTTTGGATTATATATATATATATATATATATATATATATAATAAAGAAATGAAAACCACAGCGACAACGTGTATTAAATATCACGCCATACCAACGTTTCTGGGCTGGCACGCCCCTTTGTCAAGGTGATCAACTACTGATAGATAGATAGATAGATAGATAGATAGATAGATAGATAGATAAAAAATAATGTTTTTAAATAAATAAAAATAATAAAAATAAAGCAAAAATACAATATATAAAAATAAAATTCCAAGGGAATATATATATTTATTTATTTATTTTTAAACACACAGTATATATATATATATATATATATATATATATATATGTACCGACACACACACACAGCAGACACAGTATAAGCATATATGCTCTGTACATATATTGCACAGGCTGCTCCTGCCTGGACTCCCCCCTCACACAATGCCCGCTTGCCTTAGCCCAGAGTGGGGAGTTTGTTGAACTTGTCGCTGGCTTGTCTTCTCTCAGCGTCCCTCCGGAGGCACAGGCAGGCAGGCAGCTGGGCTGGAGCCAGGTTTGCAGAAGGCGCTGCCAGGCCGGAATACAGAGGTCACCTGCAACAGCGTCGGGACCGCGGCGCCTCCGTACTCAGCTGCAGGACATGATCGCGGTGGCCGAGTGTTGGACAAGCAGGGAGACGTGCAGCAGCGGCGGCACTGCGCCGGTCACTCAGCTGACGGAGATGATCGCGGCGGGCGGGAGTTGGAGAAGCAGCCGACAGCCTGACAGACGGGTAGAGGTCCCTGCGCCCCCGGAAATCCGGCGCCCGGGGCGCGTGACCCCTTAGCCCCCCCCCCCCCCCCCCCCCCTAGTTTCGGCCCTGCCAACAGGACTGAATCTCAGAAGATGCATCTGGAGGCAGGAAGGAGGCTGACACTGCCGGTCAGTTCAGCACCTCATCACACTACACAAACTCCAAATATACTACAGCTCTCAGCAGCCCTTGCAGCAGAGAGCTCCCGGCTGCAAGGGCAGTCAGGAACTGTACTTTATTTAAGTTTGTGTAGTGTGGTGCGGTGCCGGACTGACCAGCAATGTCAGCCTCCTTCCTGCCTCCTGACGCCTCCTGTACCAATGTCGGGTGGCTGCGCTTAGCACTGAAACAGACTATAGCAGCAGTCTTTCTCTCCTCCAGGGTTTGTTCCTGTATGGCCAGCTTGTCAGCTACACCCATGCGGCTACCAGCCTGCTATGTGTACTTGGAATGGGCAAGCTACTTTAGGCATTATGTGTCTAGGTGGCACAACATTATGTTTGCAAGCGGCACAGCTACCATGGGTATTATGGCCCTCATTCCGAGTTGATCGCTCGCTAGCTGCTTTTAGCAGCATTGCACATGCTAGCCGCCGCCCTCTGGGAGTGTATCTAAGCTTAGCAGAATTGCAAACGAAAGATTAGAAGAATTGCTACTACATAATTTGCTGCAGTTTCTGAGTAGCTCCAGACCTACTCCTAGACTACGATCACCTCAGTCCGTTTAGTTCCTGGTTTGACGTCACAAACACGCCCTGCGTTTGGCCAGCCACTCCCCCGTTTCTCCAGCCACTCCTGCGTTTTTACCTGGCACGCCTGCGTTTTTTTGCACACTCCTTGAAAACGGCCAGTTTCCGCCCAGAAACACCCACTTCCTGTCAATCACGCTGCGATCATTTGAGCGATGAAAAAACGTCGCTCGAGCTAGTGTAAATCTACAAAGTTTTGTGTGAAAGTACTTAGCGCATGCGCGCTGCGTACCATGCGCATGCGCATTTTTGCAGTTTTTTCACTTAATCGCTGCACTGCGAAAATCGGTAGCGAGCGATCAACTCGGAATGAACACCAATGTGTGTAAGTGGCACTGCTACCATGGGAATTATGGGCCTTATTTAGCTTCAGTTGCAAAATTGCAAAATCGCAAATCAGGCAATTATCGGCAGACTGTGCATGTGCTGTGAACGCATTGCGCTGGCACAAAGGCTAAATTGCGAAAGTAATTTAGTGAAATGAGAACGTAATTGAATGGACAGGTAGTGACCATTTGTGGGTGTTAGCATGGCGTTTCTGGGGAGTGGATGAAAAAATGAAAAAACGCAGGCGGATCATGGCCGTTTTTAGGGCATGTATCTGACAACAGTTGCAATGGATTGTGATTAAAAACATGGCGACGGTGCAGCTGCATTCTCATTATTCTTAGTAGCCCTGGGTCAACCGCAATTGTCAATGGTACTGTACTCGATTTCTGTGTACGCATCGCAATTATGCAATTGCTTATGAAATAGTAGTAGAAATGTTCACTGCACGAAACACCAGACCCCCTAACCTGGGAACCACAAGATCCAAACTAGGACTCAATTCAGATTGGATCTCCTCGGGAGATCCAGACCAGGTTTTGATTCAATTTGGAACCACAAATTTCCGTGGATTTGCATTTCAGGAGAACCACCCATCTCTACTTTATCACAATTGGCTTCATTGTAATGGAAACTATTGGGAAGAAACTACGGGGGTCATTCCGAGTTGCTCGCTCGGTAAAAATCTTCGCATCGCAGCGATTTTCCGCTTAATGCGCATGCGCAATGTCCGCACTGCGACTGCGCCAAGTAAATTTGCTATGCACTTAGGAATTTTACTCACGGCTTTTTCTTCGTTCTGGCGATCGTAATGTGATTGACAGGAAATGGGTGTTACTGGGCGGAAACAGGCCGTTTTATGGGCGTGTGGGAAAAAACGCTACCGTTTCCGGAAAAAACGCAGGAGTGGCCTGAGAAACGGGGGTGTCTGGGCGAACGCTGGGTGTGTTTGTGACGTCAAACCAGGAACGACAAGCACTGAACTGATCGCAGAAGCCGAGTAAGTCTGGAGCTACTCAGAAACTGCTACGAGGTGTGTAATCGCAATATTGCGAATACATCGTTCGCAATTTTAAGATGCTAAGATTCACTCCCAGTAGGCGGCGGCTTCGCATGAGCAAATCTGCTAAAATCCGCTTGCGAGCGAACAACTCGGAATGACCCCCTACATTTGTAGATTTAAATCAGTCTACTTTATGTAGATTGCTCTTTAAATATTATATATGTGAAACCTGATGTACTGTATGTTCCACCTAGTAACCCAGTAAATTCATAAAATCAATGTAACAATATTTATAGGATTTTCTTTCGCTACTAAAACATTTCTGTATGAACCATTTAAACAATGATACACATCCCCATTATTTCCACTGTTTCATATGTATATATATATATATATATACACACATACACGGGCAATGCCATTATTATTATTTTTGGCGGTTCCCCCTTCTTTGTTAAATAATTATGCATTTAAGGAGATATATGTCATGGTGATACATATACTAACTAATTCCACCACCTGCTGACTGTCTAATGATTAATCATGTTGGGGAGGTTGTTGCAAATACAGATTATGCAAAAGATAGCAGCAGAGCACAATGTCAGAGATCATTAAAGCTGAATACAGCAAATTCCCACCAGCAGCTGGACCAGTCTGAAGCAGGTATGTCTTCTACATGCTAGATGAAGGTCTCCAATGCAGTTTTCTGGTTACTTCATAATGAATCCCACACATCTTGCACTTAATTTGTAGGAACACAAAGAAGTCACAAGGAGCCAGATCTGGTTTGTACGACAGATGACCAAGCTCCTGGGTGAGTTCATGTGACAGAAAATCCACCACTTTCATGGATTTGTGGGCAGGTGCATTGTCGTGATGGAAAAGGGCATCACGAGTGTAAGTTCTTGGATGGTGTCTGGAAATTGCTTCCAGCACTTACGACAGGCATTGGTTGGTGTACCAATCCCAGTGACTGCACAAGTGGTACAATAACTAAATGACCAGTACTGGCCACAAAAACAACCACCATCTGCTTGGCCACGCCGTGCTCACTTAAGAGCTCCTGTGGTGGTGCACTTCCAACTTGGGTCCACTTGGCCAATTGGTCTCATGGTCAAAACTGTACATCCAGGATTCACCCCCACTCGTGTTTTCCCAGACACAGTTTGAGTGACCGCCATCAAACTGGCCAGCATGTTGTGACACCAAGTCACCTGAACCTCCTTCTGTTCTTGAGTCAACTGATGGGGCTCCCAGCATGCAGAAACCTTGTCAGGCCAAGCTCTTCATGGAGTATTAAGTAGATGAATCCCAATGAGATGCCTATGGACTGCAGGGCAACAATGTTGTCCTCAGTGATGGTGGACACAGGTGAGCTACAGCGCTCCTCATCTTCCAGGGACCATCTCCCATGTAAAAATTTAGCAAACCACTCAAACACAGTGGTTTGGGATGATGCCTTCTTCCCATAAAGCAGCTCATAGTTGGTCAATACTCTCCTGCTGTCACAGGCCACTTTTGTAGTCTTAGAAGATCATGGTTCTCCTATGACCTCTTTTGAGCTCCAAGAGTTTGTAAAGAAAGTAAACATGGTGTTCAGTGCTGCTTATATATTGTTCTGTGCCTTGACAATTCACAAAGTCTTTAGTTAGAGATTACAGGTCACAACCAGACAGTCAGATTCTTACTCTACTTATGCCATGGCCAAACCCGTCCAGCCAGCTGCTGATGACTACTGGCCTCCTCTACACCCACACTGCCTGGGAGCTGTGAGGGAACTGGTGAGCTTTATTATAGCCTGCCCATTACGGATATGCAGTATATATATATATATATATATATATATATATATATACATGGAATGGAAAAAGATTCTCGTGGGAGCCAATACGCCTTTAGTATGCCAATGTTTAAAAAATGTTATTCATACATAAACGAACGATATTTATTGTCAGGTTCGGTTTTACTTGTGTCCCCGGAGGGGGCGCTAGTGGGTCAGTGGAGGTAGGATGGAAGAAGTGAGGAGGCTGGATTGGGTTTCTGCGCATCAGCGCAATGGTGTTTTATTAACATAAAAGTTCACACAATAAGGCAGCAGAATAAAGTGCAGAAATAAACAATAAAAAGTATGCAATGGAAATGGTGCAGCTTGGAAGCTGAGAGTCTATGGAGGAAATGGTAATGATGGATAAGTTCACTGGTGTGAGAACCAGAATGGTTTAAAACGTGGAGCCAGCAGAGATGGTAATAAATGTGTAGCAAACCTGGTAGCAGATGCAGGAGACTCAGGTGGAAGTCCACAGTGTAGTTCGTTAGGCACAGGCAGCTAGCAAGCTGCTTCACAGGTGAGGTGATGGAATGCACCTGGAGAAAGTCTCTACTGCTGAGGCTGAAGCACACAGTGGTTGTAGATAGGTGTGGAGCCAAATACAAATGCAGGTATTGCTGATGCTTGTAGTTCCACGGAAATGCAGGAAGGTAACCAGGAACACGGAGGAACAGGTAGGTAACCAGGAACACGGAGGAATCCAGGCACATGGGTCGCAGGAGTGACACAAAGTTCAGGACAACCACAGGCTCACCCTGCAGCTCCTGATATACCCCCTGGTGTGCAGACATTGGTTGGAGTGGGAAAAGGAGGTGCGGCCAAGCTCCAGATTGGCCGCCGTACTCTGACCGATGGAGACTGTCATGGCGGCGCCCATGCCGCGGCCCGGCGGGAACACGCCCGCTGTTACAGGAGCGTTCCTAGGCCCAGGATGACGTCTGGCGGCAGAGGAGCGGACGACAGCAGAACGTAGGGACCCCGGACGGAGTCCGCACCGACGGACAGATGTGGCTGTGGTGAGTCGATTCCTGACAGTACCCCCTCCTTTATGGGTGGGCACTGAACACCCACGTGGCTTGGGAGGATGAGTTCTGTGGAAGACACGGACCAACCTTGGAGCATGGACATCTGACGAATTCACCCAACTTCTCTCCTCAGGACCATAACCGGACCAGTCGATAAGGTATTGTAGACGACCGTACCGGCAACGGGAATCCAGAATCTTCTCTATCTCGAACTCCACGCCCCGCTGAGTTCGCACTTTGGGGCCGACTGGAAGAGCTCTTTGGAAGCGATTCAGGACTAACGGTCTGAGGAGAGAGACATGAAAGGCATTAGGTATTCGTAGAGAAGGTGGTAACTTGAGCTTGTAGGCCACAGGACTGATGACTCTTTCGATGGAAAAGGGACCGATGAAACGTGGTGCAAATTTCATCGACGGGACTCTAAGACGGAGGTTCCGGGTGGAAAGCCAAACCTTGTCACCAGGCTTCAGGCTAGGAACTGCACGTCTTTTGCGGTCAGCAAAGAACTTATACCGGCTAGAAGCCTTCTTGAGAGAAGCATGAATCTTCCTCCAGGTTGAAGAGAACTGACTCAAGACAGCAGTGGCAGCAGGAACATCAATGTGAGGAAGTTCTTGAAAATCTGGAACACGGGGATGTTGTCCATATACAGCAAAGAACGGAGTTGTTTCTGTAGCAGTATGGTAGCGGAAATTGTGGGCAAATTCAGCCCATGGGTGCAGGTCCAACCAGTCATCTTGAGAAGACGAAACATAAAGTCTTAAAAAGGTTTCTAACTCTTGGTTTACCCTCTCCGTCTGCCCATTCGTCTGAGGGTGGTAGGCTGACGAAAACTTGAGGTTGACTTGCATGGCAGAACAAAGGGCTCTCCAAAATCTTGCCACAAACTGAACTCCACGGTCAGATATAATTTCAGTGGGTAGTCCATGTAAGCGGAAAATCTCCCGTAGGAAGATTTTGGCAAGCTTTGGTGCGGAAGGAAGACCCTGGAGTGGTGCAAAATGGGCCATTTTGGTAAACCTGTCAACCACAACCCAGATGGTATTGAATCCTTGAGAAGAGGGAAGGTCAGAGATGAAATCCATGGACAAGTGTGACCAGGGACGGCTGGGAACAGATAATGGTTGCAACTGACCTGCTGGAGATTGTCGAGGAGTCTTGTGCTGCGCACACTTCGGGCAGGATGCCACGAAATCTTTGATGTCAACTTTTATCTTCGGCCACCAGTAGATCTCAGAGAGGAACTTGAAAGTTTTCAGGACACCAGGATGCCCAGTGAATTTGGACTGATGAGCCCAAGACAGCAACTTGGAACGGAGTTCTGGGGAAACAAAAGTCTTACCAGGAGGTGGAGTAGGAGAAACTTGAGATGAAGCAAATACCACTGGACTCAGGATGGAATGCGGAACCGAGTCGGACGTCTCCTCTTCGGACTCCATAGATCGGGATAAAGCGTCTGCCTTGATATTCTGAGAACCTGGGCGGAAATGAAGCTTAAAGTTAAAACGAGAGAAGAACATAGCCCACCGGGACTGGCGAGGATTGAGGCACTGGGCTGCCTTCAAATAAAGCAGATTTTTATGATCCGTATAGATGTTGAACGGAAATTTGTCCCCTTCCAGGAGATACCTCCATTCCTCAAGGGTCAGCTTGATCGCTAGTAGTTCTTGATCTCCAATGGAATAGTTAGCTTCTGCAGGGAGGAATTTACGAGAATAAAATCCACAAGGGTGAATCTTCCCATCAGTTCCCTTCTGGGAGAGAACAGCTCCAACTCCTACTGTGGAGGCATCCACCTCCAACTCGAATGGCTTGTTTACATCCGGTTGAGACAGAACTGGAGCAGACATAAAGACCAGCTTGATCTTTTGAAATGCCGCTAAAGCTTCTTCTGACCAGTTGGAATGATCTGCCCCTTTCCGAGTTAAGTTGGTAATAGGAGCGATGAGAGTTGAAAATCCTCGGATAAACTTCCTATAATAATTGGCGAATCCCAGGAATCGCTGAATAGACTTGAGACTACTTGGAATGGACCAATTGGCAATGGCTTCCAACTTTGTCGGGTCCATCTGGAGATCCGATCCGGAAATTATATACCCCAGGAAGGGTATGGAGGGAACTTCGAAGGTACACTTGGATAATTTGCCGTAGAGACGGTTCTCACGAAGACGTCGGAGGACCTCACGGACTTGCAGACGATGAGAAGAGAGATCTTGGGAGAAGATGAGGATATCATCCAGGTAAACTACGAGGTATTTGTACAGAACGTCACGGAAGATTTCATTAACAAAGTGCTGGAACACTGCTGGGGCATTGCTCAACCCGAATGGCATTACCAGGTACTCGTAATGACCATCTCGAGTATTAAAAGCTGTCTTCCATTCGTCACCACTACGGATTCTGATGAGGTTGTAGGCACCGCGGAGATCTAACTTGGTGAAGATGCGGGCTCCCTTAACTCTATCAAACAATTCAGTGATGAGTGGTAATGGATAACTGTTTTTGATGGTAATGTCATTGAGACCCCGGTAGTCAATGCATGGACGTAATCCTCCATCCTTTTTTTTAACAAAGAAGAAGCCCGCACCAGCGGGTGAAGATGAGGGACGGATAAATCCTTTCTGTAAGTTCTCCCTGATGTAGTCGCTCATCGCCTCAGTTTCGGGAACGGATAGGTACGCCCCCTTGTTGTTTTCGTGCCGGGAATGAGGTCAATGGGGCAATCCCACTCTCTATGGGGCGGCAGAACATCAGCGGCCTTTTCACTGAAGACGTCAGAGAAATCTTGGTAAGCCGCAGGAAGATTTGACTGGGTTTTGACTTCAGAAGACTTGATAGGACAAACTTGGGCTAAGCAGGACTGGCGACAATGTGAACCCCAGGAAGTGAGTTGTAACGTAGACCAATCAATCTGCGGATTATGTAGTTGGAGCCAGGGCATTCCCAACACGATCTCCTGGGTTGCCTGAGGAATAACTAAAAACTTTATTAATTCAGAATGCAGGAACCCGACTCCCAGAACCACTGGTCTGGTTTGGTGAGAGATATTCCCCTTGGAGATTCGGCTACCATCTACTGCAGTGATGTAGACTGGATATGAGAGTTCGCAGATAGGCAAACAAAACTTATCTACCGCAGCTTGAGTGATGAAGTTTCCTGCGGCTCCACAGTCCACTAACGCAGATGCAGACTGAAGACCATCTGTAGTCTCTAAAGTCACAGGAAGAATGAGATCTTGGTTTGAAGGAGCTTGTCTAGAAGATCCCAACTTGACTCCTCCTTTACAAGTCAGGATCTGGCGTTTCCCGAACGCACTGTACAAGAATTGATCTGGTGACCTGCAGCCGCACAATAAAGACACAATCTCTCACGGAGTCTTCTTGACCGCTCCTCAGGAGTTAGACGGGACCTATTGATTTGCATAGGCTCATCAGAAGGTGGAGACTGAAATTGTACTGAAGGTACCATTCTTGACTTGCGCGGCTCACTACGAGCACGCTCACTGTTGCGTTCGCGGATGCGAGAGTCCAACTTGATGCATAGAGAAATCAGTTCAGGCAATTGCTCAGGGACATCGCGGGTTGCCAGTTCATTCTTGATCCGATCTGAAAGTCCATGCCAGAAGGCTGCTACCAGGGCTTGATTATTCCACTGAATCTCTGCGGCTAACGTCTGGAACTGGATGACATATTGTCCCATACTCCGGGTACCTTGACGAAGCTGAATAAGGTCTGCAGAGGCTGATGTTGCACGACCTGGCTCGTCAAAGATACGTCTGAAGGTTGACACGAATTCAGCGTAGTTGTTCATCAGAGGGTCAGCACGTTCCCACAGAGGAGACACCCAACTCAAGGCAGAACCAGAGAGCAGTGAGATAATGTAGGCAACCTTGGATCTTGACGTGGGGAAATTGTGTGATAATAATTCAAACTGGATTTCACATTGGTTAAGGAACCCGCGACATAACTTCGGACTGCCATCATATTTGCTAGGCACGGGCAGGTGCAAGCGTGACACTGGAGCTGATGCAGCCGGCGTAGAAGAACTCACAGCACTTGCAGGTGCTGGGGTAACTGGAACTGGAGTAGCAAGTACACTAGGCAGGGTTTGCTGTAGTGTATCAATCCGGGAGGACATCCCTTGCAGAAACTGGAACATCTGCTGCTGCACAGCCTCTTGACCATCCAAGCGGGAGACCAGATTTTGTAAGGCCCCTGACCCCACACTCTGACCACCGTCCGAGTCCATCGGTCCTGAACTTACTGTCAGGTTCGGTTTTACTTGTGTCCCCGGAGGGGGCGCTAGTGGGTCAGTGGAGGTAGGATGGAAGAAGTGAGGAGGCTGGATTGGGTTTCTGCGCATCAGCGCAATGGTGTTTTATTAACATAAAAGTTCACACAATAAGGCAGCAGAATAACGTGCAGGAATAAACAATAAAAAGTATGCAATGGAAATGGTGCAGCTTGGAAGCTGAGAGTCTATGGAGGAAATGGTAATGATGGATAAGTTCACTGGTGTGAGAACCAGAATGGTTTAAAACGTGGAGCCAGCAGAGATGGTAATAAATGTGTAGCAAACCTGGTAGCAGATGCAGGAGACTCAGGTGGAAGTCCACAGTGTAGTTCGTTAGGCACAGGCAGCTAGCAAGCTGCTTCACAGGTGAGGTGATGGAATGCACCTGGAGAGAGTCTCTACTGCTGAGGCTGAAGCACACAGTGGTTGTAGATAGGTGTGGAGCCAAATACAAATGCAGGGATTGCTGATGCTTGTAGTTTCACGGAAATGCAGGAAGGTAACCAGGAACACGGAGGAACAGGTAGGTAACCAGGAACACGGAGGAATCCAGGCACATGGGTCGCAGGAGTGACACAAAGTTCAGGACAACCACAGGCTCACCCTGCAGCTCCTGATATACCCCCTGGTGTGCAGACATTGGTTGGAGTGGGAAAAGGAGGTGCGGCCAAGCTCCGGATTGGCCGCCGTACTCTGACCGATGGAGACTGTCATGGCGGCGCCCATGCCGCGGCCCGGCGGGAACGCGGCGTGCTCACATGCCCGCTGTTACAGGAGCGTTCCTAGGCCCAGGATGACGTCTGGCGGCAGAGGAGCGGACGACAGCAGAACGTAGGGACCCCGGACGGAGTCCGCACCGACGGACAGATGTGGCTGTGGTGAGTCGATTCCTGACATTTATAACCTAAACATTCGTCATTGGTACAGATTTCTAAAAATTCAATAAAACAATATAACAATCTTATACATAAACATATTTCAGTTGATGTGAGAAATTTACAGTCAGGTGATCACAGTCAGAACTTGAAAGAGATATGTCTCCAACCAGATGCTTGTGGTAAAGGCTTTATTAACCCGATATCGCGAAACCCAATGCGTTTCGTCCATTAGGACTTCATCAGGGGTTTACAATCAGTTCTTATAATAATAATTATAACATTCTATTATAAGAACTGATTGTAAACCCCTGATGAAGTCCTAACGGACGAAACGCGTTGGCTTTCGCGATATCGGGTTAATAAAGCCTTTACCACAAGCATCTGGTTGGAGACATATCTCTTTCAAGTTCTGACTGTGATCACCTGACTGTAAATTCCTCACATCAACTGAAATATGTTTATGTATAAGATTGTTATATTGTTTTATTGAATTTTTAGACATTTGTACCAATGACGAATGTTTAGGTTATAAATATCGTTCGTTTATGTATGAATACATTTTTTTTTAAACATTGTCATACTAAAGGCGTATTGGCTCCCACGAGAATCTTTTTCCATTCCAAATCTACTCTTAATACCTCATCTGACAGACGGTATTTCTTAGTGGTTTGAGACTAGTGGTATAGTGCAAAAAAAGGGGTTAATTTTTGTTTTATATATATATATATATATATATATATATCACCCTGTGGTGATCTGAACCCCTGGTTACCTATCCAAAAGAAAAGATGCTTTTGTTGCATTAACTGCACTACTTGCAGGTGTATGTCTTCTGGGGAATCATTTTGTCACCCACATACTGGTCAAAAATCCATATTCAACACCGGGTGACATGCACAACTGATCATGTGTTCTTTACCTTGACCTGTCCTTGCTCTATGGTTTACTTTGGAAAGACGATTTACCAATTTTGTGATTGGATGGCCAACCACCGGTTATCCATCAGAGTGGCTATGAATACTGGTACATCTGACAAACCGGTAGCCCGACACTTTTACGAAGCAAAACGCTATCTAGCGTCATTAACCACTTACCTGGCATGGTCACATCAGATACGACCATAACAGCAAGTGATCATTGATTGGGTGCCCCCCCCCCCCCCCCCGATCGAGCAAAACTATTGTTACTTAGAGAAGCTATGTGGATCCACAAGCTCAATACGATTTGGCGACATGGCCTGAACGATAATGTTCATTATAGTATTTTTTGGGACTGAAAATCAATGGGTGCTTCACCATGACAGAGATGCAATTTGTGTGACTTCGGTCCTTTGGACGGTCTTTTCTACTAGAAGTGACATGTATTATTTTTGCTTATTTTTATTTCTTTTTATTTATTTTATTTTTGTTGTTGCTGTGGTCTATATAGTCTGTGGCTCTTTGTTACATTTATCAACTTGTTATATAGTATATCTGGTGTGTAATAAATGCTTTAATTGTGATTTCCAGCATTTTAGACCCTTTGCAGGAGGTTAGATTGCTGTTTCCTCTTTTGCAGCAAGACTAACCATTCTAAATATGTCTTGTTACTTATTGGTATTTAGAGTTATTTATGTGCTTTTTCTGTGTTTTGAGATATTGGTTGGCTGGTCCTGGGCCTACTGTAGAGCGCACGCCACAGCGTTTTTTTACTAGGCGATAGTGCGCTCCATTGTGGGGACTTCTGGTTACTTATGACGACTTCCGGTTGGGCTATGCGTTCCACTGGGTGGAAATGGGAGCCACAGTGGAACGCATGCCGCAATCACTAGCGCTTTCATGCTTATGGTATGTTTTAAGCGTTTTTATCAGTTAGGTGTGTTTGCTAATGTCTGTAATTATGTCCTCTACCATCTGATATTATTGACACTACCAATATGTGTACCTAAATGTTATTTTTTTTTATTGATTATTATACTCTCCCTGTGCTTGGGTGGGAGGTACACTGTACTAGGGCCCTCATTCCGAGTTGATCGGTCGCAAGGCGAATTTAGCAGAGTTACACACGCTAAGCCTACGCCTACTGGGAGTGTATCTTAGCATCTTAAAATTGCGACCGATGTATTCGCAATATTGCGATTACAAACTACTTAGCAGTTTCAGAGTAGCTTCAGACTCACTCTGCCTGTGCGATCAGTTCAGTGCTTGTCGTTCCTGGTTTGACGTCACAAACACACCCAGCGTTCGGCCAACCACTCCCCCGTTTCTCCGGCCACTCCTGCGTTTTTCCCGGAAACGGTAGCGTTTTCAGCCACACGCCCATAAAACGCCGTGTTTCCGCCCAGTAACACCCATTTCCTGTCAATCACATTACGATCGCCGAAGCGAGGAAAAAGCCGTGAGTAAAAATACTATCTTCATATCAAAGATACTTGGCGCAGTCGCAGTGCGAATATTGCGCATGCGCACTATGCGGAATTTCACTGCGATGCGATGAAAAATACCGAGCGAACGACTCGGAATGAGGGCCTATATACAGATGGGTCCACATTTATCTTGACCTTTAATATGATTAACTGAGACTGGCCAGTCGGACTTAATCCCCTGCTGTAATGACTTAATCCCCTGCTGTATTGTCCTCTGTATTGTATTGCAGTTGAGAACAATAGATGAAGGGTTTATGCTAATAAGTCATGTTATGCCTAGGCGCAGAAACATATATAACAAATATAAAGTCTAGCGCTGCCTCTCACCTCTGTGGTGCCCCAGCATCACAGAGCTACACACACACACCTGCTCAGCATGACAGAGCCCCGGCTCCCAGCAGCAGGAGTTCCATAAACCTGGCAGCTACCATGTGAGTAGCAACCGCCCAGGGCCGAAACTAGGATTTTCGTCACCCAGAGCAAGGCAGTACTTTGACGCCGACCCAAAATAAATAAATACAATAAAAATAACAAAACAAACTGTCAAACTAAAATAATCAGATTATCAAAAATTTCGAAAAAAGGGGATACTATTGGACAATATTCCCCTATGTGCCCCAAATGCCCTAAGAGCCACATGCCCCGCCAGCGTGTTCCACTACATGCCCCCTTGTGTGTCCCCATACATTGCACTATATCACAACACTTTATCACCACACTACATTCCCCTATCCACTGCACTACATCACTATACTACATCCCCTACACGCTGAACTACATCACTACACTACATGCCCCTATACACTGCACTACAGTACATTTCCTATATGCTATACTACATCCCCTTATATGCTACACCACATCAGTGCACTACATGCCCCTATATATTGCAATATATTACTACACTACATACCCTGTATGGTACACTACATCCCTACACTACATACCCTTATATGCTACACCACATCAGTGCACTACATGCCCCTATATAGTCTGCAACACATTACTACACTACATACCCTATATGGTACACTACATAACTACACTACATCCCCCTATAAGCTACACCAAATCCACCATCTGGGAGGCAAAGCGGAGGTTGATACTGCTAACTGGGTGCACAGTGCTGATAATAAAGTCTGTCTTTAAACTCACCACAAAGCTGCTTTAATGATACTCAGTGAGAGTTGGAGGTTGTCCAGGCTCTTAGTTTCCACTGTCACGTGGATAGGTAGCAAAGTGAACCTTTGATTTTTGTAACATCGGTGACTGCACCTGTTAACAAGCAAAAAACCAATGTCCTCTCAATGGTGTGTAGCCGGCAGCTTGTTATCGGTTGGTGCTGGGCAGGCAGCCGGGATCATAGCCTGCTGAAAAACACAGCACCAACAATCTCTCTAAAGCTTGCACGGTGCACCGCATGCTAGTCACAGCACTGCATGGCAAGGAAGAGAGTTTAAGACAGTAGCCGGCATAGGAGAGATCGCAGGTACTGGAGCTCACCTGCACAGCGTCAGAGCCAGCTGTGGGCAGGCAGGTGTGTCAGAGACACTGCCCCGGGAGCCGTCTGCTGTCTCACTGGAGCAGCACAGCACTGCCTGTAAAAATTCATAAAAAAAAACCTGATTTTCTGTAACTCCTTGGCACCCCCTTAAATCCTTCACCTGGGGTTCATGCCCCCTTAGCCCCTACCCCCAGTTGCGGCCCAGCAACCGCTCCCCATATAATCTGTCCCTGGTGTCCTTCATTTTGACAGGCTTTTAACCAATAGTTTTATAATGCCTAGGTACTGTTTATAGTGCCACCTAATTGAGAGGCAACTATTTTATAATTTTTTCCTGCAGTGCAGCAAAGACAACTTATACAACCTTAAAATACGCATAGAAAAATAAAATCTATAATTTATCTTGTCACAAGCAAGAATAGCAGCAGCCTCGGTACTAACTATACACTGGACAGGACGGTGTGTGTGTGTGTGTGTGTGTGTGTGTGTGTGTGTGTGTGTGTGTGTGTGTGTGTGTGTGTGTGTGTGTGTGTGTGTGTGTGTATGAATACTTGTTTGCTCGGCCCAATGGGACTACAGGGGCCTGAATTCTCAGTGGATGCTGAAACCTCCAGGGATACATGGACCTGGAACCACCAGAGATGCTGGAATTAACACTAATGCTGGGACCTAACCGCTGGAGTCGCAGGAACCTGATGGGGATGCAGGGACCTGATATCGCTGTTGAGGCTTGCGACCAATGAGGATCCAGGGACTGTAAAAATACTGCGGCCTAGTAAATCCCGTGTGTGTCTGTGAATGCTTGTGTGCTAGGTCCAATAGGACTGCAGGGGTTTGAATTCACCGTTGATGCCAAAACCTCTGGGGATGCATGGACCCGGATCCACTGCAGATGCTGGAACCAACACGAATGCTGGGACCTAAAATAGCAGGGGATGCTGGAACCGCTGGGCATGCAGGGATCTGATATTGCTGTTGAGGCTAGAACCACCGGGGATCCAGGGACTGCCAAAAATTTGCAGCCTAGTATATTGACCTGAGTGTTTTTGTGAGCGCTTGTGTGTTAAGAATTTTATACTGTATGCTCTAACGGAGCAGGGACTAGTGTGAATGACATACTCTTGGTACAGCATTGTATAAATTGGTGTCGGAAATGCTATTTGTGACAGTGGCGTGCGGTGAGGTCAGTGGCTGGTGAGGCACTGCAGCCATGGGGGGTCATTCCGAGTTGTTCGCTCGCAAGTGAATTTTAGCAGATTTGCTCATGCTAAGCCGCCGCCTACTGGGAGTGAATCTTAGCATCTTAAAATTGCGAACGATGTATTCGCAATATTGCGATTACACACCTCGTAGCAGTTTCTGAGTAGCTTCAGACTTACTCGGCATCTGCGATCATTTCACTGCTTGTCGTTCCTGGTTTGACGTCACAAACACACCCAGCGTTCGCCCAGACACTCCCCTGTTTCTCCAGCCACTCCTGCGTTTTTTCCGGAAACGGTAGCGTTTTTTCCCACACGCCCATAAAACGGCCTGTTTCCGCCCAGTAACACCCATTTCCTGTCAATCACATTACGATCGCCAGAACGATGAAAATGCCGTGAGTAAAATTCCTAAGTGCATAGCAAATTTACTTGGCGCAGCCGCAGTGCGGACATTGCGCATGCGCATTAAGCGGAAAATCGCTGCGATGCGAAGATTTTTACCGAGCTAACAACTCGGAATGACCCCCATAATGTCCGCCGAGTCCTGCAATGACGACTACCACCGTGGAACCAATGCCTGCTACTTCCCCTAAGCTGATGCCTGCTACCGCCGCCATCCCTGATGCCCGCTACCTCTGCCACTAATGGCCACCACCCCCGCCAATGCCTTACAAAATTGCACACCATCAACTGCCCAGGCCCCCTGCCACTAATCCGCATCTCAGACCAATACCGTCGCTGCCAATGCCCGCAGCCTGCCTGCTCATAAGACTTGTGATGAGTAGGCGGCTAATATATTGTACATTTTTATAAAATAAAAGGGTGACAGGAAGAGTGTGATGCCAGGGAGAGGGTGACAGCAGTGGGTGACAGGGAGAGGGTGACAGCAGTGGGTGACAGGGAGATGGTGATGCCAGGGAGAGGGTGACACCATCAAGAAGTATGGATAAGTCAAGGACGCAATTATGCACGCGCCGAAAGCGCGCGTGCTCCAGAAAAGGGGGGCGTGTCCAGTGTAGTAGAACCCCTTCTACTATCTAGTACTGGTGCCCCTTTCCCTTATAGCACACGGTACGAGCTGAAATTCACATTATAGCACACGGTACGAGCCGAAACTCACATTATAGCACACTGAATGAGCCACTTTCACATTATAGCACACTGAATGAGCTGAAATTCACATTATAGCACACTGAATGAGCCGAAATTCACATTATAGCACACTGAATGAGCCGAAATTCACATTATAGCATACTGAATGAGCCGAAATTCACATTATAGCACACTGAATGAGCTGAAATTCACATTATAGCACACTGAATGAGCCGAAATTCACATTATAGCACACTGAATGAGCTGAAATTCACATTATAGCACACTGAATGAGCCGAAATTCACATTATAGCACACTGAATGAGCTGAAATTGTGACAGCAGGGACAGCCAGAGTGACAGCGGGGACAAGGAGAGAGTGACGACAGGGAGAGAGAGTAACGACAGGGAGAAAGAGAGTGACGACAGTGACAGCAGGGAGAGAGAGAGTGACAGTAGGGACAGGGACAGTAATGACAGGGAGAGAGGGTGACAGCAGGGGAACATTACCTGACTGTGGTTGACGGAGGCACCCATGAGTAGCGGTGGTGAGGTTTCTCTGACCGCCATTTGTTGCAGCTGGTGGCGGTTGGCGGCTGGTGGCTGGCGGCAGCTGGCAGCGGTGAGCAGCGGGCGGAGCACCATGTGAAGCAGGATGGCCACATCCCTCGCCTCCTGCTGCACTTTAATTTCCGGGTCAGTGGAAGAAGTCGCGGTATACCATACCACCGTATACCGCCCCACTTCGACCACTGATTACAGGAGATAAATATCTTAATTTCTTTTCAGAGCCGAGTGATACTTATTGCAGTGAATTTTCATGCTGCTCCACGAAAGAAAGAGAATGGGTACATAGATACAAGAACATACAAGCACATTGGTCTCTTCCCAATGATAAGGAGTGCTCAAATTTTTTTTAAAATCAAATATTAGTTTATTAAATAATATAGATACAAGAGACAAAATTGTCTGATCACTTACAGGGCTGGAAACCCTCTGGGTAGTTGCCTGCAGGAGACGCACACAGAGTAAGTGTCATTGCCGCTGGTGTCCGGCACCGCACCGCTTCACAGTACAGGTAAGAAACAGTCGATAAACTACAGCTCCCAGCAACCCTTGCAAGTTGCAAGGGTTGCTGGGAGCTGTAGTTTATCGACTGTTTCTTCCCTGTACTGTGAAGCGGTGCGGTGCCGGACACCAGCGCCAATGACACTTACTCTGTGTGCGTCTCCTGCAGGCAACTACCCAGAGGGTTAAACAATGTACTGCAGCATGTCAGGACGCCCTCCTCTACGCGGCGCCCTACTCACCCGCGTATGCGTTAAAAAGGCCCTCCGGCGGTGTCACAGGGGGAGTGAGGATAAGTCTGCTCAAGGTGAAGGTACACTCTCTGGCTGTGCCCTGTTCCTGGTCCAGCAGCAGCCCCCTCTACCGTGTATGTCACTGTGCAGGGGGACAGGCTGCGGGATGGGCTGGGGGACGGACGGGAGGAGGCTGCCACATATTTACTAGATGACAGGGGGGGGTATGTTCCTTGGTGCCCCCCTCCCTGAATCGACCAGTGACCAATCAGAACCTGACTAAGTGACAGGGGCGTGCTTTCATATCGGCTGAAAGCACGCCCCTGTCAAAGCGGCACTTGTACTAGGTGCCGCTTACAGGGCTTTTTTCAATGTTTTTTTTTCTGCCCAATTCTTGGCCCCGCCCCCCGCTTCCAGCTTTTTAATACTAACAGCGGGAGGCACCGAGAGCGGTGCCTCTGAAACCTTTTTAAAACAGTTTTTTTTTAGAAAGATAATGATTCAAATAATATAAAGGCTAAAGAAGATACTTATGACACAGAATATGTGTCATAAGTATCTTCTTTGTATTATTTTAATCATTAATGACAGGGGAGGCACTGCCTCCCCTGCCTCCCCTGACTGCACGTCCCTGATTTGTGATTATACTATTGCTCCCTTTATTGTAGGTTTGGATTAGTCAGCAAAAACTCTATCTTTTTAGTGTGAATGTATCATGCCAACAGGGACAGGTGCAATGAAATATGTATGCAACAAACTCCATATGAATATGTGGGTGTGTGTGTGTCAGATAGTGTTAGTAAATTTAGACTGTAAGTTCCTATGGGGCAGGGACTAATATGGATGACTTGTGTACAGCACTGCATTTTTGTGACACAATATAATGAAATAATTTTAATAAATATGCATGTATATTGGGAACATATTATCACGTCTCTAAATTTTTCAGGTGGGCCTTCTCCATGGTTGAAAATGTGAGTTGGAAGACCAAAGCAAATTTCATCTCTGGACTTCTGTGAGGTCATCTCTGCTAAACAGCTTATACTGAAGATACAGCAAACCGCAGGAGTAGAAGACACAAGACAGGTAATTAATATTATTATTAATTACTGATAATTCTCAGGCTAGACATAAGTTCTAGACCTGTAGAGGCGTGATAATATATTCCTGATGTACATGTATATTTATAAAATATGTATGTTTGTTGTAGACTCTTTTCCTTACAGTATTTTCAGAATTTGATAAGTTTAGGTCCTCCTACTATTGTATCGGGAGGGCGGGCCAGATGGGGAGTGAACTGTGAGCAGGAGATATCTGTGATATCTACTGCATTACCCTTTTAATGAATGGCTACGATATTTGTTTTCCAGAAAAGTAGGTGAAACTATTAATTTTCACCTACTTTTGTTGAAATTAAGTGTAAATAATAGACTTAGGGGTATATGCAATTGCGGGCGAATCGCGGCAAATTATCGCCGTTTTTTTAATTCGATACAATTAGACAGGTGAATTCCGGCAGGTGGTTGCCGGAATTCACCATATTCAATGAAAAACGGATTCGACATTCCCGCGGGCGAAAAACGGCCGATTTGCCGGATTTTGCCGCGAATTAAAAAAATGGGGGGAAACGGGAAAAACCCGGGAAAAAATGGCGTGGGGTCCCCCCTCCAAAGCATAACCAGCCTCGGGCTCTTCGAGCTGGTCCTGGTTCTAAAAATGCGGTGGAAAAATTGACAGGGGATCCCCCGTATTTTTAAAACCAGCACCGGGCTCTGCACCTGGTGCTGGTGCAAAAAATACGGAGGACAAAAAGAGTAGGGGTCCCCCGTATTTTTTACACCAGCATCGGGCTCCACTAGCTGGACAGATAATGCCACAGCCGGGGGTCACTTTTATACAGTGCGCTGCGGCCGTGGCATTAAATATCCAACTAGTCACCCCTGGCCGGGGTACCCTGGGGGAGTGGGGACCCCTTCAATCAAGGGGTGTCCCCCCCAGCCATTCAAGGGCCAGGGGTGAAGCCCGAGGCTGTCCCCCCCATCCAAGGGCTGCGGATGGGAGGCTGATAGCCTTGAGAAAAATGTCAGAATATTGTTTTTTCCAGTAGTACTACAAGTCCCAGCAAGCCTCCCCCGCAAGCTGGTACTTGGAGAACCACAAGTACCAGCATGCGGGAGAAAAACGGGCCCGCTGGTACCTGTAGTACTACTGGAAAAAAAATACCCAAATAAAAACAGGACACACACACCGTGACAAGTACAACTTTATTACATACTGCCGACACACACATACTTACCTATGTTGACACGCCGACTGCCACAGTCTCCGACGATCCGAGGGTACCTGTGAAAAAATTATACTCACCTTCCAGCGTCCAGAGATAAATCCACGTCCAGAGTATAATCCAGGTACTTGGCAAAATAAAAAAACGCAAAAACCCGTGCCAGCGGACTGAAAGGGGTCCCATGTTGACACATGAGACCCCTTTCCCCGAATGCAGAGACCTCTCCATGACAGCTGTCACTGAAAGGTCTCTTCAGCCAATCAGCGAGTGCAACGTCCTTGCACTCTGCTGATTGGCTCTGCGCGTCTGAGCTCAGACAGCGCATCGCAAAGCCTCTCCATTATATTCAATGGTGGGAACTTTGCGGCTAGCGGTGGGGTCACCCGCCGGTCAGCGGCTGACCGCGGGTAACCCCCCCGCTGACGGAAAAGTTCCCACCATTGCAAGTAATGGAGAGAGCTGTGCGATGCGCTGTCACAGCACAGACAGCGCACAGCCAATCAGGTGAGCGCCACGTAGTAGCGCTTCCTGATTGGCTGAAGGGACCTCAGTGACAGAAGTCACGTGGGGTCCCGGCACATTCGGGGAAAGGGGTCTCATGTGTCAATATGGGACCCCTTTCAGTCCGGCATGGTCGGGTATGCGGTTTGTTTTTTTAACAAGTACGTGGATTATACTCTGGACGTGGATTTATCTCTGGACGCTGGAAGGTGAGTATAATTTTTTCACAGGTACCCTCGGATCGTCGGAGACTGTGGCAGTCGGCGTGTCAACATAGGTAAGTATGTGTGTGTCGGCAGTATGTAATAAAGTTGTACTTGTCACGGTGTGTGTGTCCTGTTTTTATTTGGGTATTTTTTTTCCAGTAGTACTACAGGTACCAGCGGGCCCGTTTTTCTCCCGCATGCTGGTACTTGTGGTTCTCCAAGTACCAGCTTGCGGGGGAGGCTTGCTGGGACTTGTAGTACTACTGGAAAAAACAATATTCTGACATTTTTCTCAAGGCTATCAGCCTCCCATCCGCAGCCCTTGGATGGGGGGGACAGCCTCGGGCTTTACCCCTGGCCCTTGGGTGGCTGGGGGGGGGGACCCCTTGATTAAAGGGGTCCCCACTCCCCCAGGGTACCCCGGTCAGGTGTGACTAGTTGGATATTTAATGCCATGGCCGCAGGGCACTGTATAAAAGTGACCCCCGGCTGTGGCATTATCTGCCCAGCTAGTGGAGCCCAATGCTGGTGTAAAAAATACGGGGGACCCCTACTCTTTTTGTCCCCCGTATTTTTTGCACCAGCACCAGGCGCAGAGCCCGGTGCTGGTTTTAAAAATACGGGGGATCCCCTGTCAAATTTTTCCCCGCATTTTTAGAACCAGGACCAGCTCGAAGAGCCCGAGGCTGGTTATGCTTTGGAGGGGGGACCCCACGCCATTTTTTTCCTTGATTTTAACGTTCTAGCTATAAAAAAATAAAAAAATAAAAAAAATATTTTTAAAAATATATAAATAATACTTGTGCCTCCAAAAAAGGCAAACCAAGTACCTAATCCCTTCTAATATAAATAGATATGCTATTACCAAAAAAAAAAAACACCAAAAAAAACATGTTTTAAAATGTTTTATTGGTTTCACCCTCCAAAGTGTGGCGGATTGAAAATGACGAATTTACTGTCTAAAAGCACTGTTGTCGAATTTCCAAACTTGAATTGAATACACTTTGGTCGAATTGCAGCACTTGTATCATTGCAGAAAAGTCGAATTTGACAAAAGTCGAATTTCAAAAAGTCGAATTTTGAAAGTCTGTTTTTTTGACGGAAAGCACTGAATTGCATTGACGATTTTTTTTTTTGGGCGAAAAATTCCCGAAATTCGACAATTTCGGGAATTCGACCACAATTGCATATACCCCTAAGTGACGCAGATGCTGGGACCACTGTGGATGCTGGGACCTGGAACCGTAGGAGATGCTGGGATCACTGGAGATGCAGCAACCTGTTGCCATGGATGTTGGAACCGTTGAGGATGCAGGGACCTGGAATCATCATGGATACTGGGACTGCTAGGGATGCAGGGACATTAAATTGCCATGGATGCGGAAACTGCTGGGAATGCAGGAATTGCAAACAACTGTGGCTTAGTAAATCTACCTGAGCGTGTGTGTGAAAGCTTGTGTGTTAGGCGGTCCTAATTCTTCAGTGTTAGGGCTGATGGGGATGCAAGACCCTACAATCATTGTAGTTGCTGGAATTACTGAGGATCCAGGGACTGCAAGAAACTATGGCTTGGAAAATCCAGTGTGTATGTGTGTATGAATGCTTGTGTGTTAGGCCCTATTTGCTTGTGTTGTGTGTTAGGAATGCATGGGTCTGAATTCACCGTGGATGCTGAAACTGCCAAGGATACAGGGACCCGAATCCACCGCAGATGCTGGAACCAACACAAATGCTGGGACCTAAGATTGCTGGGGATGCTGGAACTGCTAGAGATGCAAGGACCTGATATTGCTGATGAGGCTAGAACTGATGGGGTCCAGGAACTGTAAAAATACTGCGGCCTAGTACGGATGAATACCCTTCTTTCTTTTTACTCTAACCTTTCTTTTTCCTTTTTCCCTATCTTCTTTCTTTCTGTGGTCTTCTGCTTCTCTTTTCCTTTCTTTCTATTGCAACAATGAATCGTCTGATGCCTTTTACCACATGGGTATACTATGTTCTGTTGTTGAGGCTTAAGTTTATACCGATCACAGGAACATGTATTTTAAAATCTGTTTTGCTTTCGGTTACTATCTAAAGATTTTTTGTATCACCATACTATATGTGTTTTACCATGATTCTTTTTGTTCTGTCACAAATACTGAAAATAAAGAATTTCTAAAAAAAAAAAATACTGCAGCCTAGTAAATCCACTGTGTGTGTGTGTGTGTGTGTGTGTGTGTGTGTGTGTGTGTGTATATATATGTGTGTGAGTGTGTGTGTGTGTGTGTGTGTGTGTGTGTGTGTGTGTGTGTGAGTGTGTGTGTGTGTGTGTGTGTGTGTGTGTGTGTGTGTGTGTGTGTGTGTGTGTGTGTGTGAATACTTGTTTGCTCGGCCCAATGGGACTACAGGGGCCTGAATTCTCAGTGGATGCTGAAACCTCCAGGGATACATGGACCTGGAACCACCGGAGATGCTGGAATTAACACTAATGCTGGGACCTAACCGCTGGAGTCGCAGGAACCTGATGGGGATGCAGGGACCTGATATCGCTGTTGAGGCTTGCGACCAATGGGGATTCAGGGACTGTAAAAATACTGCGGCCTAGTAAATCCCATGTGTGTTTGTGAATGCTTGTGTGCTAGGCCCAATAGGACTGCAGGGGTTTGAGTTCACCGTTGATGCCAAAACCTCCGGGGATGCATGGACCCGGATCCACTGCAGATGCTGGAACCAACACGAATGCTGGGACCTAAAATAGCAGGGGATGCTGGAACCGCTGGGCATGCAGGGATCTGATATTGCTGTTGAGGCTAGAACCACCGGGGATCCAGGGACTGCCAAAAATGTGCAGCCTAGTATATTGACCTGAGTGTGTTTGTGAGCGCTTGTGTGTTAAGAATTTTATACTGTATGCTCTAACGGAGCAGGGACTAGTGTGAATGACATACTCTTGGTACAGCATTGTATAAATTGGTGTCGGAAATGCTATTTGTGATTATACTATTGCTCCCTTTATTGTAGGTTTGGATTAGTCAGCAAAAATTCTATCTTTTTAGTGTGAATGTATCATGCCAACAGAGACAGGTGCAATGAAATATGTATGCAACAAACTCCATATGAATATGTGGGTGTGTGTGTGTGTGTGTGTCAGATAGTGTTAGTAAATTTAGACTGTAAGTTCCTATGGGGCAGGGACTAATATGGATGACTTGTGTACAACACTGCATTTTTGTGACACAATATAATGAAATAATTTTAATAAATATGCATGTATATTGGGAACATATTATCACGTCTCTAAATTTTTCAGGTGGGCCTTCTCCATTGTTGAAAATGTGAGTTGGAAGACCAAAGCAAATTTCATCTCTGGACTTCTGTGAGGCCATCTCTGCTAAACAGCTTATACTGAAGATACAGCAGAACCGCAGGAGTAGAAGACACAAGACAGGTAATTAATATTATTATTAATTACTGATAATTCTCAGGCTAGACATAAGTTCTAGACCTGTAGAGGCGTGATAATATATTCCTGATGTACATGTATATTTATAAAATATGTATGTTTGTTGTAGACTCTTTTCCTTACAGTATTTTCAGAATTTGATAAGTTTAGGTCCTCCTACTATTGTATGGGGAGGGCGGGCCAGATGGGGAGTGAACTGTGAGCAGGAGATATCTGTGATATCTACTGCATTACCCTTTTAATGAATGGCTACGATATTTGTTTTCTAGAAAAGTAGGTGAAACTATTAATTTTCACCTACTTTTGTTGAAATTAAGTGTAAATATTAAATAATAGACTTAGTGACGCAGATGCTGGGACCACTGTGGATGCTGGGACCTGGAACCGTAGGAGATGCTGGGATCACTGGAGATGCAGCAACCTATTGCCATGGATGTTGGAACCGTTGAGGATGCAGGGACCTGGAATCATCATGGATACTGGGACTGCTAGGGATGCAGGGACATTAAATTGCCATGGATGCGGAAACTGCTGGGAATGCAGGAACTGCAAACAACTGTGGCTTAGTAAATCTACCTTAGCGTGTGTGTGAAAGCTTGTGTGTTAGGCGGTCCTAATTCTTCAGTGTTAGGGCTGATGGGGATGCAAGATCCTACAATCATTGTAGTTGCTGGAATTACTGAGGATCCAGGGACTGCAAGAAACTATGGCTTGGAAAATCCAGTGTGTATGTGTGTATGAATGCTTGTGTGTTAGGCCCTATTTGCTTGTGTTGTGTGTTAGGAATTAGAGATGTGCACTTGAAATTTTTCGGGTTTTGTGTTTTGGTTTTGGGTTCGGTTCCGCGGCCGTGTTTTGGGTTCGACCGCGTTTTGGCAAAACCTCACCGAATTTTTTTTGTCGGATTCGGGTGTGTTTTGGATTCGGGTGTTTTTTTTTAAAAACACTAAAAAACAGCTTAAATCATAGAATTTGGGGGTCATTTTGATCCCAAAGTATTATTAACCTCAAAAACCATAATTTCCACTCATTTTCAGTCTATTCTGAATACCTCACACCTCACAATATTATTTTTAGTCCTAAAATTTGCACCTAGGTCGCTGGATGACTAAGCTAAGCGACCCTAGTGGCCGACACAAACACCGTGCCCATCTAGGAGTGGCACTGCAGTGTCACGCAGGATGGCCCTTCCAAAAAACACTCCCCAAACAGCACATGACGCAAAGAAAAAAAGAGGCGCAATGAGGTAGCTGTGTGAGTAAGATAAGCGACCCTAGTGGCCGACACAAACACCGGGCCCATCTAGAGGTGGCACTGCAGTGTCACGCAGGATGGCCCTTCCAAAAAACCCTCCCCAAACAGCACATGACGCAAAGAAAAAAAGAGGCGCAATGAGGTAGCTGTGTGAGTAAGATAAGCGACCCTAGTGGCCGACACAAACACTGGGCCCATCTAGGAGTGGCACTGCAGTGTCACGCAGGATGGCCCTTCCAAAAAACCCTCCCCAAACTGCACATGACGCAAAGAAAAAAAGAGGCGCAATGAGGTAGCTGTGTGAGTAAGATAAGCGACCCTAGTGGCCGACACAAACACCGGGCCCATCTAGGAGTGGCACTGCAGTGTCACGCAGGATGGCCCTTCCAAAAAACCCTCCCCAAACAGCACATGACGCAAAGAAAAAAAGAGGCGCAATGAGGTAGCTGTGTGAGTAAGATAAGCGACCCTAGTGGCCGACACAAACACTGTGCCCATCTAGGAGTGGCACTGCAGTGTCACGCAGGATGGCCCTTCCAAAAAACCCTCCCCAAACAGCACATGACGCAAAGAAAAAAAGAGGCGCAATGAGGTAGCTGTGTGAGTAAGATAAGCGACCCTAGTGGCCGACACAAACACCGTGCCCATCTAGGAGTGGCACTGCAGTGTCACGCAGGATGGCCCTTCCAAAAAACCCTCCCCAAACAGCACATGACGCAAAGAAAAAAAGAGGCGCAATGAGGTAGCTGTGTGAGTAAGATAAGCGACCCTAGTGGCCGACACAAACACCGGGCCCATCTAGGAGTGGCACTGCAGTGTCACGCAGGATGGCCCTTCCAAAAAACCCTCCCCAAACAGCACATGACGCAAAGAAAAAAAGAGGCGCAATGAGGTAGCTGTGTGAGTAAGATAAGCGACCCTAGTGGCCGACACAAACACCGGGCCCATCTAGGAGTGGCACTGCAGTGTCACGCAGGATGGCCCTTCCAAAAAACATTCCACAAACAGCACATGACGCAAAGAAAAATTAAAGAAAAAAGAGGTGCAAGATGGAATTGTCCTTGGGCCCTCCCACCCACCCTTATGTTGTATAAACAGGACATGCACACTTTAACCAACCCATCATTTCAGTGACAGGGTCTGCCACACGACTGTGACTGAAATGACGGGTTGGTTTGGACCCCCACCAAAAAAGAAGCAATTAATCTCTCCTTGCACAAACTGGCTCTACAGAGGCAAGATGTCCACCTCATCATCATCCTCCGATATATCACCGTGTACATCCCCCTCCTCACAGATTATCAATTCGTCCCCACTGGAATCCACCATCTCAGCTCCCTGTGTACTTTGTGGAGGCAATTGCTGCTGGTCAATGTCTCCACGGAGGAATTGATTATAATTCATTTTAATGAACATCATCTTCTCCACATTTTCTGGATGTAACCTCGTACGCCGATTGCTGACAAGGTGAGCGGCGGCACTAAACACTCTTTTGGAGTACACACTTGTGGGAGGGCAACTTAGGTAGAATAAAGCCAGTTTGTGCAAGGGCCTCCAAATTGCCTCTTTTTCCTGCCAGTATAAGTACGGACTGTGTGACGTGCCTACTTGGATGCGGTCACTCATATAATCCTCCACCATTCTTTCAATGGTGAGAGAATCATATGCAGTGACAGTAGACGACATGTCCGTAATCGTTGTCAGGTCCTTCAGTCCGGACCAGATGTCAGCATCAGCAGTCGCTCCAGACTGCCCTGCATCACCGCCAGCGGGTGGGCTCGGAATTCTGAGCCTTTTCCTCGCACCCCCAGTTGCGGGAGAATGTGAAGGAGGAGATGTTGACAGGTCGCGTTCCGCTTGACTTGACAATTTTCTCACCAGCAGGTCTTTCAACCCCAGCAGACTTGTGTCTGCCGGAAAGAGAGATCCAAGGTAGGCTTTAAATCTAGGATCGAGCACGGTGGCCAAAATGTAGTGCTCTGATTTCAACAGATTGACCACCCGTGAATCCTTGTTAAGCGAATTAAGGGCTCCATCCACAAGTCCCACATGCCTAGCGGAATCGCTCCGTGTTAGCTCCTCCTTCAATGTCTCCAGCTTCTTCTGCAAAAGCCTGATGAGGGGAATGACCTGACTCAGGCTGGCAGTGTCTGAACTGACTTCACGTGTGGCAAGTTCAAAGGGCATCAGAACCTTGCACAACGTTGAAATCATTCTCCACTGCGCTTGAGACAGGTGCATTCCACCTCCTATATCGTGCTCAATTGTATAGGCTTGAATGGCCTTTTGCTGCTCCTCCAACCTCTGAAGCATATAGAGGGTTGAATTCCACCTCGTTACCACTTCTTGCTTCAGATGATGGCAGGGCAGGTTCAGTAGTTTTTGGTGGTGCTCCAGTCTTCTGTACGTGGTGCCTGTACGCCGAAAGTGTCCCGCAATTCTTCTGGCCACCGACAGCATCTCTTGCACGCCCCTGTCGTTTTTTAAAAAATTCTGCACCACCAAATTCAAGGTATGTGCAAAACATGGGACGTGCTGGAATTTGCCCATATTTAATGCACACACAATATTGCTGGCGTTGTCCGATGCCACAAATCCACAGGAGAGTCCAATTGGGGTAAGCCATTCCGCGATGATCTTCCTCAGTTGCCGTAAGAGGTTTTCAGCTGTGTGCTTATTCTGGAAAGCGGTGATACAAAGCGTAGCCTGCCTAGGAAAGAGATGGCGTTTGCGAGATGCTGCTACTGGTGCTGCCGCTGCTGTTCTTGCGGCGGGAGTCCATACATCTACCCAGTGGGCTGTCACAGTCATATAGTCCTGACCCTGCCCTGCTCCACTTGTCCACATGTCCGTGGTTAAGTGGACATTGGGTACAGCTGCATTTTTTAGGACACTGGTGAGTCTTTTTCTGAGGTCTGTACATTTTCGGTATCGCCTGCCTAGAGAAGTGGAACCTAGATGGTATTTGGTAACGGGGGCACACTACCTCAAGAAATTGTGTAGTTCCCTGTGAACTAACGGCGGATACCGGACGCACGTCTAACACCAACATAGTTGTCAAGGCCTCAGTTATCCGCTTTGCAGCAGGATGACTGCTGTGATATTTAATCTTCCTCGCAAAGGACTGTTGGACAGGCAATTGCTTACTGGAAGTAGTACAAGTGGTCTTCCGACTTCCCCTCTGGGATGACCATCGACTCCCAGCAGCAACAACAGCAGCGCCAGCAGCAGTAGGCGTTACACGCAAGGATGCATCGGAGGAATCCCAGGCAGGAGAGGACTCGTCAGAATTGCCAGTGACATGGCCTGCAGGACTATTGGCATTCCTGGGGAAGGAGGAAATTGACACTGAGGGAGTTGGTGGGGTGGTTTGCGTGAGCTTGGTTACAAGAGGAAGGGATTTACTGGTCAGTGGACTGCTTCCGCTGTCACCCAAAGTTTTTGAACTTGTCACTGACTTATTATGAATGCGCTGCAGGTGACGTATAAGGGAGGATGTTCCGAGGTGGTTAACGTCCTTACCCCTACTTATTACAGCTTGACAAAGGCAACACACGGCTTGACACCTGTTGTCCGCTTTTCTGTTGAAATACCTCCACACTGAAGAGCTGATTTTTTTGGTATTTTCACCAGGCATGTCAACGGCCATATTCCTCCCACGGACAACAGGTGTCTCCCCGGGTGCCTGACTTAAACAAACCACCTCACCATCAGAATCCTCCTGGTCAATTTCCTCCCCAGCGCCAGCAACACCCATATCCTCCTCATCCTGGTGTACTTCAACACTGACATCTTCAATCTGACTATCAGGAACTGGACTGCGGGTGCTCCTTCCAGCACTTGCAGGGGGCGTGCAAATGGTGGAAGGTGCATGCTCTTCACGTCCAGTGTTGGGAAGGTCAGGCATTGCAACCGACACAATTGGACTCTCCTTGTGGATTTGGGATTTCGAAGAACGCACAGTTCTTTGCGGTGCTTTTGCCAGCTTGAGTCTTTTCAGTTTTCTAGCGAGAGGCTGAGTGCTTCCATCCTCATGTGAAGCTGAACCACTAGCCATGAACATAGGCCAGGGCCTCAGCCGTTCCTTGCCACTCCGTGTGGTAAATGGCATATTGGCAAGTTTACGCTTCTCCTCCGACAATTTTATTTTAGGTTTTGGAGTCCTTTTTTTACTGATATTTGGTGTTTTGGATTTGACATGCTCTGTACTATGACATTGGGCATCGGCCTTGGCAGACGACGTTGCTGGCATTTCATCGTCTCGGCCATGACTAGTGGCAGCAGCTTCAGCACGAGGTGGAAGTGGATCTTGATCTTTCCCTAATTTTGGAACCTCAACATTTTTGTTCTCCATATTTTAATAGGCACAACTAAAAGGCACCTCAGGTAAACAATGGAGATGGATGGATACTAGTATACTTATGGATGGACTGCCGAGTGCCGACACAGAGGTAGCTACAGCCGTGGACTACCGTACTGTGTCTGCTGCTAATATAGACTGGATGATAATTAGATGAAATCAATATATATATATATGTATGTATATATAATATCACTAGTACTGCAGCCGGACAGGTAGATAATATATTTATTAGGTAATGATGACTGATGACGGACCTGCTGGACACTGTCAGCTCAGCAGCACCGCAGACTGCTACAGTAAGCTACTATACTATAGTAGTATGTACAAAGAAGAAAGAAAAAAAAAAAACACGGGTAGGTGGTATACAATTATGGATGGACTGCCGAGTGCCAACACAGAGGTAGCTACAGCCATGGACTAACGTACTGTGTCTGCTGCTAATATAGACTGGATGATTGAAAATGAGATGAAATCAATATATATATGTATGTATATATAATATCACTAGTACTGCAGCCGGACAGGTAGATAATATATTTATTAGGTAATGATGACTGATGACGGACCTGCTGGACACTGTCAGCTCAGCAGCATCGCAGACTGCTACAGTAAGCTACTATACTATAGTAGTATGTACAAAGAAGAAAGAAAAAAAAAACCACGGGTAGGTGGTATACAATTATGGATGGACTGCCGAGTGCCGACACAGAGGTAGCTACAGCCGTGGACTACCGTACTGTGTCTGCTGCTAATATAGACTGGATGATAATGAGATGAAATCAATATATATATATGTATGTATATATAATATCACTAGTACTGCAGCCGGACAGGTAGATAATATATTTATTAGGTAATGATGACTGATGACGGACCTGCTGGACACTGTCAGCTCAGCAGCACCGCAGACTGCTACAGTAAGCTACTATACTATAGTAGTATGTACAAAGAAGAAAGAAAAAAAAAAACCACGGGTAGGTGGTATACAATTATGGATGGACTGCCGAGTGCCGACACAGAGGTAGCTACAGCCGTGGACTAACGTACTGTGTCTGCTGCTAATATAGACTGGATGATTGATAATGAGATGAAATCAATATATATATGTATGTATATATAATATCACTAGTACTGCAGCCGGACAGGTAGATAATATATTTATTAGGTAATGATGACTGATGACGGACCTGCTGGACACTGTCAGCTCAGCAGCACCGCAGACTGCTACAGTAAGCTACTATACTATAGTAGTATGTACAAAGAAGAAAGAAAAAAAAAACCACGGGTAGGTGGTATACAATTATGGATGGACTGCCGAGTGCCGACACAGAGGTAGCTACAGCCGTGGACTACCGTACTGTGTCTGCTGCTAATATAGACTGGATGATAATGAGATGAAATCAATATATATATATGTATGTATATATAATATCACTAGTACTGCAGCCGGACAGGTAGATAATATATTTATTAGGTAATGATGACTGATGACGGACCTGCTGGACACTGTCAGCTCAGCAGCACCGCAGACTGCTACAGTAAGCTACTATACTATAGTAGTATGTACAAAGAAGAAAGAAAAAGAAAAAAAACACGGGTAGGTGGTATACAATTATGGATGGACTGCCGAGTGCCGACACAGAGGTAGCTACAGCCGTGGACTAACGTACTGTGTCTGCTGCTAATATAGACTGGATGATTGATAATGAGATGAAATCAATATATATATGTATGTATATATAATATCACTAGTACTGCAGCCGGACAGGTAGATAATATATTTATTAGGTAATGATGACTGATGACGGACCTGCTGGACACTGTCAGCTCAGCAGCACCGCAGACTGCTACAGTAAGCTACTATACTATAGTAGTATGTACAAAGAAGAAAGAAAAAAAAAAAAACACGGGTAGGTGGTATACAATTATGGATGGACTGCCGAGTGCCGACACAGAGGTAGCTACAGCCGTGGACTACCGTACTGTGTCTGCTGCTAATATAGACTGGATGATAATGAGATGAAATCAATATATATATATGTATGTATATATAATATCACTAGTACTGCAGCCGGACAGGTAGATAATATATTTATTAGGTAATGATGACTGATGACGGACCTGCTGGACACTGTCAGCTCAGCAGCACCGCAGACTGCTACAGTAAGCTACTATACTATAGTAGTATGTACAAAGAAGAAAGGAAAAAAAAAAAACCACGGGTAGGTGGTATACAATTATGGATGGACTGCCGAGTGCCGACACAGAGGTAGCTACAGCCGTGGACTAACGTACTGTGTCTGCTGCTAATATAGACTGGATGATTGATAATGAGATGAAATCAATATATATATGTATGTATATATAATATCACTAGTACTGCAGCCGGACAGGTAGATAATATATTTATTAGGTATTGATGACTGATGACAGACCTGCTGGACACTGTCAGCTCAGCAGCACCGCAGACTGCTACAGTAAGCTACTATACTATAGTAGTATGTACAAAGAAGAAAGAAAAAAAAAACCACGGGTAGGTGGTATACAATTATGGATGGACTGCCGAGTGCCGACACAGAGGTAGCTACAGCCGTGGACTACCGTACTGTGTCTGCTGCTAATATAGACTGGATGATAATGAGATGAAATCAATATATATATATGTATGTATATATAATATCACTAGTACTGCAGCCGGACAGGTAGATAATATATTTATTAGGTAATGATGACTGATGACGGACCTGCTGGACACTGTCAGCTCAGCAGCACCGCAGACTGCTACAGTAAGCTACTATACTATAGTAGTATGTACAAAGAAGAAAGAAAAAAAAAAACCACGGGTAGGTGGTATACAATTATGGATGGACTGCCGAGTGCCGACACAGAGGTAGCTACAGCCGTGGACTACCGTACTGTGTCTGCTGCTAATATAGACTGGATGATAATGAGATGAAATCAATATATATATATGTATGTATATATAATATCACTAGTACTGCAGCCGGACAGGTAGATAATATATTTATTAGGTAATGATGACTGATGACGGACCTGCTGGACACTGTCAGCTCAGCAGCACCGCAGACTGCTACAGTAAGCTACTATACTATAGTAGTATGTACAAAGAAGAAAGAAAAAAAAAAAAACACGGGTAGGTGGTATACAATTATGGATGGACTGCCGAGTGCCGACACAGAGGTAGCTACAGCCGTGGACTAACGTACTGTGTCTGCTGCTAATATAGACTGGATGATTGATAATGAGATGAAATCAATATATATATGTATGTATATATAATATCACTAGTACTGCAGCCGGACAGGTAGATAATATATTTATTAGGTAATGATGACTGATGACGGACCTGCTGGACACTGTCAGCTCAGCAGCACCGCAGACTGCTACAGTAAGCTACTATACTATAGTAGTATGTACAAAGAAGAAAGAAAAAAAAAACCACGGGTAGGTGGTATACAATTATGGATGGACTGCCGAGTGCCGACACAGAGGTAGCTACAGCCGTGGACTACCGTACTGTGTCTGCTGCTAATATAGACTGGATGATAATGAGATGAAATCAATATATATATATGTATGTATATATAATATCACTAGTACTGCAGCCGGACAGGTAGATAATATATTTATTAGGTAATGATGACTGATGACGGACCTGCTGGACACTGTCAGCTCAGCAGCACCGCAGACTGCTACAGTAAGCTACTATACTATAGTAGTATGTACAAAGAAGAAAGAAAAAGAAAAAAAACACGGGTAGGTGGTATACAATTATGGATGGACTGCCGAGTGCCGACACAGAGGTAGCTACAGCCGTGGACTAACGTACTGTGTCTGCTGCTAATATAGACTGGATGATTGATAATGAGATGAAATCAATATATATATGTATGTATATATAATATCACTAGTACTGCAGCCGGACAGGTAGATAATATATTTATTAGGTAATGATGACTGATGACGGACCTGCTGGACACTGTCAGCTCAGCAGCACCGCAGACTGCTACAGTAAGCTACTATACTATAGTAGTATGTACAAAGAAGAAAGAAAAAGAAAAAAACACGGGTAGGTGGTATACAATTATGGATGGACTGCCGAGTGCCGACACAGAGGTAGCTACAGCCGTGGACTACCGTACTGTGTCTGCTGCTAATATAGACTGGATGATAATGAGATGAAATCAATATATATATATGTATGTATATATAATATCACTAGTACTGCAGCCGGACAGGTAGATAATATATTTATTAGGTAATGATGACTGATGACGGACCTGCTGGACACTGTCAGCTCAGCAGCACCGCAGACTGCTACAGTAAGCTACTATACTATAGTAGTATGTACAAAGAAGAAAGGAAAAAAAAAAAACCACGGGTAGGTGGTATACAATTATGGATGGACTGCCGAGTGCCGACACAGAGGTAGCTACAGCCGTGGACTAACGTACTGTGTCTGCTGCTAATATAGACTGGATGATTGATAATGAGATGAAATCAATATATATATGTATGTATATATAATATCACTAGTACTGCAGCCGGACAGGTAGATAATATATTTATTAGGTATTGATGACTGATGACAGACCTGCTGGACACTGTCAGCTCAGCAGCACCGCAGACTGCTACAGTAAGCTACTATACTATAGTAGTATGTACAAAGAAGAAAGAAAAAAAAAACCACGGGTAGGTGGTATACAATTATGGATGGACTGCCGAGTGCCGACACAGAGGTAGCTACAGCCGTGGACTACCGTACTGTGTCTGCTGCTAATATAGACTGGATGATAATGAGATGAAATCAATATATATATATGTATGTATATATAATATCACTAGTACTGCAGCCGGACAGGTAGATAATATATTTATTAGGTAATGATGACTGATGACGGACCTGCTGGACACTGTCAGCTCAGCAGCACCGCAGACTGCTACAGTAAGCTACTATACTATAGTAGTATGTACAAAGAAGAAAGAAAAAAAAAACCACGGGTAGGTGGTATACAATTATGGATGGACTGCCGAGTGCCGACACAGAGGTAGCTACAGCCGTGGACTACCGTACTGTGTCTGCTGCTAATATAGACTGGATGATAATGAGATGAAATCAATATATATATATGTATGTATATATAATATCACTAGTACTGCAGCCGGACAGGTAGATAATATATTTATTAGGTAATGATGACTGATGACGGACCTGCTGGACACTGTCAGCTCAGCAGCACCGCAGACTGCTACAGTAAGCTACTATACTATAGTAGTATGTACAAAGAAGAAAGAAAAAAAAAAAACCACGGGTAGGTGGTATACAATTATGGATGGACTGCCGAGTGCAGACACAGAGGTAGCTACAGCCGTGGACTAACGTACTGTGTCTGCTGCTAATATAGACTGGATGATTGATAATGAGATGAAATCAATATATATATGTATGTATATATAATATCACTAGTACTGCAGCCGGACAGGTAGATAATATATTTATTAGGTAATGATGACTGATGACGGACCTGCTGGACACTGTCAGCTCAGCAGCACCGCAGACTGCTACAGTAAGCTACTATACTATAGTAGTATGTAGAGATGAGCGGGTTCGGTTTCTCTGAATCCGAACCCGCCAGAACTTCATGTTTTTTTTCACGAGTCCGAGCGACTCGGATCTTCCCGCCTTGCTCGGTTAACCCGAGCGCGCCCGAACGTCATCATGACGCTGTCAGATTCTCGCGAGGCTCGGATTCTATCGCGAGACTCGGATTCTATATAAGGAGCCGCGCGTCGCCGCCATTTTCACACGTGCATTGAGATTGATAGGGAGAGGACGTGGCTGGCGTCCTCTCCGTTTAGACACTTGATTTACTAATTTTGGGGAGCATTAGGAGTACTCAGTAGTGTACAGTGCAGAGTTTTGCTGATAGTGACCAGTGACCACCACTTTTATTTATAATCCGTTCTCTGCCTGAAAAAAGCGATACACAGCACACAGTGACTCAGTCACATACATACCATATCTGTGTGCACTGCTCAGGCTCAGGCCAGTGTGCTGCATCATCTATATATATTATATATCTGTCTGACTGCTCAGCTCACACAGCTTATAATTGTGGGGGAGACTGGGGAGCACTACTGCAGTGCCAGTTATAGGTTTTAGCAGGAGCCAGGAGTACATAATATTATATTAAAATTAAACAGTGCACACTTTTGCTGCAGGAGAGCCACTGCCAGTGTGACTAGTGACCAGTGACCTGACCACCAGTATATAATATTAGTAGTATACTATCTCTTTATCAACCAGTCTATATTAGCAGCAGACACAGTACAGTGCGGTAGTTCACGGCTGTGGCTACCTCTGTGTCGGCACTCGGCAGCCCGTCCATAATTGTATATACCAGTGACCTAACCATGGTTTTTTTTTCTTTCTTTATACATACATACTAGTTACGAGTATACTATCTCTTTATCAACCAGTCTATATATTAGCAGCAGACACAGTACAGTGCGGTAGTTCACGGCTGTGGCTACCTCTGTGTCGGCACTCGGCAGCCCGTCCATAATTGTATATACCACCTAACCGTGGTTTTTTTTTTCTTTCTTTATACATACATACTAGTTACGAGTATACTATCTCTTTATCAACCAGTCTATATATTAGCAGCAGACACAGTACAGTGCGGTAGTTCACGGCTGTGGCTACCTCTGTGTCGGCACTCCGCAGCCCGTCCATAATTGTATATACCAGTGACCTAACCGTGGTTTTTTTTTCTTTCTTTATACATACATACTAGTTACGAGTATACTATCTCTTTATCAACCAGTCTATATATTAGCAGCAGACACAGTACAGTGCGGTAGTTCACGGCTGTGGCTACCTCTGTGTCGGCACTCGGCAGCCCGTCCATAATTGTATATACCAGTGACCTAACCGTGGTTTTTTTTTCTTTCTTTATACATACATACTAGTTACGAGTATACTATCTCTTTATCAACCAGTCTATATATTAGCAGCAGACACAGTACAGTGCGGTAGTTCACGGCTGTGGCTACCTCTGTGTCGGCACTCGGCAGCCCGTCCATAATTGTATATACCAGTGACCTAACCGTGGTTTTTTTTTCTTTCTTTATACATACATACTAGTTACGAGTATACTATCTCTTTATCAACCAGTCTATATATTAGCAGCAGACACAGTACAGTGCGGTAGTTCACGGCTGTGGCTACCTCTGTGTCGGCACTCGGCAGCCCGTCCATAATTGTATATACCAGTGACCTAACGGTGGTTTTTTTTTCTTTCTTTATACATACATACTAGTTACGAGTATACTATCTCTTTATCAACCAGTCTATATATTAGCAGCAGACACAGTACAGTGCGGTAGTTCACGGCTGTGGCTACCTCTGTGTCGGCACTCGGCAGCCCGTCCATAATTGTATATACCACCTAACCGTGGATTTTTTTTCTTTCTTTATACATACATACTAGTTACGAGTATACTATCTCTTTATCAACCAGTCTATATATTAGCAGCAGACACAGTACAGTGCGGTAGTTCACGGCTGTGGCTACCTCTGTGTCGGCACTCGGCAGCCCGTCCATAATTGTATATACCAGTGACCTAACGGTGGTTTTTTTTTCTTTCTTTATACATACATACTAGTTACGAGTATACTATCTCTTTATCAACCAGTCTATATATTAGCAGCAGACACAGTACAGTGCGGTAGTTCACGGCTGTGGCTACCTCTGTGTCGGCACTCGGCAGCCCGTCCATAATTGTATATACCACCTAACCGTGGTTTTTTTTTCTTTCTTTATACATACATACTAGTTACGAGTATACTATCTCTTTATCAACCAGTCTATATATTAGCAGCAGACACAGTACAGTGCGGTAGTTCACGGCTGTGGCTACCTCTGTGTCGGCACTCGGCAGCCCGTCCATAATTGTATATACCACCTAACCGTGGTTTTTTTTTTCTTTCTTTATACATACATACTAGTTACGAGTATACTATCTCTTTATCAACCAGTCTATATATTAGCAGCAGACACAGTACAGTGCGGTAGTTCACGGCTGTGGCTACCTCTGTGTCGGCACTCGGCAGCCCGTCCATAATTGTATATACCAGTGACCTAACCGTGGTTTTTTTTTCTTTCTTTATACATACATACTAGTTACGAGTATACTATCTCTTTATCAACCAGTCTATATATTAGCAGCAGACACAGTACAGTGCGGTAGTTCACGGCTGTGGCTACCTCTGTGTCGGCACTCCGCAGCCCGTCCATAATTGTATACTAGTATCCAATCCATCCATCTCCATTGTTTACCTGAGGTGCCTTTTAGTTGTGCCTATTAAAATATGGAGAACAAAAATGTTGAGGTTCCAAAATTAGGGAAAGATCAAGATCCACTTCCACCTCGTGCTGAAGCTGCTGCCACTAGTCATGGCCGAGACGATGAAATGCCAGCAACGTCGTCTGCCAAGGCCGATGCCCAATGGCATAGTACAGAGCATGTCAAAACCAAAACACCAAATATCAGTAAAAAAAGGACTCCAAAACCTAAAATAAAATTGTCGGAGGAGAAGCGTAAACTTGCCAATATGCCATTTACCACACGGAGTGGCAAGGAACGGCTGAGGCCCTGGCCTATGTTCATGGCTAGTGGTTCAGCTTCACATGAGGATGGAAGCACTCAGCCTCTCGCTAGAAAAATGAAAAGACTCAAGCTGGCAAAAGCAGCACAGCAAAGAACTGTGCATTCTTCGAAATCCCAAATCCACAAGGAGAGTCCAATTGTGTCGGTTGCGATGCCTGACCTTCCCAACACTGGACGTGAAGAGCATGCGCCTTCCACCATTTGCACGACCCCTGCAAGTGCTGGAAGGAGCACCTGCAGTCCAGTTCCTGATAGTCAGATTGAAGATGTCAGTGTTGAAGTACACCAGGATGAGGAGGATATGGGTGTTGCTGGCGCTGGGGAGGAAATTGACCAGGAGGATTCTGATGGTGAGGTGGTTTGTTTAAGTCAGGCACCCGGGGAGACACCTGTTGTCCGTGGGAGGAATATGGCCGTTGACATGCCAGGTGAAAATACCAAAAAAATCAGCTCTTCGGTGTGGAGGTATTTCACCAGAAATGCGGACAACAGGTGTCAAGCCGTGTGTTCCCTTTGTCAAGCTGTAATAAGTAGGGGTAAGGACGTTAACCACCTCGGAACATCCTCCCTTATACGTCACCTGCAGCGCATTCATAATAAGTCAGTGACAAGTTCAAAAACTTTGGGTGACAGCGGAAGCAGTCCACTGACCAGTAAATCCCTTCCTCTTGTAACCAAGCTCACGCAAACCACCCCACCAACTCCCTCAGTGTCAATTTCCTCCTTCCCCAGGAATGCCAATAGTCCTGCAGGCCATGTCACTGGCAAGTCTGACGAGTCCTCTCCTGCCTGGGATTCCTCCGATGCATCCTTGCGTGTAACGCCTACTGCTGCTGGCGCTGCTGTTGTTGCCGCTGGGAGTCGATGGTCATCCCAGAGGGGAAGTCGTAAGCCCACTTGTACTACTTCCAGTAAGCAATTGACTGTTCAACAGTCCTTTGCGAGGAAGATGAAATATCACAGCAGTCATCCTACTGCAAAGCGGATAACTGAGGCCTTGGCATCCTGGGTGGTGAGAAACGTGGTTCCGGTATCCATCATTACTGCAGAGCCAACTAGAGACTTGTTGGAGGTACTGTGTCCCCGGTACCAAATACCATCTAGGTTCCATTTCTCTAGGCAGGCGATACCGAAAATGTACACAGACCTCAGAAAAAGAGTCACCAGTGTCCTAAAAAATGCAGCTGTACCCAATGTCCACTTAACCACGGACATGTGGACAAGTGGAGCAGGGCAGGGTCAGGACTATATGACTGTGACAGCCCACTGGGTAGATGTATGGACTCCCGCCGCAAGAACAGCAGCGGCGGCACCAGTAGCAGCATCTCGCAAACGCCAACTCTTTCCTAGGCAGGCTACGCTTTGTATCACCGCTTTCCAGAATACGCACACAGCTGAAAACCTCTTACGGCAACTGAGGAAGATCATCGCGGAATGGCTTACCCCAATTGGACTCTCCTGTGGATTTGTGGCATCGGACAACGCCAGCAATATTGTGTGTGCATTAAATCTGGGCCAATTCCAGCACGTCCCATGTTTTGCACATACCTTGAATTTGGTGGTGCAGAATTTTTTAAAAAACGACAGGGGCGTGCAAGAGATGCTGTCGGTGGCCAGAAGAATTGCAGGACACTTTCGGCGTACAGGCACCACGTACAGAAAACTGGAGCACCACCAAAAACTACTGAACCTGCCCTGCCATCATCTGAAGCAAGAAGTGGTAACTAGAGATGAGCGGATTCGGTTTTACTCGGTTTTACTCGGTTCTCAAAACCGAATCTTATTGGCTATCCAAAACACGTGACATCCGTGAGCCAATAAGATTCGGTTTTGAGAACCGAGTAAAACCGAGTAAAACCGAATCCGCTCATCTCTAGCACTGGTAACGAGGTGGAATTCAACCCTCTATATGCTTCAGAGGTTGGAGGAGCAGCAAAAGGCCATTCAAGCCTATACAATTGAGCACGATATAGTAGGTGGAATGCACCTGTCTCAAGTGCAGTGGAGAATGATTTCAACGTTGTGCAAGGTTCTGATGCCCTTTGAACTTGCCACACGTGAAGTCAGTTCAGACACTGCCAGCCTGAGTCAGGTCATTCCCCTCATCAGGCTTTTGCAGAAGAAGCTGGAGGCATTTAAGGAGGAGCTAACACGGAGCGATTCCGCTAGGCATGTGGGACTTGTGGATGCAGCCCTTAATTCGCTTAACAAGGATTCACGGGTGGTCAATCTGTTGAAATCAGAGCACTACATTTTGGCCACCGTGCTCGATCCTAGATTTAAAGCCTACCTTGGATCTCTCTTTCCGGCAGACACAGGTCTGCTGGGGTTGAAAGACCTGCTGGTGACAAAATTGTCAAGTCAAGCGGAACGCGACCTGTCAACATCTCCTCCTTCACATTCTCCCGCAACTGGGGGTGCGAGGAAAAGGCTCAGAATTCCGAGCCCACCCGCTGGCGGTGATGCAGGGCAGTCTGGAGCGACTGCTGATGCTGACATCTGGTCCGGACTGAAGGACCTGACAACGATTACGGACATGTCGTCTACTGTCACTGCATATGATTCTCTCAACATTGATAGAATGGTGGAGGATTATATGAGTGACCGCATCCAAGTAGGCACGTCACACAGTCCGTACTTATACTGGCAGGAAAAAGAGGCAATTTGGAGGCCCTTGCACAAACTGGCTTTATTCTACCTAAGTTGCCCTCCCACAAGTGTGTACTCCGAAAGAGTGTTTAGTGCCGCCGCTCACCTTGTCAGCAATCGGCGTACGAGGTTACATCCAGAAAATGTGGAGAAGATGATGTTCATTAAAATGAATTATAATCAATTCCTCCGCGGAGACATTGACCAGCAGCAATTGCCTCCACAAAGTACACAGGGAGCTGAGATGGTGGATTCCAGTGGGGACGAATTGATAATCTGTGAGGAGGGGGATGTACACGGTGATATATCGGAGGGTGAAGATGAGGTGGACATCTTGCCTCTGTAGAGCCAGTTTGTGCAAGGAGAGATTAATTGCTTCTTTTTTGGGGGGGGGTCCAAACCAACCCGTCATATCAGTCACAGTCGTGTGGCAGACCCTGTCACTGAAATGATGGGTTGGTTAAAGTGTGCATGTCCTGTTTTGTTTATACAACATAAGGGTGGGTGGGAGGGCCCAAGGATAATTCCATCTTGCACCTCTTTTTTCTTTTCTTTTTCTTTGCATCATGTGCTGATTGGGGAGGGTTTTTTGGAAGGGACATCCTGCGTGACACTGCAGTGCCACTCCTAGATGGGCCCGGTGTTTGTGTCGGCCACTAGGGTCGCTAATCTTACTCACACAGCTACCTCATTGCGCCTCTTTTTTTCTTTGCGTCATGTGCTGTTTGGGGAGGGTTTTTTGGAAGGGCCATCCTGCGTGACACTGCAGTGCCACTCCTAGATGGGCCCGGTGTTTGTGTCGGCCACTAGGGTCGCTAATCTTACTCACACAGCTACCTCATTGCGCCTCTTTTTTTCTTTGCATCATGTGCTGTTTGGGGAGGGTTTTTTGGAAGGGACATCCTGCGTGACACTGCAGTGCCACTCCTAGATGGGCCCGGTGTTTGTGTCGGCCACTAGGGTCGCTTATCTTACTCACACAGCGACCTCGGTGCAAATTTTAGGACTAAAAATAATATTGTGAGGTGTGAGGTATTCAGAATAGACTGAAAATGAGTGTAAATTATGGTTTTTGAGGTTAATAATACTTTGGGATCAAAATGACCCCCAAATTCTATGATTTAAGCTGTTTTTTAGTGTTTTTGGAAAAAAACACCCGAATCCAAAACACACCCGAATCCGACAAAAATAATTCGGTGAGGTTTTGCCAAAACGCGTTCGAACCCAAAACACGGCCGCGGAACCGAACCCAAAACCAAAACACAAAACCCGAAAAATTTCAGGCGCTCATCTCTAGTAGTATGTACAAAGAAGAAAGAAGAAAAAAAAACCACGGGTAGGTGGTATACAATTATGGATGGACTGCCGAGTGCCGACACAGAGGTAGCTACAGCCGTGGACTAACGTACTGTGTCTGCTGCTAATATAGAGTCTAGACTGGATGATAAATTATTGATAATGAGATGAAATCAATATAATATCACTAGTACTGCAGCCGGACAGGTACTATATATATTTATTATGTAATGACTGATGACGGACCTGCTGGACACTGTCAGGTCAGCACAGCACCGCAGACTGCTACAGTAAGCTACTATAGTAGTATGTATAAAGAAGAATGAAAAAAAAAAAAACCACGGGTAGGTGGTATACAATATTATATATATATATATATTATATACAATTATATATATATATATATATATATATTAAACTGGTGGTGATTGATTATTAAACTGGTGGTCACTTCAGGTCACGTTGCAACTTGCAACTAGTACTCCGAGGCCTAAGCAGACAATCACAAAATATATTATTATACTGGTGGTCAGTGTGGTCACAACAATGGCAGTGTGGCACTGACTCTGGCAGCAAAAGTGTGCACTGTACGTTATATGTACTCCTGAGTCCTGCTCTCAGACTCTAACTGACTGTCAGTGTCTCCCCCACAAGTCAGATAATACACTTACAGTCACACTATCTAATCTATAAATATCACTTCAGCAAGTAGTATAGTAGTATACAGTATAGTAGTACTCCTCCTAATAATGCTCCCCAAAATACTGTGTCTCTCTCTTCTCTAAACGGAGAGGACGCCAGCCACGTCCTCTCCCTATGACTCTCAATGCACGTGTGAAAATGGCGGCAACGCGCGGCTCCTTATATAGAATCCGAGTCTCGCGATAGAATCCGAGCCTCGCGAGAATCCGACAGCGTGATGATGACGTTCGGGCGCGCTCGGGTTAGCCGAGCAAGGCGGGAAGATCCGAGCCTGCTCGGACCCGTGTAAAAAAACCTGAAGTTCGGGCGGGTTCGGATTCAGAGGAACCGAACCCGCTCATCTCTATTAGGAATGCATGGGTCTGAATTCACCGTGGATGCTGAAACTGCCAAGGATACAGGGACCCGGATCCACCGCAGATGCTTGAACCAACACAAATGCTGGGACCTAAGATTGCTGGGGATGCTGGAACTGCTAGAGATGCAAGGACCTGATATTGCTGATGAGGCTAGAACTGATGGGGTCCAGGAACTGTAAAAATACTGCGGCCTAGTACGGATGAATACCCTTCTTTCTTTTTACTCTAACCTTTCTTTTTCCTTTTTCCCTATCTTCTTTCTTTCTGTGGTCTTCTGCTTCTCTTTTCCTTTCTTTCTTTTGCAACAATGAATCGTCTGATGCCTTTTACCACATGGGTATACTATTTTCTGTTGTTGAGGCTTAAGTTTATACCGATCACAGGAACATGTATATTAAAATCTGTTTTGCTTTCGGTTACTATCTAAAGATTTTTTGTATCAATCACCATACTATATGTGTTTTACCATGATTCTTTTTGTTCTGTCACAAATACTGAAAATAAAGATTTTCTAAAAAAAAAAAATACTGCAGCCTAGTAAATCCACTGTGTGTGTGTATATGTGTGTGAGTGTGTGTGTGTGTGTGTGTGTGTGTGTGTGTGTGTGTGTGTGTGTGTGTGTGTGTATACTTGTTTTCCAAGCCCAATGGGACTGCAGGGGCCTGAATTCTCAGTGGATGCTGACACCTCCAGGGATACATGGACCTGAAACCACCGGAGATGCTGGAATTAACACTAATCCTGGGACCTAACTGCTAGGGTCACAGGAACTGATGGGGATGCAGGGACCTGATATCGTCATTGAGGCTGCAACCGACGGTGTTTCAGGGACTGTAAAAATACTGCGGCCTAGTAAATCCTGTGTGTGTTTGTGAATGCTTGTGTGCTAGGCTCAATGGGACTGCAGGGATCTGAATTCACCGTGGATGCTGAAACCTCCGGGGATACATGGACCTGGAACCACGGCAGATGCTGGAACCAACACAAATGTTGGGACCTAACCGCTGGAGTCGCAGGAACCTGATGGGGATGCAGGGACCTGATATCGCTGTTGAGGCTGGAACCGACAGGGTTCCAGGGACTGTAAAAATGCTGTGGCCTATTAAATCCTGTGTGTGTTTGTGAATGCTTTTGTGCTAGGCCCAATGGGACTGCAGGGGTCAGAATTCACCATTGATGCTGAAACCTCCAAGTATACATGGCCCAGATCCACCGCAGATGCTGGACCCAACACTAATGCTGGGACCTAAAATTCCAGGGGATGCTGTAACCGCTGGGGATGCAGGGACCTGATATCGCTGTTGAGGCTAGAACCAACGGGGATCCAGAGACTGTAAAAATACTATAGCCTAGTAAATCCAGAGTCTGTGTGTGTTTATGCTTGTGTGCTAGGCCCGATGGGACTGCAGGGGTCTGAATTCACAGTGGATGCTGAAACCTTCTGGGGATACATGGACCTGGAACCACCTGGAACAACACGAATGCTGGGACCTAAAATCGCAGGGGATGCTGGAACCACTAGAGATGCAAGGACCTGATATCGCTGTTGAGGCTAGAACCGATGGGGTTCAGGAACTGTAAAATTACTGCGGCCTAGTTCGGATGAATACCCTTCTTTCTTTTACTCTACTCTTCCTTTTTCCTTTTTCCCTGTCTTTATCGTTCTGTGTTCTTCTGCTTCTCTTTTCCTTTCTTTCTTTTGGAACAATGAATCGTCTGATGCCTTTTACCATATGGGTATACTATTTTCTTTTGTTGAGGCTTAAGTTTATACCAATCACAGGAACATGTATGTTAAAGTCTGTTTTGCTTTCGGTTACTATCTAAAAATATTTTTTGTATCACCATACCGTATGTGTTTTTCCATGATTCTTTTTGTTCTATGACAAATACTGAAAATAAAGAATTTATCTAAAAAAAAAATACTGCACCTAGTAAATCCACTGTGTGTGTGTGTGTGTGTGTGTGTGTGTGTGTGTGTGTGTGTGTGTGTGTGTGTGTGTGTGTGTGTGTGTGTGTGTGTGTGTGTGTAAACTTGTTTGCTCGGCCCAATGGGACTACAGGGGCCTGAATTCTCAGTGGATGCTGAAACCTCCAGGGATACATGGACCTGGAACCACCAGAGATGCTGGAATTAACACTAATGCTGGGACCTAACCGCTGGAGTCGCAGGAACCTGATGGGGATGCAGGGACCTGATATCGCTGTTGAGGCTTGCGACCAATGGGGATCCAGGGACTGTAAAAATACTGCGGCCTAGTAAATCCCGTGTGTGTTTGTGAATGCTTGTGTGCTAGGCCCAATAGGACTGCAGGGGTTTGAATTCACCGTTGATGCCAAAACCTCCGGGGATGCATGGACCCTGATCCACTGCAGATGCTGGAACCAACACGAATGCTGGGACCTAAAATAGCAGGGGATGCTGGAACCGCTGGGCATGCAGGGATCTGATATTGCTGTTGAGGCTAGAACCACCGGGGATCCAGGGACTGCCAAAAATTTGCAGCCTAGTATATTGACCTGAGTGTGTTTGTGAGCGCTTGTGTGTTAAGAAAATTTCATACTGTATGCTCTAACGGAGCAGGGACTAGTGTGAATGACATACTCTTGGTACAGCATTGTATAAATTGGTGTCGGAAATGCTATTTGTGATTATACTATTGCTCCCTTTATTGTAGGTTTGGATTAGTCAGCAAAAATTCTATCTTTTTAGTGTGAATGTATCATGCCAACAGGGACAGGTGCAATGAAATATGTATGCAACAAACTCCATATGAATATGTGGGTGTGTGTGTGTCAGATAGTGTTAGTAAATTTAGACTGTAAGTTCCTATGGGGCAGGGACTAATATGGATGACTTGTGTACAGCTACAGCACTGCATTTTTGTGACACAATATAATGAAATAATTTTAATAAATATGCATGTATATTGGGAACATAACATATTGGGAACATATTATCACGTCTCTAAATTTTTCAGGTGGGCCTTCTCCATGGTTGAAAATGTGAGTTGGAAGACCAAAGCAAATTTCATCTCTGGACTTCTGTGAGGTCATCTCTGCTAAACAGCTTATACTGAAGATACAGCAGAACCGCAGGAGTAGAAGACACAAGACAGGTAATTAATATTATTATTAATTACTGATAATTCTCAGGCTAGACATAAGTTCTAGACCTGTAGAGGCGTGATAATATATTCCTGATGTACATGTATATTTATAAAATATGTATGTTTGTTGTAGACTCTTTTCCTTACAGTATTTTCAGAATTTGATAAGTTTAGGTCCTCCTACTATTGTATGGGGAGGGCGGGCCAGATGGGGAGTGAACTGTGAGTAGGAGATATCTGTGATATCTACTGCATTACCCTTTTAATGAATGGCTACGATATTTGTTTTCTAGAAAAGTAGGTGAAACTATTAATTTTCACCTACTTTTGTTGAAATTAAGTGTAAATAATAGACTTAGTGACGCAGATGCTGGGACCACTGTGGATGCTGGGACCTGGAACCGTAGGAGATGCTGGGATCACTGGAGATGCAGCAACCTATTGCCATGGATGTTGGAACCGTTGAGGATGCAGGGACCTGGAATCATCATGGATACTGGGACTGCTAGGGATGCAGGGACATTAAATTGCCATGGATGCGGAAACTGCTGGGATTACAGGAACTGCAAACAACTGTGGCTTAGTAAATCTACCTGAGCGTGTGTGTGAAAGCTTGTGTGTTAGGCGGTCCTAATTCTTCAGTGTTAGGGCTGATGGGGATGCAAGACCCTACAATCATTGTAGTTGCTGGAATTACTGAGGATCCAGGGACTGCAAGAAACTATGGCTTGGAAAATCCAGTGTGTATGTGTGTATGAATGCTTGTGTGTTAGGCCCTATTTGCTTGTGTTGTGTGTTAGGAATGCATGGGTCTGAATTCACCATGGATGCTGAAACTGCCAAGGATACAGGGACCCGGATCCACCGCAGATGCTGGAACCAACACAAATGCTGAGACCTAAGATTGCTGGGGATGCTGGAACTGCTAGAGATGCAAGGACCTGATATTGCTGATGAGGCTAGAACTGATGGGGTCCAGGAACTGTAAAAATACTGCGGCCTAGTACGGATGAATACCCTTCTTTCTTTTTACTCTAACCTTTCTTTTTCCTTTTTCCCTATCTTCTTTCTTTCTGTGGTCTTCTGCTTCTCTTTTCCTTTCTTTCTTTTGCAACAATAAATCGTCTGATGCCTTTTACCACATGGGTATACTATTTTCTGTTGTTGAGGCTTAAGTTTATACCGATCACAGGAACATGTATGTTATAATCTGTTTTGCTTTCGGTTACTATCCAAAGATTTTTTGTATCACCATACTATATGTGTTTTACCATGATTCTTTTTGTTCTATCACAAATACTGAAAATAAAGAATTTCTAAAAAAAAAAATACTACAGCCTAGTAAATCCACTGTGTGTGTGCGTGTGTGTGTGTGTGTGTGTGTGTGTGTGTGTGTGTGTGTGTGTGTGTGTGTGTGTGTGTGTGTGTGTGAATACTTGTTTTCCCAGCCCAATGGGACTGCAGGGGCCTGAATTCTTAGTGGATGCTGACACCTCCAGGGATACATGGACCTGAAACCACCGGAGATGCTGGAATTAACACTAATCCTGGGACCTAACTGCTAGGGTCACAGGAACTGATGGGGATGCAGGGACCTGATATCGTCATTGAGGCTGCAACCGACGGTGTTTCAGGGACTGTAAAAATACTGCGGCCTAGTAAATCCTGTGTGTGTTTGTGAATGCTTGTGTGCTAGGCTCAATGGGACTGCAGGGATCTGAATTCACCGTGGATGCTGAAACCTCCGGGGATACATGGACCTGGAACCACCACAGATGCTGGAACCAACACGAATGCTGGGACCTAACCGCTGGAGTCGCAGGAACCTGATGGGGATGCAGGGACCTGATATCGCTATTGAGGCTGGAACCGACAGGGATCCAGGGACTGTAAAAATGCTGTGGCCTATTAAATCCTGTGTGTGTTTGTGAATGCTTTTGTGCTAGGCCCAATGGGACTGCAGGGGTCAGAATTCACCATTGATGCTGAAACCTCCAGGGATACATGGCCCAGATCCACCGCAGATGCTGGACCCAACACTAATGCTGGGACCTAAAATTCCAGGGGATGCTGTAACCGCTGGGGATGCAGGGACCTGATATCGCTGTTGAGGCTAGAACCAACAGGGATCCAGAGACTGTAAAAATACTATAGCCTAGTAAATCCAGAGTCTGTGTGTGTTTATGCTTGTGTGCTAGGCCCGATGGGACTGCAGGGGTCTGAATTCACAGTGGATGCTGAAACCTTCTGGGGATACATGGACCTGGAACCACCTGGAACAACACGAATGCTGGGACCTAAAATCGCAGGGGATGCTGGAACCACTAGAGATGCAAGGACCTGATATCGCTGTTGAGGCTAGAACCGATGGGGTTCAGGAACTGTAAAATTACTGCGGCCTAGTTCGGATGAATACTCTTCTTTCTTTTACTCTACTCTTCCTTTTTCCTTTTTCCCTGTCTTTATCGTTCTGTGTTCTTCTGCTTCTCTTTTCCTTTCTTTCTTTTGAAACAATGAATCGTCTGATGCCTTTTACCATATGGGTATACTATTTTCTTTTGTTGAGGCTTAAATTTATACCAATCACAGGAACATGTATGTTAAAGTCTGTTTTGCTTTCGGTTACTATCTAAAAAGATTTTTTGTATCACCATACTGTATGTGTTTTTCCATGATTCTTTTTGTTCTATGACAAATACTGAAAATAAAGAATTTATCTAATAAAAAAAATACTGCACCTAGTAAATCCACTGTGTGTGTGTGTGTGTGTGTGTGTGTGTGTGTGTGTGTGTGTGTGTGTGTGTGTGTGTGTGTGTGTGTGTGTGAATACTTGTTTGCTCGGCCCAATGGGACTACAGGGGCCTGAATTCTCAGTGGATGCTGAAACCTCCAGGGATACATGGACCTGGAACCACCAGAGATGCTGGAATTAACACTAATGCTGGGACCTAACCGCTGGAGTCGCAGGAACCTGATGGGGATGCAGGGACCTGATATCGCTGTTGAGGCTTGCGACCAATGGGGATCCAGGGACTGTAAAAATACTGCGGCCTAGTAAATCCCGTGTGTGTTTGTGAATGCTTGTGTGCTAGGCCCAATAGGACTGCAGGGGTTTGAATTCACCGTTGATGCCAAAACCTCCGGGGATGCATGGACCCTGATCCACTGCAGATGCTGGAACCAACACGAATGCTGGGACCTAAAATAGCAGGGGATGCTGGAACCGCTGGGCATGCAGGGATCTGATATTGCTGTTGAGGCTAGAACCACCGGGGATCCAGGGACTGCCAAAAATTTGCAGCCTAGTATATTGACCTGAGTGTGTTTGTGAGCGCTTGTGTGTTAAGAAAATTTCATACTGTATGCTCTAACGGAGCAGGGACTAGTGTGAATGACATACTCTTGGTACAGCATTGTATAAATTGGTGTCGGAAATGCTATTTGTGATTATACTATTGCTCCCTTTATTGTAGGTTTGGATTAGTCAGCAAAAATTCTATCTTTTTAGTGTGAATGTATCATGCCAACAGGGACAGGTGCAATGAAATATGTATGCAACAAACTCCATATGAATATGTGGGTGTGTGTGTGTCAGATAGTGTTAGTAAATTTAGACTGTAAGTTCCTATGGGGCAGGGACTAATATGGATGACTTGTGTACAGCTACAGCACTGCATTTTTGTGACACAATATAATGAAATAATTTTAATAAATATGCATGTATATTGGGAACATAACATATTGGGAACATATTATCACGTCTCTAAATTTTTCAGGTGGGCCTTCTCCATGGTTGAAAATGTGAGTTGGAAGACCAAAGCAAATTTCATCTCTGGACTTCTGTGAGGTCATCTCTGCTAAACAGCTTATACTGAAGATACAGCAGAACCGCAGGAGTAGAAGACACAAGACAGGTAATTAATATTATTATTAATTACTGATAATTCTCAGGCTAGACATAAGTTCTAGACCTGTAGAGGCGTGATAATATATTCCTGATGTACATGTATATTTATAAAATATGTATGTTTGTTGTAGACTCTTTTCCTTACAGTATTTTCAGAATTTGATAAGTTTAGGTCCTCCTACTATTGTATGGGGAGGGCGGGCCAGATGGGGAGTGAACTGTGAGTAGGAGATATCTGTGATATCTACTGCATTACCCTTTTAATGAATGGCTACGATATTTGTTTTCTAGAAAAGTAGGTGAAACTATTAATTTTCACCTACTTTTGTTGAAATTAAGTGTAAATAATAGACTTAGTGACGCAGATGCTGGGACCACTGTGGATGCTGGGACCTGGAACCGTAGGAGATGCTGGGATCACTGGAGATGCAGCAACCTATTGCCATGGATGTTGGAACCGTTGAGGATGCAGGGACCTGGAATCATCATGGATACTGGGACTGCTAGGGATGCAGGGACATTAAATTGCCATGGATGCGGAAACTGCTGGGATTACAGGAACTGCAAACAACTGTGGCTTAGTAAATCTACCTGAGCGTGTGTGTGAAAGCTTGTGTGTTAGGCGGTCCTAATTCTTCAGTGTTAGGGCTGATGGGGATGCAAGACCCTACAATCATTGTAGTTGCTGGAATTACTGAGGATCCAGGGACTGCAAGAAACTATGGCTTGGAAAATCCAGTGTGTATGTGTGTATGAATGCTTGTGTGTTAGGCCCTATTTGCTTGTGTTGTGTGTTAGGAATGCATGGGTCTGAATTCACCATGGATGCTGAAACTGCCAAGGATACAGGGACCCGGATCCACCGCAGATGCTGGAACCAACACAAATGCTGAGACCTAAGATTGCTGGGGATGCTGGAACTGCTAGAGATGCAAGGACCTGATATTGCTGATGAGGCTAGAACTGATGGGGTCCAGGAACTGTAAAAATACTGCGGCCTAGTACGGATGAATACCCTTCTTTCTTTTTACTCTAACCTTTCTTTTTCCTTTTTCCCTATCTTCTTTCTTTCTGTGGTCTTCTGCTTCTCTTTTCCTTTCTTTCTTTTGCAACAATAAATCGTCTGATGCCTTTTACCACATGGGTATACTATTTTCTGTTGTTGAGGCTTAAGTTTATACCGATCACAGGAACATGTATGTTATAATCTGTTTTGCTTTCGGTTACTATCCAAAGATTTTTTGTATCACCATACTATATGTGTTTTACCATGATTCTTTTTGTTCTATCACAAATACTGAAAATAAAGAATTTCTAAAAAAAAAAATACTACAGCCTAGTAAATCCACTGTGTGTGTGTGTGTGTGTGTGTGTGTGTGTGTGTGTGTGTGTGTGTGTGTGTGTGTGTGTGTGTGTGTGTGTGTGTGAATACTTGTTTTCCCAGCCCAATGGGACTGCAGGGGCCTGAATTCTTAGTGGATGCTGACACCTCCAGGGATACATGGACCTGAAACCACCGGAGATGCTGGAATTAACACTAATCCTGGGACCTAACTGCTAGGGTCACAGGAACTGATGGGGATGCAGGGACCTGATATCGTCATTGAGGCTGCAACCGACGGTGTTTCAGGGACTGTAAAAATACTGCGGCCTAGTAAATCCTGTGTGTGTTTGTGAATGCTTGTGTGCTAGGCTCAATGGGACTGCAGGGATCTGAATTCACCGTGGATGCTGAAACCTCCGGGGATACATGGACCTGGAACCACCACAGATGCTGGAACCAACACGAATGCTGGGACCTAACCGCTGGAGTCGCAGGAACCTGATGGGGATGCAGGGACCTGATATCGCTATTGAGGCTGGAACCGACAGGGATCCAGGGACTGTAAAAATGCTGTGGCCTATTAAATCCTGTGTGTGTTTGTGAATGCTTTTGTGCTAGGCCCAATGGGACTGCAGGGGTCAGAATTCACCATTGATGCTGAAACCTCCAGGGATACATGGCCCAGATCCACCGCAGATGCTGGACCCAACACTAATGCTGGGACCTAAAATTCCAGGGGATGCTGTAACCGCTGGGGATGCAGGGACCTGATATCGCTGTTGAGGCTAGAACCAACAGGGATCCAGAGACTGTAAAAATACTATAGCCTAGTAAATCCAGAGTCTGTGTGTGTTTATGCTTGTGTGCTAGGCCCGATGGGACTGCAGGGGTCTGAATTCACAGTGGATGCTGAAACCTTCTGGGGATACATGGACCTGGAACCACCTGGAACAACACGAATGCTGGGACCTAAAATCGCAGGGGATGCTGGAACCACTAGAGATGCAAGGACCTGATATCGCTGTTGAGGCTAGAACCGATGGGGTTCAGGAACTGTAAAATTACTGCGGCCTAGTTCGGATGAATACTCTTCTTTCTTTTACTCTACTCTTCCTTTTTCCTTTTTCCCTGTCTTTATCGTTCTGTGTTCTTCTGCTTCTCTTTTCCTTTCTTTCTTTTGAAACAATGAATCGTCTGATGCCTTTTACCATATGGGTATACTATTTTCTTTTGTTGAGGCTTAAATTTATACCAATCACAGGAACATGTATGTTAAAGTCTGTTTTGCTTTCGGTTACTATCTAAAAAGATTTTTTGTATCACCATACTGTATGTGTTTTTCCATGATTCTTTTTGTTCTATGACAAATACTGAAAATAAAGAATTTATCTAATAAAAAAAATACTGCACCTAGTAAATCCACTGTGTGTGTGTGTGTGTGTGTGTGTGTGTGTGTGTGTGTGTGTGTGTGTGTGTGTGTGTGTGTGTGTGTGTGTGTGTGAATACTTGTTTGCTCGGCCCAATGGGACTACAGGGGCCTGAATTCTCAGTGGATGCTGAAACCTCCAGGGATACATGGACCTGGAACCACCAGAGATGCTGGAATTAACACTAATGCTGGGACCTAACCGCTGAAGTCGCAGGAACCTGATGGGGATGAAGGGACCTGATATCGCTGTTGAGGCTTGCGACCAATGGGGATCCAGGGACTGTAAAAATATTGCGGCCTAGTAAATCCCGTGTGTGTTTGTGAATGCTTGTGTGCTAGGCCCAATAGGACTGCAGGGGTTTGAATTCACCGTTGATGCCAAAACCTCCGGGGATGCATGTACCCGGATCCACTGCAGATGCTGGAACCAACACGAATGCTGGGACCTAAAATAGCAGGGGATGCTGGAACCGCTGGGCATGCAGGGATCTGATATTGCTGTTGAGACTAGAACCACCGGGGATCCAGGGACTGCCAAAAATTTGCAGCCTAGTATATTGACCTGAGTGTGTTTGTGAGCGCTTGTGTGTTAAGAATTTTATACTGTATGCTCTAACGGAGCAGGGACTAGTGTGAATGACATACTCTTGGTACAGCATTGTATAAATTGGTGTCGGAAATGCTATTTGTGATTATACTATTGCTCCCTTTATTGTTGGTTTGGATTAGTCAGCAAAAATTCTATCTTTTTAGTGTGAATGTATCATGCCAACAGGGACAGGTGCAATGAAATATGTATGCAACAAACTCCATATGAATATGTGGGTGTGTGTGTGTCAGATAGTGTTAGTAAATTTAGACTGTAAGTTCCTATGGGGCAGGGACTAATATGGATGACTTGTGTACAACACTGCATTTTTGTGACACAATATAATAAAATAATTTTAATAAATATGCATGTATATTGGGAACATATTATCACGTCTCTAAATTTTTCAGGTGGGCCTTCTCCATTGTTGAAAATGTGAGTTGGAAGACCAAAGCAAATTTCATCTCTGGACTTCTGTGAGGTCATCTCTGCTAAACAGCTTATACTGAAGATACAGCAGAACCGCAGGAGTAGAAGACACAAGACAGGTAATTAATATTATTATTAATTACTGATAATTCTCAGGCTAGACATAAGTTCTAGACCTGTAGAGGCGTGATAATATATTCCTGATGTACATGTATATTTATAAAATATGTATGTTTGTTGTAGACTCTTTTCCTTACAGTATTTTCAGAATTTGATAAGTTTAGGTCCTCCTACTATTGTATGGGGAGGGCGGGCCAGATGGGGAGTGAACTGTGAGCAGGAGATATCTGCGATATCTACTGCATTACCCTTTTAATGAATGGCTACGATATTTGTTTTCTAGAAAAGTAGGTGAAACTATTAATTTTCACCTACTTTTGTTGAAATTAAGTGTAAATATTAAATAATAGACTTAGTGACGCAGATGCTGGGACCACTGTGATTGCTGGGACCTGGAACCGTAGGAGATGCTGGGATCACTGGAGATGCAGCAACCTATTGCCATGGATGTTGGAACCGTTGAGGATGCAGGGACCTGGAATCATCATGGATACTGGGACTGCTAGGGATGCAGGGACATTAAATTGCCATGGATGCGGAAACTGCTGGGAATGCAGGAACTGCAAACAACTGTGGCTTAGTAAATCTACCTGAGCGTGTGTGTGAAAGCTTGTGTGTTAGGCGGTCCTAATTCTTCAGTGTTAGGGCTGATGGGGATGCAAGACCCTACAATCATTGTAGTTGCTGGAATTACTGAGGATCCAGGGACTGCAAGAAACTATGGCTTGGAAAATCCAGTGTGTATGTGTGTATGAATGCTTGTGTGTTAGGCCCTATTTGCTTGTGTTGTGTGTTAGGAATGCATGGGTCTGAATTCACCGTGGATGCTGAAACTGCCAAGGATACAGGGACCCGGATCCACCGCAGATGCTGGAACCAACACAAATGCTGAGACCTAAGATTGCTGGGGATGCTGGAACTGCTAGAGATGCAAGGACCTGATATTGCTGATGAGGCTAGAACTGATGGGGTCCAGGAACTGTAAAAATACTGCGGCCTAGTACGGATGAATACCCTTCTTTCTTTTTACTCTAACCTTTCTTTTTCCTTTTTCCCTATCTTCTTTCTTTCTGTGGTCTTCTGCTTCTCTTTTCCTTTCTTTCTTTTGCAACAATAAATCGTCTGATGCCTTTTACCACATGGGTATACTATTTTCTGTTGTTGAGGCTTAAGTTTATACCGATCACAGGAACATGTATGTTATAATCTGTTTTGCTTTCGGTTACTATCCAAAGATTTTTTGTATCACCATACTATATGTGTTTTACCATGATTCTTTTTGTTCTATCACAAATACTGAAAATAAAGAATTTCTAAAAAAAAAAAATACTACAGCCTAGTAAATCCACTGTGTGTGTGTGTGTGTGTGTGTGTGTGTGTGTGTGTGTGTGTGTGTGTGTGTGTGTGTGTGTGTGTGTGTGTGAATACTTGTTTTCCCAGCCCAATGGGACTGCAGGGGCCTGAATTCTTAGTGGATGCTGACACCTCCAGGGATACATGGACCTGAAACCACCGGAGATGCTGGAATTAACACTAATCCTGGGACCTAACTGCTAGGGTCACAGGAACTGATGGGGATGCAGGGACCTGATATCGTCATTGAGGCTGCAACCGACGGTGTTTCAGGGACTGTAAAAATACTGCGGCCTAGTAAATCCTGTGTGTGTTTGTGAATGCTTGTGTGCTAGGCTCAATGGGACTGCAGGGATCTGAATTCACCGTGGATGCTGAAACCTCCGGGGATACATGGACCTGGAACCACCACAGATGCTGGAACCAACACGAATGCTGGGACCTAACCGCTGGAGTCGCAGGAACCTGATGGGGATGCAGGGACCTGATATCGCTATTGAGGCTGGAACCGACAGGGATCCAGGGACTGTAAAAATGCTGTGGCCTATTAAATCCTGTGTGTGTTTGTGAATGCTTTTGTGCTAGGCCCAATGGGACTGCAGGGGTCAGAATTCACCATTGATGCTGAAACCTCCAGGGATACATGGCCCAGATCCACCGCAGATGCTGGACCCAACACTAATGCTGGGACCTAAAATTCCAGGGGATGCTGTAACCGCTGGGGATGCAGGGACCTGATATCGCTGTTGAGGCTAGAACCAACAGGGATCCAGAGACTGTAAAAATACTATAGCCTAGTAAATCCAGAGTCTGTGTGTGTTTATGCTTGTGTGCTAGGCCCGATGGGACTGCAGGGGTCTGAATTCACAGTGGATGCTGAAACCTTCTGGGGATACATGGACCTGGAACCACCTGGAACAACACGAATGCTGGGACCTAAAATCGCAGGGGATGCTGGAACCATTAGAGATGCAAGGACCTGATATCGCTGTTGAGGCTAGAACCGATGGGGTTCAGGAACTGTAAAATTACTGCGGCCTAGTTCGGATGAATACCCTTCTTTCTTTTACTCTACTCTTCCTTTTTCCTTTTTCCCTGTCTTTATCGTTCTGTGTTCTTCTGCTTCTCTTTTCCTTTCTTTCTTTTGAAACAATGAATCGTCTGATGCCTTTTACCATATGGGTATACTATTTTCTTTTGTTGAGGCTTAAATTTATACCAATCACAGGAACATGTATGTTAAAGTCTGTTTTGCTTTCGGTTACTATCTAAAAAGATTTTTTGTATCACCATACTGTATGTGTTTTTCCATGATTCTTTTTGTTCTATGACAAATACTGAAAATAAAGAATTTATCTAATAAAAAAAATACTGCACCTAGTAAATCCACTGTGTGTGTGTGTGTGTGTGTGTGTGTGTGTGTGTGTGTGTGTGTGTGTGTGTGTGTGTGTGTGTGTGTGTGTGTGTGTGAATACTTGTTTGCTCGGCCCAATGGGACTACAGGGGCCTGAATTCTCAGTGGATGCTGAAACCTCCAGGGATACATGGACCTGGAACCACCAGAGATGCTGGAATTAACACTAATGCTGGGACCTAACCGCTGAAGTCGCAGGAACCTGATGGGGATGAAGGGACCTGATATCGCTGTTGAGGCTTGCGACCAATGGGGATCCAGGGACTGTAAAAATATTGCGGCCTAGTAAATCCCGTGTGTGTTTGTGAATGCTTGTGTGCTAGGCCCAATAGGACTGCAGGGGTTTGAATTCACCGTTGATGCCAAAACCTCCGGGGATGCATGTACCCGGATCCACTGCAGATGCTGGAACCAACACGAATGCTGGGACCTAAAATAGCAGGGGATGCTGGAACCGCTGGGCATGCAGGGATCTGATATTGCTGTTGAGACTAGAACCACCGGGGATCCAGGGACTGCCAAAAATTTGCAGCCTAGTATATTGACCTGAGTGTGTTTGTGAGCGCTTGTGTGTTAAGAATTTTATACTGTATGCTCTAACGGAGCAGGGACTAGTGTGAATGACATACTCTTGGTACAGCATTGTATAAATTGGTGTCGGAAATGCTATTTGTGATTATACTATTGCTCCCTTTATTGTTGGTTTGGATTAGTCAGCAAAAATTCTATCTTTTTAGTGTGAATGTATCATGCCAACAGGGACAGGTGCAATGAAATATGTATGCAACAAACTCCATATGAATATGTGGGTGTGTGTGTGTCAGATAGTGTTAGTAAATTTAGACTGTAAGTTCCTATGGGGCAGGGACTAATATGGATGACTTGTGTACAACACTGCATTTTTGTGACACAATATAATAAAATAATTTTAATAAATATGCATGTATATTGGGAACATATTATCACGTCTCTAAATTTTTCAGGTGGGCCTTCTCCATTGTTGAAAATGTGAGTTGGAAGACCAAAGCAAATTTCATCTCTGGACTTCTGTGAGGTCATCTCTGCTAAACAGCTTATACTGAAGATACAGCAGAACCGCAGGAGTAGAAGACACAAGACAGGTAATTAATATTATTATTAATTACTGATAATTCTCAGGCTAGACATAAGTTCTAGACCTGTAGAGGCGTGATAATATATTCCTGATGTACATGTATATTTATAAAATATGTATGTTTGTTGTAGACTCTTTTCCTTACAGTATTTTCAGAATTTGATAAGTTTAGGTCCTCCTACTATTGTATGGGGAGGGCGGGCCAGATGGGGAGTGAACTGTGAGCAGGAGATATCTGTGATATCTACTGCATTACCCTTTTAATGAATGGCTACGATATTTGTTTTCTAGAAAAGTAGGTGAAACTATTAATTTTCACCTACTTTTGTTGAAATTAAGTGTAAATATTAAATAATAGACTTAGTGACGCAGATGCTGGGACCACTGTGGATGCTGGGACCTGGAACCGTAGGAGATGCTGGGATCACTGGAGATGCAGCAACCTATTGCCATGGATGTTGGAACCGTTGAGGATGCAGGGACCTGGAATCATCATGGATACAGGGACTGCTAGGGATGCAGGGACATTAAATTGCCATGGATGCGGAAACTGCTGGGAATGCAGGAACTGCAAACAACTGTGGCTTAGTAAATCTACCTGAGCGTGTGTGTGAAAGCTTGTGTGTTAGGCGGTCCTAATTCTTCAGTGTTAGGGCTGATGGGGATGCAAGACCCTACAATCATTGTAGTTGCTGGAATTACTGAGGATCCAGGGACTGCAAGAAACTATGGCTTGGAAAATCCAGTGTGTATGTGTGTATGAATGCTTGTGTGTTAGGCCCTATTTGCTTGTGTTGTGTGTTAGGAATGCATGGGTCTGAATTCACCGTGGATGCTGAAACTGCCAAGGATACAGGGACCCGGATCCACCGCAGATGCTGGAACCAACACAAATGCTGAGACCTAAGATTGCTGGGGATGCTGGAACTGCTAGAAATGCAAGGACCTGATATTGCTGATGAGGCTAGAACTGATGGGGTCCAGGAACTGTAAAAATACTGCGGCCTAGTACGGATGAATACCCTTCTTTCTTTTTACTCTAACCTTTCTTTTTCCTTTTTCCCTATCTTCTTTCTTTCTGTGGTCTTCTGCTTCTCTTTTCCTTTCTTTCTTTTGCAACAATAAATCGTCTGATGCCTTTTACCACATGGGTATACTATTTTCTGTTGTTGAGGCTTAAGTTTATACCAATCACAGGAACATGTATGCTATAATCTGGTTTGCTTTCGGTTACTATCCAAAGATTTTTTTGTATCACCATACTATATGTGTTTTACCATGATTCTTTTTGTTCTATCACAAATACTGAAAATAAAGAATTTCTAAAAAAAAAAAATACTACAGCCTAGTAAATCCACTGTGTGTGTGTGTGCGTGTGTGTGTGTGTGTGTTGGTGTGTGTGTGTGTGTGTGTGTGTGTGTGTGAATACTTGTTTTCCCAGCCCAATGGGACTGCAGGGGCCTGAATTCTCAGTGGATGCTGACACCTCCAGGGATACATGGACCTGAAACCACCGGAGATGCTGGAATTAACACTAATCCTGGGACCTAACTGCTAGGGTCACAGGAACTGATGGGGATGCAGGGACCTGATATCGTCAATGAGGCTGCAACCGACGGTGTTTCAGGGACTGTAAAAATACTGCGGCCTAGTAAATCCTGTGTGTGTTTGTGAATGCTTGTGTGCTAGGCTCAATGGGACTGCAGGGATCTGAATTCACCGTGGATGCTGAAACCTCCGGGGATACATGGACCTGGAACCACGGCAGATGCTGGAACCAACACGAATGCTGGGACCTAACCGCTGGAGTCGCAGGAACCTGATGGGGATGCAGGGACCTGATATCGCTGTTGAGGCTGGAACCGACAGGGTTCCAGGGACTGTAAAAATGCTGTGGCCTATTAAATCCTGTGTGTGTTTGTGAATGCTTTTGTGCTAGGCCCAATGGGACTGCAGGGGTCAGAATTCACCATTGATGCTGAAACCTCCAGGGATACATGGCCCAGATCCACCGCAGATGCTGGACCCAACACTAATGCTGGGACCTAAAATTCCAGGGGATGCTGTAACCGCTGGGGATGCAGGGACCTGATATCGCTGTTGAGGCTAGAACCAACGGGGATCCAGAGACTGTAAAAATACTATAGCCTAGTAAATCCAGAGTCTGTGTGTGTTTATGCTTGTGTGCTAGGCCCGATGGGACTGCAGGTGTCTGAATTCACAGTGGATGCTGAAACCTTCTGGGGATACATGGACCTGGAACCACCTGGAACAACACGAATGCTGGGACCTAAAATCGCAGGGGATGCTGGAACCACTAGAGATGCAAGGACCTGATATCGCTGTTGAGGCTAGAACCGATGGGGTTCAGGAACTGTAAAATTACTGCGGCCTAGTTCGGATGAATACCCTTCTTTCTTTTACTCTACTCTTCCTTTTTCCTTTTTCCCTGTCTTTATCGTTCTGTGTTCTTCTGCTTCTCTTTTCCTTTCTTTCTTTTGGAACAATGAATCGTCTGATGCCTTTTACCATATGGGTATACTATTTTCTTTTGTTGAGGCTTAAGTTTATACCAATCACAGGAACATGTATGTTAAAGTCTGTTTTGCTTTCGGTTACTATCTAAAAATATTTTTTGTATCACCATACCGTATGTGTTTTTCCATGATTCTTTTTGTTCTATGACAAATACTGAAAATAAAGAATTTATCTAAAAAAAAAATACTGCACCTAGTAAATCCACTGTGTGTGTGTGTGTGTGTGTGTGTGTGTGTGTGTGTGTGTGTGTGTGTGTGTGTGTGTGTGTGTATACTTGTTTGCTCGGCCCAATGGGACTACAGGGGCCTGAATTCTCAGTGGATGCTGAAACCTCCAGGGATACATGGACCTGGAACCACCAGAGATGCTGGAATTAACACTAATGCTGGGACCTAACCGCTGGAGTCGCAGGAACCTGATGGGGATGCAGGGACCTGATATCGCTGTTGAGGCTTGCGACCAATGGGGATCCAGGGACTGTAAAAATACTGCGGCCTAGTAAATCCCGTGTGTGTTTGTGAATGCTTGTGTGCTAGGCCCAATAGGACTGCAGGGGTTTGAATTCACCGTTGATGCCAAAACCTCCGGGGATGCATGGACCCTGATCCACTGCAGATGCTGGAACCAACACGAATGCTGGGACCTAAAATAGCAGGGGATGCTGGAACCGCTGGGCATGCAGGGATCTGATATTGCTGTTGAGGCTAGAACCACCGGGGATCCAGGGACTGCCAAAAATTTGCAGCCTAGTATATTGACCTGAGTGTGTTTGTGAGCGCTTGTGTGTTAAGAATTTTATACTGTATGCTCTAACGGAGCAGGGACTAGTGTGAATTAGTGATGAGCGGGTTCGGTTCCTCTGAATCCGAACCCGCCCGAACTTCAGTTTTTTCTTCACGGGTCCGAGCGACTCGGATCTTCCCGCCTTGCTCGGTTAACCCGAGCGCGCCCGAACGTCAGCATCCCGCTGTCGGATTCTCGCGAGACTCGGATTCTATATAAGGAGCCGCGCGTCGCCGCCATTTTCACACGTGCATTGAGAGTCATAGGGAGAGGACGTGGCTGGCGTCCTCTCCGTTTAGAGAAGAGAGAGACACAGTAGAGACGAGAGAGACACAGTATTTTGGGGAGCATTATTACTATTAGGAGGAGTACTACTATACTACTATACTACTTGCTGAAGTGATATAGATTAGATAGTGTGACTGTGTATTGTATTAATTATCTGACTTGTGGGGGAGACACTGACAGTGGGGAGCAGTTAGAGTCTGAGAGCAGGACTCAGGAGTACATATAACGTACAGTGCACACTTTTGCTGCCAGAGTCAGTGCCACACTGCCATTGTTGTGACCACACTGACCACCAGTATAATAATATATTTTGTGATTGTCTGCTTAGGACTCGGAGTACTAGTTGCAAGTTGCAACGTGACCTGACCACCAGTTTAATATATATATATATATATATAATTGTATATAATATATATATATATATATATAATATTGTATACCACCTACCCGTGTTTTTTTTTTTTTTCATTTTTCTTTATACATACTACTATAGTAGCTTACTGTAGCAGTCTGCGGTGCTGCTGACCTGACAGTGTCCAGCAGGTCCGTCATCAGTCATTACATAATAAATATATATAGTACCTGTCCGGCTGCAGTACTAGTGATATTATATTGATTTCATCTCATTATCAATAATTTATCATCCAGTCTAGACTCTATATTAGCAGCAGACACAGTACGTTAGTCCACGGCTGTAGCTACCTCTTTGTCGGCACTCGGCAGTCCATCCATAATTGTATACCACCTACCCGTGGTTTTTTTTTTCTTTCTTCTTTGTACATACTACTATAGTATAGTAGCTTACTGTAGCAGTCTGCGGTGCTGCTGAGCTGACAGTGTCCAGCAGGTCCGTCATCAGTCATCATTACCTAATAAATATATTATCTACCTGTCCGGCTGCAGTACTAGTGATATTATATATACATACATATTGTTAGGGTCTCCTGCCCTGTGCTGCCACGTCGTCATGGCAACCGGGAGACAAGTGCGAGTGGAGTAACCTGAGCGCAGCTGATACTCCGGTTCGGGTCTTTTGCTGTGCAGTGGTTATAGGCTCTGTGCACGGCAGGGGATCCGGTGCTGGTTTTTGTGCTCACAGTCTGTGAGGTCTGAGTGGGGCGTGGACAGCACCTGCTTTATAAGGCCTCTTTTCAGGGTAAGCAGATGCTGCTGAATCTTTGTTGGTTAGTCAGTTCATGAACGTTAGCCAGTACTGTGTAGCTTTGTATTTGTTTGTTGCTTACTGCAAATAGGCCTGGGAATTTGGTATTACACTCTGCCAATCCAGACCTAGCAGTAAGACTGGAGTCAGTCGTTCAGCTTGCTGGGGTTCTGTTACTACTCTGTGAACTTAGCAAGTTTGCGGCTGTATTCTAAGACTTGCCTGTCTAATCCTGTCTCACTGTGCTAGGTGTCAGGGGTCAGTTTAGTGGCAGTAAGCTAAAACCTGTGCACTGCAAGTGAGAATTTGGATTGTGGAGATTCTCCTTGTGTCTATCATTCCATCTCTGACCAAGGAGTTTACTGCCACACCCGTTGGTAACCCTTTAGGGTTTTGCTGTTGCCCTTAGCAACAGCATTTCGGGTACTCTACGTATTAAAACACAACATCTTGCTTTTTCCATCTTAGCAGTTCTAATACAAGGGAGATACCCAGTTCCTTAGCCTCTGGGCTTCTCTGTTCACTTTGTGTGTATTTTGTTACCCTATCACCTTCTGTGTACGTTATGTCATATCCCCCAGTTTGTCTGTGAGTCCATCTGTTTTGCATAACAGTTCAAACACCAGTACATTCCTGCAGACACTGGAGTGCATAACAGTTCTGACACCAGTACTTTCCTGCTGGCACTGGTGTGCATAACATATTCAGCAGCCCCAATACTCCTGTTGAAATTTTGTGGGAATATGGAGCATACCCCTCAAAATACGTTGCAACAGGTGGTCGATCAGGTGCAGGTCCTGACTCGACAATTTAATGATTTGTCCATTAAAATGCACACCTCCCAGGCTGCTGGCGGAGCTCCCGCAGCAGCAGCACCTGCAGGGGTTAAGGAGCCGAAAGTAAATCTCCCGGATCGTTTTTCTGGAGATCGCTCGCAGTTCTTTTGTTTCAAGGAGAGCTGCAAGCTATACTTCCGGCTTAGGCCTCAGTCTTCTGGGTCGGAGATTCAGCGGGTGGGCATAGTGATTTCCTTGCTACAAGGAGACCCACAGGTCTGGGCATATGGGTTGCAGCCTGACTGTCCGTCGCTTAAAAGTGTTGATGCTTTTTTTACGGCACTGGGCATGTTGTATGATGACCCTGACAAGACGGCCTCAGCCGAGGCTCAGATTTCGATCCTTAAGCAAGGGCGCAGGCCAGTTGAGGTTTACTGTACGGAGTTTCGGAGGTTGGCCCATGATACCCAGTGGAATGACCCAGCCCTGAGACACCAGTACCGAAGAGGTCTTTCTAACCAGATAAAGGACCAACTGGTACAATATCCCTTGCCTGATAGCTTGGATCAGCTCATGCAGTTATCCATCCGGGTGGATAGACGGCTGAGAGAGCGTAGGCTTGAAAGGGAGACTGAGATTTCCTTCCTTCCCAAGGGAACCTCAGACTCTGAGGAATTTTCTGAGGAGCCTATGCAGATTGGGGCTACCCGCCTCTCCTCGCGTGAGAAGACGCGGAGGAGACAGCAGGGGTTGTGTTTGTACTGTGGGAATAAAGGTCATGTGGTAGTATCATGCCCAGAAAAGCCGGAAAACTTCAGGGCCTGAGGGTGATGGGAAATATCCTGTCAGGCCAGAAGTCAGAATTTCCCAAGAAGACTTTTATCATTCCGGTGACCTTGAAGATCCTCGGTCAAACTGTCAAGACTGAGGCCTTTGTGGACAGTGGGGCCGACGGGGTTTTTATGGACCGCCAATTCGCCCTGAAACACTCTGTTCCCTTAGTACCCTTGGCATCGGAAATTGAGATTTGTGGGTTAAACGGGGAACCATTATCCCAAGGTAAAATTACCTCTTGCACTAGCCAGATTTCTTTGTTTATTGGAGCCACACACTCTGAAAAATTGTCCTTTTATGTGACTGTCTGTACTTTTTCCCCATTGGTGTTGGGGTTACCCTGGTTAAGGGCCCACAATCCTCAATTTGACTGGGTCTCTGGGGAGATTCTTAGTTGGGGTACTGATTGTTTCAGGAGTTGCTTGAGCCTTCCAGTCAGGCTCTCGCAGCTAAGTTTGCCAGGATTGCCAGGGTGTTATGCAGATTTTGCGGACGTGTTCTCCAAAAAAGTTGCAGAGGTACTACCTCCCCATCGCCCCTATGACTGTGCCATTGATTTGTTGCCAAATGCTAAGCTTCCCAAGAGCAGGTTGTACTCCCTGTCACGTCCTGAGACTCAGGCTATGGCAGAGTACATTCAGGAGAACTTGGCTAAGGGATTTATCAGACCTTCACAGTCTCCAGTTGGGTCGGGGTTCTTCTTCGTGGGTAAAAAGGACGGTTCGTTGCGACCCTGCATCGACTTCAGGGAATTGAACCGTATCACGATTAAAAACTCATACCCACTGCCTCTCATTTCGGTCTTGTTTGACCAGCTTCGTACTGCCACCATTTTTTCTAAGATTGACCTACGCGGTGCGTACAATCTAATCCGAATAAGAGAGGGGGATGAATGGAAGACTGCCTTTAATACCCACTCAGGGCATTATGAATATTTGGTGATGCCTTTTGGGCTCTGTAATGCCCCGGCAGTCTTCCAGGATTTCATGAATGATGTGCTCAGGGAATATTTGGATAGATTCTTAGTTGTATACTTAGATGACATCCTAATCTTCTCCTATTCCCTGGAGGAACATCGGAAGCATGTACGCTTAGTCCTCCAGAAACTCAGAGACCACCGGCTTGGGGCAAAGCTGGAGAAGTGCGAATTTGAAGTTCAGCAAATCGCATTTCTAGGATATATTATCTCCCCAGAAGGTTTCCAAATGGAGGGTTCCAAGGTACAGGCAGTCCTGGATTGGGTGCAGCCCACTAGTTTGAAGGCGCTTCAGCGTTTCCTGGGCTTTGCGAATTTTTATAGACGATTTATCGCTGGATTTTCGTCTATAGTGGCGCCCTTGGTGGCACTCACTAAGAAAGGGGCGGATGTTGCTCACTGGTCTTGTGAGGCTAAAGCGGCTTTTGCCCGTCTCAAAAGGGCATTTGTTTCGGCCAAGGTGCTGCGACACCCAGATCCAGAGCGTCCTTTTGTGGTGGAGGTGGATGCCTCTGAGATGGGTATTGGGGCAGTGCTTTCTCAGATGGGAGTGTCTGATAATCGCCTTCATCCCTGTGCTTACTTTTCCCGTAAATTTTCGCCTGCCGAGATGAATTATGACGTGGGTAACCGGGAATTGTTGGCTATTAAGGATGCACTCGAGGAGTGGAGACACTGGCTTGAGGGGGCTAAGTTTGTGGTCTCAATTCTCACTGACCATAAGAATCTGGCATATTTAGAGTCAGCGAAGCGTCTCAATGCCAGGCAGGCACGATGGGCTTTGTTTTTTGCTCGCTTTAATTTTTTGATAACATATCGCCCTGGGTCAAAAAACATCAAGGCTGATGCGCTCTCGCGGAGTTTTGCTCCAATCCAGGAGACCACCGAGGAGCCGTTGCCCATTGTTTCCCCATCATGTATTAAAGTGGGCATTACCCAGGACCTCTTATCATTAGTCCTTAGAGCACAGGAGCAGGCTCCTCCAGACCTTCCGGTAGGTCTTTTGTTTGTGCCTCCTAGGTTAAGACAGCGAGTGTTCCTGGAATTCCATGCCAAGAAGTCGGCAGGTCACCCGGGTATTGCCAGAACTCGGGAGTTGCTATCTAGGGCGGTGTGGTGGCCCTCGGTGGCTAAGGATGTGGATCAGTGGGTTCGGGCATGTGACATCTGTGCCCGAAATAAGACTCCTAGAGGGGTTCCTGTTGGCCCATTACATCCACTCTCTATCCCATCTAAGCCATGGACCCACATTTCAATGGATTTTGTGGTGGACTTGCCCAAATCCTCGGGGATGACAGCCATCTGGGTTGTCGTTGACAGGTTTTCGAAGATGGCGCACTTCGTTCCACTGGTTGGGCTGCCATCAGCCAGACGCCTGTCTGAATTATTTATGCTGCATGTTGTGCGTCTCCACGGGTTGCCACTTGATGTGGTCTCTGACCGCGGATCCCAGTTTGTGGCCAAATTCTGGAGGGCATTTTGTTCCGATCTCCAGATTTCTGTCAGCTTGTCGTCAGGCTACCATCCGCAGTCTAATGGGCAGACTGAAAGGGTGAACCAGTCCTTGGAGCAGTTCCTCAGGTGTTATGTCTCCAAGTGTCAGACTGACTGGGTTGCTCATCTGTCCATGGCGGAGTTTGCCTATAACAACGCGGCTCACTCTGCTACAGGGATCTCTCCCTTCCTTTGTGTGTATGGGTATCATCCTAAGGCCAATTCTTTTGACCCCGTGGACTCCACGCCTGGTGGTTCCTCTGTGGTTTCGGTCCTTAGAGGTATTTGGCGGAAAGTGAAGAAAGCCCTTGTGTCTGTGTCATTAGTGACCAAAAGGGTTTTTGATAAGCGGAAAAGACCCTGCAGCTTCAAATTAGGAGACTTCGTCTGGTTGTCTACCAAGAATTTGAAGTTGAGACAGCCATCTCATAAGTTAGGGCCCCGGTTCATCGGCCCTTATAAGATCACCAGGGTTATCAATCCGGTGGCATTTCAGTTAGATCTGCCCCGTTCTTTGGGTATCAATAAAACATTTCATTGTTCCCTTTTAAAACGGGCGATTAGTAATCCTTCTACCAGTGGAAGACCTTCCCCTCTTCTGATACGTGGCCAGAGGGAGTTTGTTGTTGAAAGGATTCTTGACTCCAAGGTGGTTCGGGGTCGGCTGTCATTTTTGGTGCACTGGAAGGGGTATGGCCCGGAGGAGCGGTCGTGGGTGCGCAGTTGTGATCTTCATGCCCCCAGACTGATACGCTCTTTCTTCTCGCAGTTCCCCGATAAACCCGGTGGTAGGGGTTCTTTGACCCCTCGTCAGAGGGGGGGTACTGTTAGGGTCTCCTGCCCTGTGCTGCCACGTCGTCATGGCAACCGGGAGACAAGTGCGAGTGGAGTAACCTGAGCGCAGCTGATACTCCGGTTCGGGTCTTTTGCTGTGCAGTGGTTATAGGCTCTGTGCACGGCAGGGGATCCGGTGCTGGTTTTTGTGCTCACAGTCTGTGAGGTCTGAGTGGGGCGTGGACAGCACCTGCTTTATAAGGCCTCTTTTCAGGGTAAGCAGATGCTGCTGAATCTTTGTTGGTTAGTCAGTTCATGAACGTTAGCCAGTACTGTGTAGCTTTGTATTTGTTTGTTGCTTACTGCAAATAGGCCTGGGAATTTGGTATTACACTCTGCCAATCCAGACCTAGCAGTAAGACTGGAGTCAGTCGTTCAGCTTGCTGGGGTTCTGTTACTACTCTGTGAACTTAGCAAGTTTGCGGCTGTATTCTAAGACTTGCCTGTCTAATCCTGTCTCACTGTGCTAGGTGTCAGGGGTCAGTTTAGTGGCAGTAAGCTAAAACCTGTGCACTGCAAGTGAGAATTTGGATTGTGGAGATTCTCCTTGTGTCTATCATTCCATCTCTGACCAAGGAGTTTACTGCCACACCCGTTGGTAACCCTTTAGGGTTTTGCTGTTGCCCTTAGCAACAGCATTTCGGGTACTCTACGTATTAAAACACAACATCTTGCTTTTTCCATCTTAGCAGTTCTAATACAAGGGAGATACCCAGTTCCTTAGCCTCTGGGCTTCTCTGTTCACTTTGTGTGTATTTTGTTACCCTATCACCTTCTGTGTACGTTATGTCATATCCCCCAGTTTGTCTGTGAGTCCATCTGTTTTGCATAACAGTTCAAACACCAGTACATTCCTGCAGACACTGGAGTGCATAACAGTTCTGACACCAGTACTTTCCTGCTGGCACTGGTGTGCATAACACATATATATATTGATTTCATCTCATTATCATCCAGTCTATATTAGCAGCAGACACAGTACGGTAGTCCACGGCTGTAGCTACCTCTGTGTCGGCACTCGGCAGTCCATCCATAATTGTATACCACCTACCCGTGTTTTTTTTTTTTTCTTTCTTCTTTGTACATACTACTATAGTATAGTAGCTTACTGTAGCAGTCTGCGGTGCTGCTGAGCTGACAGTGTCCAGCAGGTCCGTCATCAGTCATCATTACCTAATAAATATATTATCTACCTGTCCGGCTGCAGTACTAGTGATATTATATATACATACATATATATATTGATTTCATCTCATTATCAATCATCCAGTCTATATTAGCAGCAGACACAGTACGTTAGTCCACGGCTGTAGCTACCTCTGTGTCGGCACTCGGCAGTCCATCCATAATTGTATACCACCTACCTGTGGTTTTTTTTTTTCCTTTCTTCTTTGTACATACTACTATAGTATAGTAGCTTACTGTAGCAGTCTGCGGTGCTGCTGAGCTGACAGTGTCCAGCAGGTCCGTCATCAGTCATCATTACCTAATAAATATATTATCTACCTGTCCGGCTGCAGTACTAGTGATATTATATATACATACATATATATATTGATTTCATCTCATTATCAATCATCCAGTCTATATTAGCAGCAGACACAGTACGTTAGTCCACGGCTGTAGCTACCTCTGTGTCGGCACTCGGCAGTCCATCCATAATTGTATACCACCTACCCGTGGTTTTTTTTTTTTCTTTCTTCTTTGTACATACTACTATCGTATAGTAGCTTACTGTAGCAGTCTGCGGTGCTGCTGAGCTGACAGTGTCCAGCAGGTCCGTCATCAGTCATCATTACCTAATAAATATATTATCTACCTGTCCGGCTGCAGTACTAGTGATATTATATATACATACATATATATATTGATTTCATCTCATTATCATCCAGTCTATATTAGCAGCAGACACAGTACGGTAGTCCACGGCTGTAGCTACCTCTGTGTCGGCACTCGGCAGTCCATCCATAATTGTATACCACCTACCCGTGGTTTTTTTTTTTTCTTTCTTCTTTGTACATACTACTATAGTATAGTAGCTTACTGTAGCAGTCTGCGGTGCTGCTGAGCTGACAGTGTCCAGCAGGTCCGTCATCAGTCATCATTACCTAATAAATATATTATCTACCTGTCCGGCTGCAGTACTAGTGATATTATATATACATACATATATATATTGATTTCATCTCATTATCATCCAGTCTATATTAGCAGCAGACACAGTACGGTAGTCCACGGCTGTAGCTACCTCTGTGTCGGCACTCGGCAGTCCATCCATAATTGTATACCACCTACCCATGGTTTTTTTCTTTTCTTTCTTCTTTGTACATACTACTATAGTATAGTAGCTTACTGTAGCAGTCTGCGGTGCTGCTGAGCTGACAGTGTCCAGCAGGTCCGTCATCAGTCATCATTACCTATTAAATATATTATCTACCTGTCCGGCTGCAGTACTAGTGATATTATATATACATACATATATATATTGATTTCATCTCATTATCATCCAGTCTATATTAGCAGCAGACACAGTACGGTAGTCCACGGCTGTAGCTACCTCTGTGTCGGCACTCGGCAGTCCATCCATAAGTATACTAGTATCCATCCATCTCCATTGTTTACCTGAGGTGCCTTTTAGTTGTGCCTATTAAAATATGGAGAACAAAAATGTTGAGGTTCCAAAATTAGGGAAAGATCAAGATCCACTTCCACCTCGTGCTGAAGCTGCTGCCACTAGTCATGGCCGAGACGATGAAATGCCAGCAACGTCGTCTGCCAAGGCCGATGCCCAATGTCATAGTACAGAGCATGTCAAATCCAAAACACCAAATATCAGTAAAAAAAGGACTCCAAAACCTAAAATAAAATTGTCGGAGGAGAAGCGTAAACTTGCCAATATGCCATTTACCACACGGAGTGGCAAGGAACGGCTGAGGCCCTGGCCTATGTTCATGGCTAGTGGTTCAGCTTCACTTCACATGAGGATGGAAGCACTCAGCCTCTCGCTAGAAAACTGAAAAGACTCAAGCTGGCAAAAGCACCGCAAAGAACTGTGCGTTCTTCGAAATCCCAAATCCACAAGGAGAGTCCAATTGTGTCGGTTGCGATGCCTGACCTTCCCAACACTGGACGTGAAGAGCATGCGCCTTCCACCATTTGCACGCCCCCTGCAAGTGCTGGAAGGAGCACCCGCAGTCCAGTTCCTGATAGTCAGATTGAAGATGTAAGTGTTGAAGTACACCAGGATGAGGAGGATATGGGTGTTGCTGGCGCTGGGGAGGAAATTGACCAGGAGGATTCTGATGGTGAGGTGGTTTGTTTAAGTCAGGCACCCGGGGAGACACCTGTTGTCCGTGGGAGGAATATGGCCGTTGACATGCCTGGTGAAAATACCAAAAAAATCAGCTCTTCAGTGTGGAGGTATTTCAACAGAAATGCGGACAATAGGTGTCAAGCCGTGTGTTGCCTTTGTCAAGCTGTAATAAGTAGGGGTAAGGACGTTAACCACCTCGGAACATCCTCCCTTATACGTCACCTGCAGCGCATTCATAATAAGTCAGTAACAAGTTCAAAAACTTTGGGTGACAGCGGAAGCAGTCCACTGACCAGTAAATCCCTTCCTCTTGTAACCAAGCTCACGCAAACCACCCCACCAACTCCCTCAGTGTCAATTTCCTCCTTCCCCAGGAATGCCAATAGTCCTGCAGGCCATGTCACTGGCAATTCTGACGAGTCCTCTCCTGCCTGGGATTCCTCCGATGCATCCTTGCGTGTAACGCCTACTGCTGCTGGCGCTGCTGTTGTTGCTGCTGGGAGTCGATGGTCATCCCAGAGGGGAAGTCGGAAGACCACTTGTACTACTTCCAGTAAGCAATTGACTGTCCAACAGTCCTTTGCGAGGAAGATGAAATATCACAGCAGTCATCCTGCTGCAAAGCGGATAACTGAGGCCTTGACAACTATGTTGGTGTTAGACGTGCGTCCGGTATCCGCCGTTAGTTCACAGGGAACTAGACAATTTCTTGAGGTAGTGTGCCCCCGTTACCAAATACCATCTAGGTTCCACTTCTCTAGGCAGGCGATACCGAAAATGTACACAGACCTCAGAAAAAGACTCACCAGTGTCCTAAAAAATGCAGCTGTACCCAATGTCCACTTAACCACGGACATGTGGACAAGTGGAGCAGGGCAGGGTCAGGACTATATGACTGTGACAGCCCACTGGGTAGATGTATGGACTCCCGCCGCAAGAACAGCAGCGGCGGCACCAGTAGCAGCATCTCGCAAACGCCAACTCTTTCATAAGCAGGCTACGCTTTGTATCACCGCTTTCCAGAATACGCACACAGCTGAAAACCTCTTACGGCAACTGAGGAAGATCATCGCCGAATGGCTTACCCCAATTGGACTCTCCTGTGGATTTGTGGCATCGGACAACGCCAGCAATATTGTGTGTGCATTAAATATGGGCAAATTCCAGCACGTCCCATGTTTTGCACATACCTTGAATTTGGTGGTGCAGAATTTTTTAAAAAACGACAGGGGCGTGCAAGAGATGCTGTCGGTGGCCAGAAGAATTGCGGGACACTTTCGGCGTACAGGCACCACGTACAGAAGACTGGAGCACCACCAAAAACTACTGAACCTGCCCTACCATCATCTGAAGCAAGAAGTGGTAACGAGGTGGAATTCAACCCTCTATATGCTTCAGAGGTTGGAGGAGCAGCAAAAGGCCATTCAAGCCTATACAATTGAGCACGATATAGGAGGTGGAATGCACCTGTCTCAAGTGCAGTGGAGAATGATTTCAACGTTGTGCAAGGTTCTGATGCCCTTTGAACTTGCCACACGTGAAGTCAGTTCAGACACTGCCAGCCTGAGTCAGGTCATTCCCCTCATCAGGCTTTTGCAGAAGAAGCTGGAGACATTGAAGGAGGAGCTAACACGGAGCGATTCCGCTAGGCATGTGGGACTTGTGGATGGAGCCCTTAATTCGCTTAACAAGGATTCACGGGTGGTCAATCTGTTGAAATCAGAGCACTACATTTTGGCCACCGTGCTCGATCCTAGATTTAAAGCCTACCTTGGATCTCTCTTTCCGGCAGACACAAGTCTGCTGGGGTTGAAAGACCTGCTGGTGAGAAAATTGTCAAGTCAAGCGGAACGCGACCTGTCAACATCTCCTCCTTCACATTCTCCCGCAACTGGGGGTGCGAGGAAAAGGCTCAGAATTCCGAGCCCACCCGCTGGCGGTGATGCAGGGCAGTCTGGAGCGACTGCTGATGCTGACATCTGGTCCGGACTGAAGGACCTGACAACGATTACGGACATGTCGTCTACTGTCACTGCATATGATTCTCTCACCATTGAAAGAATGGTGGAGGATTATATGAGTGACCGCATCCAAGTAGGCACGTCACACAGTCCGTACTTATACTGGCAGGAAAAAGAGGCAATTTGGAGGCCCTTGCACAAACTGGCTTTATTCTACCTAAGTTGCCCTCCCACAAGTGTGTACTCCGAAAGAGTGTTTAGTGCCGCCGCTCACCTTGTCAGCAATCGGCGTACGAGGTTACATCCAGAAAATGTGGAGAAGATGATGTTCATTAAAATGAATTATAATCAATTCCTCCGTGGAGACATTGACCAGCAGCAATTGCCTCCACAAAGTACACAGGGAGCTGAGATGGTGGATTCCAGTGGGGACGAATTGATAATCTGTGAGGAGGGGGATGTACACGGTGATATATCGGAGGATGATGATGAGGTGGACATCTTGCCTCTGTAGAGCCAGTTTGTGCAAGGAGAGATTAATTGCTTCTTTTTTGGTGGGGGTCCAAACCAACCCGTCATTTCAGTCACAGTCATGTGGCAGACCCTGTCACTGAAATGATGGGTTGGTTAAAGTGTGCATGTCCTGTTTATACAACATAAGGGTGGGTGGGAGGGCCCAAGGACAATTCCATCTTGCACCTCTTTTTTCTTTAATTTTTCTTTGCGTCATGTGCTGTTTGTGGAATGTTTTTTGGAAGGGCCATCCTGCGTGACACTGCAGTGCCACTCCTAGATGGGCCCGGTGTTTGTGTCGGCCACTAGGGTCGCTTATCTTACTCACACAGCTACCTCATTGCGCCTCTTTTTTTCTTTGCGTCATGTGCTGTTTGGGGAGGGTTTTTTGGAAGGGACATCCTGCGTGACACTGCAGTGCCACTCCTAGATGGGCCCGGTGTCTGTGTCGGCCACTAGGGTCGCTTATCTTACTCACACAGCTACCTCATTGCGCCTCTTTTTTTCTTTGCGTCATGTGCTTTTTGGGGAGGGTTTTTTGGAAGGGACATCCTGCGTGACACTGCAGTGCCACTCCTAGATGGGCCCGGTGTTTGTGTCGGCCACTAGGGTCGCTTATCTTACTCACACATCTACCTCATTGCGCCTCTTTTTTCTTTGCGTCATGTGCTGTTTGGGGAGGGTTTTTTGGAAGGGACATCCTGCGTGACACTGCAGTGCCACTCCTAGATGGGCCCGGTGTTTGTGTCGGCCACTAGGGTCGCTTATCTTACTCACACAGCTACCTCATTGCGCCTCTTTTTTTCTTTGCGTCATGTGCTGTTTGGGGAGGGTTTTTTGGAAGGGACATCCTGCGTGACACTGCAGTGCCACTCCTAGATGGGCCCGGTGTTTGTGTCGGCCACTAGGGTCGCTTATCTTACTCACACAGCTACCTCATTGCGCCTCTTTTTTTCTTTGCGTCATGTGCTGTTTGGGGAGGGTTTTTTGGAAGGGACATCCTGCGTGACACTGCAGTGCCACTCCTAGATGGGCCCGGTGTTTGTGTCGGCCACTAGGGTCGCTTATCTTACTCACACAGCTACCTCATTGCGCCTCTTTTTTTCTTTGCGTCATGTGCTGTTTGGGGAGGGTTTTTTGGAAGGGACATCCTGCGTGACACTGCAGTGCCACTCCTAGATGGGCCCAGTGTTTGTGTCGGCCACTAGGGTCGCTTAGCTTAGTCATCCAGCGACCTAGGTGCAAATTTTAGGACTAAAAATAATATTGTGAGGTGTGAGGTATTCAGAATAGACTGAAAATGAGTGTAAATTATGGTTTTTGAGGTTAATAATACTTTGGGATCAAAATGACCCCCAAATTCTATGATTTAAGCTGTTTTTTAGGGTTTTTTGAAAAAAACACCCGAATCCAAAACACACCCGAATCCGACAAAAAAAATTCGGTGAGGTTTTGCCAAAACGCGGTCGAACCCAAAACACGGCCGCGGAACCGAACCCAAAACCAAAACACAAAACCCGAAAAATTTCCGGTGCACATCACTAGTGTGAATGACATACTCTTGGTACAGCATTGTATAAATTGGTGTCGGAAATGCTATTTGTGATTATACTATTGCTCCCTTTATTGTAGGTTTGGATTAGTCAGCAAAAATTCTATCTTTTTAGTGTGAATGTATCATGCCAACAGGGACAGGTGCAATGAAATATGTATGCAACAAACTCCATATGAATATGTGGGTGTGTGTGTGTCAGATAGTGTTAGTAAATTTAGACTGTAAGTTCCTATGGGGCAGGGACTAATATGGATGACTTGTGTACAGCACTGCATTTTTGTGACACAATATAATGAAATAATTTTAATAAATATGCATGTATATTGGGAACATATTATCACGTCTCTAAATTTTTCAGGTGGGCCTTCTCCATGGTTGAAAATGTGAGTTGGAAGACCAAAGCAAATTTCATCTCTGGACTTCTGTGAGGTCATCTCTGCTAAACAGCTTATACTGAAGATACAGCAGAACCGCAGGAGTAGAAGACACAAGACAGGTAATTAATATTATTATTAATTACTGATAATTCTCAGGCTAGACATAAGTTCTAGACCTGTAGAGGCGTGATAATATATTCCTGATGTACATGTATATTTATAAAATATGTATGTTTGTTGTAGACTCTTTTCCTTACAGTATTTTCAGAATTTGATAAGTTTAGGTCCTCCTACTATTGTATGGGGAGGGCGGGCCAGATGGGGAGTGAACTGTGAGCAGGAGATATCTGTGATATCTACTGCATTACCCTTTTAATGAATGGCTACGATATTTGTTTTCTAGAAAAGTAGGTGAAACTATTAATTTTCACCTACTTTTGTTGAAATTAAGTGTAAATAATAGACTTAGTGACGCAGATGCTGGGACCACTGTGGATGCTGGGACCTGGAACCGTAGGAGATGCTGGGATCACTGGAGATGCAGCAACCTATTGCCATGGATGTTGGAACCGTTGAGGATGCAGGGACCTGGAATCATCATGGATACTGGGACTGCTAGGGATGCAGGGACATTAAATTGCCATGGATGCGGAAACTGCTGGGATTGCAGGAACTGCAAACAACTGTGGCTTAGTAAATCTACCTGAGCGTGTGTGTGAAAGCTTGTGTGTTAGGCGGTCCTAATTCTTCAGTGTTAGGGCTGATGGGGATGCAAGACCCTACAATCATTGTAGTTGCTGGAATTACTGAGGATCCAGGGACTGCAAGAAACTATGGCTTGGAAAATCCAGTGTGTATGTGTGTATGAATGCTTGTGTGTTAGGCCCTATTTGCTTGTGTTGTGTGTTAGGAATGCATGGGTCTGAATTCACCGTGGATGCTGAAACTGCCAAGGATACAGGGACCCGGATCCACCGCAGATGCTGGAACCAACACAAATGCTGAGACCTAAGATTGCTGGGGATGCTGGAACTGCTAGAGATGCAAGGACCTGATATTGCTGATGAGGCTAGAACTGATGGGGTCCAGGAACTGTAAAAATACTGCGGCCTAGTACGGATGAATACCCTTCTTTCTTTTTACTCTAACCTTTCTTTTTCCTTTTTCCCTATCTTCTTTCTTTCTGTGGTCTTCTGCTTCTCTTTTCCTTTCTTTCTTTTGCAACAATAAATCGTCTGATGCCTTTTACCACATGGGTATACTATTTTCTGTTGTTGAGGCTTAAGTTTATACCGATCACAGGAACATGTATGTTATAATCTGTTTTGCTTTCGGTTACTATCCAAAGATTTTTTGTATCACCATACTATATGTGTTTTACCATGATTCTTTTTGTTCTATCACAAATACTGAAAATAAAGAATTTCTAAAAAAAAAAAAATACTACAGCCTAGTAAATCCACTGTGTGTGTGTGTGTGTGTGTGTGTGTGTGTGTGTGTGTGTGTGTGTGTGTGTGTGTGTGTGTGTGTGAATACTTGTTTTCCCAGCCCAATGGGACTGCAGGGGCCTGAATTCTTAGTGGATGCTGACACCTCCAGGGATACATGGACCTGAAACCACCGGAGATGCTGGAATTAACACTAATCCTGGGACCTAACTGCTAGGGTCACAGGAACTGATGGGGATGCAGGGACCTGATATCGTCATTGAGGCTGCAACCGACGGTGTTTCAGGGACTGTAAAAATACTGCGGCCTAGTAAATCCTGTGTGTGTTTGTGAATGCTTGTGTGCTAGGCTCAATGGGACTGCAGGGATCTGAATTCACCGTGGATGCTGAAACCTCCGGGGATACATGGACCTGGAACCACCACAGATGCTGGAACCAACACGAATGCTGGGACCTAACCGCTGGAGTCGCAGGAACCTGATGGGGATGCAGGGACCTGATATCGCTATTGAGGCTGGAACCGACAGGGATCCAGGGACTGTAAAAATGCTGTGGCCTATTAAATCCTGTGTGTGTTTGTGAATGCTTTTGTGCTAGGCCCAATGGGACTGCAGGGGTCAGAATTCACCATTGATGCTGAAACCTCCAGGGATACATGGCCCAGATCCACCGCAGATGCTGGACCCAACACTAATGCTGGGACCTAAAATTCCAGGGGATGCTGTAACCGCTGGGGATGCAGGGACCTGATATCGCTGTTGAGGCTAGAACCAACAGGGATCCAGAGACTGTAAAAATACTATAGCCTAGTAAATCCAGAGTCTGTGTGTGTTTATGCTTGTGTGCTAGGCCCGATGGGACTGCAGGGGTCTGAATTCACAGTGGATGCTGAAACCTTCTGGGGATCCATGGACCTGGAACCACCTGGAACAACACGAATGCTGGGACCTAAAATCGCAGGGGATGCTGGAACCACTAGAGATGCAAGGACCTGATATCGCTGTTGAGGCTAGAACCGATGGGGTTCAGGAACTGTAAAATTACTGCGGCCTAGTTCGGATGAATACCCTTCTTTCTTTTACTCTACTCTTCCTTTTTCCTTTTTCCCTGTCTTTATCGTTCTGTGTTCTTCTGCTTCTCTTTTCCTTTCTTTCTTTTGAAACAATGAATCGTCTGATGCCTTTTACCATATGGGTATACTATTTTCTTTTGTTGAGGCTTAAATTTATACCAATCACAGGAACATGTATGTTAAAGTCTGTTTTGCTTTCGGTTACTATTCAAAAAGATTTTTTGTATCACCATACTGTATGTGTTTTTCCCTGATTCTTTTTGTTCTATGACAAATACTGAAAATAAAGAATTTATCTAAAAAAAAAAATACTGCACCTAGTAAATCCACTGTGTGTGTGTGTGTGTGTGTGTGTGTGTGTGTGTCAGTGGCGTGCAGTGAGGTCAGTGACTGGTGAGGCATGCCCACTAAAGCCGCCGCTATGGTCGCTGCCAGAGGCGGGTTTAAACCTCACGGGGCCTTAAGCAACACACGGATTTGGGGCCCCCTTCCTCATACAAGCCATAGCACTATATCATGTCATCACCGCCCCTGGCTGTGCCCGCTGTGCTTGTGTCTCCTTCTACCTGCACTACAGCAGTAGGGGGCAGATTCTGGAGCCTCCTCTCGGACAGCATGGGGACAGACTCTGTTCAACTCCATTCTCCGCCAGCAGCAGCAGGTCTCCCAACAGCTGCGCTGCTGCTTGTGATGGAGACTGGAAACAAGCAGAGTCATCCCTGGCCAGCAGTACCAGTCTAGGAATGGGCTCTACCTGGCGCAGTTTAGGAACAGGCTGCACGCCGGGAGGGTTAAGGGGGGTTGTCGGGATCCTGCACCTCGGGATGATGCTGTCGGTATTCTGACCGTCATCATCTCAAGTGCCAGGATTCTGATACCATCCCTCACAGTGGTCGAAGTGGAATTTTGAAGTGGGGATATGGAAAAGTGAAGGTTGCAATTATGTGCGCGCCGAAGGCGCGTGCGCTCCGGATAAGGGGGCGTGGCAACTCACAAGTGGGCGTGTCCTTCAGTGTAGTTTACCACACCATACACCCCTTATATACCACAATAGTAGGACCCCTTATACTGTCTAGTACTGGTGCCCATTTCACATTATACCACACAGTATATGCGGAAATTCACATTATAGCACACTGAATGAGCCGAAATTCACATTATAGCACACAGAATGAGCCAAAATTCACATTATAGCACACGGTATGAGCCAAATTCACATTATAGCACCCGGTATGAGTCGAAATTCACATTATAGCACCCGGTATGAGTCGAAATTCACATTATAGCACCCGGTATGAGCTGAAATTCACATTATAGCACACAGAATGAGACAAAATTCACATTATAGCACACGGTATGAGCCGAAATTCACATTATAACACATGGTATGAGCCGAAATTCACATTATAGCACACGGTATGAGCCGAAATTCACATTATAGCACACGGTATGAGCCAAAATTCACATTATAGCACCCGGTATGAGCCGAAATTCACATTATACTGTAGCACACAGAATTAGCCAAAATTCACATTATGCTACATGTAATGAGAAAAAATTCAGGGAAAGTGACAGCAGGGACATAGGGAAAGGGGGAGTAACATGGAGAGGGACAAGGAAAGTGACAGCAGGGACATAGGGACGGGGAGAGTGACAGCAGGGTCATAGGGATAGGGAAAGTGACAGCAGGAATATAAGGACAGGGAGAGTGACAGCAGGGACATAGGGATAGGGAGAGTGAAAGAGGGACAGGGAAAGTGACAGCAGGAGAGCCGCTTATACACGTCACACCACAGGAGAGCCGCTTATACACGTCACACCACAGGAGAGCCACTTATACACGTCACACCACAGGAGAGCCACTTATACACGTCACACCACAGGAGAGCCGCTTATACACGTCACACCACAGGAGAGCCGCTTATACACATCACACCACAGGAGAGCCGCTTATACACGTCACACCACAGGAGAGCCGCTTATACACGTCACACCACAGTAGATCCGCTTATACATGTTACACCACAGTAGAGATGCTTATACACGTCACACCACAGGAGAGCCGCTTATACACGTCACACCACAGGAGAGCCGCTTATACACATTACACCACAGTAGAGACGCTTATACACGTTACACCACAGTAGAGACGCTTATACACGTCACACCACAGGAGAGCCGCTTATACACATTACACCACAGTAGAGACGCTTATACACGTCACACCACAGTAGAGATGCTTATACACGCTACACTACGGAAGAGACGCTTATACACGTCACACCACAGAAGAGACGCTTATACACGTCACACCACAGAAGAGACGCTTATACACGTCACATCACAGAAGAGACACTTATACACGTCACATCACAGAAGAGACGCTTATACACGATACACCACAGAGGAGACGCTTATACATGATACACCACAGAAGAGCCGTTTATACACATTACACCACAGGAGAGCCGCTTATACACGTTACACCACAGTAGAGACGCTTATACACGCTACACTATGGAAGAGCCGCTTATACACGTCACACCACAGGAGAGCCGCTTATACACGCTACACTACGGAAGAGCCGCTTATACACGTCACACCACAGGAGAGCCGCTTATACACGTCACACCACAGGAGAGCCGCTTATACACGTCACACCACAGGAGAGCCGCTTATACACGTCACACCACAGGAGAGCCGCTTATACACGTCACACCACAGGAGAGCCGCTTATACATGTCACCCCACAGGAGAGCCGCTTATACAAGTTACACCACAGTAGAGACGATTTATACACGTCACACCACAGTAGAGATGCTTATACACGCTACACTACGGAAGAGACGCTTATACACGTTACACCACAGGAGAGACGCTTATACACGTTACACCACAGTAGAGACGCTTATACACGTTACACCACAGTAGAGACGCTTATACACGTCACACCACAGGAGAGCCGCTTATACAAGTTACACCACAGTAGAGACGCTTATACACGTCACACCACAGTAGAGATGCTTATACACGCTACACTACGGAAGAGCCGCTTATACACGTCACACCACAGGAGAGCCGCTTATACACGTTACACCACAGGAGAGCCACTTATATATGTTACACTACGAAAGAGCCACTTGGGGAGAGGGATGGAGCTGAGGGGAGATAAGGCAAAATAGCACGCACCCACGGAAAATGATGAGCAACCATGGGGCCACCCGGCCATATACAGGCCCTTATACTCACCCCCGCTGGTGGCTCACTTGGTGTATGACTATGTTGCGATCACCCCCGCTGGCGGCTCATCTGGTGTATACATACATCACATGAGTCGCCAGCGGGGGTGAGCGCAGCAGTCTCAGCGGAGCCCCAGGCACAGCACTGCAGCTTCCCACAGCCGACACTCAATGAGCCACCAGCAGGGGGTGGGGGGGAGCGCAGTATAGCGTCCGTGAAGCCCCGGGCACGGCCCAGCACTACAGCTTCCCCCAGTCGCCCAATACCCCAGAGACCAGGAGGCTGACTGTGAGCTGGGGGTGGAGCCACGTAAATTCCTCGGTCCGCAGCTCCACCCCCAGCTCACAGTCAGCCTCCTGATCTGTTGTGTGTGCAGCCACTGCGACGTAATTACGTCACGGCACCCACCGGCAAAAAGATAAGATTGGCGCCACTGGATGGGGGGAGTTTGGGAGTTTACAAGCTACTCACCAGTCACCAATAGCGGCTGTGGTCTCTCACATATTCCCAGATGCTGCGGCCAAGCCTCTGCAACTTCTCCTGCACTCCCTCCAGCTGACAGCCCAGCTCAGCTCAGCTGGCGGGTGAACGGCGGGCGGCAGTGAGGGGGGGGGGGGGGAGAATGAGAAATGAGCAGCTGTGATGAGCAGCGGGGGGGGGGGGGGCTGGGGGTGATGAGAGGTGAGCTTTGGGCTGGTGACTTTAATGAGCGGCGCCGGGGTTGATGACTTTAATGAGTGGGGGTGGGGGTGATGAGCGGCACCAGCGGGGGTGATGGGGGGCACCAACGGTGATGAACATCTTTCACAACAAAATTCTAACCAGGGTAAATGAGATTGGGAACTCAGGTTCGGGAGACCAATAACTAATGGGCCCTACACATTATACGATGTGCCGCCGAGGTGCCCGACGGCCGATACTGCCGACCCGGCGGCGGGGGGGCAGTGACGGGGGGAGTGAAGTTTCTTAACTCCCCCCGTCACCCGGCTCCGTAGACTTGCAGGCCAATATGGACGATCTCGTCCATATTGGCCTGCATGTACAGCCAACATGTCACCAGCGATGAACGAGCGCGGGGCCGCGCATCGTTCATCGCTGGTGACTCCACACTGCACGATATGAACGTTATCTCGTTCATTAATGAACGAGATCGTTCATATCGTGCAGTAATATCGGACAGTGTGTAGGGCCTATTATACAATCACTTGATAAAAAGTTATTACCCTATATATATGAGAGTCTGGTTCCCTCAATGAGAACATGCTGGGTACTGGAGAGCTGAATAAGTGTACCACTCACTGGCGGTGAGCGGGGTGGGGGGGGGGTGTTTGATGAGCAGCACCAGCGGGAGGGGGGAGTGATGAGCAGCACCAGCGGGAGGGGGGAGTGATGAGCAGCACCAGCGGGAGGGGGGAGTGATGAGCAGCACCAGCGGGAGGGGGGAGTGATGAGCAGCACCAGCGGGAGGGGGGAGGGGGGGGGTGATGAGCAGCACCAGCGGGAGGGGGGAGTGATGAGCAGCACCAGCGGGAGGGGGGAGGGGGGGGTGATGAGCAGCACCAGCGGGAGGGGGGAGGGGGGGGTGATGAGCAGCACCAGCGGGAGGGGGGAGGGGGGGGGTGATGAGCAGCACCAGCGGGAGGGGGGAGTGATGAGCAGCACCAGCGGGAGGGGGGAGGGGGGGGTGATGAGCAGCACCAGCGGGAGTGGGGGGTGATGAGCAGCACCAGCGGGAGGGGGGAGGGGGGGGGGTGATGAGCAGCACCAGCGGGAGTGGGGGGGTGATGAGCAGCACCAGCGGGAGGGGGGGGGGGGGTGCTGAGCATCACCAGCGGGGGGGGGAGTGATGAGCAGCACCAGCGGGAGGGGGGGGTGATGAGCAGCACCAGCGGGAGGGTGGGGGGTGATGAGCAGCACCAGCGGGAGGGGGGGGGGTGATGAGCATCACCAGCGGGGGGGGGGAGTGATGAGCAGCAGCGGGAGGGGGGGGGCGATGAGCAGCACCAGCGCGGGAGGGGTGGGGGTGATGAGCAGCACCAGCGGGAGGGGGGGGGGGTGATGAGCAGCACCAGCGGGGGGGGGGGGCTGGGGAGTGATGAGCAGCAGCAGCGGGGAGGGGGGGGAGTGATGAGCAGCACCAGCGGGGGGAGTGATGAGCAGCAGCAGTGGGGGGGGCGTGATGAGCAGCACCAGTGGGGGAAGGGGGGAGTGATGAGCAGCAGCAGCGGTGAGGGGGGAGTGATGAGCAGCACCAGCGGGAGGGGTGATGAGCAGCACCAGCGAGGGGGGGGGGAGGTGATGAGCAGCTGCAGGGGGGGGGGGGGGGGCGGCGATGAGCAGCAGTACCAGGGGGGGGGGGAGTGATGAGCAGCAGCACCAGCAGGGGGGGGGGGGTTTGGGTAATGAGCAGCAGCACCAGCGGGGGGGGGGGGGGGTTGGGGGGAGTGATGAGCAGCAGTACCAGGGCGGGAGTGATGAGCAGCAGCACCAGCGGGGGGGGGGGGGAGGGGATGGAGTGATGAGCAGCAGCACCAGCTGGGGGGGAGTGATGAGCAGCAGCACCAGCGGGGGGTGGGGGGCGGATGGAGTGTTGAGCAGCAGCACCAGCGGGGGGGGGGGGGGGGAGTGATGAGCAGCAGCACCAGCGGGGGGTGGGGGGCGGATGGAGTGTTGAGCAGCAGCACCAGCGGGGGGGGCGGATGGAGTGATGAGCAGCAGCACCAGCGGGGGGTGGGGGGCGGATGGAGTGTTGAGCAGCAGCACCAGCGGGGGGGGGGGGGGGGAGTGATGAGCAGCAACACCAGCGGGGGGCGGATGGAGTGATGAGCTGCAGCACCAGCGGGGGGTGGGGTGAGCGGATGGAGTGATGAGCAGCAGCACCAGCGGGACTGGAGGTGATGAGCGGAGCCGGCGGTTTTGCGGGTGATCAGCGGCGCTGAGCGGGGGGGTGAAGTCAGCAGCGCCCATCGCCATGGTCTCTTCGGCATAACTGCAGGAGGAACGGAAGTGGCCAGCGGGATTCGAGTCGGTAGTAGCCGATGAGCGTACAGGGAAAGTAGGCTGGTCCACATGGTGAGCACAAATTCTAGTACCCAATCATATTTGAATCAGTGACAGGGGCGTGCATTCATATGGGCTGATAGCACGCCCCTGTCACTGAGGCACATATACTAGTGCCGCTTATACTTCTTTTTTTAATGGGCTTTTACAGCCCTCTCCTTGGCCCCGCCCCCTGCCAGCCCCTTGCTTCCGGCCCTTTGTCATTATACACAGGAGGCACCGCTCTCGGTGCCTCTAAAAACATTTTTAACCTGTTTTAAAATATAGAAATGATTACAATAATATAAAGCATATACTTAGGACACAGAATATGTGTCATAAGTATCTTTTTTATATTATTGTAATCATTAATGACAGGGGAGATTGACAGGGGAGGCACTGCCTCCCCTGCCTCCCCTGACTGCACGTCCCTGCTGTGTGTGTGTGTGTGTGTGTGTGTGTGTGTGTGTGTGTGTGTGTGTGTGTGTGTGTGTGTGTGTGTGAATACTTGTTTGCTCGGCCCAATGGGACTACAGGGGCCTGAATTCTCAGTGGATGCTGAAACCTCCAGGGATACATGGACCTGGAACCACCAGAGATGCTGGAATTAACACTAATGCTGGAACCAACCGCTGAAGTCGCAGGAACCTGATGGGGATGAAGGGACCTGATATCGCTGTTGAGGCTTGCGACCAATGGGGATCCAGGGACTGTAAAAATACTGCGGCCTAGTAAATCCCGTGTGTGTTTGTGAATGCTTGTGTGCTAGGCCCAATAGGACTGCAGGGGTTTGAATTCACCGTTGATGCCAAAACCTCCGGGGATGCATGTACCCGGATCCACTGCAGATGCTGGAACCAACACGAATGCTGGGACCTAAAATAGCAGGGGATGCTGGAACCGCTGGGCATGCAGGGATCTGATATTGCTGTTGAGGCTAGAACCACCGGGGATCCAGGGACTGCCAAAAATTTGCAGCCTAGTATATTGACCTGAGTGTGTTTGTGAGCGCTTGTGTGTTAAGAATTTTATACTGTATGCTCTAACGGAGCAGGGACTAGTGTGAATGACATACTCTTGGTACAGCATTGTATAAATTGGTGTCGGAAATGCTATTTGTGATTATACTATTGCTCCCTTTATTGTAGGTTTGGATTAGTCAGCAAAAATTCTATCTTTTTAGTGTGAATGTATCATGCCAACAGGGACAGGTGCAATGAAATATGTATGCAACAAACTCCATATGAATATGTGGGTGTGTGTGTGTCAGATAGTGTTAGTAAATTTAGACTGTAAGTTCCTATGGGGCAGGGACTAATATGGATGACTTGTGTACAACACTGCATTTTTGTGACACAATATAATGAAATAATTTTAATAAATATGCATGTATATTGGGAACATATTATCACGTCTCTAAATTTTTCAGGTGGGCCTTCTCCATTGTTGAAAATGTGAGTTGGAAGACCAAAGCAAATTTCATCTCTGGACTTCTGTGAGGTCATCTCTGCTAAACAGCTTATACTGAAGATACAGCAGAACCGCAGGAGTAGAAGACACAAGACAGGTAATTAATATTATTATTAATTACTGATAATTCTCAGGCTAGACATAAGTTCTAGACCTGTAGAGGCGTGATAATATATTCCTGATGTACATGTATATTTATAAAATATGTATGTTTGTTGTAGACTCTTTTCCTTACAGTATTTTCAGAATTTGATAAGTTTAGGTCCTCCTACTATTGTATGGGGAGGGCGGGCCAGATGGGGAGTGAACTGTGAGCAGGAGATATCTGTGATATCTACTGCATTACCCTTTTAATGAATGGCTACGATATTTGTTTTCTAGAAAAGTAGGTGAAACTATTAATTTTCACCTACTTTTGTTGAAATTAAGTGTAAATATTAAATAATAGACTTAGTGACGCAGATGCTGGGACCACTGTGATTGCTGGGACCTGGAACCGTAGGAGATGCTGGGATCACTGGAGATGCAGCAACCTATTGCCATGGATGTTGGAACCGTTGAGGATGCAGGGACCTGGAATCATCATGGATACTGGGACTGCTAGGGATGCAGGGACATTAAATTGGCATGGATGCGGAAACTGCTGGGAATGCAGGAACTGCAAACAACTGTGGCTTAGTAAATCTACCTGAGCGTGTGTGTGAAAGCTTGTGTGTTAGGCGGTCCTAATTCTTCAGTGTTAGGGCTGATGGGGATGCAAGACCCTACAATCATTGTAGTTGCTAGAATTACTGAGGATCTAGGAACTGCAAGAAACTATGGCTTGGAAAATCCAGTGTGTATGTGTGTATGAATGCTTGCGTGTTAGGCCCTATTTGCTTGTGTTGTGTGTTAGGAATGCATGGGTCTGAATTCACCGTGGATGCTGAAACTGCCAAGGATACAGGGACCCGGATCCACCGCAGATGCTGGAACCAACACAAATGCTGAGACCTAAGATTGCTGGGGATGCTGGAACTGCTAGAGATGCAAGGACCTGATATTGCTGATGAGGCTAGAACTGATGGGGTCCAGGAACTGTAAAAATACTGCGGCCTAGTACGGATGAATACCCTTCTTTCTTTTTACTCTAACCTTTCTTTTTCCTTTTTCCCTATCTTCTTTCTTTCTGTGGTCTTCTGCTTCTCTTTTCCTTTCTTTCTTTTGCAACAATAAATCGTCTGATGCCTTTTACCACATGGGTATACTATTTTCTGTTGTTGAGGCTTAAGTTTATACCGATCACAGGAACATGTATGTTATAATCTGTTTTGCTTTCGGTTACTATCCAAAGATTTTTTGTATCACCATACTATATGTGTTTTACCATGATTCTTTTTGTTCTATCACAAATACTGAAAATAAAGAATTTCTATAAAAAAAAATACTACAGCCTAGTAAATCCACTGTGTGTGTGTGTGTGTGTGTGTGTGTGTGTGTGTGTGTGTGTGTGTGTGTGTGTGTGTGTGTGTGTGTGTATGAATACTTGTTTGCTCGGCCCAATGGGACTACAGGGGCCTGAATTCTCAGTGGATGCTGAAACCTCCAGGGATACATGGACCTGGAACCACCAGAGATGCTGGAATTAACACTAATGCTGGGACCTAACCGCTGAAGTCGCAGGAACCTGATGGGGATGAAGGGACCTGATATCGCTGTTGAGGCTTGCGACCAATGGGGATCCAGGGACTGTAAAAATACTGCGGCCTAGTAAATCCCGTGTGTGTTTGTGAATGCTTGTGTGCTAGGCCCAATAGGACTGCAGGGGTTTGAATTCACCGTTGATGCCAAAACCTCCGGGGATGCATGTACCCGGATCCACTGCAGATGCTGGAACCAACACGAATGCTGGGACCTAAAATAGCAGGGGATGCTGGAACCGCTGGGCATGCAGGGATCTGATATTGCTGTTGAGACTAGAACCACCGGGGATCCAGGGACTGCCAAAAATTTGCAGCCTAGTATATTGACCTGAGTGTGTTTGTGAGCGCTTGTGTGTTAAGAATTTTATACTGTATGCTCTAACGGAGCAGGGACTAGTGTGAATGACATACTCTTGGTACAGCATTGTATAAATTGGTGTCGGAAATGCTATTTGTGATTATACTATTGCTCCCTTTATTGTAGGTTTGGATTAGTCAGCAAAAATTCTATCTTTTTAGTGTGAATGTATCATGCCAACAGGGACAGGTGCAATGAAATATGTATGCAACAAACTCCATATGAATATGTGGGTGTGTGTGTGTGTCAGATAGTGTTAGTAAATTTAGACTGTAAGTTCCTATGGGGCAGGGACTAATATGGATGACTTGTGTACAACACTGCATTTTTGTGACACAATATAATGAAATAATTTTAATAAATATGCATGTATATTGGGAACATGTTATCACGTCTCTAAATTTTTCAGGTGGGCCTTCTCCATTGTTGAAAATGTGAGTTGGAAGACCAAAACAAATTTCATCTCTGGACTTCTGTGAGGTCATCTCTGCTAAACAGCTTATACTGAAGATACAGCAGAACCGCAGGAGTAGAAGACACAAGACAGGTAATTAATATTATTATTAATTACTGATAATTCTCAGGCTAGACATAAGTTCTAGACCTGTAGAGGCGTGATAATATATTCCTGATGTACATGTATATTTATAAAATATGTATGTTTGTTGTAGACTCTTTTCCTTACAGTATTTTCAGAATTTGATAAGTTTAGGTCCTCCTACTATTGTATGGGGAGGGCGGGCCAGATGGGGAGTGAACTGTGAGCAGGAGATATCTGTGATATCTACTGCATTACCCTTTTAATGAATGGCTATGATATTTGTTTTCTAGAAAAGTAGGTGAAACTATTAATTTTCACCTACTTTTGTTGAAATTAAGTGTAAATATTAAATAATAGACTTAGTGACGCAGATGCTGGGACCACTGTGATTGCTGGGACCTGGAACCGTAGGAGATGCTGGGATTACTGGAGATGCAGCAACCTATTGCCATGGATGTTGGAACCGTTGAGGATGCAGGGACCTGGAATCATCATGGATACTGGGACTGCTAGGGATGCAGGGACATTAAATTGCCATGGATGCGGAAACTGCTGGGAATGCAGGAACTGCAAACAACTGTGGCTTAGTAAATCTACCTGAGCGTGTGTGTGAAAGCTTGTGTGTTAGGCGGTCCTAATTCTTCAATGTTAGGGCTGATGGGGATGCAAGACCCTACAATCATTGTAGTTGCTGGAATTACTGAGGATCCAGGGACTGCAAGAAACTATGGCTTGGAAAATCCAGTGTGTATGTGTGTATGAATGCTTGTGTGTTAGGCCCTATTTGCTTGTGTTGTGTGTTAGGAATGCATGGGTCTGAATTCACCGTGGATGCTGAAACTGCCAAGGATACAGGGACCCGGATCCACCACAGATGCTGGAACCAACACAAATGCTGAGACCTAAGATTGCTGGGGATGCTGGAACTGCTAGAGATGCAAGGACCTGATATTGCTGATGAGGCTAGAACGGATGGGGTCCAGGAACTCTAAAAATTCTGCGGCCTAGTACGGATGAATACCCTTCTTTCTTTTTACTCTAACCTTTCTTTTTCCTTTTTCCCTATCTTCTTTCTTTCTGTGGTCTTCTGCTTCTCTTTTCCTTTCTTTCTTTTGCAACAATAAATCGTCTGATGCCTTTTACCACATGGGTATACTATTTTCTGTTGTTGAGGCTTAAGTTTATACCAATCACAGGAACATGTATGTTATAATCTGTTTTGCTTTCGGTTACTATCCAAAGATTTTTTGTATCACCATACTATATGTGTTTTACCATGATTCTTTTTGTTCTATCACAAATACTGAAAATAAAGAATTTCTAAAAAAAAAAAATACTGCAGCCTAGTAAATCCACTGTGTGTGTGTGTGTGTGTGTGTGTGTGTGTGTGTGTGTGTGTGTGTGTGTGTGTGTGTGTGTGTGTGTGTGAATACTTGTTTTCCCAGCCCAATGGGACTGCAGGGGCCTGAATTCTCAGTGGATGCTGACACCTCCAGGGATACATGGACCTGAAACCACCGGAGATGCTGGAATTAACACTAATCCTGGGACCTAACTGCTAGGGTCACAGGAACTGATGGGGATGCAGGGACCTGATATCGTCATTGAGGCTGCAACCGACGGTGTTTCAGGGACTGTAAAAATACTGCGGCCTAGTAAATCCTGTGTGTGTTTGTGAATGCTTGTGTGCTAGGCTCAATGGGACTGCAGGGATCTGAATTCACCGTGGATGCTGAAACCTCCGGGGATACATGGACCTGGAACCACCACAGATGCTGGAACCAACACGAATGCTGGGACCTAACCGCTGGAGTCGCAGGAACCTGATGGGGATGCAGGGACCTGATATCGCTATTGAGGCTGGAACCGACAGGGATCCAGGGACTGTAAAAATGCTGTGGCCTATTAAATCCTGTGTGTGTTTGTGAATGCTTTTGTGCTAGGCCCAATGGGACTGCAGGGGTCAGAATTCACCATTGATGCTGAAACCTCCAGGGATACATGGCCCAGATCCACCGCAGATGCTGGACCCAACACTAATGCTGGGACCTAAAATTCCAGGGGATGCTGTAACCGCTGGGGATGCAGGGACCTGATATCGCTGTTGAGGCTACAACCAACGGGGATCCAGAGACTGTAAAAATACTATAGCCTAGTAAATCCAGAGTCTGTGTGTGTTTATGCTTGTGTGCTAGGCCCGATGGGACTGCAGGGGTCTGAATTCACAGTGGATGCTGAAACCTTCTGGGGATACATGGACCTGGAACCACCTGGAACAACACGAATGCTGGGACCTAAAATCGCAGGGGATGCTGGAACCACTAGAGATGCAAGGACCTGATATCGCTGTTGAGGCTCGAACCGATGGGGTTCAGGAACTGTAAAATTACTGCGGCCTAGTTCGGATGAATACCCTTCTTTCTTTTACTCTACTCTTCCTTTTTCCTTTTTCCCTGTCTTTATCGTTCTGTGTTCTTCTGCTTCTCTTTTCCTTTCTTTCTTTTGAAACAATGAATCGTCTGATGCCTTTTACCATATGGGTATACTATTTTCTTTTGTTGAGGCTTAAATTTATACCAATCACAGGAACATGTATGTTAAAGTCTGTTTTGCTTTCGGTTACTATCTAAAAAGATTTTTTGTATCACCATACTGTATGTGTTTTTCCATGATTCTTTTTGTTCTATGACAAATACTGAAAATAAAGAATTTATCCCAAAAAAAAATACTGCACCTAGTAAATCCACTGTGTGTGTGTGTGTGTGTGTGTGTGTGTGTGTGTGTGTGTGTGTGTGTGTGTGTGTGTGTGTGTGTGTGTGTGTGTGTGTGTGTGTGTGTGTGTGTGTGTGTGTCGTGTGTGTGTGTGAATACTTGTTTGCTCGGCCCAATGGGACTACAGGGGCCTGAATTCTCAGTGGATGCTGAAACCTCCAGGGATACATGGACCTGGAACCACCAGAGATGCTGGAATTAACACTAATGCTGGGACCTAACCGCTGAAGTCGCAGGAACCTGATGGGGATGCAGGGACCTGATATCGCTGTTGAGGCTTGCGACCAATGGGGATCCAGGGACTGTAAAAATACTGCGGCCTAGTAAATCCCGTGTGTGTTTGTGAATGCTTGTGTGCTAGGCCCAATAGGACTGCAGGGGTTTGAATTCACTGTTGATGCCAAAACCTCCGGGGATGCATGTACCCGGATCCACTGCAGATGCTGGAACCAACACGAATGCTGGGACCTAAAATAGCAGGGGATGCTGGAACCGCTGGGCATGCAGGGATCTGATATTGCTGTTGAGGCTAGAACCACCGGGGATCCAGGGACTGCCAAAAATTTGCAGCCTAGTATATTGACCTGAGTGTGTTTGTGAGCGCTTGTGTGTTAAGAATTTTATACTGTATGCTCTAACGGAGCAGGGACTAGTGTGAATGACATACTCTTGGTACAGCATTGTATAAATTGGTGTCGGAAATGCTATTTGTGATTATACTATTGCTCCCTTTATTGTAGGTTTGGATTAGTCAGCAAAAATTCTATCTTTTTAGTGTGAATGTATCATGCCAACAGGGACAGGTGCAATGAAATATGTATGCAACAAACTCCATATGAATATGTGGGTGGGTGTGTGTGTGTCAGATAGTGTTAGTAAATTTAGACTGTAAGTTCCTATGGGGCAGGGACTAATATGGATGACTTGTGTACAACACTGCATTTTTGTGACACAATATAATGAAATAATTTTAATAAATATGCATGTATATTGGGAACATATTATCACTAGAGATGAGCGGGTTCGGTACCTCGGAATCCGAACCCGCCCGAACTTCAGGTTTTTTTACACGGGGCCGAGCGACTCGGATCTTCCCGCCTTGCTCGGTTAACCCGAGCGCACCGAACGTCATCATCACGCTGTCGGATTCTCGCGAGGCTCGGATTCTATCGCGAGACTCGGATTCTATATAAGGAGCCGCGCGTCGCCGCCATTTTCACACGTGCATTGAGATTGATAGGGAGAGGACGTGGCTGGCGTCCTCTCCGTTTAGAAATAGATAGGAGAGTGAGAGTGAGACACTTCATTTACTGGAGCTTAGGAGGAGTACTCAGAGAGTGCAGAATTTTGCTGATAGTAGTTAGTTAGTTATACTAGTGACTGACCAGTGAGACCACCAGTGCAGTTTTATTATTATTTAATATAATCCGTTCTCTGCCTGAAAAAAACGATACACAGTGACTCAGTCACATACCATATCTGTGCTCAGCCCAGTGTGCTGCATCATCTATGTATAATATCTGACTGTGCTCACACAGCTTAATTGTGGGGGAGACTGGGGAGCAGTTATAGGTTATAGCAGGAGCCAGGAGTACATATTAAACAGTGCACACTTTTGCTGCCAGAGTGCCACTGCCAGTGTGACTGACCAGTGACCTGACCACACTGACCACCAGTATATTGTGATTGTCTGCCTGAAAAAGTTAAACACTCGTCGTGTGACTTGTGTGGTGTTTTTTTATTCTATAAAAAACTCATTCTGCTGACAGACAGTGTCCAGCAGGTCCGTCATTATATAATATATACCTGTCCGGCTGCAGTAGTGATATATATATATTTTTTATATCATTATTTATCATCCAGTCTATACTAGCAGCAGACACAGTACGGTAGTTCACGGCTGTAGCTACCTCTGTGTCGGCACTCGGCAGTCCATCCATAATTGTATACCACCTACCCGTGGTTTTTTTTTTCTTTCTTCTTTATACATACTACATCTCATTATCATCCAGTCTATATTAGCAGCAGACACAGTACAGTACGGTAGTCCACGGCTGTAGCTATCTCTGTGTCGGCACTCGGCAGTCCATCCATAATTGTATACCACCTACCCGTGGTTTTTTTTTTCTTTCTTCTTTATACATACTACATCTCATTATCAACCAGTCTATATTAGCAGCAGACACAGTATGGTAGTCCACGGCTGTAGCTACCTCTGTGTCGGCACTCGGCAGTCCATCCATAATTGTATACCACCTACCCGTGGTTTTTTTTTTCTTTCTTCTTTATACATACTACATCTCATTATCAACCAGTCTATATTAGCAGCAGACACAGTACGGTAGTCCACGGCTGTAGCTACCTCTGTGTCGGCACTCGGCAGTCCATCCATAATTGTATACCACCTACCCGTGTTTTTTTTTTTTCTTTCTTCTTTATACATACTACATCTCATTATCAACCAGTCTATATTAGCAGCAGACACAGTACGGTAGTTCACGGCTGTAGCTACCTCTGTGTCGGCACTCGGCAGTCCATCCATAATTGTATACCACCTACCCGTGTTTTTTTTTTCTTTCTTCTTTATACATACTACATCTCATTATCAACCAGTCTATATTAGCAGCAGACACAGTACAGTACGGTAGTCCACGGCTGTAGCTACCTCTGTGTCGGCACTCGGCAGTCCATCCATAATTGTATACCACCTACCCGTGGTTTTTTTTTTTCTTCTTTATACATACTACATCTCATTATCAACCAGTCTATATTAGCAGCAGACACAGTACAGTACGGTAGTCCATGGCTGTAGCTACCTCTGTGTCGGCACTCGGCAGTCCATCCATAATTGTATACCACCTACCCGTGGTTTTTTTTTTCTTTCTTCTTTATACATACTACATCTCATTATCAACCAGTCTATATTAGCAGCAGACACAGTACGGTAGTCCACGGCTGTAGCTACCTCTGTGTCGGCACTCGGCAGTCCATCCATAATTGTATACCACCTACCCGTGGTTTTTTTTTTCTTTCTTCTTTATACATACTACATCTCATTATCAACCAGTCTATATTAGCAGCAGACACAGTACAGTACGGTAGTCCACGGCTGTAGCTACCTCTGTGTCGGCACTTGGCAGTCCATCCATAATTGTATACCACCTACCCGTGGTTTTTTTTTTCTTTCTTCTTTATACATACTACATCTCATTATCATCCAGTCTATATTAGCAGCAGACACAGTACAGTACGGTAGTCCACGGCTGTAGCTATCTCTGTGTCGGCACTCGGCAGTCCATCCATAATTGTATACCACCTACCAGTGTTTTTTTTTTTCTTTCTTCTTTATACATACTACATCTCATTATCAACCAGTCTATATTAGCAGCAGACACAGTACAGTACGGTAGTCCACGGCTGTAGCTACCTCTGTGTCGGCACTCGGCAGTCCATCCATAATTGTATACCACCTACCCGTGTTTTTTTTTTCTTTCTTCTTTATACATACTACATCTCATTATCAACCAGTCTATATTAGCAGCAGACACAGTACGGTAGTTCACGGCTGTAGCTACCTCTGTGTCGGCACTCGGCAGTCCATCCATAATTGTATACCACCTACCCGTGGTTTTTTTTTTCTTTCTTCTTTATACATACTACATCTCATTATCAACCAGTCTATATTAGCAGCAGACACAGTACAGTACGGTAGTCCACGGCTGTAGCTACCTCTGTGTCGGCACTCGGCAGTCCATCCATAATTGTATACCACCTACCCGTGGTTTTTTTTTTCTTTCTTCTTTATACATACTACATCTCATTATCAACCAGTCTATATTAGCAGCAGACACAGTACAGTACGGTAGTCCACGGCTGTAGCTACCTCTGTGTCGGCACTCGGCAGTCCATCCATAATTGTATACCACCTACCCGTGGTTTTTTTTTTCTTTCTTCTTTATACATACTACATCTCATTATCATCCAGTCTATATTAGCAGCAGACACAGTACAGTACGGTAGTCCACGGCTGTAGCTATCTCTGTGTCGGCACTCGGAAGTCCATCCATAATTGTATACCACCTACCCGTGGTTTTTTTTTTTCTTCTTCTTTATACATACTACATCTCATTATCAACCAGTCTATATTAGCAGCAGACACAGTACAGTACGGTAGTCCACGCTGTAGCTACCTCTGTGTCGGCACTCGGCAGTCCATCCATAATTGTATACCACCTACCCGTGGTTTTTTTTTTCTTTCTTCTTTATACATACTACATCTCATTATCAACCAGTCTATATTAGCAGCAGACACAGTACAGTAGTTCACGGCTGTAGCTACCTCTGTGTCGGCACTCGGCAGTCCATCCATAATTGTATACTAGTATCCATCCATCTCCATTGTTTACCTGAGGTTCCTTTTAGTTGTGCCTATTAAAATATGGAGAACAAAAATGTTGAGGTTCCAAAATTAGGGAAAGATCAAGATCCACTTCCACCTCGTGCTGAAGCTGCTGCCACTAGTCATGGCCGAGACGATGAAATGCCAGCAACGTCGTCTGCCAAGGCCGATGCCCAATGTCATGGTACAGAGCATGTCAAATCCAAAACACCAAATATCAGTAAAAAAAGGACTCCAAAACCTAAAATAAAATTGTCGGAGGAGAAGCGTAAACTTGCCAATATGCCATTTACCACACGGAGTGGCAAGGAACGGCTGAGGCCCTGGCCTATGTTCATGGCTAGTGGTTCAGCTTCACATGAGGATGGAAGCACTCAGCCTCTCGCTAGAAAACTGAAAAGACTCAAGCTGGCAAAAGCACCGCAAAGAACTGTGCGTTCTTCAAAATCCCAAATCCACAAGGAGAGTCCAATTGTGTCGGTTGCGATGCCTGACCTTCCCAACACTGGACGTGAAGAGCATGCGCCTTCCACCATTTGCATGCCCCCTGCAAGTGCTGGAAGGAGCACCCGCAGTCCAGTTCCTGATAGTCAGATTGAAGATGTCAGTGTTGAAGTACACCAGGATGAGGAGGATATGGGTGTTGCTGGCGCTGGGGAGGAAATTGACCAGGAGGATTCTGATGGTGAGGTGGTTTGTTTAAGTCAGGCACCCGGGGAGACATCTGTTGTCCGTGGGAGGAATATGGCCACTGACATGCCTGGTGAAAATACCAAATAAATCAGCTCTTCGGTGTGGAAGTATTTCAACAGAAATGCGGACAACAGGTGTCAAGCCATGTGTTGCCTTTGTCAAGCTGTAATAAGTAGGGGTAAGGACGTTAACCACCTCGGAACATCCTCCCTTATACGTCACCTGCAGCGCATTCATAATAAGTCAGTGACAAGTTCAAAAACTTTGGGCGACAGCGGAAGCAGTCCACTGACCAGTAAATCCCTTCCTCTTGTAACCAAGCTCACGCAAACCACCCCACCAACTCCCTCAGTGTCAATTTCCTCCTTCCCCAGGAATGCCAATAGTCCTGCAGGCCATGTCACTGGCAATTCTGACGAGTCCTCTCCTGCCTGGGATTCCTCCGATGCATCCTTGCGTGTAACGCCTACTGCTGCTGGCGCTGCTGTTGTTGCTGCTGGGAGTCGATGGTCATCCCAGAGGGGAAGTCGTAAGCCCACTTGTACTACTTCCAGTAAGCAATTGACTGTTCAACAGTCCTTTGCGAGGAAGATGAAATATCACAGCAGTCATCCTACTGCAAAGCGGATAACTGAGGCCTTGGCATCCTGGGTGGTGAGAAACGTGGTTCCGGTATCCATCATTACTGCAGAGCCAACTAGAGACTTGTTGGAGGTACTGTGTCCCCGGTACCAAATACCATCTAGGTTCCATTTCTCTAGGCAGGCGATACCGAAAATGTACACAGACCTCAGAAAAAGAGTCACCAGTGTCCTAAAAAATGCAGCTGTACCCAATGTCCACTTAACCACGGACATGTGGACAAGTGGAGCAGGGCAGGGTCAGGACTATATGACTGTGACAGCCCACTGGGTAGATGTATGGACTCCCGCCGCAAGAACAGCAGCGGCGGCACCAGTAGCAGCATCTCGCAAACGCCAACTCTTTCCTAGGCAGGCTACGCTTTGTATCACCGGTTTCCAGAATACGCACACAGCTGAAAACCTCTTACGACAACTGAGGAAGATCATCGCGGAATGGCTTACCCCAATTGGACTCTCCTGTGGATTTGTGGCATCGGACAACGCCAGCAATATTGTGTGTGCATTAAATATGGGCAAATTCCAGCAGGTCCCATGTTTTGCACATACCTTGAATTTGGTGGTGCAGAATTTTTTTAAAAACGACAGGGGCGTGCAAGAGATGCTGTCGGTGGCCAGAAGAATTGCGGGACACTTTCGGCGTACAGGCACCACGTACAGAAGACTGGAGCACCACCAAAAACTACTGAACCTGCCCTGCCATCATCTGAAGCAAGAAGTGGTAACGAGGTGGAATTCAACCCTCTATATGCTTCAGAGGTTGGAGGAGCAGCAAAAGGCCATTCAAGCCTATACAATTGAGCACGATATAGGAGGTGGAATGCACCTGTCTCAAGTGCAGTGGAGAATGATTTCAACGTTGTGCAAGGTTCTGATGCCCTTTGAACTTGCCACACGTGAAGTCAGTTCAGACACTGCCAGCCTGAGTCAGGTCATTCCCCTCATCAGGCTTTTGCAGAAGAAGCTGGAGACATTGAAGGAGGAGCTAACACGGAGCGATTCCGCTAGGCATGTGGGACTTGTGGATGGAGCCCTTAATTCGCTTAACAAGGATTCACGGGTGGTCAATCTGTTGAAATCAGAGCACTACATTTTGGCCACCGTGCTCGATCCTAGATTTAAAGCCTACCTTGGATCTCTCTTTCCGGCAGACACAAGTCTGCTGGGGTTGAAAGACCTGCTGGTGAGAAAATTGTCAAGTCAAGCGGAACGCGACCTGTCAACATCTCCTCCTTCACATTCTCCCGCAACTGGGGGTGCGAGGAAAAGGCTCAGAATTCCGAGCCCACCCGCTGGCGGTGATGCAGGGCAGTCTGGAGCGACTGCTGATGCTGACATCTGGTCCGGACTGAAGGACCTGACAACGATTACGGACATGTCGTCTACTGTCACTGCATATGATTCTCTCAACATTGAAAGAATGGTGGAGGATTATATGAGTGACCGCATCCAAGTAGGCACGTCACACAGTCCGTACTTATACTGGCAGGAAAAAGAGGCAATTTGGAGGCCCTTGCACAAACTGGCTTTATTCTACCTAAGTTGCCCTCCCACAAGTGTGTACTCCGAAAGAGTGTTTAGTGCCGCCGCTCACCTTGTCAGCAATCGGCGTACGAGGTTACATCCAGAAAATGTGGAGAAGATGATGTTCATTAAAATGAATTATAATCAATTCCTCCGCGGAGACATTGACCAGCAGCAATTGCCTCCACAAAGTACACAGGGAGCTGAGATGGTGGATTCCAGTGGGGACGAATTGATAATCTGTGAGGAGGGGGATGTACACGGTGATATATCGGAGGATGATGATGAGGTGGACATCTTGCCTCTGTAGAGCCAGTTTGTGCAAGGAGAGATTAATTGCTTCTTTTTTGGTGGGGGTCCAAACCAACCCGTCATATCAGTCACAGTCGTGTGGCAGACCCTGTCACTGAAATGATGGGTTGGTTAAAGTGTGCATGTCCTGTTTATACAACATAAGGGTGGGTGGGAGGGCCCAAGGACAATTCCATCTTGCACCTCTTTTTTCTTTAATTTTTCTTTGCGTCATGTGCTGTTTGGGGAGTGTTTTTTGGAAGGGCCATCCTGCGTGACACTGCAGTGCCACTCCTAGATGGGCCCGGTGTTTGTGTCGGCCACTAGGGTCGCTTATCTTACTCACACAGCTACCTCATTGCGCCTCTTTTTTTCTTTGCGTCATGTGCTGTTTGGGGAGTGTTTTTTGGAAGGGCCATCCTGCGTGACACTGCAGTGCCACTCCTAGATGGGCCCGGTGTTTGTGTCGGCCACTAGGGTCGCTTATCTTACTCACACAGCTACCTCATTGCGCCTCTTTTTTTCTTTGCGTCATGTGCTGTTTGGGGAGGGTTTTTTGGAAGGGACATCCTGCGTGACACTGCAGTGCCACTCCTAGATGGGCCCGGTGTTTGTGTCGGCCACTAGGGTCGCTTATCTTACTCACACAGCTACCTCATTGCGCCTCTTTTTTTCTTTGCGTCATGTGCTGTTTGGGGAGGGTTTTTTGGAAGGGACATCCTGCGTGACACTGCAGTGCCACTCCTAGATGGGCCCGGTGTTTGTGTCGGCCACTAGGGTCGCTTATCTTACTCACACAGCTACCTCATTGCGCCTCTTTTTTTCTTTGCGTCATGTGCTGTTTGGGGAGGGTTTTTTGGAAGGGACATCCTGCGTGACACTGCAGTGCCACTCCTTGATGGGCCCGGTGTTTGTGTCGGCCACTAGGGTCGCTTATCTTACTCACACAGCTACCTCATTGCGCCTCTTTTTTTCTTTGCGTCATGTGCTGTTTGGGGAGGGTTTTTTGGAAGGGACATCCTGCGTGACACTGCAGTGACACTCCTAGATGGGCCCGGTGTTTGTGTCGGCCACTAGGGTCGCTTATCTTACTCACACAGCTACCTCATTGCGCCTCTTTTTTTCTTTGCGTCATGTGCTGTTTGGGGAGGGTTTTTTGGAAGGGACATCCTGCGTGACACTGCAGTGACACTCCTAGATGGGCCCGGTGTTTGTGTCGGCCACTAGGGTCGCTTATCTTACTCACACAGCTACCTCATTGCGCCTCTTTTTTTCTTTGCGTCATGTGCTGTTTGGGGAGGGTTTTTTGGAAGGGACATCCTGCGTGACACTGCAGTGACACTCCTAGATGGGCCCGGTGTTTGTGTCGGCCACTAGGGTCGCTTATCTTACTCGCACAGCTACCTCATTGCGCCTCTTTTTTTCTTTGCGTCATGTGCTGTTTGGGGAGGGTTTTTTGGAAGGGACATCCTGCGTGACACTGCAGTGACAATCCTAGATGGGCCCGGTGTTTGTGTCGGCCACTAGGGTCGCTTATCTTACTCACACAGCTACCTCATTGCGCCTCTTTTTTTCTTTGCGTCATGTGCTGTTTGGGGAGGGTTTTTTGGAAGGGACATCCTGCGTGACACTGCAGTGCCACTCCTAGATGGGCCAGGTGTTTGTGTCGGCCACTAGGGTCGCTTAGCTTAGTCATCCAGCGACCTCGGTGCAAATTTTAGGACTAAAAATAATATTGTGAGGTGTGAGGTATTCAGAATAGACTGAAAATGAGTGGAAATGATGGTTTTTGAGGTTAATAATACTTTGGGATCAAAATGACCCCCAAATTCTATGATTTAAGCTGTTTTTTAGGTTTTTTGGAAAAAAACACCCGAATCCAAAACACACCCGAATCCGACAAAAAAAATTCGGTTAGGTTTTGCCAAAACGCGGTCGAACCCAAAACACGGCCGCGGAACCGAACCCAAAACCAAAACACAAAACCCGAAAAATTTCCGGCGCTCATCTCTAATTATCACATCTCTAAATTTTTCAGGTGGGCCTTCTCCATTGTTGAAAATGTGAGTTGGAAGACCAAAGCAAATTTCATCTCTGGACTTCTGTGAGGTCATCTCTGCTAAACAGCTTATACTGAAGATACAGCAGAACTGCAGGAGTAGAAGACACAAGACAGGTAATTAATATTATTATTAATTACTGATAATTCTCAGGCTAGACATAAGTTCTAGACCTGTAGAGGCGTGATAATATATTCCTGATGTACATGTATATTTATAAAATATGTATGTTTGTTGTAGACTCTTTTCCTTACAGTATTTTCAGAATTTGATAAGTTTAGGTCCTCCTACTATTGTATGGGGAGGGCGGGCCAGATGGGGAGTGAACTGTGAGCAGGAGATATCTGTGATATCTACTGCATTACCCTTTTAATGAATGGCTACGATATTTGTTTTCTAGAAAAGTAGGTGAAACTATTAATTTTCACCTACTTTTGTTGAAATTAAGTGTAAATATTAAATAATAGACTTAGTGACGCAGATGCTGGGACCACTGTGATTGCTGGGACCTGGAACCGTAGGAGATGCTGGGATTACTGGAGATGCAGCAACCTATTGCCATGGATGTTGGAACCGTTGAGGATGCAGGGACCTGGAATCATCATGGATACTGGGACTGCTAGGGATGCAGGGACATTAAATTGCCATGGATGCGGAAACTGCTGGGAATGCAGGAACTGCAAACAACTGTGGCTTAGTAAATCTACCTGAGCGTGTGTGTGAAAGCTTGTGTGTTAGGCGGTCCTAATTCTTCAGTGTTAGGGCTGATGGGGATGCAAGACCCTACAATCATTGTAGTTGCTGGAATTACTGAGGATCCAGGGACTGCAAGAAACTATGGCTTGGAAAATCCAGTGTGTATGTGTGTATGAATGCTTGTGTGTTAGGCCCTATTTGCTTGTGTTGTGTGTTAGGAATGCATGGGTCTGAATTCACCGTGGATGCTGAAACTGCCAAGGATACAGGGACCCGGATCCACCGCAGATGCTGGAACCAACACAAATGCTGAGACCTAAGATTGCTGGGGATGCTGGAACTGCTAGAGATGCAAGGACCTGATATTGCTGATGAGGCTAGAACTGATGGGGTCCAGGAACTCTGAAAATTCTGCGGCCTAGTACGGATGAATACCCTTCTTTCTTTTTACTCTAACCTTTCTTTTTCCTTTTTCCCTATCTTCTTTCTTTCTGTGGTCTTCTGCTTCTCTTTTCCTTTCTTTCTTTTGCAACAATAAATCGTCTGATGCCTTTTACCACATGGGTATACTATTTTCTGTTGTTGAGGCTTAAGTTTATACCAATCACAGGAACATATATGTTATAATCTGTTTTGCTTTCGGTTACTATCCAAAGATTTTTTGTATCACCATACTATATGTGTTTTACCATGATTCTTTTTGTTCTATCACAAATACTGAAAATAAAGAATTTCTAAAAAAAAAAAATACTACAGCCTAGTAAATCCACTGTGTGTGTGTGTGTGTGTGTGTGTGTGTGTGTGTGTGTGTGTGTGTGTGTGTGTGTGTGTGTGTGTGTGTGTGTGTGTGTGTGTCAGATAGTGTTAGTAAATTTAGACTGTAAGTTCCTATGGGGCAGGGACTAATATGGATGACTTGTGTACAACACTGCATTTTTGTGACACAATGTAATGAAATAATTTTAATAAATATGCATGTATATTGGGAACATATTATCACGTCTCTAAATTTTTCAGGTTGGCTTTCTCCATGGTTGAAAATGTGAGTTGGAAGACCAAAGCAAATTTCATCTCTGGACTTCTGTGAGGTCATCTCTGCTAAACAGCTTATACTGAAGATACAGCAGAACCGCAGGAGTAGAAGACACAAGACAGGTAATTAATATTATTATTAATTACTGAAAATTCTCAGGCTAGACATAAGTTCTAGACCTGTAGAGGCGTGATAATATATTCCTGATGTACATGTATATTTATAAAATATGTATGTTTGTTGTAGACTTTTTTCCTTACAGTATTTTCAGAATTTGATAAGTTTAGGTCCTCCTACTATTGTATGGGGAGGGCGGGCACGATGGGGAGTGAACTGTGAGCAGGAGATATCTGTGATATCTACTGCATTACCCTTTTAATGAATGGCTACGATATTTGTTTTCTAGAAAAGTAGGTGAAACTATTAATTTTCACCTACTTTTGTTGAAATTAAGTGTAAATAATAGACTTAGTGACGCAGATGCTGGGACCACTGTGGATGCTGGGACCTGGAACCGTAGGAGATGCTGGGATCACTGGAGATGCAGCAACCTATTGCCATGGATGTTGGAACCGTTGAGGATGCAGGGACCTGGAATCATCATGGATACTGGGACTGCTAGGGATGCAGGGACATTAAATTGCCATGGATGCGGAAACTGCTGGGAATGCAGGAACTGCAAACAACTGTGGCTTAGTAAATCTACCTGAGCGTGTGTGTGAAAGCTTGTGTGTTAGGTGGTCCTAATTCTTCAGTGTTAGGGCTGATGGGGATGCAAGACCCTACAATCATTGTAGTTGCTGGAATTACTGAGGATCCAGGGACTGCAAGAAACTATGGCTTGGAAAATCCAGTGTGCGTGTTTGTGTGTGTGTATGAATGCTTGTGTGTTAGGCCCTATTTGCTTGTGTTGTGTGTTTGGAATGCATGGGTCTGAATTCACCGTGGATGCTGAAACTGCCAAGGATACAGGGACCGGGATCCACCGCAGATGCTGGAACCAACACAAATGCTGGGACCTAAGATTGCTGGGGATGCTGGAACTGCTAGAGATGCAAGGACCTGATATTGCTGATGAGGCTAGAACTGATGTGGTCCAGGAACTGTAAAAATACTGCAGCCTAGTACGGATGAATACCCTTCTTTCTTTTTACTCTAACCTTTCTTTTTCCTTTTTCCCTATCTTCTTTCTTTCTGTGGTCTACTGCTTCTCTTTTCCTTTCTTTCTTTTGCAACAATGAATCGTCTGATGCCTTTTACCACATGGGTATACTATTTTCTGTTGTTGAGGCTTAAGTTTATACTGATCACAAGAACATGTATGTTAAAATATGTTTTGCTTTCGGTTACTATCTAAAGATTTTTTGTATCACCATACTATATGTGTTTTACCATGATTCTTTTTGTTCTGTCACAAATACTGAAAATAAAGAATTTCTAAAAAAAAAAAAATACTGCAGCCTAGTAAATCCACTGTGTGTGTGTGTGTGTGTGTGTGTGTGTGTGTGTGTGTGTGTGTGTGTGTGTGTGTGTGTGTGTGTGTGAATACTTGTTTTCCCAGCCCAATGGGACTGCAGGGGCCTGAATTCTCAGTGGATGCTGACACCTCCAGGGATACATGGACCTGAAACCACCGGAGATGCTGGAATTAACACTAATCCTGGGACCTAACTGCTAGGGTCACAGGAACTGATGGGGATACAGGGACCTGATATCGTCATTGAGGCTGCAACCGACGGTATTTCAGGGACTGTAAAAATACTGCGGCCTAGTAAATCCTGTGTGTGTTTGTGAATGCTTGTGTGCTAGGCTCAATGGGACTGCAGGGATCTGAATTCACCGTGGATGCTGAAACCTCCGGGGATACATGGACCTGGAACCACCGCAGATGCTAGAACCAACACGAATGCTGGGACCTAACCGCTGGAGTCGCAGGAACCTGATGGGGATGCAGGGACCTGATATCGCTGTTGAGGCTGGAACCGACAGGGATCCAGGGACTGTAAAAATGCTGTGGCCTATTAAATCCTGTGTGTGTTTGTGAATGCTTTTGTGCTAGGCCCAATGGGACTGCAGGGGTCAGAATTCACCATGGATGCTGAAACCTCCAGGGATACATGGCCCAGATCCACCGCAGATGCTGGACCCAACACTAATGCTGGGACCTAAAATTCCAGGGGATGCTGTAACCGCTGGGGATGCAGGGACCTGATATCGCTGTTGAGGCTAGAACCAACGGGGATCCAGAGACTGTAAAAATACTATAGCCTAGTAAATCCAGAGTCTGTGTGTGTTTATGCTTGTGTGCTAGGCCCGATGGGACTGCAGGGGTCTGAATTCACAGTGGATGCTGAAACCTTCTGGGGATACATGGACCTGGAACCACCTGGAACAACACGAATGCTGGGACCTAAAATCGCAGGGGATGCTGGAACCACTAGAAATGCAAGGACCTGATATCGCTGTTGAGGCTAGAACTGATGGGGTTCAGGAACTGTAAAATTACTGCAGCCTAGTTCGGATGAATACCCTTCTTTCTTTTACTCTACTCTTCCTTTTTCCTTTTTCCCTGTCTTTATCGTTCTGTGTTCTTCTGCTTCTCTTTTCCTTTCCTTCTTTTGGAACAATGAATCGTCTGATGCCTTTTACCATATGGGTATACTATTTTCTTTTGTTGAGGCTTAAGTTTATACCAATCACAGGAACATGTATGTTAAAGTCTGTTTTGCTTTCGGTTACTATCTAAAAAGATTTTTTGTATCACCATACTGTATGTGTTTTTCTATGATTCTTTTTGTTCTATGACAAATACTGAAAATAAAGAATTTATCTAAAAAAAAAATACTGCACCTAGTAAATCCACTGTGTGTGTGTGTGTGTGTGTGTGTGTGTGTGTGTGTGTGTGTGTGTGTGTGTGTGTGTGTGTATGAATACTTGTTTGCTCGGCCCAATGGGACTACAGGGGCCTGAATTCTCAGTGGATGCTGAAACCTCCAGGGATACATGGACCTGGAACCACCAGAGATGCTGGAATTAACACTAATGCTGGGACCTAACCGCTGGAGTCGCAGGAACCTGATGGGGATGCAGGGACCTGATATCGCTGTTGAGGCTTGCGACCAAATGGGGATCCAGGGACTGTAAAAATACTGCGGCCTAGTAAATCCCGTGTGTGTTTGTGAATGCTTGTGTGCTAGGCCCAATAGGACTGCAGGGGTTTGAGTTCACCGTTGATGCCAAAACCTCCGGGGATGCATGGACCCGGATCCACTGCAGATGCTGGAACCAACACGAATGCTGGGACCTAAAATAGCAGGGGATGCTGGAACCGCTGGGCATGCAGGGATCTGATATTGCTGTTGAGGCTAGAACCACCGGGGATCCAGGGACTGCCAAAAATTTGCAGCCTAGTATATTGACCTGAGTGTGTTTGTGAGCGCTTGTGTGTTAAGAATTTTATACTGTATGCTCTAACGGAGCAGGAACTAGTGTGAATGACATACTCTTGGTACAGCATTGTATAAATTGGTGTCGAAAATGCTATTTGTGATTATACTATTGCTCCCTTTATTGTAGGTTTGGATTAGTCAGCAAAAATTCTATCTTTTTAGTGTGAATGTATCATGCCAACAGGGACAGGTGCAATGAAATATGTATGCAACAAACTCCATATGAATATGTGGGTGTGTGTGTGTCAGATAGTGTTAGTAAATTTAGACTGTAAGTTCCTATGGGGCAGGGACTAATATGGATGACTTGTGTACAACACTGCATTTTTGTGACACAATATAATGAAATAATTTTAATAAATATGCATGTATATTGGGAACATATTATCACGTCTCTAAATTTTTCAGGTTGGCTTTCTCCATGGTTGAAAATGTGAGTTGGAAGACCAAAGCAAATTTCATCTCTGGACTTCTGTGAGGTCATCTCTGCTAAACAGCTTATACTGAAGATACAGCAGAACCGCAGGAGTAGAAGACACAAGACAGGTAATTAATAATATTATTATTTACTGAAAATTCTCAGGCTAGACATAAGTTCTAGACCTGTAGAGGCGTGATAATATATTCCTGATGTACATGTATATTTATAAAATATGTATGTTTGTTGTAGACTCTTTTCCTTACAGTATTTTCAGAATTTGATAAGTTTAGGTCCTCCTACTATTGTATGGGGAGGGCGGGCACGATGGGGAGTGAACTGTGAGCAGGAGATATCTGTGATATCTACTGCATTACCCTTTTAATGAATGGCTACGATATTTGTTTTCTAGAAAAGTAGGTGAAACTATTAATTTTCACCTACTTTTGTTGACATTAAGTGTAAATAATAGACTTAGTGACGCAGATGCGGGGACCACTGTGGATGCTGGGACCTGGAACTGTAGGAGATGCTGGGATCACTGGAGATGCAGCAACCTATTGCCATGGATGTTGGAACCGTTGAGGATGCAGGGACCTGGAATCATCATGGATACTGGGACTGCTAGGGATGCAGGGACATTAAATTGCCATGGATGCGGAAACTGCTGGGAATGCAGGAACTGCAAACAACTGTGGCTTAGTAAATCTACTAGAGATGAGCGCCGGAAATTTTTCCGGTTTTGTGTTTTGGTTTTGGGTTCGGTTCCGCGGCCGTGTTTTGGGTTCGACCGCGTTTTGGCAAAACCTCACCGAATTTTTTTTGTCGGATTCGGGTGTGTTTTGGATTCGGGTGTTTTTTTCAAAAAACCCTAAAAAACAGCTTAAATCATAGAATTTGGGGGTCATTTTGATCCCAAAGTATTATTAACCTCAAAAACCATAATTTCCACTCATTTTCAGTCTATTCTGAATACCTCACACCTCACAATATTATTTTTAGTCCTAAAATTTGCACCGAGGTCGCTGTGTGAGTAAGATAAGCGACCCTAGTGGCCGACACAAACACCGGGCCCATCTAGGAGTGGCACTGCAGTGTCACGCAGGATGTCCCTTCCAAAAAACCCTCCCCAAACAGCACATGACGCAAAGAAAAAAAGAGGCGCAATGAGGTAGCTGACTGTGTGAGTAAGATAAGCGACCCTAGTGGCCGACACAAACACCGGGCCCATCTAGGAGTGGCACTGCAGTGTCACGCAGGATGTCCCTTCCAAAAAACCCTCCCCAAACAGCACATGACGCAAAGAAAAAAAGAGGCGCAATGAGGTAGCTGACTGTGTGAGTAAGATAAGCGACCCTAGTGGCCGACACAAACACCGGGCCCATCTAGGAGTGGCACTGCAGTGTCACGCAGGATGGCCCTTCCAAAAAACCCTCCCCAAACAGCACATGACGCAAAGAAAAAAAGAGGCGCAATGAGGTAGCTGACTGTGTGAGTAAGATAAGCGACCCTAGTGGCCGACACAAACACCGGGCCCATCTAGGAGTGGCACTGCAGTGTCACGCAGGATGGCCCTTCCAAAAAACCCTCCCCAAACAGCACATGACGCAAAGAAAAAAAGAGGCGCAATGAGGTAGCTGACTGTGTGAGTAAGATAAGCGACCCTAGTGGCCGACACAAACACCGGGCCCATCTAGGAGTGGCACTGCAGTGTCACGCAGGATGTCCCTTCCAAAAAACCCTCCCCAAACAGCACATGACGCAAAGAAAAAAAGAGGCGCAATGAGGTAGCTGACTGTGTGAGTAAGATAAGCGACCCTAGTGGCCGACACAAACACCGGGCCCATCTAGGAGTGGCACTGCAGTGTCACGCAGGATGTCCCTTCCAAAAAACCCTCCCCAAACAGCACATGACGCAAAGAAAAAAAGAGGCGCAATGAGGTAGCTGACTGTGTGAGTAAGATAAGCGACCCTAGTGGCCGACACAAACACCGGGCCCATCTAGGAGTGGCACTGCAGTGTCACGCAGGATGGCCCTTCCAAAAAACCCTCCCCAAACAGCACATGACGCAAAGAAAAAAAGAGGCGCAATGAGGTAGCTGACTGTGTGAGTAAGATAAGCGACCCTAGTGGCCGACACAAACACCGGGCCCATCTAGGAGTGGCACTACAGTGTCACGCAGGATGGCCCTTCCAAAAAACCCTCCCCAAACAGCACATGACGCAAAGAAAAATAAAAGAAAAAAGAGGTGCAAGATGGAATTGTCCTTGGACCCTCCCACCCACCCTTATGTTGTATAAACAAAACAGGACATGCACACTTTAACCAACCCATCATTTCAGTGACAGGGTCTGCCACACGACTGTGACTGATATGACGGGTTGGTTTGGACCCCCCCCAAAAAAGAAGCAATTAATCTCTCCTTGCACAAACTGGCTCTACAGAGGCAAGATGTCCACCTCATCATCATCCTCCGATATATCACCGTGTACATCCCCCTCCTCACAGATTATCAATTCGTCCCCACTGGAATCCACCATCTAAGCTCCCTGTGTACTTTGTGGAGGCAATTGCTGCTGGTCAATGTCTCAGCGGAGGAATTGATTATAATTCATTTTAATGAACATCATCTTCTCCACATTTTCTGGATGTAACCTCGTACGCCGATTGCTGACAAGGTGAGCGGCGGCACTAAACACTCTTTCGGAGTACACACTTGTGGGAGGGCAACTTAGGTAGAATAAAGCCAGTTTGTGCAAGGGCCTCCAAATTGCCTCTTTTTCCTGCCAGTATAAGTACGGACTGTGTGACGTGCCTACTTGGATGCGGTCACTCATATAATCCTCCACCATTCTTTCAATGTTGAGAGAATCATATGCAGTGACAGTAGACGACATGTCCGTAATCGTTGTCAGGTCCTTCAGTCCGGACCAGATGTCAGCATCAGCAGTCGCTCCAGACTGCCCTGCATCACCGCCAGCGGGTGGGCTCGGAATTCTGAGCCTTTTCCTCGCACCCCCAGTTGCGGGAGAATGTGAAGGAGGAGATGTTGACAGGTCGCGTTCCGCTTGACTTGACAATTTTCTCACCAGCAGGTCTTTCAACCCCAGCAGACTTGTGTCTGCCGGAAAGAGAGATCCAAGGTAGGTTTTAAATCTAGGATCGAGCACGGTGGCCAAAATGTAGTGCTCTGATTTCAACAGATTGACCACCCGTGAATCCTTGTTAAGCGAATTAAGGGCTCCATCCACAAGTCCCACATGCCTAGCGGAATCGCTCCGTGTTAGCTCCTCCTTCAATGTCTCCAGCTTCTTCTGCAAAAGCCTGATGAGGGGAATGACCTGACTCAGGCTGGCAGTGTCTGAACTGACTTCACGTGTGGCAAGTTCAAAGGGCATCAGAACCTTGCACAACGTTGAAATCATTCTCCACTGCACTTGAGACAGGTGCATTCCACCTCCTATATCGTGCTCAATTGTATAGGCTTGAATGGCCTTTTGCTGCTCCTCCAACCTCTGAAGCATATAGAGGGTTGAATTCCACCTCGTTACCACTTCTTGCTTCAGATGATGGCAGGGCAGGTTCAGTAGTTTTTGGTGGTGCTCCAGTCTTCTGTACGTGGTGCCTGTACGCCGAAAGTGTCCCGCAATTCTTCTGGCCACCGACAGCATCTCTTGCACGCCCCTGTCGTTTTTTAAAAAATTCTGCACCACCAAATTCAAGGTATGTGCAAAACATGGGACGTGCTGGAATTTGCCCATATTTAATGCACACACAATATTGCTGGCATTGTCCGATGCCACAAATCCACAGGAGAGTCCAATTGGGGTAAGCCATTCCGCGATGATCTTCCTCAGTTGCCGTAAGAGGTTTTCAGCTGTGTGCGTATTCTGGAAAGCGGTGATACAAAGCGTAGCCTGCCTAGGAAAGAGTTGGCGTTTGCGAGATGCTGCTACTGGTGCCGCCGCTGCTGTTCTTGCGGCGGGAGTCCATACATCTACCCAGTGGGCTGTCACAGTCATATAGTCCTGACCCTGCCCTGCTCCACTTGTCCACATGTCCGTGGTTAAGTGGACATTGGGTACAACTGCATTTTTTAGGACACTGGTGAGTCTTTTTCTGACGTCCGTGTACATTCTCGGTATCGCCTGCCTAGAGAAGTGGAACCTAGATGGTATTTGGTAACGGGGGCACACTGCCTCAATAAATTGTCTAGTTCCCTGTGAACTAACGGCGGATACCGGACGCACGTCTAACACCAACATAGTTGTCAAGGCCTCAGTTATCCGCTTTGCAGTAGGATGACTGCTGTGATATTTCATCTTCCTCGCAAAGGACTGTTGGACAGTCAATTGCTTACTGGAAGTAGTACAAGTGGGCTTACGACTTCCCCTCTGGGATGACCATCGACTCCCAGCAGCAACAACAGCAGCGCCAGCAGCAGTAGGCGTTACACGCAAGGATGCATCGGAGGAATCCCAGGCAGGAGAGGACTCGTCAGAATTGCCAGTGACATGGCCTGCAGGACTATTGGCATTCCTGGGGAAGGAGGAAATTGACACTGAGGGAGTTGGTGGGGTGGTTTGCGTGAGCTTGGTTACAAGAGGAAGGGATTTACTGGTCAGTGGACTGCTTCCGCTGTCGGCCAAAGTTTTTGAACTTGTCACTGACTTATTATGAATGCGCTGCAGGTGACGTATAAGGGAGGATGTTCCGAGGTGGTTAACGTCCTTACCCCTACTTATTACAGCTTGACAAAGGGAACACACGGCTTGACAAATGTTGTCCGCATTTCTGGTGAAATACTTCCACACCGAAGAGCTGATTTTTTTGGTATTTTCACCAGGCATGTCAACGGCCATATTCCTCCCATGGACAACAGGTGTCTCCCCGGGTGCCTGACTTAAACAAACCACCTCACCATCAGAATCCTCCTTGTCAATTTCCTCCCCAGCGCCAGCAACACCCATATCCTCCTCATCCTGGTGTACTTCAACACTGACATCTTCAATCTGACTATCAGGAACTGGACTGCGGGTGCTCCTTCCAGCACTTGCAGGGGGCGTGCAAATGGTGGAAGGCGCATGCTCTTCACGTCCAGTGTTGGGAAGGTCAGGCATCGCAACCGACACAATTGGACTCTCCTTGTGGATTTGGGATTTCGAAGAACGCACAGTTCTTTGCAGTGCTTTTGCCAGCTTGAGTCTTTTCAGTTTTCTAGCGAGAGGCTGAGTGCTTCCATCCTCATGTGAAGCTGAACCACTAGCCATGAACATAGGCCAGGGCCTCAGCCGTTCCTTGCCACTCCGTGTGGTAAATGGCATATTGGCAAGTTTACGCTTCTCCTCCGACAATTTTATTTTAGGTTTTGGAGTCCTTTTTTTACTGATATTTGGTGTTTTGGATTTGACATGCTCTGTACTATGACATTGGGCATCGGCCTTGGCAGACGACGTTGCTGGCATTTCATCGTCTCGGCCATGACTAGTGGCAGCAGCTTCAGCACGAGGTGGAAGTGGATCTTGATCTTTCCCTAATTTTGGAACCTCAACATTTTTGTTCTCCATATTTTAATAGGCACAACTAAAAGGCACCTCAGGTAAACAATGGAGATGGATGGATACTAGTATACAATTATGGATGGACTGCCGAGTGCCGACACAGAGGTAGCTACAGCCGTGGACTACCGTACTGTACTGTGTCTGCTGCTAATATAGACTGGTTGATAATGAGATGTAGTATGTATAAAGAAGAAAGAAAAAAAAACCACGGGTAGGTGGTATACAATTATGGATGGACTGCCGAGTGCCGACACAGAGGTAGCTACAGCCGTGGACTACCGTACTGTACTGTGTCTGCTGCTAATATAGACTGGATGATAATGAGATGTAGTATATATAAAGAAGAAGAAAAAAAAACACGGGTAGGTGGTATACAATTATGGATGGACTGCCGAGTGCCGACACAGAGGTAGCTACAGCCGTGGACTACCGTACTGTACTGTGTCTGCTGCTAATATAGACTGGATGATAATGAGATGTAGTATGTATAAAGAAGAAAGAAAAAAAAACCACGGGTAGGTGGTATACAATTATGGACGGACTGCCGAGTGCCGACACAGAGGTAGCTACAGCCGTGGACTACCGTACTGTACTGTGTCTGCTGCTAATATAGACTGGTTGATAATGAGATGTAGTATGTATAAAGAAGAAAGAAAAAAAAAACACGGGTAGGTGGTATACAATTATGGATGGACTGCCGAGTGCCGACACAGAGGTAGCTACAGCCGTGGACTACCGTACTGTACTGTGTCTGCTGCTAATATAGACTGGATGATAATGAGATGTAGTATGTATAAAGAAGAAAGAAAAAAAAAACCACGGGTAGGTGGTATACAATTATGGATGGACTGCCGAGTGCCGACACAGAGGTAGCTACAGCCGTGGACTACCGTACTGTACTGTGTTTGCTGCTAATATAGACTGGATGATAATGAGATGTAGTATGTATAAAGAAGAAAGAAAAAAAAACCACGGGTAGGTGGTATACAATTATGGACGGACTGCCGAGTGCCGACACAGAGGTAGCTACAGCCGTGGACTACCGTACTGTACTGTGTCTGCTGCTAATATAGACTGGTTGATAATGAGATGTAGTATGTATAAAGAAGAAAGAAAAAAAAACCACGGGTAGTTGGTATACAATTATGGATGGAGTGCCGACACAGAGGTAGCTACAGCCGTGGACTACCGTACTGTACTGTGTCTGCTGCTAATATGGACTGGATGATAATGAGATGTAGTATGTATAAAGAAGGAAAAAAAAACCACGGGTAGGTGGTATACAATTATGGATGGACTGCCGAGTGCCGACACAGAGGTAGCTACAGCCGTGGACTACCGTACCGTACTGTACTGTGTCTGCTGCTAATATAGACTGGATGATAATGAGATGTAGTATGTATAAAGAAGAAAGAAAAAAAAAAACACGGGTAGGTGGTATACAATTATGGATGGACTGCCGAGTGCCGACACAGAGGTAGCTACAGCCGTGAACTACCGTACTGTGTCTGCTGCGACTGGATGATAAATAATGATATAAAAAATATATATATATCACTACTGCAGCCGGACAGGTATATATTATATAATGACGGACCTGCTGGACACTGTCTGTCAGCAGAATGAGTTTTTTATAGAATAAAAAAACACCACACAAGTCACACGACGAGTGTTTAACTTTTTCAGGCAATCACAATATAGTATACTATACTGGTGGTCAGTGTGGTCAGGTCACTGATCAGTCACACTGGCAGTGGCACTCCTGCAGCAAAAGTGTGCACTGTTTAATTTTAATAATATGTATGTACTCCTGGCTCCTGCTATAACCTATAACTGCTCCCCAGTCTCCCCCACAATTAAGCTGTGTGAGCACAGTCAGATATTATACATAGATGATGCAGCACACTGGGCTGAGCACAGATATGGTATGTGACTGAGTCACTGTGTATCGTTTTTTTCAGGCAGAGATCGGATTATATTAAATAAAACTGCACTGGTGGTCACTGGTCAGTGGTCAGTCACTAGTAAACTCTGCACTCTCTAGTACTCCTAAGCTCCAGTAAATCAAGTGTCTCTGTCTCAATCTCACTCTCTCTCTTCTAATCTAAATGGAGAGGACGCCAGCCACGTCCTCTCCCTATCAATCTCAATGCACGTGTGAAAATGGCGGCGACGCGCGGCTCCTTATATAGAATCCGAGTCTCGCGATAGAATCCGAGCCTCACGAGAATCCGACAGCGTCATGATGACGTTCGGGCGCGCTCGGGTTAACCGAGCAAGGCGGGAAGATCCGAGTCGCTCGGATCCGTGTAAAAAAAGCTGAAGTTCGGGCAGGTTCGGATTCCGAGGAACCGAACCCGCTCATCTCTAAAATCTACCTGAGCGTGTGTGTGAAAGCTTGTGTGTTAGGCGGTCCTAATTCTTCAGTGTTAGGGCTGATGGGGATGCAAGACCCTACAATCATTGTAGTTGCTGGAATTACTGAGGATCCAGGGACTGCAAGAAACTATGGCTTGGAAAATCCAGTGTGTGTGTATGAATGCTTGTGTGTTAGGCCCTATTTGCTTGTGTTGTGTGTTAGGAATGCATGGGTCTGAATTCACAGTGGATGCTGAAACTGCCAAGGATACAGGGACCCTGATCCACCGCAGATGCTGGAACCAACACAAATGCTGGGACCTAAGATTGCTGGGGATGCTGGAACTGCTAGAGATGCAAGGACCTGATATTGCTGATGAGGCTAGAACTGATGGGGTCCAGGAACTGTAAAAATACTGCGGCCTAGTAGTACGGATGAATACCCTTCTTTCTTTTTACTCTAACCTTTTTTTTTCCTTTTTCCCTATCTTCTTTCTTTCTGTGGTCTTCTGCTTCTCTTTTCCTTTCTTTCTTTTGCAACAATGAATCGTCTGATGCCTTTTACCACATGGGTATACTATTTTCTGTTGTTGAGGCTTAAGTTTATACTGATCACAGGAACATGTATGTTGAAATCTGTTTTGCTTTCGGTTACTATCTAAAGATTTTTTGTATCACCATACTATATGTGTTTTTCCATGATTCATTTTGTTCTATGACAAATACTGAAAATAAAGAATTTATCTAAAAAAAAAATACTGCACCTAGTAAATCCACTGTGTGTGTGTGTGTGTGTGTGTGTGTGTGTGTGTGTGTGTGTGTGTGTGTGTGTGTGTGTGTGTGTGTGTGTGAATACTTGTTTGCTCGGCCCAATGGGACTACAGGGGCCTGAATTCTCAGTGGATGCTGAAACCTCCAGGGATACATGGACCTGGAACCACCAGAGATGCTGGAATTAACACTAATGCTGGGACCTAACCGCTAAAGTCGCAGAAACCTGATATCGCTGTTGAGACCTGCGACCCATGGGGATCCAGGGACTGTAAAAATACTGCGGCCTAGTAAATCCCGTGTGTGTTTGTGAATGCTTGTGTGCTAGGCCCAATAGGACTGCAGGGGTTTGAATTCACCGTTGATGCCAAAACCTCCGGGGATGCATGGACCCTGATCCACTGCAGATGCTGGAACCAACACGAATCCTGGGACCTAAAATAGCAGGGGATGCTGGAACCGCTGGGCATGCAGGGATCTGATATTGCTGTTGAGGCTAGAACCACTGGGGATCCAGGGACTGCCAAAAATTTGCAGCCTAGTATATTGACCCGAGTGTGTTTGTGAGCGCTTGTGTGTTAAGAATTTTATACTGTATGCTCTAACGGAGCAGGGACTAGTGTGAATGACATACTCTTAGTACAGCATTGTATAAATTGGTGTCAGAAATGCTATTTGTGATTATACTATTGCTCCCTTTATTGTAGGTTTGGATTAGTCAGCAAAAATTCTATCTTTTTAGTGTGAATGTATCATGCCAACAGGGACAGGTGCAATGTATGCAACAAACTCCATATGAATATGTGGGTGTGTGTGTGTGTCAGATAGTGTTAGTAAATTTAGACTGTAAGTTCCTATGGGGCAAGGACTATTATTGATGACTTGTAAACATCCTAGTGATATTTGGTGGACCCCTTTCTTTGAAAGTAAAGCATTCGTAACCTAGAACCAGAAATAACGACACAGAGACTTGAATTTTGGCAGAAAATTGCTAGCTATTTATTTGTCCCTATCCATTAGGAAACCTGTAATAAAGAAATTAATTTAATATGCCGCTCCAGCCGGCATATGGTGGCGGCCCAAAAGAACGGCTCAATTAACCTAAATTAACCTTAAATAACTAACCCTATAAATTTACTAAAACTTATCATAAACCGGTAATAGGTGACAACTCAACCCCCACAGTGACTACCCACCGCTCCTGGGTGCCCTGCCGCTGCCTTCCCGGACGGGTGGTCAAGCGGCCATAAGTCGATGGAGGTGAGTGCACCTAAACCACAACAAACTGTAAAACACTACAGTTTTCCCTACAATACAAAACTGACGTTCTTTTCCGCCAATAAATAGCCAACGATAAACCAGCCAACAACTTAACGCCAAAGCACCACGTGCAAGAATCTCTTAGTACCAGGGCGGGAGGGCGGGAAAGCAAATCCACCAAGAGAACTAAGATGGCCTCACCTTCCCTATATATATCAAACCCTCCCCCTAAAAGGCTGTACTTTCCTAACAGCTAGGTCCACCCCTCCCAAGATGTTTAACTCTTTCCTTTCCTATGCAGTCAATTCTCTCTCCTAAACATCCTAGTGATATTTGGTGGACCCCTTTCTTTGAAAGTAAAGCATTCGTAACCTAGAACCAGAAATAACGACACAGAGACTTGAATTTTGGCAGAAAATTGCTAGCTATTTATTTGTCCCTATCCATTAGGAAACCTGTAATAAAGAAATTAATTTAATATGCCGCTCCAGCCGGCATATGGTGGCGGCCCAAAAGAACGGCTCAATTAACCTAAATTAACCTTAAATAACTAACCCTATAAATTTACTAAAACTTATCATAAACCGGTAATAGGTGACAACTCAACCCCCACAGTGACTACCCACCGCTCCTGGGTGCCCTGCCGCTGCCTTCCCGGACGGGTGGTCAAGCGGCCATAAGTCGATGGAGGTGAGTGCACCTAAACCACAACAAACTGTAAAACACTACAGTTTTCCCTACAATACAAAACTGCCGTTCTTTTCCGCCAACAGCGAAAGACTCATCCCCAAAGTCTTTCGCACCGCCACCATAAACCTACCCTAACTCCTGCAAAGCGAAACCTAGATCCTCCAGAAAAAACATCATCCCCTCATTGGATAGATGTACTCCATCATGCCGGAAAAGGTGGCTGTCTCTCAACCGAATTCTCGGGTGGCGAACCACCCTCCCTCCGTGGGACAGCACCCACTTTGCCACCGCCCCGTTCACCTTTTTCCGGGCCTCGTCAATCTGGCGCCCATCCGCCACACCCCTCCAACACAATCTTGGCACCATCATTGAAAAAACCAACACACAATTGGTCCATGTTGCGGCCACACTTGCCAGATCATGTATCATGGCCCACCGCAGATCCAAGGATGTCCTCTTCCCCAGGTCGTTGCCACCTAGATGGACAACCAGGACCCTAGGGATTCCATGCTTGCTGGCCTGACTCACTAACCTACTCCTCAGCTCACCCCACATCATTCCTCACCAGCCAAGCCATCTGACACCCTGTGCTCCAAGCAATGCCTGAGCCCCTTCCGAGGCCACAAACCTGGCCGCCCAGTAAATGTAAGAGTGGCCAACTACCCAAATAGCCAAATTGTCGTCAAACCATCCTGAAGGGGAAAAGAGGGGGAAAATTGATTACTAAGAGGCTTATTAATTGTTTACACTGAAGGATCTGCCAAAAAGAAAAACTTTAGATCTCGCTATTGCAGCAGTCACGGCCTAACCGAACTGCACCATGCTTCGTTGCCAATTTAAAGCGCAATTAAAGACACAAAGGGGAAAGGTCAAATAAAACAAACAAAATAAAACAGGGAGGGGGGGGGGGAGGGGGGTATAAAATGGGAAACACATGTAATAACTCAGCTGGAGGTGAAAGCGTAAAGACCTGCTGAGGGACTCTGATTAGACCAGATTAGCCGAATTGTAGATTAGAATTCAGTCCGTCAAGTCAGGCAAAAAATCGCAAAATCACTCCAGACCCCCGCTGCCGACTCATGCCAGCAACGGCGAGTAGCTAATCCCTGAGTAGGATAAAAAGGGGGAAACACCAACAGACGCACAAAACCATAAAATCACAGAACTGGAACAACATAATACATTGCAAATAAAACAAAGCGCTAGGTGCAAACCGACTTCTCACACGACGGGGCGAATGTATCGTCTATAGCTTGACGACTTCCATCGCCCCACCGCCTGGATTTCCGTTCTGGAAAAACCCGCCGCAGCAGCCGACGTCGCCGCGCCTATTCGAAAGGAATGGGTACCGAAAGCAGCGGGTGGGAGGCCCAAGCTCGCCAAACAACGACCCAGCATCCAACGGAACTGGTATTTCGTGACTGGCAGCCCGTCATAATGCAATAGCCATGACCCCTCCTTAACGGGTCGCACCCCCACATATTGCATTGCCAGACCCACTGGGCAAACGCTCCCCTCTAGCGCTGGGACCATAGTGACCCAGCGCCCTCTCCCCACTTGGTCCGTCTTCGAGCGCCGCAATCTGCACAGCAAGGACCTCTCACCCACTACAACGTCTCCGACCAGCATGCGCGAATCTGCTCTCTTGGAAGGCGCTAACAACTCCGAAACCCTAAAGGCCCCGTGGTAAGCCATTGAGAACGCCAAACTAAACAAAAGCGTCTCAAACCTGGACGACGCGACTCGCCCCACCGCCGCGATGACGGCCGGCAACAAGGCCGCATCGATGGGCCGCCTCCTATCTGGTGGCGTCGGCGCTACTCGCGCCCACCCTTTCATTGCCTTCCGCAGAACCTCGCTTTTTGTCACATCAGGGACGCCTCGCAGCTTGCAGAAAAATGAGACGCCAGCCAAGTACCGTGATACCACCGCTCGGGACCTATCGGAAACGTAAAGCTGCCAAATAAAAGAAAGCATCAGCCGATGCCTGCTCTTACCTTGTTGCTGACGACCTTGGACAAACTCCTCCCACTCGCTCCAAGCTTGTCCGTAAGCCTTGAGCGTGGCTGGCGCGACTGACCGCAATGCTAGACCCTCCATTCCGGCCCGATCACCTGCCAAACATAACCGGGACAGTGAAAACCTTGCTCCTCGGCCTCGGGTGCCAAAACCCAAAACCTCTCCCACTGTCCACGCGACAAAGCGTCGGCAATTCCGTTCTCCAAACCGGGCACGTGCTGTGCCCGGAACCATAGGTTCCTACGCAAGCACGTCAAAAGCAATTGCCCGAGCACCCGCAGAACCACCAGCGATCTAGCCCTCTGGTTATTAATCGCATGCACTACGCCCAGATTATCGCATCTAAACAATATGCTGCGATTAGCCAACCGATCGCCCCAGACCTCCAACGCTACCATAATGGGAAAAAGCTCCAGCAGCACCAGATCTTTTGTAAGACCCTCGCTATGCCAGTTTGCCGGCCAGGATGACGCACACCAAGATCCCTCCAAAAAACAACCGAATCCAGAGGCACCTGCAGCGTCGGTAAACAGTTGCAACTGCTCGCTGTCCACAGCTGGCGCTTGCCATATGCTCACTCCGTTGAATTCCTCCAGGAACGAAGCCCAGACGGCCAAATCCCTTTTTAATTCGGAGGACAAACGAACGAAATGATGAGGCCTGGCACATCCCGCCGTCGCCCTCTCAAGCTTCCGGCAGAAAACCCTGCCCATCGGTATAACCCGACAAGCAAAGTTCAGCATGCCCAGCAGGGACTGCGCCTGCCGTAGCGTAACTTTACGCGAGCCATTGAACCAGCAAATGGTTTCGCGGAGCTTCGACACCTTGTCTCGGGGCAGGCGACATTCTCCTGCCACCGTGTCAATTTCAATCCCCAAAATGATAGGCAGGAGTCCGGGCCCTCCGTTTTGTCCACGGCTACCGGCACACCGAAGTGGTAAAAAAGAGCCCGGATGCTAAACAGCAAGTCGCCGCACCTTGCGTCATTAGCCGGACCCGCACACAGGAAATCATCTAGGTAATGGGCAACTCCGTGACCGCCTGACGCAGACTCCACGCACCAATGAAGAAACGTGCTAAAGCGCTCGAAAAATGAGCATGAGACGGAACATCCCATCGGCAAACATTTGTCGAAATACTCCGCCCCAATCCGGAAACCCATAAAACGTAATGAGTCCGGATGCAATGGCAGTAACCTAAAGGCTGACTCAACATCAATCTTAGCCATGAGGGCCCCGCTCCCGTAGCTGCGGACCATCTCTAGCGCCTCGTCAAATGACTGGTATACCACTGAGCAATGAGCCGGCGGTATTGCGTCGTTGACCGATGCCCCCGGCGGGTAAGAAAGATGCTGGATGAGCCGAAAAGCGCCTGGAGTCTTCTTCGGTACCACCCCGACCGGGGAGATGACCAAGTCATCCACCGGGGGTGACCTAAATGGCCCCTCCATCCTGCCCAACCTGACCTCCTTATCCACTTTCTCCTGCAGCACAGTCGGCAAGGCTCGGGCAGACTGGAGGTTCCTCTGTGCGCGCACTGACACTTCGCTCGCAACAGGCAAGCGAAAACCAAACTTAAAACCGTCGAACAAAAATTTTGCATCCCTTTTATTCGGATACAAATCCAACCACTTACCCATTGCTTCCAGCTTAACAGGCGTTGGGGCTCTGCCGAGCGGTCCCGCTCGCGGCCTGCTTAGGGTACGCCTGCTTTCCCCGATTTCCCTGTCGACCACCTTTGAAACAAGAGGAGGCTGGGTGGGCTCCTCCACACTGCTGGCAGGAGTGACGAAAACGACACTGCTTGCCAAAGGAACATGTTCTGCTGTTAAAAGCGAAACACTTCCCTCGCGTGGCGGAACGCCCGCCCACGTGAACGGCCAATCCGCCTGTCCTGGCAAATCCTCCGTCCGCGCCTGACCCCTGGGCTGATGACCCCGCCCGACGCCCACCTGCTCCCTGTTTCTGGGGTTCTTCTTCCTGCTGTGAGGCCCGGGTCACTTTGAGCCAGACTTCCACGTCCTTGAACCCGAAATCCATGACCCGTAGCCCGTCCTGTTTCTCTCGAAACTCCTGATCATACCGGCGCCATTCCGAGCCCGGGGACGTGCGCTGCATGTCGTGAACGAGATGCAGGTACCGGATAACATTCATGTGTTCCTCCGGCCTATCCTCCAAATAGCATGCCGCAAAAACCCAGAAACCGGCCAGCCAATTATCAAAAGACCGGAAGACCTCTGTCCCCATGCCTTTCTTAGCGGCTGCCGCTTTGTAATCCTTCTTCATGGCCTTAGTCAAAACGAATAAGTCCACGAAGTCACCCCTACGTATCTTCTTGCGGCAGCTGTCTCGCAGCCCCCGCATAACCGCGGTGTACTCGCAGCGCACTACCCCAGGCCGCTTCTTTGCCCTACGCTCTTCCTCACTAACCCGTTTGCGCCGCTTACGCCTCTTCTGCTGTTTTGCTGCCCGCTTGGCAAATTTTGCCGCCTTCTTCTTTGCCCCAGAAGTACTGTCTACGTCGGACGCTTGCGACGACAAAGAAGAGGAAGAGGAGGAAGACGAAGAGCTATGCGAACTCGAGCTCGTGGGGGAAATTGATATAGACTGTGCCAACTCACCGGATGCCATCGACCTTTCCGACCTGGAATCCTCATCCTCCTCAGTCCAATCATCGTCCTCCACGAATTCCGCCAAATCCCCCTCCTCTCGGCTCTCTGTGAAAGACAAAGCAGAAGAGGGCCCGGCCCATGCTTGCGGCGCACGCCGGGCCCCCCGCGTGGTATGCCCTGTGAGCGCGCGTCCCTGCCGCTCCTGGTCCGTACCTAGCTCCAGCTCCGCAGCGGCCGCCCCCAGTTCTCGGCAGGCTCGTGCCACCCGCTGCGCCGCCGAGGTCCTCTGCCTGCCGTACCCACTGCCTCCGGCAGCCTGTCCGAAATCAGACATCGTCCTAGGGGAAGCCGCTGCAGCTAACGGCCCCAAAGCCTCTACTACTGTGGCCAGGGCCGACGCTAGAGCCCCGGGAGGATCCCGCGTGCTGCGACCCCCGTCAACGGCCCCCGAAGGACCTCCGGACCTTGCCTGGGCGCGAGCCCGCGCCCGCCTACCGGCCGACGTGACCCGGGCACCCGGTCCCTCCTGATCCGACGGGAAAGCGAGAGCCCCCCGACCAGACCATTCGCTCTCCACTTCTAAGCATGCCTCCCCCCTTCCCATAGAAGCAGAAGAATCCCCCGGTCCCGGGGAGGACCCGCTGTCGTGTGCAGCGGCCCGTGCCGCGGCCCTGCGGCCGCTGACCCATTCTCTGTCTCCCCTCCGCCCGCGGGACCCGCTGCGTCCTACTTCTGCAGGAGTGGTATGAGGAGTCACAGAGACCCACTGCGTACCCGCGCGTGTTCCCCCGCGTGTCGCACGACTCCCGGTGTGCGCACGCGCATGCTGCGTGCGGCCCCCCCTTGTACTCTCTGCTGTGGCCCCATCACGTGGCGCCATCCCTCTCGGCTCAGCGTTGCCTACCAGAGGCAAACGCTGCACCCCCCTGCTGTGTCCTCTCCCCCTGCCGGATTCCGGCATCCGGGGAGTCAAAATGGATGGCCGGTGCATCAGCGGCGCCGCTGCGCGCACACGTGCGCGGCCGGCGCCACCCGGAGCGAGCGTGGGCGCGCACGCACCCCACCTCTACCCGCCGTCGAACTCCCGGCCGGCGTCTCCTCCTCGGCCGCCGCGCGAGGCTCCTGCACAGGCCCCGCGCGGCGACCGCCAGCTCCCCTTCCCGTCCTCTCCCCCTGCCCGGCACTAGCATTCGGCCGCGTCAAGGGAGGAGGGCTAGGGCTCGCAACCGCCGAGCGCCCCCCGCGGCGCGCACTCGCGCGCCCGCAGGCGCCCGACCCGATCACGGACTCAGCGGCTCCTGATCGGTCCCCCACGCCGCCCTCGCCCGGCCGGTGTGACCGGCTCGGTTCCCGGCGGCGAGCCCAACCGGGCCTGGCTCCCGATGCCCGCGCCCTCACTTGCAAAGGCCCCGAGGGACGGAGCCCCGTCCCCCATGCCACCCACTACATCATCAGGCCCCGCTCGACCGTCTGACCCACGGTACCGAGCCGGGGCCCGTAAAACGCGCTGGGGGCGGGCAGCCATGGCAGCGAATATAATGATAAGGTGGAGAGGAGGAGTATTAACAATAAAGCAGGGGGGGGGGGGTGTTACACAATATAATGAAATAATTTTAATAAATATGCATGTATATTGGGAACATATTATCACGTCTCTAAATTTTTCAGGTGGGCCTTCTCCATGGTTGAAAATGTGAGTTGGAAGACCAAAGCAAATTTCATCTCTGGACTTCTGTGAGGTCATCTCTGCTAAACAGCTTATACTGAAGATACAGCAGAACCGCAGGAGTAGAAGACACAAGACAGGTAATTAATATTATTATTAATTACTGATAATTCTCAGGCTAGACATAAGTTCTAGACCTGTAGAGGCGTGATAATATATTCCTGATGTACATGTATATTTATAAAATATGTATGTTTGTTGTAGACTCTTTTCCTTACAGTATTTTCAGAATTTGATAAGTTTAGGTCCTCCTACTATTGTATGGGGAGGGCGGGCCAGATGGGGAGTGAACTGTGAGCAGGAGATATCTGTGATATCTACTGCATTACCCTTTTAATGAATGGCTACGATATTTGTTTTCTAGAAAAGTAGGTGAAACTATTAATTTTCACCTACTTTTGTTGAAATTAAGTGTAAATAATAGACTTAGTGACGCAGATGCTGGGACCACTGAGGATGCTGGGACCTGGAACCGTAGGAGATGCTGGGATCACTGGAGATGCAGCAACCTATTGCCATGGATGTTGGAACCGTTGAGGATGCAGGGACCTGGAATCATCATGGATACTGGGACTGCTAGGGATGCAGGGACATTAAATTGCCATGGATGCGGAAACTGCTGGGAATGCAGGAACTGCAAACAACTGTGGCTTAGTAAATCTACCTGAGCGTGTGTGTGAAAGCTTGTTTGTTAGGCGGTCCTAATTCTTCAGTGTTAGGGCTGATGGGGATGCAAGACCCTACAATCATTGTAGTTGCTGGAATTACTGAGGATCCAGGGACTGCAAGAAACTATGGCTTGGAAAATCCAGTGTGTGTGTATGAATGCTTGTGTGTTAGGCCCTATTTGCTTGTGTTGTGTGTTAGGAATGCATGGGTCTGAATTCACAGTGGATGCTGAAACTGCCAAGGATACAGGGACCCGGATCCACCGCAGATGCTGGAACCAACACAAATGCTGGGACCTAAGATTGCTGGGGATGCTGGAACTGCTAGAGATGCAAGGACCTGATATTGCTGATGAGGCTAGAACTGATGGGGTCCAGGAACTGTAAAAATACTGCGGCCTAGTACGGATGAATACCCTTCTTTCTTTTTACTCTAACCTTTCTTTTTCCTTTTTCCCTATCTTCTTTCTTTCTGTGGTCTTCTGCTTCTCTTTTCCTTTCTTTCTTTTGCAACAATGAATCGTCTGATGCCTTTTACCACATGGGTATACTATTTTCTGTTGTTGAGGCTTAAGTTTATACTGATCACAGGAACATGTATGTTAAAATCTGTTTTGCTTTCGGTTACTATCTAAAGATTTTTTGTATCACCATACTATATGTGTTTTACCATGATTCTTTTTGTTCTGTCACAAATACTGAAAATAAAGAATTTCTAAAAAAAAAAAAAATACTGCAGCCTAGTAAATCCAGTGTGTGTGTGTGTGTGTGTGTGTGTGTGTGTGTGTGTGTGTGTGTGTGTGTGTGTATACTTGTTTTCCCAACCCAATGGGACTGCAGGGATCTGAATTCACCGGGGATGCTGAAACCTCCGGGGATACATGGACCTGGAACCACCGTAGATGCTGGAACCAACACGAATGCTGGGACCTAACCGCTGGAGTCGCAGGAACCTGATGGGGATGCAGGGACCTGATGTCGCTGTTGAGGCTGGAACCGACAGGGATCCAGGGACTGTAAAAATGCTGTGGCCTATTAAATCCTGTGTGTGTTTGTGAATGCTTTTGTGCTAGGCCCAATGGGACTGCAGGGGTCAGAATTCACCATTGATGCTGAAACCTCCAGGGATACATGGCCCAGATCCACCGCAGATGCTGGACCCAACACTAATGCTGGGACCTAAAATTCCAGAGGATGCTGTAACCGCTGGGGATGCAGGGACCTGATTTCGCTGTTGAGGCTAGAACCAACGGGGATCCAGAGACTGTAAAAATACTATAGCCTAATAAATCCAGAGTCTGTGTGTGTTTATGCTTGTGTGCTAGGCCCGATGGGACTGCAGGGGTCTGAATTCACAGTGGATGCTGAAACCTTCTGGGGATACATGGACCTGGAACCACCTGGAACAACACGAATGCTGGGACCTAAAATCGCAGGGGATGCTGAAACCACTAGAGATGCAAGGACCTGATATCGCTGTTGAGGCTAGAACCGATGGGGTTCAGGAAATGTAAAATTACTGCAGCCTAGTTCGGATGAATACCCTTCTTTCTTTTACTTTACTCTTCCAGTTTCCTTTTTCCCTGTCTTTATCGTTCTGTGTTCTTCTGCTTCTCTTTTCCTTTCTTTCTTTTGCAACAATGAATCGTCTGATGCCTTTTACCATATGGGTATACTATTCTCTTTTGTTGAGGCTTAAGTTTATACCAATCACAGGAACATGTATGTTAAAGTCTGTTTTGCTTTCGGTTACTATCTAAAAAGTTTTTTTGTATCACCATACTGTATGTGTTTTTCCATGATTCTCTTTGTTCTATGACAAATACTGAAAATAAAGAATTCATCGGAAAAAAAAATACTGCACCTATTAAATACAGTGTGTGTGTGTGTGTGTGTGTGTGTGTGTGTGTGTGTGTGTGTGTGTGTGTGTGTGTGTGTATGAATACTTGTTTGCTCGGCCCAATGGGACTACAGGGGCCTGAATTCTCAGTGGATGCTGAAACCTCCAGGGATACATGGACCTGCAACCACCAGAGATGCTGGAATTAACACTAATGCTGGGACCTAACCGCTGAAGTCGCAGGAACCTGATGAGGATGCAGGGACCTGATATCGCTGTTGAGGCTTGCGACCAATGGGGATCCAGGGACTGTAAAAATACTGCGGCCTATAAATCCTGTGTGTGTTTGTGAATGCTTGTGTGCTAGGCCCAATAGGACTGCAGGGGTTTGAATTCACCGTTGATGCCAAAACCTCCGGGGATGCATGGACCCGGATCCACTGCAGATGCTGGAACCAACACGAATGCTGGGACCTTAAATAGCAGGGGATGCTGGAACCGCTGGGCATGCAGGGATCTGATATTGCTGTTGAGGCTAGAACCACCGGGGATCCAGGGACTGCCAAAAATTTGCAGCCTAGTATATTGACCTGAGTGTGTTTGTGAGCGCTTGTGTGTTAAGAATTTTATACTGTATGCTCTAACGGAGCAGGGACTAGTGTGAATGACATACTCTTGGTACAGCATTGTATAAATTGGTGTCGGAAATGCTATTTGTGATTATACTATTGCTCCCTTTGTTGTAGGTTTGGATTAGTCAGCAAAAATTCTATCTTTTTAGTGTGAATGTATCATGCCAACAGGGACAGGTGCAATGAAATATGTATGCAACAAACTCCATATGAATATGTGGGTGTGTGTGTGTCAGATAGTGTTAGTAAATTTAGACTGTAAGTTCCTATGGGGCAGGGACTAATATGGATGACTTGTGTACAGCACTGCATTTTTGTGACACAATATAATGAAATAATTTTAATAAATATGCATGTATATTGGGAACATATTATCACGTCTCTAAATTTTTCAGGTGGGCCTTCTCCATGGTTGAAAATGTGAGTTGGAAGACCAAAGCAAATTTCATCTCTGGACTTCTGTGAGGTCATCTCTGCTAAACAGCTTATACTGAAGATACAGCAGAACCGCAGGAGTAGAAGACACAAGACAGGTAATTAATATTATTATTAATTACTGATAATTCTCAGGCTAGACATAAGTTCTAGACCTGTAGAGGCGTGATATTATATTCCTGATGTACATGTATATTTATAAAATATGTATGTTTGTTGTAGACTCTTTTCCTTACAGTATTTTCAGAATTTGATAAGTTTAGGTCCTCCTACCATTGTATGGGGAGGGCGGGCCAGATGGGGTGTGAACTGTGAGCAGGAGATATCTGTGATATCTCCTGCATTACCCTTTTAATGAATGGCTACGATATTTGTTTTCTAGAAAAGTAGGTGAAACTATTAATTTTCACCTACTTTTGTTGAAATTAAGTGTAAATAATAGACTTAGTGACGCAGATGCTGGGACCACTGTGGATGCTGGGACCTGGAACCGTAGGAGATGCTGGGATCACTGGAGATGCAGCAACCTATTGCCATGGATGTTGGAACCGTTGAGGATGCAGGGACCTGGAATCATCATGGATACTGGGACTGCTAGGGATGCAGGGACATTAAATTGCCATGGATGCGGAAACTGCTGGGAATGCAGGAACTGCAAACAACTGTGGCTTAGTAAATCTACCTGAGCGTGTGTGTGAAAGCTTGTGTGTTAGGCGGTCCTAATTCTTCAGTGTTAGGTCTGATGGGGATGCAAGACCCTACAATCATTGTAGTTGCTGGAATTACTGAGGATCCAGGGACTGCAAGAAACTATGGCTTGGAAAATCCAGTGTGTGTGTGTGTGTGTGTGTGTGTGTGTGTGTGTGTGTGTGTGTGTGTGTGTGTGTGTGTGTGTGTATGAATGCTTGTGTGTTATGCCCTATTTGCTTGTGTTGTGTGTTAGGAATGCATGGGTCTGAATTCACCGTGGATGCTGAAACTGCCAAGGATGCAGGGACCCGGATCCACCGCAGATGCTGGAACCAACACAAATGCTGGGACCTAAGATTGCTGGGGATGCTGGAACTGCTAGAGATACAAGGACCTGATATTGCTGATGAGGCTAGAACTGATGGGGTCCAGGAACTGTAAAAATACTGCGGCCTAGTACGGATGAATACCCTTCTTTCTTTTTACTCTAACCTTTCTTTTTCCTTTTTCCCTATCTTCTTTCTTTCTGTGGTCTTCTGCTTCTCTTTTCCTTTCTTTTTTTTGCAACAATAAATCGTCTGATGCCTTTTACCACATGGGTATACTATTTTCTGTTGTTGAGGCTTAAGTTTATACCGATCACAGGAACATGTATGTTATAATCTGTTTTGCTTTCGGTTACTATCTAAAGATTTTTTGTATCACCATACTATATGTGTTTTACCATGATTCTTTTTGTTCTGTCACAAATACTGAAAATAAAGAATTTCTAAAAAAAAAAAAAATACTGCAGCCTAGTAAATCCAGTGTGTGTGTGTGTGTGTGTGTGTGTGTGTGTGTGTGTGTGTGTGTGTGTGTGTGTGTGTGTGTGTGTGTGTGTGTGTGTGTGTGTATACTTGTTTTCCCAACCCAATGGGACTGCAGGGATCTGAATTCACCGGGGATGCTGAAACCTCCGGGGATACATGGACCTGGAACCACCGTAGATGCTGGAACCAACACGAATGCTGGGACCTAACCGCTGGAGTCGCAGGAACCTGATGGGGATGCAGGGACCTGATGTCGCTGTTGAGGCTGGAACCGACAGGGATCCAGGGACTGTAAAAATGCTGTGGCCTATTAAATCCTGTGTGTGTTTGTGAATGCTTTTGTGCTAGGCCCAATGGGACTGCAGGGGTCAGAATTCACCATTGATGCTGAAACCTCCAGGGATACATGGCCCAGATCCACCGCAGATGCTGGACCCAACACTAATGCTGGGACCTAAAATTCCAGAGGATGCTGTAACCGCTGGGGATGCAGGGACCTGATTTCGCTGTTGAGGCTAGAACCAACGGGGATCCAGAGACTGTAAAAATACTATAGCCTAATAAATCCAGAGTCTGTGTGTGTTTATGCTTGTGTGCTAGGCCCGATGGGACTGCAGGGGTCTGAATTCACAGTGGATGCTGAAACCTTCTGGGGATACATGGACCTGGAACCACCTGGAACAACACGAATGCTGGGACCTAAAATCGCAGGGGATGCTGAAACCACTAGAGATGCAAGGACCTGATATCGCTGTTGAGGCTAGAACCGATGGGGTTCAGGAAATGTAAAATTACTGCAGCCTAGTTCGGATGAATACCCTTCTTTCTTTTACTTTTCCAGTTTCCTTTTTCCCTGTCTTTATCGTTCTGTGTTCTTCTGCTTCTCTTTTCCTTTCTTTCTTTTGCAACAATGAATCGTCTGATGCCTTTTACCATATGGGTATACTATTCTCTTTTGTTGAGGCTTAAGTTTATACCAATCACAGGAACATGTATGTTAAAGTCTGTTTTGCTTTCGGTTACTATCTAAAAAGTTTTTTTGTATCACCATACTGTATGTGTTTTTCCATGATTCTCTTTGTTCTATGACAAATACTGAAAATAAAGAATTCATCGGGAAAAAAAATACTGCACCTATTAAATACAGTGTGTGTGTGTGTGTGTGTGTGTGTGTGTGTGTGTGTGTGTGTGTGTGTGTGTGTGTGTGTGTATGAATACTTGTTTGCTCGGCCCAATGGGACTACAGGGGCCTGAATTCTCAGTGGATGCTGAAACCTCCAGGGATACATGGACCTGCAACCACCAGAGATGCTGGAATTAACACTAATGCTGGGACCTAACCGCTGAAGTCGCAGGAACCTGATGAGGATGCAGGGACCTGATATCGCTGTTGAGGCTTGCGACCAATGGGGATCCAGGGACTGTAAAAATACTGCGGCCTATAAATCCTGTGTGTGTTTGTGAATGCTTGTGTGCTAGGCCCAATAGGACTGCAGGGGTTTGAATTCACCGTTGATGCCAAAACCTCCGGGGATGCATGGACCCGGATCCACTGCAGATGCTGGAACCAACACGAATGCTGGGACCTTAAATAGCAGGGGATGCTGGAACCGCTGGGCATGCAGGGATCTGATATTGCTGTTGAGGCTAGAACCACCGGGGATCCAGGGACTGCCAAAAATTTGCAGCCTAGTATATTGACCTGAGTGTGTTTGTGAGCGCTTGTGTGTTAAGAATTTTATACTGTATGCTCTAACGGAGCAGGGACTAGTGTGAATGACATACTCTTGGTACAGCATTGTATAAATTGGTGTCGGAAATGCTATTTGTGATTATACTATTGCTCCCTTTGTTGTAGGTTTGGATTAGTCAGCAAAAATTCTATCTTTTTAGTGTGAATGTATCATGCCAACAGGGACAGGTGCAATGAAATATGTATGCAACAAACTCCATATGAATATGTGGGTGTGTGTGTGTCAGATAGTGTTAGTAAATTTAGACTGTAAGTTCCTATGGGGCAGGGACTAATATGGATGACTTGTGTACAGCACTGCATTTTTGTGACACAATATAATGAAATAATTTTAATAAATATGCATGTATATTGGGAACATATTATCACGTCTCTAAATTTTTCAGGTGGGCCTTCTCCATGGTTGAAAATGTGAGTTGGAAGACCAAAGCAAATTTCATCTCTGGACTTCTGTGAGGTCATCTCTGCTAAACAGCTTATACTGAAGATACAGCAGAACCGCAGGAGTAGAAGACACAAGACAGGTAATTAATATTATTATTAATTACTGATAATTCTCAGGCTAGACATAAGTTCTAGACCTGTAGAGGCGTGATATTATATTCCTGATGTACATGTATATTTATAAAATATGTATGTTTGTTGTAGACTCTTTTCCTTACAGTATTTTCAGAATTTGATAAGTTTAGGTCCTCCTACCATTGTATGGGGAGGGCGGGCCAGATGGGGTGTGAACTGTGAGCAGGAGATATCTGTGATATCTCCTGCATTACCCTTTTAATGAATGGCTACGATATTTGTTTTCTAGAAAAGTAGGTGAAACTATTAATTTTCACCTACTTTTGTTGAAATTAAGTGTAAATAATAGACTTAGTGACGCAGATGCTGGGACCACTGTGGATGCTGGGACCTGGAACCGTAGGAGATGCTGGGATCACTGGAGATGCAGCAACCTATTGCCATGGATGTTGGAACCGTTGAGGATGCAGGGACCTGGAATCATCATGGATACTGGGACTGCTAGGGATGCAGGGACATTAAATTGCCATGGATGCGGAAACTGCTGGGAATGCAGGAACTGCAAACAACTGTGGCTTAGTAAATCTACCTGAGCGTGTGTGTGAAAGCTTGTGTGTTAGGCGGTCCTAATTCTTCAGTGTTAGGTCTGATGGGGATGCAAGACCCTACAATCATTGTAGTTGCTGGAATTACTGAGGATCCAGGGACTGCAAGAAACTATGGCTTGGAAAATCCAGTGTGTGTGTGTGTGTGTGTGTGTGTGTGTGTGTGTGTGTGTGTGTGTGTGTGTGTGTGTATGAATGCTTGTGTGTTATGCCCTATTTGCTTGTGTTGTGTGTTAGGAATGCATGGGTCTGAATTCACCGTGGATGCTGAAACTGCCAAGGATGCAGGGACCCGGATCCACCGCAGATGCTGGAACCAACACAAATGCTGGGACCTAAGATTGCTGGGGATGCTGGAACTGCTAGAGATACAAGGACCTGATATTGCTGATGAGGCTAGAACTGATGGGGTCCAGGAACTGTAAAAATACTGCGGCCTAGTACGGATGAATACCCTTCTTTCTTTTTACTCTAACCTTTCTTTTTCCTTTTTCCCTATCTTCTTTCTTTCTGTGGTCTTCTGCTTCTCTTTTCCTTTCTTTTTTTTGCAACAATAAATCGTCTGATGCCTTTTACCACATGGGTATACTATTTTCTGTTGTTGAGGCTTAAGTTTATACCGATCACAGGAACATGTATGTTATAATCTGTTTTGCTTTCGGTTACTATCTAAAGATTTTTTGTATCACCATACTATATGTGTTTTACCATGATTCTTTTTGTTCTGTCACAAATACTGAAAATAAAGAATTTCTAAAAAAAAAAAAAATACTGCAGCCTAGTAAATCCACTGTGTGTGTGTGTGTGTGTGTGTGTGTGTGTGTGTGTGTGTGTGTGTGTGTGTGTGTGTGAATACTTGTTTTCCCAGCCCAATGGGACTGCAGGGGCCTGAATTCTCAGTGGATGCTGACACCTCCAGGGATACATGGACCTGAAACCACCGGAGATGCTGGAATTAACACTAATCCTGGGACCTAACTGCTAGGGTCACAGGAACTGATGGGGATGCAGGGACCTGATATCGTCATTGAGGCTGCAACCGACGGTGTTTCAGGGACTGTAAAAATACTGCGGCCTAGTAAATCCTGTGTGTGTTTGTGAATGCTTGTGTGCTAGGCTCAATGGGACTGCAGGGATCTGAATTCACCGTGGATGCTGAAACCTCCGGGGATACATGGACCTGTAACCACCGCAGATGCTGGATCAAACACGAATGCTGGGACCTAACCGCTGGAGTCGCAGGAACCTGATGGGGATGCAGGGACCTGATATCGCTGTTGAGGCTGGAACCGACAGGGATCCAGGGACTGTAAAAATGCTGTGGCCTATTAAATCCTGTGTGTGTTTGTGAATGCTTTTGTGCTAGGCCTAATGGGACTGCAGGGGTCAGAATTCACCATTGATGCTGAAACCTCCAGGGATACATGGCCCAGATCCACCGCAGATGCTGGACCCAACACTAATGCTGGGACCTAAAATTCCAGGGGATGCTGTAACCGCTGGGGATGCAGGGACCTGATATCGCTGTTGAGGCTAGAACCAACGGGGATCCAGAGACTGTAAAAATACTATAGCCTAGTAAATCCAGAGTCTATGTGTGTTTATGCTTGTGTGCTAGGCCCGATGGGACTGCAGGGGTCTGAATTCACAGTGGATGCTGAAACCTTCTGGGGATACATGGACCTGGAACCACCTGGAACAACACGAATGCTGGGACCTAAAATCGCAGGGGATGCTGGAACCACTAGAGATGCAAGGACCTGATATCGCTGTTGAGGCTAGAACCGATGGGGTTCAGGAACTGTAAAATTACTGCGGCCTAGTTCGAATGAATACCCTTCTTTCTTTTACTCTACTCTTCCTTTTTCCTTTTTCCCTGTCTTTATCGTTCTGTGTTCTTCTGCTTCTCTTTTCCTTTCTTTCTTTTGGAACAATGAATTGTCTGATGCCTTTTACCATATGGGTATACTATTTTCTTTTGTTGAGGCTTAAGTTTATACCAATCACAGGAACATGTATGTTAAAGTCTGTTTTGCTTTCGGTTACTATCTAAAAAGATTTTTTGTATCACCATACTGTATGTGTTTTTCCATGATTCATTTTGTTCTATGACAAATACTGAAAATAAAGAATTTATCTAAAAAAAAAATACTGCACCTAGTAAATCCAGTGTGTGTGTGTGTGTGTGTGTGTGTGTGTGTGTGTGTGTGTGTGTGTGTGTGTGTGTGTGAGTTTGTGTGTGTGTGTGTGTGTGGTGTGTGTGTGTGTGTGTGTGTGTGTGTGTGTGTGTGTGTGTGTGTGTGTGTGTGTGTATGAATACTTGTTTGCTCGGCCCAATGGGACTACAGGGGCCTGAATTCTCAGTGGATGCTGAAACCTCCAGGGATACATGGACCTGGAACCACCAGAGATGCTGGAATTAACACTAATGCTGGGACCTAACCGCTGGAGTCGCAGGAACCTGATGGGGATGCAGGGACCTGATATCGCTGTTGAGGCTTGCGACCAATGGGGATCCAGGGACTGTAAAAATACTGCGGCCTAGTAAATCCTGTGTGTGTTTGTGAATGCTTGTGTGCTAGACCCAATAGGACTGCAGGGGTTTGAATTCACCGTTGATGCCAAAACCTCCGGGGATGCATGGACCCAGATCCACTGCAGATGCTGGAACTAACACGAATGCTGGGACCTAAAATAGCAGGGGATGCTGGAACCGCTGGGCATGCAGGGATCTGATATTGCTGTTGAGGCTAGAACCACCGGGGATCCAGGGACTGCCAAAAATTTGCAGCCTAGTATATTGACCTGAGTGTGTTTGTGAGCGCTTGTGTGTTAAGAATTTTATACTGTATGCTCTAACGGAGCAGGGACTAGTGTGAATGACATACTCTTGGTACAGCATTGTATAAATTGGTGTCGGAAATGCTATTTGTGATTATACTATTGCTCCCTTTATTGTAGGTTTGGATTAGTCAGCAAAAATTCTATCTTTTTAGTGTGAATGTATCATGCCAACAGGGACAGGTGCAATGAAATATGTATGCAACAAACTCCATATGAATATGTGGGTGTGTGTGTGTCAGATAGTGTTAGTAAATTTAGACTGTAAGTTCCTATGGGGCAGGGACTAATATGGATGACTTGTGTACAGCACTGCATTTTTGTGACACAATATAATGAAATAATTTTAATAAATATGCATGTATATTGGGAACATATTATCACGTCTCTAAATTTTTCAGGTGGGCCTTCTCCATGGTTGAAAATGTGAGTTGGAAGACCAAAGCAAATTTCATCTCTGGACTTCTGTGAGGTCATCTCTGCTAAACAGCTTATACTGAAGATACAGCAGAACCGCAGGAGTAGAAGACACAAGACAGGTAATTAATATTATTATTAATTACTGATAATTCTCAGGCTAAACATAAGTTCTAGACCTGTAGAGGCGTGATAATATATTCCTGATGTACATGTATATTTATAAAATATGTATGTTTGTTGTAGACTCTTTTCCTTACAGTATTTTCAGAATTTGATAAGTTTAGGTCCTCCTACTATTGTATGGGGAGGGCGGGCCAGATGGGGAGTGAACTGTGAGCAGGAGATATCTGTGATATCTACTGCATTACCCTTTTAATGAATGGCTACGATATTTGTTTTCTAGAAAAGTAGGTGAAACTATTAATTTTCACCTACTTTTGTTGAAATTAAGTGTAAATAATAGACTTAGTGACGCAGATGCTGGGACCACTGTGGATGCTGGGACCTGGAACCGTAGGAGATGCTGGTATCACTGGAGATGCAGCAACCTATTGCCATGGATGTTGGAACCGTTGAGGATGCAGGGACCTGGAATCATCATGGATACTGGGACTGCTAGGGATGCAGGGACATTAAATTGGCATGGATGCGGAAACTGCTGGGAATGCAGGAACTGCAAACAACTGTGGCTTAGTAAATCTACCTGAGCGTGTGTGTGAAAGCTTGTGTGTTAGGCGGTCCTAATTCTTCAGTGTTGGGGCTGATGGGGATGCAAGACCCTACAATCATTGTAGTTGCTGGAATTACTGAGGATCCAGGGACTGCAAGAAACTATGGCTTGGAAAATCCAGTGTGTGTGTGTGTGTATGAATGCTTGTGTGTTAGGCCCTATTTGCTTGTGTTGTGTGTTAGGAATGCATGGGTCTGAATTCACTGTGGATGCTGAAACTGCCAAGGATACAGGGACCCGGATCCACCGCAGATGCTGGAACCAACACAAATGCTGGGACCTAAGATTGCTGGGGATGCTGGAACTGCTAGAGATGCAAGGACCTGATATTGCTGATGAGGCTAGAACTGATGGGGTCCAGGAACTGTAAAAATACTGCGGCCTAGTACGGATGAATACCCTTCTTTCTTTTTACTCTAACCTTTCTTTTTCCTTTTTCCCTATCTTCTTTCTTTCTGTGGTCTTCTGCTTCTCTTTTCCTTTCTTTCTTTTGGAACAATGAATCGTCTGATGCCTTTTACCATATGGGTATACTATTTTCTTTTGTTGAGGCTTAAGTTTATACCAATCACAGGAACATGTATGTTAAAGTCTGTTTTGCTTTCGGTTACTATCTAAAAAGATTTTTTGTATCACCATACTGTATGTGTTTTTCCATGATTCTTTTTGTTCTATGACAAATACTGAAAATAAAGAATTTATCTAAAAAAAAAATACTGCACCTAGTAAATCCACTGTGTGTGTGTGTATGTGTGTGTGTGTGTGTGTGTGTGTGTGTGTGTGTGTGTGTGTGTGTGTGAGTTTGTGTGTGTGTGAGTTTGTGTGTGTGTGTGTGTGTGTGTGTGTGTGTGTGTGTGTGTGTGTGTGAATACTTGTTTGCTCGGCCCAATGGGACTACAGGGGCCTGAATTCTCAGTGGATGCTGAAACCTCCAGGGATACATGGACCTGGAACCACCAGAGATGCTGGAATTAACACTAATGCTGGGACCTAACCGCTGGAGTCGCAGGAACCTGATGGGGATGCAGGGACCTGATATCGCTGTTGAGGCTTGCAACCAATGGGGATCCAGGGACAGTAAAAATACTGCGGCCTAGTAAATCCCGTGTGTGTTTGTGAATGCTTGTGTGCTAGGCCCAATAGGACTGCAGGGTTTTGAATTCACCGTTGATGCCAAAACCTCTGTGGATGCATGGACCTGGATCCACTGCAGATGCTGGAACCAACACGAATGCTGGGACCTAAAATAGCAGGGGATGCTGGAACCGCTGGGCATGCAGGGATCTGATATTGCTGTTGAGGCTAGAACCACCGGGGATCCAGGGACTGCCAAAAATTTGCAGCCTAGTATATTGACCTGAGTGTGTTTGTGAGCGCTTGTGTGTTAAGAATTTTATACTGTATGCTCTAACGGAGCAGGGACTAGTGTGAATGACATACTCTTGGTACAGCATGTATAAATTGGTGTCGGAAATGCTATTTGTGATTATACTATTGCTCCCTTTATTGTAGGTTTGGATTAGTCAGCAAAAATTCTATCTTTTTAGTGTGAATGTATCATGCCAACAGGGACAGGTGCAATGAAATATGTATGCAACAAACTCCATATGAATATGTGTGTGTGTGTGTGTGTGTGTGTGTGTGTGTGTGTGTGTGTGTGTGTGTGTGTGTGTGTCAGATAGTGTTAGTAAATTTAGACTGTAAGTTCCTATGGGGCAGGGACTAATATGGATGACTTGTGTACAGCACTGCATTTTTGTGACACAATATAATGAAATAATTTTAATAAATATGCATGTATATTGGGAACATATTATCACGTCTCTAAATTTTTCAGGTGGGCCTTCTCCATGGTTGAAAATGTGAGTTGGAAGACCAAAGCAAATTTCATCTCTGGACTTCTGTGAGGTCATCTCTGCTAAACAGCTTATACTGAAGATACAGCAGAACCGCAGGAGTAGAAGACACAAGACAGGTAATTAATATTATTATTAATTACTGATAATTCTCAGGCTAGACATAAGTTCTAGACCTGTAGAGGCGTGATAATATATTCCTGATGTACATGTATATTTATAAAATATGTATGTTTGTTGTAGACTCTTTTCCTTACAGTATTTTCAGAATTTGATAAGTTTAGGTCCTCCTACTATTGTATGGGGAGGGCGGGCCAGATGGGGAGTGAACTGTGAGCAGGAGATATCTGTGATATCTACTGCATTACCCTTTTAATGAATGGCTACGATATTTGTTTTCTAGAAAAGTAGGTGAAACTATTAATTTTCACCTACTTTTGTTGAAATTAAGTGTAAATAATAGACTTAGTGACGCAGATGCTGGGACCACTGTGGATGCTGGGACCTGGAACCGTAGGAGATGCTGGTATCACTGGAGATGCAGCAACCTATTGCCATGGATGTTGGAACCGTTGAGGATGCAGGGACCTGGAATCATCATGGATACTGGGACTGCTAGGGATGCAGGGACATTAAATTGGCATGGATGCGGAAACTGCTGGGAATGCAGGAACTGCAAACAACTGTGGCTTAGTAAATCTACCTGAGCGTGTGTGTGAAAGCTTGTGTGTTAGGCGGTCCTAATTCTTCAGTGTTGGGGCTGATGGGGATGCAAGACCCTACAATCATTGTAGTTGCTGGAATTACTGAGGATCCAGGGACTGCAAGAAACTATGGCTTGGAAAATCCAGTGTGTGTGTGTGTGTGTATGAATGCTTGTGTGTTAGGCCCTATTTGCTTGTGTTGTGTGTTAGGAATGCATGGGTCTGAATTCACTGTGGATGCTGAAACTGCCAAGGATACAGGGACCCGGATCCACCGCAGATGCTGGAACCAACACAAATGCTGGGACCTAAGATTGCTGGGGATGCTGGAACTGCTAGAGATGCAAGGACCTGATATTGCTGATGAGGCTAGAACTGATGGGGTCCAGGAACTGTAAAAATACTGCGGCCTAGTACGGATGAATACCCTTCTTTCTTTTTACTCTAACCTTTCTTTTTCCTTTTTCCCTATCTTCTTTCTTTCTGTGGTCTTCTGCTTCTCTTTTCCTTTCTTTCTTTTGCAACAATGAATCGTCTGATGCCTTTTACCACATGGGTATACTATTTTCTGTTGTTAAGGCTTAAGTTTATACCGTTCACAGGAACATGTATGTTAAAATCTGTTTTGCTTTCGGTTACTATCTAAAGATTTTTTGTATCACCATACTATATGTGTTTTACCATGATTCTTTTTGTTCTGTCACAAATACTGAAAATAAAGAATTTCTAAAAAATAAATAAATACTGCACCTAGTAAATCCACTGTGTGTGTGTGTGTGTGTGTGTGTGTGTGTGTGTGTGTGTGTGTGTGTGTGTGTGTGTGTGTGTGTGTGTGTGTGTGTGTGAATACTTGTTTTCCCAGCCCAATGGGACTGCAGGGGCCTGAATTCTCAGTGGATGCTGACACCTCCAGGGATACATGGACCTGAAACCACCGGAGATGCTTGAATTAACACTAATCCTGGGACCTAACTGCTAGGGTCACAGGAACTGATGGGGATGGAACCCCCACACCTACCGCTGGAAGATCGGTAGGGGGCCCAGTGCATTGCTGTGCCCAGGGGCCTACATTGCTGTTAAGACGGCCCTGGATGCAGGGACCTGATATCGTCATTGAGGCTGCAACCGACGGTGTTTCAGGGACTGTAAAAATACTGCGGCCTAGTAAATCCTGTGTGTGTTTGTGAATGCTTGTGTGCTAGGCTCAATGGGACCGCAGGGATCTGAATTCACCGTGGATGCTGAAACCTCCGGGGATACATGGACCTGGAACCACCGCAGATGCTGGAACCAACACGAATGCTGGGACCTAACCGCTGGAGTCGCAGGAACCTGATGGGGATGCAGGGACCTGATATCGCTGTTGAGGCTGGAACCGACAGGGATCCAGGGACTGTAAAAATGCTGTGGCCTATTAAATCCTGTGTGTGTTTGTGAATGCTTTTGTGCTAGGCCCAATGGGACTGCAGGGGTCAGAATTCCCCATTGATGCTGAAACCTCCAGGGATACATGGCCCAGATCCACCGCAGATGCTGGACCCAACACTAATGCTGGGACCTAAAATTCCAGGGGATGCTGTAACCGCTGGGGATGCAGGGACCTGATATCGCTGTTGAGGCTAGAACCAACAGGGATCCAGAGACTGTAAAAATACTATAGCCTAGTAAATCCAGAGTCTGTGTGTGTTTATGCTTGTGTGCTAGGCCCGATGGGACTGCAGGGGTCTGAATTCACAGTGGATGCTGAAACCTTCTGGGGATACATGGACCTGGAACCACCTGGAACAACACGAATGCTGGGACCTAAAATCGCAGGGGATGCTGGAACCACTAGAGATGCAAGGACCTGATATCGCTGTTGAGGCTAGAACCGATGGGGTTCAGGAACTGTAAAATTACTGCTGCCTAGTTCGGATGAATACCCTTCTTTCTTTTACTCTACTCTTCCTTTTTCCTTTTTCCCTGTCTTTATCGTTCTGTGTTCTTCTGCTTCTCTTTTCCTTTCTTTCTTTTGGAACAATGAATCGTCTGATGCCTTTTACCATATGGGTATACTATTTTCTTTTGTTGAGGCTTAAGTTTATACCAATCACAGGAACATGTATGTTAAAGTCTGTTTTGCTTTCGGTTACTATCTAAAAAGATTTTTTGTATCACCATTAGAGATGAGCGGGTTCGGTTTCTTTGAATCCGAACCCGCACGAACTTCACTTTTTTTTTCACGGGTCCGAGCGACTCGGATCTTCCCGCCTTGCTCGGTTAACCCGAGCGCGCCCGAACGTCATCATGACGCTGTCGGATTCTCGCGAGACTCGGATTCTATATAAGGAGCCGCGCGTCGCCGCCATTTTCACACGTGCATTGAGATTGATAGGGAGAGGACGTGGCTGGCGTCCTCTCCATTTAGATTAGATTTAGAAGAGAGAGAGAGAGAGAGATTGCTGTGATACTGTAGATTAGAAGAGAGTGCAGACAGAGTTTAGTGACTGACGACCACAGTGACCAGTGACCACCAGAGACAGTGCAGTTGTTTGTTTTATTTAATATATCCGTTCTCTGCCTGAAAAAAACGATACACAGTCACACAGTGACTCAGTCTGTGTGCACTGCTCAGCCCAGTGTGCTGCACATCAATGTATTGTATATAAAGCTTATAATTGTGGGGGAGACTGGGGAGCACTGCAGGTTGTTATAGCAGGAGCCAGGAGTACATGATAAATAATATTATATTAAAATTAAACAGTGCACACTTTTGCTGCAGGAGTGCCACTGCCAGTGTGACTAGTGGTGACCAGTGCCTGACCACCAGTATATTAGTAGTATTGTATACTATCTCTTTATCAACCAGTCTATATTAGCAGCAGACACAGTACAGTGCGGTAGTTCACGGCTGTGGCTACCTCTGTGTCGGCACTCGGCAGGCAGTCCGTCCATCCATAATTGTATTATAATATATACCACCTAACCGTGGTTTTTTTTTCATTCTTTATACCGTCGTCATACTAGTTGTTACGAGTATACTACTATCTCTTTATCAACCAGTGTACAGTGCGGTAGTTCACGGCTGTGGCTACCTCTGTGTCGGCACTCGGCAGGCAGTCCGTCCAACCATAATTGTATTATATACCACCTAACCGTGGTTTTTTTTTCATTCTTTATACCGTCGTCATACTAGTTGTTACGAGTATACTACTATCTCTTTATCAACCAGTGTACAGTGCGGTAGTTCACGGCTGTGGCTACCTCTGTGTCGGCACTCGGCAGGCAGTCCGTCCATCCATAATTGTATTATAATATATACCACCTAACCGTGGTTTTTTTTTCATTCTTTATACCGTCGTCATACTAGTTGTTACGAGTATACTACTATCTCTTTATCAACCAGTGTACAGTGCGGTAGTTCACGGCTGTGGCTACCTCTGTGTCGGCACTCGGCAGGCAGTCCGTCCAACCATAATTGTATTATAATATATACCACCTAACCGTGGTTTTTTTTTCATTCTTTATACCGTCGTCATACTAGTTGTTACGAGTATACTACTATCTCTTTATCAACCAGTGTACAGTGCGGTAGTTCACGGCTGTGGCTACCTCTGTGTCGGCACTCGGCAGGCAGTCCGTCCAACCATAATTGTATTATATACCACCTAACCGTGGTTTTTTTTTCATTCTTTATACCGTCGTCATACTAGTTGTTACGAGTATACTACTATCTCTTTATCAACCAGTGTACAGTGCGGTAGTTCACGGCTGTGGCTACCTCTGTGTCGGCACTCGGCAGGCAGTCCGTCCAACCATAATTGTATTATAATATATACCACCTAACTGTGGTTTTTTTTTCATTCTTTATACCGTCGTCATACTAGTTGTTACGAGTATACTACTATCTCTTTATCAACCAGTGTACAGTGCGGTAGTTCACGGCTGTGGCTACCTCTGTGTCGGCACTCGGCAGGCAGTCCGTCCATCCATAATTGTATTATAATATATACCACCTAACCGTGGTTTTTTTTTCATTCTTTATACCGTCGTCATACTAGTTGTTACGAGTATACTACTATCTCTTTATCAACCAGTGTACAGTGCGGTAGTTCACGGCTGTGGCTACCTCTGTGTCGGCACTCGGCAGGCAGTCCGTCCAACCATAATTGTATTATAATATATACCACCTAACCGTGGTTTTTTTTTCATTCTTTATACCGTCGTCATACTAGTTGTTACGAGTATACTACTATCTCTTTATCAACCAGTGTACAGTGCGGTAGTTCACGGCTGTGGCTACCTCTGTGTCGGCACTTGGCAGGCAGTCCGTCCAACCATAATTGTATTATAATATATACCACCTAACCGTGGTTTTTTTTTCATTCTTTATACCGTCGTCATACTAGTTGTTACGAGTATACTACTATCTCTTTATCAACCAGTGTACAGTGCGGTAGTTCACGGCTGTGGCTACCTCTGTGTCGGCACTCGGCAGGCAGTCCGTCCAACCATAATTGTATTATAATATATACCACCTAACCGTGGTTTTTTTTTCATTCTTTATACCGTCGTCATACTAGTTGTTACGAGTATACTACTATCTCTTTATCAACCAGTGTACAGTGCGGTAGTTCACGGCTGTGGCTACCTCTGTGTCGGCACTCGGCAGGCAGTCCGTCCAACCATAATTGTATTATAATATATACCACCTAACCGTGGTTTTTTTTTCATTCTTTATACCGTCGTCATACTAGTTGTTACGAGTATACTACTATCTCTTTATCAACCAGTGTACAGTGCGGTAGTTCACGGCTGTGGCTACCTCTGTGTCGGCACTCGGCAGGCAGTCCGTCCATCCATAATTGTATTATATACCACCTAACCGTGGTTTTTTTATACCACCTAACCGTGGCAGTCCGTCCATAATTGTATACTAGTATCCAATCCATCCATCTCCATTGTTTACCTGAGGTGCCTTTTAGTTCTGCCTATAAAATATGGAGAACAAAAAAGTTGAGGTTCCAAAATTAGGGAAAGATCAAGATCCACTTCCACCTCGTGCTGAAGCTGCTGCCACTAGTCATGGCCGAGACGATGAAATGCCAGCAACGTCGTCTGCCAAGGCCGATGCCCAATGTCATAGTACAGAGCATGTCAAATCCAAAACACCAAATATCAGAAAAAAAAGGACTCCAAAACCTAAAATAAAATTGTCGGAGGAGAAGCGTAAACTTGCCAATATGCCATTTACCACACGGAGTGGCAAGGAACGGCTGAGGCCCTGGCCTATGTTCATGGCTAGTGGTTCAGCTTCACATGAGGATGGAAGCACTCAGCCTCTCGCTAGAAAACTGAAAAGACTCAAGCTGGCAAAAGCACCGCAAAGAACTGTGCGTTCTTTGAAATCCCAAATCCACAAGGAGAGTCCAATTGTGTCGTTTGCGATGCCTGACCTTCCCAACACTGGACGTGAAGAGCATGCGCCTTCCACTATTTGCATGCCCCCTGCAAGTGCTGGAAGGAGCACCCGCAGTCCAGTTCCTGATAGTCAGATTGAAGATGTCAGTGTTGAAGTACACCAGGATGAGGAGGATATGGGTGTTGCTGGCGCTGGGGAGGAAATTGACCAGGAGGATTCTGATGGTGAGGTGGTTTGTTTAAGTCAGGCACCCGGGGAGACACCTGTTGTCCGTGGGAGGAATATGGCCGTTGACATGCCAGGTGAAAATACCAAAAAAATCAGCTCTTCGGTGTGGAGGTATTTCACCACAAATGCGGACAACAGGTGTCAAGCCGTGTGTTCCCTTTGTCAAGCTGTAATAAGTAGGGGTAAGGACGTTAACCACCTCGGAACATCCTCCCTTATACGTCACCTGCAGCGCATTCATAATAAGTCAGTGACAAGTTCAAAAACTTTGGGTGACAGCGGAAGCAGTCCACTGACCAGTAAATCCCTTCCTCTTGTAACCAAGCTCACGCAAACCACCCCACCAACTCCCTCAGTGTCAATTTCCTCCTTCCCCAGGAATGCCAATAGTCCTGCAGGCCATGTCACTGGCAAGTCTGACGAGTCCTCTCCTGCCTGGGATTCCTCCGATGCATCCTTGCGTGTAACGCCTACTGCTGCTGGCGCTGCTGTTGTTGCCGCTGGGAGTCGATGGTCATCCCAGAGGGGAAGTCGTAAGCCCACTTGTACTACTTCCAGTAAGCAATTGACTGTTCAACAGTCCTTTGCGAGGAAGATGAAATATCACAGCAGTCATCCTACTGCAAAGCGGATAACTGAGTCCTTGACAACTATGTTGGTGTTAGACGTGCGTCCGGTATCCGCCGTTAGTTCACAGGGAACTAGACAATTTATTGAGGCAGTGTGCCCCCGTTACCAAATACCATCTAGGTTCCACTTCTCTAGGCAGGCGATACCGAGAATGTACACGGACGTCAGAAAAAGACTCACCAGTGTCCTAAAAAATGCAGTTGTACCCAATGTCCACTTAACCACGGACATGTGGACAAGTGGAGCAGGGCAGGGTCAGGACTATATGACTGTGACAGCCCACTGGGTAGATGTATGGACTCCCGCCGCAAGAACAGCAGCGGCGGCACCAGTAGCAGCATCTCGCAAACGCCAACTCTTTCCTAGGCAGGCTACGCTTTGTATCACCGCTTTCCAGAATACGCACACAGCTGAAAACCTCTTACGGCAACTGAGGAAGATCATCGCGGAATGGCTTACCCCAATTGGACTCTCCTGTGGATTTGTGGCATCGGACAACGCCAGCAATATTGTGTGTGCATTAAATATGGGCAAATTCCAGCACGTCCCATGTTTTGCACATACCTTGAATTTGGTGGTGCAGAATTTTTTAAAAAACGACAGGGGCGTGCAAGAGATGCTGTCGGTGGCCAGAAAAATTGCGGGACACTTTCGGCGTACAGGCACCACGTACAGAAGACTGGAGCACCACCAAAAACTACTGAACCTGCCCTGCCATCATCTGAAGCAAGAAGTGGTAACGAGGTGGAATTCAACCCTCTATATGCTTCAGAGGTTGGAGGAGCAGCAAAAGGCCATTCAAGCCTATACAATTGAGCACGATATAGGAGATGGAATGCACCTGTCTCAAGTGCAGTGGAGAATGATTTCAACGTTGTGCAAGGTTCTGATGCCCTTTGAACTTGCCACACGTGAAGTCAGTTCAGACACTGCCAGCCTGAGTCAGGTCATTCCCCTCATCAGGCTTTTGCAGAAGAAGCTGGAGGCATTGAAGAAGGAGCTAACACGGAGCGATTCCGCTAGGCATGTGGGACTTGTGGATGCAGCCCTTAATTCGCTTAACAAGGATTCACGGGTGGTCAATCTGTTGAAATCAGAGCACTACATTTTGGCCACCGTGCTCGATCCTAGATTTAAAGCCTACCTTGGATCTCTCTTTCCGGCAGACACAGGTCTGCTGGGGTTGAAAGACCTGCTGGTGACAAAATTGTCAAGTCAAGCGGAACGCGACCTGTCAACATCTCCTCCTTCACATTCTCCCGCAACTGGGGGTGCGAGGAAAAGGCTCAGAATTCCGAGCCCACCCGCTGGCGGTGATGCAGGGCAGTCTGGAGCGACTGCTGATGCTGACATCTGGTCCGGACTGAAGGACCTGACAACGATTACGGACATGTCGTCTACTGTCACTGCATATGATTCTCTCAACATTGATAGAATGGTGGAGGATTATATGAGTGACCGCATCCAAGTAGGCACGTCACACAGTCCGTACTTATACTGGCAGGAAAAAGAGGCAATTTGGAGGCCCTTGCACAAACTGGCTTTATTCTACCTAAGTTGCCCTCCCACAAGTGTGTACTCCGAAAGAGTGTTTAGTGCCGCCGCTCACCTTGTCAGCAATCGGCGTACGAGGTTACATCCAGAAAATGTGGAGAAGATGATGTTCATTAAAATGAATTATAATCAATTCCTCCGCGGAGACATTGACCAGCAGCAATTGCCTCCACAAAGTACACAGGGAGCTGAGATGGTGGATTCCAGTGGGGACGAATTGATAATCTGTGAGGAGGGGGATGAACACGGTGATATATCGGAGGGTGAAGATGAGGTGGACATCTTGCCTCTGTAGAGCCAGTTTGTGCAAGGAGAGATTAATTGCTTCTTTTTTGGGGGGGGTCCAAACCAACCCGTCATATCAGTCACAGTCGTGTGGCAGACCCTGTCACTGAAATGATGGGTTGGTTAAAGTGTGCATGTCCTGTTTTGTTTATACAACATAAGGGTGGGTGGGAGGGGCCAAGGATAATTCCATCTTGCACCTCTTTTTTCTTTTCTTTTTCTTTGCATCATGTGCTGATTGGGGAGGGTTTTTTGGAAGGGACATCCTGCGTGACACTGCAGTGCCACTCCTAGATGGGCCCGGTGTTTGTGTCGGCCACTAGGGTCGCTAATCTTACTCACACAGCTACCTCATTGCGCCTCTTTTTTTCTTTGCGTCATGTGCTGTTTGGGGAGGGTTTTTTGGAAGGGACATCCTGCGTGACACTGCAGTGCCACTCCTAGATGTGCCCGGTGTTTGTGTCGGCCACTAGGGTCGCTAATCTTACTCACACAGCTACCTCATTGCGCCTCTTTTTTTCTTTGCGTCATGTGCTGTTTGGGGAGGGTTTTTTGGAAGGGACATCCTGCGTGACACTGCAGTGCCACTCCTAGATGTGCCCGGTGTTTGTGTCGGCCACTAGGGTCGCTAATCTTACTCACACAGTCAGCTACCTCATTGCGCCTCTTTTTTTCTTTGCATCATGTGCTGTTTGGGGAGGGTTTTTTGGAAGGGCCATCCTGCGTGACACTGCAGTGCCACTCCTAGATGGGCCCGGTGTTTGTGTCGGCCACTAGGGTCGCTAATCTTACTCACACAGCTACCTCATTGCGCCTCTTTTTTTCTTTGCGTCATGTGCTGTTTGGGGAGGGTTTTTTGGAAGGGACATCCTGCGTGACACTGCAGTGCCACTCCTAGATGGGCCCGGTGTTTGTGTCGGCCACTAGGGTCGCTTATCTTACTCACACAGCGACCTCGGTGCAAATTTTAGGACTAAAAATAATATTGTGAGGTGTGAGGTATTCAGAATAGACTGAAAATGAGTGTAAATTATGGTTTTTGAGGTTAATAATACTTTGGGATCAAAATGACCCCCAAATTCTATGATTTAAGCTGTTTTTTAGTGTTTTTGGAAAAAAACACCCGAATCCAAAACACACCCGAATCCGACAAAAATAATTCGGTGAGGTTTTGCCAAAACGCGTTCGAACCCAAAACACGGCCGCGGAACCGAACCCAAAACCAAAACACAAAACCCGAAAAATTTCAGGCGCTCATCTCTAATCACCATACTGTATGTGTTTTTCCATGATTCTTTTTGTTCTATGACAAATACTGAAAATAAAGAATTTATCTAAAAAAAAAATACTGCACCTAGTAAATCCACTGTGTGTGTGTGTGTGTGTGTGTGTGTGTGTGTGTGTGTGTGTGTGTGTGTGTGTGTGTGTGAGTTTGTGTGTGTGTGAGTTTGTGTGTGTGTGTGTGTGTGTGTGTGTGTGTGTGTGTGTGTGTGTGTGTGTGTGTGTGTGTGTGTGTGTGTGAATACTTGTTTGCTCGGCCCAATGGGACTACAGGGGCCTGAATTCTCAGTGGATGCTGAAACCTCCAGGGATACATGGACCTGGAACCACCAGAGATGCTGGAATTAACACTAATGCTGGGACCTAACCGCTGGAGTCGCAGGAACCTGATGGGGATGCAGGGACCTGATATCGCTGTTGAGGCTTGCAACCAATGGGGATCCAGGGACAGTAAAAATACTGCGGCCTAGTAAATCCCGTGTGTGTTTGTGAATGCTTGTGTGCTAGGCCCAATAGGACTGCAGGGTTTTGAATTCACCGTTGATGCCAAAACCTCTGGGGATGCATGGACCTGGATCCACTGCAGATGCTGGAACCAACACGAATGCTGGGACCTAAAATAGCAGGGGATGCTGGAACCGCTGGGCATGCAGGGATCTGATATTGCTGTTGAGGCTAGAACCACCGGGGATCCAGGGACTGCCAAAAATTTGCAGCCTAGTATATTGACCTGAGTGTGTTTGTGAGCCTTTGTGTGTTAAGAATTTTATACTGTATGCTCTAACGGAGCAGGGACTAGTGTGAATGACATACTCTTGGTACAGCATGTATAAATTGGTGTCGGAAATGCTATTTGTGATTATACTATTGCTCCCTTTATTGTAGGTTTGGATTAGTCAGCAAAAATTCTATCTTTTTAGTGTGAATGTATCATGCCAACAGGGACAGGTTCAATGAAATATGTATGCAACAAACTCCATATGAATGTGTGTGTGTGTGTGTGTGTGTGTGTGTGTGTGTGTGTGTGTGTGTGTGTGTGTGTGTGTCAGATAGTGTTAGTAAATTTAGACTGTAAGTTCCTATGGGGCAGGGACTAATATGGATGACTTGTGTACAGCACTGCATTTTTGTGACACAATATAATGAAATAATTTTAATAAATATGCATGTATATTGGGAACATATTATCACGTCTCTAAATTTTTCAGGTGGGCCTTCTCCATGGTTGAAAATGTGAGTTGGAAGACCAAAGCAAATTTCATCTCTGGACTTCTGTGAGGTCATCTCTGCTAAACAGCTTATACTGAAGATACAGCAGAACCGCAGGAGTAAAAGACACAAGACAGGTAATTAATATTATTATTAATTACTGATAATTCTCAGGCTAGACATAAGTTCTAGACCTGTAGAGGCGTGATAATATATTCCTGATGTACATGTATATTTATAAAATATGTATGTTTGTTGTAGACTCTTTTCCTTACAGTATTTTCAGAATTTGATAAGTTTAGGTCCTCCTACCATTGTATGGGGAGGACGGGCCAGATGGGGAGTGAACTGTGAGCAGGAGATATCTGTGATATCTACTGCTTTACCCTTTTAATGAATGGCTACGATATTTGTTTTCTAGAAAAGTAGGTGAAACTATTAATTTTCATCTACTTTTGTTGAAATTAAGTGTAAATAATAGACTTAGTGACGCAGATGCTGGGACCTGGAACCGTAGGAGATGCTGGGATCACTGGAGATGCAGCAACCTATTGCCATGGATGTTGGAACCGTTGAGGATGCAGGAACCTGGAATCATCATGGATACTGGGACTGCTAGGGATGCAGGGACATTAAATTGCCATGGATGCGGAAACTGCTTTGAATGCAGGAACTGCAAACAACTGTGGCTTAGTAAATCTACCTGAGCGTGTGTGTGAAAGCTTGTGTGTTAGGCGGTCCTAATTCTTCAGTGTTAGGGCTGATGGGGATGCAAGACCCTACAATCATTGTAGTTGCTGGAATTACTGAGGATCCAGGGACTGCAAGAAACTATGGCTTGGAAAATCCAGTGTGTGTGTATGTATGAATGCTTGTGTGTTAGGCCCTATTTGCTTGTGTTGTGTGTTTGGAATGCATGGGTCTGAATTCACCGTGGATGCTGAAACTGCCAAGGATACAGGGACCCGGATCCACCGCAGATGCTGGAACCAACACAAATGCTGGGATCTAAGATTGCTGGGGATGCTGGAACTGCTAGAGATGCAAGGACCTGATATTGCTGATGAGGCTAGAACTGATGGGGTCCAGGAACTGTAAAAATACTGCGGCCTAGTACGGATGAATACCCTTCTTTCTTTTTACTCTAACCTTTCTTTTTCCTTTTTCCCTATCTTCTTTCTTTCTGTGGTCTTCTGCTTCTCTTTTCCTTTCTTTCTTTTGCAACAATGAATCGTCTGATGCCTTTTACCACATGGGTATACTATTTTCTGTTGTTAAGGCTTAAGTTTATACCGTTCACAGGAACATGTATGTTAAAATCTGTTTTGCTTTCGGTTACTATCTAAAGATTTTTTGTATCACCATACTATATGTGTTTTACCATGATTCTTTTTGTTCTGTCACAAATACTGAAAATAAAGAATTTCTAAAAATAAATAAATACTGCACCTAGTAAATCCAGTGTGTGTGTGTGTGTGTGTGTGTGTGTGTGTGTGTGTGTGTGTGTGTGTGTGTGTGTGTGTGTGTGTGTGTGTGTGTGTGTGAATACTTGTTTTCCCAGCCCAATGGGACTGCAGGGGCCTGAATTCTCAGTGGATGCTGACACCTCCAGGGATACATGGACCTGAAACCACCGGAGATGCTTGAATTAACACTAATCCTGGGACCTAACTGCTAGGGTCACAGGAAATTATGGGGATGGAACCCCCACACCTACCGCTGGAAGATCGGTAGGGGGCCCAGTGCATTGCTGTGCCCAGGGGCCTACATTGCTGTTAAGACGGCCCTGGATGCAGGGACCTGATATCGTCATTGAGGCTGCAACCGACGGTGTTTCAGGGACTGTAAAAATACTGCGGCCTAGTAAATCCTGTGTGTGTTTGTGAATGCTTGTGTGCTAGGCTCAATGGGACCGCAGGGATCTGAATTCACCGTGGATGCTGAAACCTCCGGGGATACATGGACCTGGAACCACCGCAGATGCTGGAACCAACACGAATGCTGGGACCTAACCGCTGGAGTCGCAGGAACCTGATGGGGATGCAGGGACCTGATATCGCTGTTGAGGCTGGAACCGACAGGGATCCAGGGACTGTAAAAATGCTGTGGCCTATTAAATCCTGTGTGTGTTTGTGAATGCTTTTGTGCTAGGCCCAATGGGACTGCAGGGGTCAGAATTCCCCATTGATGCTGAAACCTCCAGGGATACATGGACCAGATCCACCGCAGATGCTGGACCCAACACTAATGCTGGGACCTAAAATTCCAGGGGATGCTGTAACCCCTGGGGATGCAGGGACCTGATATCGCTGTTGAGGCTAGAACCAACAGGGATCCAGAGACTGTAAAAATACTATAGCCTAGTAAATCCAGAGTCTGTGTGTGTTTATGCTTGTGTGCTAGGCCCGATGGGACTGCAGGGGTCTGAATTCACAGTGGATGCTGAAACCTTCTGGGGATACATGGACCTGGAACCACCTGGAACAACACGAATGCTGGGACCTAAAATCGCAGGGGATGCTGGAACCACTAGAGATGCAAGGACCTGATATCGCTGTTGAGGCTAGAACCGATGGGGTTCAGGAACTGTAAAATTACTGCTGCCTAGTTCGGATGAATACCCTTCTTTCTTTTACTCTACTCTTCCTTTTTCCTTTTTCCCTGTCTTTATCGTTCTGTGTTCTTCTGCTTCTCTTTTCCTTTCTTTCATTTGGAACAATGAATCGTCTGATGCCTTTTACCATATGGGTATACTATTTTCTTTTGTTGAGGCTTAAGTTTATACCAATCACAGGAACATGTATGTTAAAGTCTGTTTTGCTTTCGGTTACTATCTAAAAAGATTTTTTGTATCACCATACTGTATGTGTTTTTCCATGATTCTTTTTGTTCTATGACAAATACTGAAAATAAAGAATTTATCTAAAAAAAAAATACTGCACCTAGTAAATCCACTGTGTGTGTGTGTGTGTGTGTGTGTGTGTGTGTGTGTGTGTGTGTGTGTGTGTGTGTGTGTGTGTGTGTGTGAGTTTGTGTGTGTTTGAGTTTGTGTGTGTGTGTGTGTGTGTGTGTGTGTGTGTGTGTGTGTGTATGAATACTTGTTTGCTCGGCCCAATGGGACTACAGGGGCCTGAATTCTCAGTGGATGCTGAAACCTCCAGGGATACATGGACCTGGAACCACCAGAGATGCTGGAATTAACACTAATGCTGGGACCTAACCGCTGGAGTCGCAGGAACCTGATGGGGATGCAGGGACCTGATATCGCTGTTGAGGCTTGCAACCAATGGGGATCCAGGGACAGTAAAAATACTGCGGCCTAGTAAATCCCGTGTGTGTTTGTGAATGCTTGTGTGCTAGGCCCAATAGGACTGCAGGGTTTTGAATTCACCGTTGATGCCAAAACCTCTGGGGATGCATGGACCTGGATCCACTGCAGATGCTGGAACCAACACGAATGCTGGGACCTAAAATAGCAGGGGATGCTGGAACCGCTGGGCATGCAGGGATCTGATATTGCTGTTGAGGCTAGAACCACCGGGGATCCAGGGACTGCCAAAAATTTGCAGCCTAGTATATTGACCTGAGTGTGTTTGTGAGCGCTTGTGTGTTAAGAATTTTATACTGTATGCTCTAACGGAGCAGGGACTAGTGTGAATGACATACTCTTGGTACAGCATGTATAAATTGGTGTCGGAAATGCTATTTGTGATTATACTATTGCTCCCTTTATTGTAGGTTTGGATTAGTCAGCAAAAATTCTATCTTTTTAGTGTGAATGTATCATGCCAACAGGGACAGGTGCAATGAAATATGTATGCAACAAACTCCATATGAATATGTGTGTGTGTGTGTGTGTGTGTGTGTGTGTGTGTGTGTGTGTGTGTGTGTGTGTGTGTGTGTGTCAGATAGTGTTAGTAAATTTAGACTGTAAGTTCCTATGGGGCAGGGACTAATATGGATGACTTGTGTACAGCACTGCATTTTTGTGACACAATATAATGAAATAATTTTAATAAATATGCATGTATATTGGGAACATATTATCACGTCTCTAAATTTTTCAGGTGGGCCTTCTCCATGGTTGAAAATGTGAGTTGGAAGACCAAAGCAAATTTCATCTCTGGACTTCTGTGAGGTCATCTCTGCTAAACAGCTTATACTGAAGATACAGCAGAACCGCAGGAGTAAAAGACACAAGACAGGTAATTAATATTATTATTAATTACTGATAATTCTCAGGCTAGACATAAGTTCTAGACCTGTAGAGGCGTGATAATATATTCCTGATGTACATGTATATTTATAAAATATGTATGTTTGTTGTAGACTCTTTTCCTTACAGTATTTTCAGAATTTGATAAGTTTAGGTCCTCCTACCATTGTATGGGGAGGGCGGGCCAGATGGGGAGTGAACTGTGAGCAGGAGATATCTGTGATATCTACTGCTTTACCCTTTTAATGAATGGCTACGATATTTGTTTTCTAGAAAAGTAGGTGAAACTATTAATTTTCACCTACTTTTGTTGAAATTAAGTGTAAATAATAGACTTAGTGACGCAGATGCTGGGACCTGGAACCGTAGGAGATGCTGGGATCACTGGAGATGCAGCAACCTATTGCCATGGATGTTGGAACCGTTGAGGATGCAGGGACATGGAATCATCATGGATACTGGGACTGCTAGGGATGCAGGGACATTAAATTGCCATGGATGCGGAAACTGCTGGGAATGCAGGAACTGCAAACAACTGTGGCTTAGTAAATCTACCTGAGCGTGTGTGTGAAAGCTTGTGTGTTAGGCGGTCCTAATTCTTCAGTGTTAGGGCTGATGGGGATGCAAGACCCTACAATCATTGTAGTTGCTGGAATTACTGAGGATCCAGGGACTGCAAGAAACTATGGCTTGGAAAATCCAGTGTGTGTGTGTGTGTGTGTGTGTGTGTGTGTGTGTGTGTATGAATGCTTGTGTGTTAGGCCCTATTTGCTTGTGTTGTGTGTTAGGAATGCATGGGTCTGAATTCACCGTGGATGCTGAAACTGCCAAGGATACAGGGACCCGGATACACCACAGATGCTGGAACTAACACAAATGCTGGGACCTAAGATTGCTGGGGACTGCTAGAGATGCAAGGACCTGATATTGCTGATGAGGCTAGAACTGATGGGGTCCAGGAACTGTAAAAATACTGCGGTCTAGTACGGATGAATACCCTTCTTTCTTTTTACTCTAACCTTTCTTTTTCCTTTTTCCCTATCTTCTTTCTTTCTGTGGTCTTCTGCTTCTCTTTTCCTGTCTTTCTTTTGCAACAATGAATCGTCTGATGCCTTTTACCACATGGGTATACTATTTTCTGTTGTTGAGGCTTAAGTTTATACCGATCACAGGAACATGTAAGTTAAAATCTGTTTTGCTTTCGGTTACTATCTAAAGATTTTTCGTATCACCATACTATATGTGTTTTACCATGATTCTTTTTGTTCTGTCACAAATACTGAAAATAAAGAATTTCTAAAAAAAAAAAATACTGCAGCCTAGTAAATCCAGTGTGTGTGTGTGTGTGTGTGTGTGTGTGTGTGTGTGTGTGTGTGAATACTTGTTTTCCCAGCCCAATGGGACTGCAGGGGCCTGAATTCTCAGTGGATGCTGACACCTCCAGGGATACATGGACCTGAAACCACCGGAGATGCTGGAATTAACATGAATCCTGGGACCTAACTGCTAGGGTCACAGGAACTGATGGGGATGCAGGGACCTGATATTGTCATTGAGGCTGCAACCGACGGTGTTTCAGGGACTGTAAAAATACTGTGACCTAGTAAATCCTGTGTGTGTTTGTGAATGCTTGTGTGCTAGGCTCAATGGGACTGCAGGGATCTGAATTCACCGTGGATGCTGAAACCCCCGGGGATACATGGACCTGGAACCACCGCAGATGCTGGAACCAACACAAATGCTGGGACCTAACCGCTGGAGTCGCAGGAACCTGATGGGGATGCAGGGACCTGATATCGCTGTTGAGGCTGGAACCGACAGGGATCCAGGGACTGTAAAAATGCTGTGGCCTATTAAATCCTGTGTGTGTTTGTGAATGCTTTTGTGCTAGGCCCAATGGGACTGCAGGGGTCAGAATTCACCATTGATGCTGAAACCTCCAGGGATACATGGCCCAGATCCACCGCAGATGCTGGACCCAACACTAATGCTGGGACCTAAAATTCCAGGGGATGCTGTAACCGCTGGGGATGCAGGGACCTGATATCGCTGCTGAGGCTAGAACCAACGGGGATCCAGAGACTGTAAAAATACTATAGCCTAGTAAATCCAGAGTCTGTGTGTGTTTATGCTTGTGTGCTAGGCCCGATGGGACTGCAGGGGTCTGAATTCACTGTGGATGCTGAAGCCTTCTGGGGATACATGGACCTGGAACCACCTGGAACAACACGAATGCTGGGACCTAAAATCGCAGGGGATTCTGGAACCACTAGAGATGCAAGGACCTGATATCGCTGTTGAGTCTAGAACCGATGGGGTTCAGGAACTGTAAAATTACTGCGGCCTAGTTCGGATGAATACCCTTCTTTCTTTAACTCTACTCTTCCTTTTTCCTTTTTCCCTGTTTTTATCGTTCTGTGTTCTTCTGCTTCTCTTTTCCTTTCTTTCTTTTGGAACAATGAATCGTCTGATGCCTTTTACCATATGGGTATACTATTTTCTTTTGTTGAGGCCTAAGTTTATACCAATCACAGGAACATGTATGTTAAAGTCTGTTTTGCTTTCGGTTACTATCTAAAAAGATTTTTTGTATCACCATACTGTATGTGTTTTCCCATGATTCTTTTTGTTCTATGACAAATACTGAAAATAAAGAATTTATCTAAAAAAAAAATACTGCACCTAGTAAATCCACTGTGTGTGTGTGTGTGTGTGTGTGTGTGTGTGTGTGTGTGTGTGTGTGTGTGTGTGTGTGTGTGTGTGTGTGTATGAATACTTGTTTGCTCGGCCCAATGGGACTACAGGGGCCTGAATTCTCAGTGGATGCTGAAACCTCCAGGGATACATGGACCTGGACCCACCAGAGATGCTGGAATTAATACTAATGCTGGGACCTAACCGCTGAAGTCGCAGGAACCTGATGGGGATGCAGGGACCTGATATCGCTGTTGAGGCTTGCGACCAATGGGGATCCAGGGACTGTAAAAATACTGCGGCCTAGTAAATCCCGTGTGTGTTTGTGAATGCTTGTGTGCTAGGCCCAATAGGACTGCAGGGGTTTGAATTCACCGTTGATGCCAAAACCTCCGGGGATGCATGGACCCGGATCCACTACAGATGCTGGAACCAACACGAATGCTGGGACCTAAAATAGCAGGGGATGCTGGAACTGCTGGTCATGCAAGGATCTGATATTGCTGTTGAGGCTAGAACCACCGGGGATCCAGGGACTGCCAAACATTTGCAGCCTAGTATATTGACCTGAGTGTGTTTGTGAGCGCTTGTGTGTTAAGAATTTTATGCTGTATGCTCTAACGGAGCAGGGACTAGTGTGAATGACATACTCTTGGTACAGCATTGTATAAATTGGTGTCGGAAATGCTATTTGTGATTATACTATTGCTCCCTTTATTGTAGGTTTAGATTAGTCAGCAAAAATTCTATCTTTTTAGTGTGAATGTATCATGCCAACAGGGACAGGTGCAATGAAATATGTATCCAACAAACTCCATATGAATATGTGGGTGTGTGTGTGTGTGTGTGTGTGTGTGTGTGTGTGTGTGTGTGTGTGTGTGTGTGTGTGTGTGTGTGTGTGTCAGATAGTGTTAGTAAATTTAGACTGTAAGTTCCTATGGGGCAGGGACTAATATGGATGACTTGTGTACAGCACTGCATTTTTGTGACACAATATAATGAAATAATTTTAATAAATATGCATGTATATTGGGAACATATTATTACGTCTCTAAATTTTTCAGGTGGGCCTTCTCCATGGTTGAAAATGTGAGTTGGAAGACCAAAGCAAATTTCATCTCTGGACTTCTGTGAGGTCATCTCTGCTAAACAGCTTATACTGAAGATACAGCAGAACCGCAGGAGTAGAAGACACAAGACAGGTAATTAATATTATTATTAATTACTGATAATTCTCAGGCTAGACATAAGTTCTAGACCTGTAGAGGCGTGATAATATATTCCTGATGTACATGTATATTTATAAAATATGTATGTTTGTTGTAGACTCTTTTCCTTACAGTATTTTCAGAATTTGATAAGTTTAGGTCCTCTACTATTGTATGGGGAGGGCGGGCCAGATGGGGAGTGAACTGTGAGCAGGAGATATCTGTGATATCTACTGCATTACCCTTTTAATGAATGGCTACGATATTTGTTTTCTAGAAAAGTAGGTGAAACTATTAATTTTCACCTACTTTTGTTGAAATTAAGTGTAAATAATAGACTTAGTGACGCAGATGCTGGGACCACTGTGGATGCTGGGACCTGGAACCGTAGGAGATGCTGAGATCACTGGAGATGCAGCAACCTATTGCCATGGATGTTGGAACCGTTGAGGATGCAGGGACCTGGAATCATCATGGATACTGGGACTGCTAGGGATGCAGGGACATTAAATTGCCATGGATGCGGAAACTGCTGGAAATGCAGGAACTGCAAACAACTGTGGCTTAGTAAATCTACCTGAGCGTGTGTGTGAAAGCTTGTGTGTTAGGCGGTCCTAATTCTTCAGTGTTGGGGCTGATGGGGATGCAAGACCCTATAATCATTGTAGTTGCTGGAATTACTGAGGATCCAGGGACTGCAAGAAACTATGGCTTGGAAAATCCAATGTGTGTGTATGAATGCTTGTGTGTTAGGCCCTATTTGCTTGTGTTGTGTGTTAGGAATGCATGGGTCTGAATTCACCGTGGATGCTGAAACTGCCAAGGATACAGGGACCCGGATCCACCGCAGATGCTGGAACCAACACAAATGCTGGGACCTAAGATTGCTGGGGATGCTGGAACTGCTAGAGATGCAAGGACCTGATATTGCTGATGAGGCTAGAACTGATGGGGTCCAGGAACTGTAAAAATACTGCGGCCTAGTACGGATGAATACGCTTCTTTCTTTTTACTCTAACCTTTCTTTTTCCTTTTTCCCTATCTTCTTTCTTTCTGTGGTCTTCTGCTTCTCTTTTCCTTTCTTTCTTTTGCAACAATGAATCGTCTGATGCCTTTTACCACATGGGTATACTATTTTCTGTTGTTGAGGCTTAAGTTTATACCGATCACAGGAACATGTATGTTAAAATCTGTTTTGCTTTCGGTTACTATCTAAAGATTTTTTGTATCACCATACTATATGTGTTTTACCATGATTCTTTTTGTTCTGTCACAAATACTGAAAATAAAGAATTTCTAAAAACAAAAAAAAACTGCAGCCTAGTAAATCCACTGTGTGTGTGTGTGTGTGTGTGTGTGTGTGTGTGTGTGTGTGTGTGTGTGTGTTGTGTGTGTGTGTGTGTGTGTGTGTGTGTGAATACTTGTTTCCCAGCCCAATGGGACTGCAGGGGCCTGAATTCTCAGTGGATACTGACACCTCCAGGGATACATGGACCTGAAACCACCGGAGATGCTGGAATTAACACTAATCCTGGGACCTAACTGCTAGGGTCACAGGAACTGACGGGGATGCAGGGACCTGATATCATCATTGAGGCTGCAACCGACTGTGTTTCAGGGACTGTAAAAATACTGTGACCTAGTAAATCCTGTGTGTGTTTGTGAATGCTTGTGTGCTAGGCTCAATGGGACTGCAGGGATCTGAATTCACCGTGGATGCTGAAACCACCGGGGATACATGGACCTGGAACCACCGCAGATGCTGGAACCAACACGAATGCTGGGACCTAACCGCTGGAGTCGCAGGAACCTGATGGGGATGCAGGGACCTGATATCGCTGTTGAGGCTGGAACCGACAGGGATCCAGGGACTGTAAAAATGCTGTGGCCTATTAAATCCTGTGTGTGTTTGTGAATGCTTTTGTGCTAGGCCCAATGGGACTGCAGGGGTCAGAATTCCCCATTGATGCTGAAACCTCCAGGGATACATGGCCCAGATCCACCGCAGATGCTGGACCCAACACTAATGCTGGGACCTAAAATTCCAGGGGATGCTGTAACCGCTGGGGATGCAGGGACCTGATATCGCTGTTGAGGCTAGAACCAACGGGGATCCAGAGACTGTAAAAACACTATAGCCTAGTAAATCCAGAGTCTGTGTGTGTTTATGCTTGTGTGCTAGGCCCGATGGGACTGCAGGGGTCTGAATTCACAGTGGATGCTGAAACCTTCTGGGGATACATGGACCTGGAACCACCTGGAACAACACGAACGCTGGGACCTAAAATCGCTGGGGATGCTGGAACCACTAGAGATGCAAGGACCTGATATCGCTGTTGAGGCTAGAACCGATGGGGTTCAGGAACTGTAAAATTACTGCGGCCTAGTTCGGATGAATACCCTTCTTCCTTTTACTCTACTCTTCCTTTTTCCTTTTTCCCTGTCTTTATCGTTCTGTGTTCTTCTGCTTCTCTTTTCCTTTCTTTCTTTTGGAACAATGAATCGTCTGATGCCTTTTACCATATGGGTATACTATTTTCTTTTGTTGAGGCTTAAGTTTATACCAATCACAGGAACATGTATGTTAAAGTCTGTTTTGCTTTCGGTTACTATCTAAAAAGATTTTTTGTATCACCATACTGTATGTGTTTTTCCATGATTCTTTTTGTTCTATGACAAATACTGAAAATAAAGAATTTATCTAAAAAAAAAAAACCTGCACCTAGTAAATCCACTGTGTGTGTGTGTGTGTGTGTGTGTGTGTGTGTGTGTGTGTGTGTGTGTGTGTGTGTGTGTGTGTGTGTGTGTGTGTGAATACTTGTTTGCTCGACCCAATGGTACTACAGGGGCTTGAATTCTCAGTGGATGCTGAAACCTCCAGGGATACATGGACCTGGAACCACCAGAGATGCTGGAATTAACACTAATGCTGGGACCTAACCACTGGAGTCGCAGGAACCAGACGGGGATGCAGGGACCTGATATCGCTAAGGAGGCTTGCGACAAATGGGGATCCAGGGACTGTGAAAATACTGCTGCCTAGTAAATCCCGTGTGTGTGTTTGTGAATGCTTGTGTGCTAGGCCCAATAGGACTGCAGGGGTTTGAATTCACCGTTGATGCCAAAACCTTCGGGGATGCATGGACCCGGATCCACTGCAGATGCTGGAACCAACACGAATGCTGGGACCTAAAATAGCAGGGGATGCTGGAACCGCTGGGCATGCAGGGATCTGATATTGCTGTTGAGGCTAGAACCACCGGGGATCCAGGGACTGCCAAAAATTTGTAGCCTAGTATATTGACCTGAGTGTGTTTGTGAGCGCTTGTGTGTTAAGAATTTTATACTGTATGCTCTAACGGAGCAGGGACTAGTGTGAATGACATACTCTTGGTACACTGCAGCATTGTATAAATTGGTGTCGGAAATGCTATTTGTGATTATACTATTGCTCCCTTTATTGTAGGTTTGGATTAGTCAGCAAAAATTCTATCTTTTTAGTGTGAATGTATCATGCCAACAGGGACAGGTGCAATGAAATATGTATGCAACAAACACCATATGAATATGTGTGTGTGTGTGTGTGTGTGTGTGTGTGTGTGTGTGTGTGTGTGTGTGTGTGTGTGTGTGTGTGTGTGTGTGTGTGTGTGTGTGTGTGTGTGTGTGTGTGTGTGTTAGAGATGAGCGCCTGAAATTTTTCGGGTTTTGTGTTTTGGTTTTGGGTTCGGTTCCGCGGCCGTGTTTTGGGTTCGAACGCGTTTTGGCAAAACCTCACCGAATTTTTTTTGTCGGATTCGGGTGTGTTTTGGATTCGGGTGTTTTTTTCAAAAAACACTAAAAAACAGCTTAAATCATAGAATTTGGGGGTCATTTTGATCCCAAAGTATTATTAACCTCAAAAACCATAATTTACACTCATTTTCAGTCTATTCTGAATACCTCACACCTCACAATATTATTTTTAGTCCTAAAATTTGCACCGAGGTCGCTGTGTGAGTAAGATAAGCGACCCTAGTGGCCGACACAAACACCGGGCCCATCTAGGAGTGGCACTGCAGTGTCACGCAGGATGTCCCTTCCAAAAAACCCTCCCCAAACAGCACATGACGCAAAGAAAAAAAGAGGCGCAATGAGGTAGCTGTGTGAGTAAGATTAGCGACCCTAGTGGCCGACACAAACACCGGGCCCATCTAGGAGTGGCACTGCAGTGTCACGCAGGATGGCCCTTCCAAAAAACCCTCCCCAAACAGCACATGACGCAAAGAAAAAAAGAGGCGCAATGAGGTAGCTGTGTGAGTAAGATTAGCGACCCTAGTGGCCGACACAAACACCGGGCCCATCTAGGAGTGGCACTGCAGTGTCACGCAGGATGTCCCTTCCAAAAAACCCTCCCCAAACAGCACATGACGCAAAGAAAAAAAGAGGCGCAATGAGGTAGCTGTGTGAGTAAGATTAGCGACCCTAGTGGCCGACACAAACACCGGGCCCATCTAGGAGTGGCACTGCAGTGTCACGCAGGATGTCCCTTCCAAAAAACCCTCCCCAAACAGCACATGACGCAAAGAAAAAAAGAGGCGCAATGAGGTAGCTGACTGTGTGAGTAAGATTAGCGACCCTAGTGGCCGACACAAACACCGGGCCCATCTAGGAGTGGCACTGCAGTGTCACGCAGGATGTCCCTTCCAAAAAACCCTCCCCAATCAGCACATGATGCAAAGAACAAGAAAAGAAAAAAGAGGTGCAAGATGGAATTGTCCTTGGGCCCTCCCACCCACCCTTATGTTGTATAAACAAAACAGGACATGCACACTTTAACCAACCCATCATTTCAGTGACAGGGTCTGCCACACGACTGTGACTGATATGACTGGTTGGTTTGGACCCCCCCCAAAAAAGAAGCAATTAATCTCTCCTTGCACAAACTGGCTCTACAGAGGCAAGATGTCCACCTCATCTTCACCCTCCGATATATCACCGTGTACATCCCCCTCCTCACAGATTATCAATTCGTCCCCACTGGAATCCACCATCTCAGCTCCCTGTGTACTTTGTGGAGGCAATTGCTGCTGGTCAATGTCTCCGCGGAGGAATTGATTATAATTCATTTTAATGAACATCATCTTCTCCACATTTTCTGGATGTAACCTCGTACGCCGATTGCTGACAAGGTGAGCGGCGGCACTAAACACTCTTTCGGAGTACACACTTGTGGGAGGGCAACTTAGGTAGAATAAAGCCAGTTTGTGCAAGGGCCTCCAAATTGCCTCTTTTTCCTGCCAGTATAAGTACGGACTGTGTGACGTGCCTACTTGGATGCGGTCACTCATATAATCCTCCACCATTCTATCAATGTTGAGAGAATCATATGCAGTGACAGTAGACGACAGTAGACGACATGTCCGTAATCGTTGTCAGGTCCTTCAGTCCGGACCAGATGTCAGCATCAGCAGTCGCTCCAGACTGCCCTGCATCACCGCCAGCGGGTGGGCTCGGAATTCTGAGCCTTTTCCTCGCACCCCCAGTTGCGGGAGAATGTGAAGGAGGAGATGTTGACAGGTCGCGTTCCGCTTGACTTGACAATTTTGTCACCAGCAGGTCTTTCAACCCCAGCAGACTTGTGTCTGCCGGAAAGAGAGATCCAAGGTAGGCTTTAAATCTAGGATCGAGCACGGTGGCCAAAATGTAGTGCTCTGATTTCAACAGATTGACCACCCGTGAATCCTTGTTAAGCGAATTAAGGGCTGCATCCACAAGTCCCACATGCCTAGCGGAATCGCTCCCTTTTAGCTCCTTCTTCAATGCCTCCAGCTTCTTCTGCAAAAGCCTGATGAGGGGAATGACCTGACTCAGGCTGGCAGTGTCTGAACTGACTTCACGTGTGGCAAGTTCAAAGGGCATCAGAACCTTGCACAACGTTGAAATCATTCTCCACTGCACTTGAGACAGGTGCATTCCACCTCCTATATCGTGCTCAATTGTATAGGCTTGAATGGCCTTTTGCTGCTCCTCCAACCTCTGAAGCATATAGAGGGTTGAATTCCACCTCGTTACCACTTCTTGCTTCAGATGATGGCAGGGCAGGTTCAGTAGTTTTTGGTGGTGCTCCAGTCTTCTGTACGTGGTGCCTGTACGCCGAAAGTGTCCCGCAATTCTTCTGGCCACCGACAGCATCTCTTGCACGCCCCTGTCGTTTTTTAAAAAATTCTGCACCACCAAATTCAAGGTATGTGCAAAACATGGGACGTGCTGGAATTTGCCCATATTTAATGCACACACAATATTGCTGGCGTTGTCCGATGCCACAAATCCACAGGAGAGTCCAATTGGGGTAAGCCATTCCGCGATGATCTTCCTCAGTTGCCGTAAGAGGTTTTCAGCTGTGTGCGTATTCTGGAAAGCGGTGATACAAAGCGTAGCCTGCCTAGGAAAGAGTTGGCGTTTGCGAGATGCTGCTACTGGTGCCGCCGCTGCTGTTCTTGCGGCGGGAGTCCATACATCTACCCAGTGGGCTGTCACAGTCATATAGTCCTGACCCTGCCCTGCTCCACTTGTCCACATGTCCGTGGTTAAGTGGACATTGGGTACAACTGCATTTTTTAGGACACTGGTGAGTCTTTTTCTGACGTCCGTGTACATTCTCGGTATCGCCTGCCTAGAGAAGTGGAACCTAGATGGTATTTGGTAACGGGGGCACACTGCCTCAATAAATTGTCTAGTTCCCTGTGAACTAACGGCGGATACCGGACGCACGTCTAACACCAACATAGTTGTCAAGGCCTCAGTTATCCGCTTTGCAGTAGGATGACTGCTGTGATATTTCATCTTCCTCGCAAAGGACTGTTGAACAGTCAATTGCTTACTGGAAGTAGTACAAGTGGGCTTACGACTTCCCCTCTGGGATGACCATCGACTCCCAGCGGCAACAACAGCAGCGCCAGCAGCAGTAGGCGTTACACGCAAGGATGCATCGGAGGAATCCCAGGCAGGAGAGGACTCGTCAGAATTGCCAGTGACATGGCCTGCAGGACTATTGGCATTCCTGGGGAAGGAGGAAATTGACACTGAGGGAGTTGGTGGGGTGGTTTGCGTGAGCTTGGTTACAAGAGGAAGGGATTTACTGGTCAGTGGACTGCTTCCGCTGTCACCCAAAGTTTTTGAACTTGTCACTGACTTATTATGAATGCGCTGCAGGTGACGTATAAGGGAGGATGTTCCGAGGTGGTTAACGTCCTTACCCCTACTTATTACAGCTTGACAAAGGGAACACACGGCTTGACACCTGTTGTCCGCATTTCTGGTGAAATACCTCCACACCGAAGAGCTGATTTTTTTGGTATTTTCACCTGGCATGTCAACGGCCATATTCCTCCCACGGACAACAGGTGTCTCCCCGGGTGCCTGACTTAAACAAACCACCTCACCATCAGAATCCTCCTGGTCAATTTCCTCCCCAGCGCCAGCAACACCCATATCCTCCTCATCCTGGTGTACTTCAACACTGACATCTTCAATCTGACTATCAGGAACTGGACTGCGGGTGCTCCTTCCAGCACTTGCAGGGGGCGTGCAAATGGTGGAAGGCGCATGCTCTTCACGTCCAGTGTTGGGAAGGTCAGGCATCGCAACCGACACAATTGGACTCTCCTTGTGGATTTGGGATTTCGAAGAATGCACAGTTCTTTGCTGTGCTGCTTTTGCCAGCTTGAGTCTTTTCATTTTTCTAGCGAGAGGCTGAGTGCTTCCATCCTCATGTGAAGCTGAACCACTAGCCATGAACATAGGCCAGGGCCTCAGCCGTTCCTTGCCACTCCGTGTGGTAAATGGCATATTGGCAAGTTTACGCTTCTCCTCCGACAATTTTATTTTAGGTTTTGGAGTCCTTTTTTTTCTGATATTTGGTGTTTTGGATTTGACATGCTCTGTACTATGACATTGGGCATCGGCCTTGGCAGACGACGTTGCTGGCATTTCATCGTCTCGGCCATGACTAGTGGCAGCAGCTTCAGCACGAGGTGGAAGTGGATCTTGATCTTTCCCTAATTTTGGAACCTCAACATTTTTGTTCTCCATATTTTAATAGGCACAACTAAAAGGCACCTCAGGTAAACAATGGAAATGGATACAAGTATACAATTATGGACTGCCTGCCGACTGCAGACACAGAGGTAGCCACAGCCGTGAACTACCGTACTGTACTGTGTCTGCAGCTAATATAGACTGGTTGATAAAGAGAAGATGTCTATGTAACTATGTATGTATAAAGAAGACTGAAAAAAATCCACGGTTAGGTGGTATACAATTATGGACGGACTGCCTGCCGAGTGCAGACACAGAGGTAGCCACAGCCGTGAACTACCGTACTGTACTGTGTCTGCAGCTAATATAGACTGGTTGATAAAGAGAAGATGTCTATGTAACTATGTATGTATAAAGAAGAATGAAAAAAAACCACGGTTAGGTGGTATACAATTATGGACGGACTGCCTGCCGAGTGCAGACACAGAGGTAGCCACAGCCGTGAACTACCGTACTGTACTGTGTCTGCAGCTAATATAGACTGGTTGATAAAGAGAAGATGTCTATGTAACTATGTATGTATAAAGAAGAATGAAAAAAATCCACGGTTAGGTGGTATTACAATTATGGACGGACTGCCTGCCGAGTGCAGAGACACAGAGGTAGCCACAGCCGTGAACTACCGTACTGTGTCTGCTGCGACTGGATGATAAATGATATAAAAAATATATATATATCACTACTGCAGCCGGACAGGTATATATTATATATTATATAATGACGGACCTGCTGGACACTGTCTGTCAGCAGAATGAGTTTTATTTTTATAGAATAAAAAAAAAAAAAACACACAAGTGAAGTCACACGACGAGTGTTTAACTTTTTCAGGCAATCACAATATAAGTATACTACTAACTATACTGGTGGTCAGTGTGGTCAGGTCACTGGTCAGTCACACTGGCAGTGGCACTCCTGCAGCAAAAGTGTGCACTGTTTAATTTTAATATAATATGTACTCCTGGCTCCTGCTATAACCTATAACTGGCACTGCAGTAGTGCTCCCCAGTCTCCCCCACAATTATAAGCTGTGTGAGCTGAGCAGTCAGACAGATATATAATATATATAGATGATGCAGCACACTGGCCTGAGCCTGAGCAGTGCACACAGATATGGTATGTGACTGACTGAGTCACTGTGTGTATCGCTTTTTTCAGGCAGAGAACGGATATATTAAATAAACTGCACTGTGTGTCTGGTGGTCACTCACTATATAATATATTATGTACTCCTGGCTCCTGCTATAACCTATAACTGGCACTGCAGTAGTGCTCCCCAGTCTCCCCCACAATTATAAGCTGTGTGAGCTGAGCAGTCAGACAGATATATATAATATTATATATAGATAATAGATGATGCAGCACACTGGCCTGAGCCTGAGCAGTGCACACAGATATGGTATGTGACTGACTGAGTCACTGTGTGTATCGCTTTTTTCAGGCAGAGAACGGATATATTAAATAAACTGCACTGTGTGTCTGGTGGTCACTCACTATATAATATATTATGTACTCCTGGCTCCTGCTATAACCTATAACTGGCACTGCAGTAGTGCTCCCCAGTCTCCCCCACAATTATAAGCTGTGTGAGCTGAGCAGTCAGACAGATATATATAATATTATATATAGATAATAGATGATGCAGCACACTGGCCTGAGCCTGAGCAGTGCACACAGATATGGTATGTGACTGACTGAGTCACTGTGTGTATCGCTTTTTTCAGGCAGAGAACGGATATATTAAATAAACTGCACTGTGTGTCTGGTGGTCACTCACTATATAATATATTATGTACTCCTGGCTCCTGCTATAACCTATAACTGGCACTGCAGTAGTGCTCCCCAGTCTCCCCCACAATTATAAGCTGTGTGAGCTGAGCAGTCAGACAGATATATATAATATTATATATAGATAATAGATGATGCAGCACACTGGCCTGAGCCTGAGCAGTGCACACAGATATGGTATGTGACTGAGTCACTGTGTGCTGTGTATCGCTTTTTTCAGGCAGAGAACGGATTATAAAGTAAACTGCACTGTCCTCACTAGTAAACTCTCTCCACTCAGTCTCTACACTTCTACAGTAACAGTACTCCTCCTAGTCAGCTCCAGTAAATCTCTCTCAGTCTCTTATAATCTAAATGGAGAGGACGCCAGCCACGTCCTCTCCCTATCAATCTCAATGCACGTGTGAAAATGGCGGCGACGCGCGGCTCCTTATATAGAATCCGAGTCTCGCGATAGAATCCGAGCCTCGCGAGAATCCGACAGCGTCATGATGACGTTCGGGCGCGCTCGGGTTAACCGAGCAAGGCGGGAAGATCCGAGTCTGCTCGGACCCGTGAAAAAAACCATGAAGTTCTGGCGGGTTCGGATTCAGAGAAACCGAACCCGCTCATCTCTAGTGTGTGTGTGTGTGTGTGTCAGATAGTGTTAGTAAATTTAGACTGTAAGTTCCTATGGGGCAGGGACTAATATGGATGACTTGTGTACAACACTGCATTTTTGTGACACAATATAATGAAATAATTTTAATAAATATGCATGTATATTGGGAACATATTATCACGTCTCTAAATTTTTCAGGTGGGCCTTCTCCATGGTTGAAAATGTGAGTTGGAAGACCAAAGCAAATTTCATCTCTGGACTTCTGTGAGGTCATCTCTGCTAAACAGCTTATACTGAAGATACAGCAGAACCGCAGGAGTAGAAGACACAAGACAGGTAATTAATATTATTATTAATTACTGATAATTCTCAGGCTAGACATAAGTTCTAGACCTGTAGAGGCGTGATAAAATATTCCTGCTGTACATGTATATTTATAAAATATGTATGTTTGTTGTAGACTCTTTTCCTTACAGTATTTTCAGAATTTGATAAGTTTAGGTCCTCCTACTATTGTATGGGGAGGGCGGGCCAGATGGGGAGTGAACTGTGAGCAGGAGATATCTGTGATATCTACTGCATTACCCTTTTAATGAATGGCTACGATATTTGTTTTCTAGAAAAGTAGGTGAAACTATTAATTTTCACCTACTTTTGTTGAAATTAAGTGTAAATAATAGACTTAGTGACGCAGATGCTGGGACCACTGTGGATGCTGGGACCTGGAACCGTAGGAGATGCTGGGATCACTGGAGATGCAGCAACCTATTGCCATGGATGTTGGAACCGTTGAGGATGCAGGGACCTGGAATCATCATGGATACTGGGACTGCTAGGGATGCAGGGACATTAAAATTGCCATGGATGCGGAAACTGCTGGGAATGCAGGAACTGCAAACTGTGGCTTAGTAAATCTACCTGAGCGTGTGTGTGAAAGCTTGTGTGTTAGGCGGTCCTAATTCTTCAGTGTTAGGGCTGATGGCAGTGGCGGATTTAGGGGGGGGGGCACCAAGGCACGTGCCCCCCCTGTCATTTTTAGTGCAGACTGACATGCTGACTAGCGTCCGCATGTCAGTCTGCGGTCTCGTTTCGTCCCCTGCTGTTAGGAGGGACACGGAGGGCACAGTGCGCGCCTCTCCTGTGTCCCTCCTGTGTCTCCGGCGGCCGCTGGTCTCATAAAGGAAGTGCCGTTCGTGAGCACTTCCTTTATTACAGTGACCCGCGGCCGCCGGAGACACAGGAGGGACACAGGAGAGGCGCGCACTGTGCCCTCCGTGTCCCTCCTAACAGCAGGGGAGCGGGGGGAGCATCGGCGGCGGCGGCGGAGGAAGGGACGCACTGGGGGGTTATATCTGGCACTGGGGGCATATTTGGCAGGGAGGGGGGAGGGGGGGGGTGGGAGAACATCTGGCACTGGGGACATATATGGCACTGGGGGGAATATCTGGCACTGGGGGCATATCTGGCACCGGGGGGGGGGATATCTGGCACTGGGGGCATATTTGGCAGGGAGGGGGGGGGGAGAATATCTGGCACTGGGGACATATATGGCACTGGGGGGAATATCTGGCACTGGGGGCATATCTGGCACCGGGGGGGGGGGGGGGGGATATCTGGCACTGGGGGCATATGTGGCACTGGGGGGGGGGGATATGTGGCACTGGGGGGAATAACTGGCAGGGGAGGGATATCTGGCACTGGGGGCATATGTGGCACTGGGGGGGGGAATATCTGGCACTGGGGCATATGTGGCACTGGGGCATATGTGGCACTGGGGGCATATAAAGCACTGGGGGGGAGATATCTGGCACTGGGGGCATATGTGGCACTGTCTGGGAATATCTGGCACTGGGGGTATATGTGTACCTGGCACATGGGGGGGGCTATATTTGGCACTGGGGGCATGTGAGTACCTGGCACCGTGGGGGAATATCTGGCACTGGGGACATATGTGGCACTGAGAGCACAGCCCTAGCAACAAGGACTACCTCCTAGCAACGAGCATGACACCCAGTGCATGAAACCCCTGGCAACGAGCATGACACCCAGTGCATGAAACCCCTGGCAACGAGCATGACACCCAGTGCATGAAACCCCTGGCAACGAGCATGACACCCTGAGCATGAAAACCCCTGGCACGGTGCATGGAACCAAGAGCATGAAACCCCTGGCAACGAGCATGACACCCAGTGCATGAAACCCCTGACAACGAGCAGGTATTTGAAAAGTAATTAGAAGCCTTACTGTAGGACTTAATGTGTAATGGGCATTACAGTGTGTGGCATAATGTATCACGGACATTGCGGTGTGTGTCATAATGTGTCACAGGCATTACGGTGTATGGTATACTATATCGCTGGCATTGTGATATGTGGTATAATGTCTCAGGGTCATTGCAGTGTGTGGCATAATGTATCACGGACATTGCGGTGTGTGTCATAATGTGTCAGGCATTACGGTGTGTGGTATACTATATCACGGGCATTGTGGTATGTGGTATAATGTCTCAGGGTCATTGCAGTGTGGCATAATATATAACGGGCATTACGGTGTGTGGCATAGGGTATAACGGGCATTGCGGTATGTGTCACAGGCATTACGGTGTATGGTATACTATATCACGGGCATTGTGGTATAATGTCTCAAGGTCATTGCAGTGTGTGGCATAATGTGTCACAGACATTGTATGTGCTATAATGTATCAGGGGCAGTGCAGTGTGTAGCATAATGTATAACGGGCATTGCGATTCCTGTCATAATGTGTCACAGGCATTACGGTGTGTGGCATAATGTGTCTGGGGCATTACAGTGTGTGCATATTGTGTCATGTGCATTATTGTGTGTGGAATAATGTCTAAGGGCCATTGCAGTATGTGGAATAATGTATACTGGGCATTACTATAAGGAGGAAAAATGACAAATAATGTAAGGGGCATGAATCAGGATTATTTTTCTTTCCTGTGGTGGCCAACGTCTGGGCGTGCAGGTTGCAAAACTGGGGTATAAGGTAGTCTTTTCCTGCAATACCACGCCCATTCCAACGAAGCCACGCCCATTCCAACGAAGCCACGTCCCTAATGGTGCCCCCCCTGTAATTTTTTTCTGGATCCGCCCCTGGCTGATGGGGAGGCAAGACCCTACAATCATTGTAGTTGCTGGAATTACTGAGGATCCAGGGACTGCAAGAAACTATGGCTTGGAAAATCCAGTGTGTGTGTGTGTGTGTGTGTGTGTGTGTGTGTGTGTGTGTGTGTGTGTGTGTGTGTGTGTGTGTGAATGCTTGTGTGTTAGGCCCTATTTGCTTGTGTTGTGTGTTAGGGAATGCATGGGTCTGAATTCACCGTGGATGCTGAAACTGCCAAGGATACAGGGACCGGGATCCACCGCAGATGCTGGAACCAACACAAATGCTGGGACCTAAGATTGCTGGGGATGCTGGAACTGCTAGAGATGCAACTTGCAAGGACCTGATATTGCTGATGAGGCTAGAACTGATGGGGTCCAGGAACTGTAAAAATACTGCGGCCTAGTACGGATGAATACCCTTCTTTCTTTTTACTCTAACCTTTCTTTTTCCTTTTTCCCTATCTTCTTTCTTTCTGTGGTCTTCTGCTTCTCTTTTCCTTTCTTTCTTTTGCAACAATGAATCGTCTGATGCCTTTTACCACATGGGTATACTATTTTCTGTTGTTGAGGCTTAAGTTTATACCGATCACAGGAACATGTATGTTAAAATCTGTTTTGCTTTCGGTTACTATCTAAAGATTTTTTGTATCACCTGATAAAGCTAAATATTTATCTTATATAAAACCCTTTGTGAGGTCTAAGAACACTGTACGCTATTTACGTATGAAGTACCGTAAGGGTACGCTTGTTGCGTAACAATCGCTTAGCCGTGGTCGAGACGCTCAAGCGCCACGTTCGCTCACGGCCAAGAGATCACAGGCAGGCACGCTATTGGCTGCTGTCTAACGTAATGGTTCACTATAGCGTAACGGACGCTGTATCGGGAGCGGGCTGCTCGAGCGATACAGGCGCTCACGAGAATACGCTGTTGGTATCGGGCACACTTATAGGTGAGCGACTACCGTAATGCTACGCTATCAGCGTAGCGGACGCTCGAGACCACAAGGAGATCACGAGCGGCGCAGACGCTCACAATGTTAAACCTTTATATCTAAACCATAAACAGTATAATATGCTGTAAAACCTTAGTGTAGAGATAGGGTGTAGATGCAACACAGTGTAACCTTGTTAACTTAAAAGCTGTTTGAGCGTCACCGACGCTCTGAGAATACTTAACACTATAAGAAATACACAGATACCGTGCCTAGGGTCCAACGCCTAATATATATATTATGGATGTTATACTTGCAAAAGAATTAATACAATACAAGTCATACACTACAATATAACATAGACTACCTAACCAGATAACTACACATGAAATACAATACAATACTATTACGTTTAAGAGAATACGAGAGAAAGAGAAGAGAGAGAGAAATGGCCCATAACCACAAGAAAGTCAATATGATTGCGGAGAAAACTTACGCACAAAGGAAACGATCGCATGCGCCTCCGGACATCCAGCTCCCGATTTTCAGCAATGATAACCGTTGAAGAGTGAGAGCTGGATGTGATCGGCTTGTCTATTTATGCCCCACACACAATACAATTCAATGGTCCCTACAATCTCTTTGTTCATTGGACACAGGAATTCCTCCTCGCATTATAACAAAAGGTCATAGGTTGATTCATACAGGTGGGCCGTGACTACTTCCAACAGCTCAGGTGGGAGGGAAACTGGGTTTCCCGCCGCATGGATAAGTAAGTGCAAATACAGTAAATGTTCATAAACTTCTTATGTCCATAACTATTCGCACGAGCGATTAATCCGCTTCAAACCAACACCGGAATATTGCTAATTAAATACTCTTCCGATGGGTACTAAACACCACTGTATTACTCCTGTCTGACCCTTCGTATCAAACAAAGAGGGATTTCTCTGTTCACGAACATTCTATATTAAGCAAACTTTCAGAATCTATCAAAGGGACCATGATCTACAAAATACATTATATAGTGAAAATATGTAACGATTGAGTCGCACGCTACGATCACATAAACTCTACCGTAAATACGCATACCGTGCGCCTGCGGGTGCCCGCGACTGTGAGTATGAGCACGTACGTGAGAGCGTACGCATGCGCAGCACGGACCTGTGTGAGGTGCAAATATGGTAGTGTGCATAGAGATATTTTCTGACTTTGACAGTCCACCCTTTGGCAGTCAACAATAACTTCCACCTTCTAAAACATTTCAAAAAGAGAAAAATATATGTCAGGGGTTAATACATTTCCATGGTTGGGTAAGGGAGGAGAGTGGAGAAGGTGTGAAGAGGGTATGACCTAGTGAGATAGTAGAAGCATGTGTGTATGAATCCATGTTTGGGGGGGTCATGTATCATCGTGCCGTACGTGTTGTACATCAAGCTTCGAGGCATTGCGAAGTATACATTTGAATTCCTTCTTATCCCGTGGTACGGGTCTGTGGATGGGCTGTCAAACTTTACCGAGCTCTTTTCGGCTTTGGTTGTAACAAAATGGGGGAGCACATTTTAGTTGATGATACATGAATGGGGGAGATATGTGATTGCTGATATCTGTGCCTGTATTCCCTATCGACTATGTGTGTCATTACCTGAGGGTTGTAGAAATGAAGAAAAGACATAATTACGGTAAATGCGGTGGTATTCTATGTCAGGTAAATGTACATTCGTCGATTGAGGTCTTGTTTGGTGTCTGTTGAATGCAGTCTTCTTTGTGCTTTTGCCCATAAGGTGCGAGCAAAAGCTTTGTCAATGTCCATAGATTTACAAAAGTGTTGGGCTAGCGTAATTTTAAAATTTCTAGGGAAACTGGGGATCTATGGCAAAGTTCATCAAAAATCTGTGTATCAGGTTGTCAAAACTTCTTCTTTAATCCATCTGTTGTCTGTATATCGGCTCATCAAATTCCTCGTCCAAGTGGGTCTTTTTACCTTGGAGAAAACGGAAAAAACAGGTGAAAGAAACGGACCGTAGAAATCGCATTTTCATCACATCATTGTTTCTACATTTGGGTCATAAATCAAATCCATTGGAATTACAGTTTCCTCACTCCTTAAACTCATCACCCTGGTACTTCGTTTACACTTCGTTAAAGCCTGCCCGCATCTAAATATCAAGCCAATCGTTATGATAACACCTAAGATACATAGGAGAAACTTCCCAACATCCATTATGACTCCTTGAGCCCAGTCTCCTAGACCAGAGAACCAATTTCGCGGGTTCAACCATAATATCGTCCATCTTTTGGTCTATGACCTCGACCGGGTCCTCGGTGCTATTCGTAATATATGTGCAACATTTCACGCCGTATTGTGTTGCCAGTGTGACACAATATCCGCCTGTCACTGCTGTGAGGTAATTAAGAACCATTCTATGCTGTACCAGTTCTGTTTTATAAGCTTGAAGTTCTCTTCCAGTATACCTAAACGTGTCATCATACATTTCAGTGATATTATCTAACAAATTTGCAAGCGCAGATATGTATTTATAATTCAACACTCCTCTGGCGGTGCGAGTGATGTCTAACGCGATTAGAAACTGAATCCCGGTGGATTCATGGATCATGTCAGAGGCCGGATGCTCTGTTCTTTCTATCAGGTGCCGTTTAACTACGTGCTCGTAATGGGTGTGAGTATAAGGAGTTTGGGCAACACGGTGTATGTCTTTCATTTTGTCATGTGATACAGTCATTACTTCAGGCAGTACTTTTCCAATATAACACAATCCTTCGGAGTTTGGGGCAAGCCACTTGTACGCCTTCCTCCCGCATATGAAATATGCATCATCGGGGAGAACATACGGGACGGAGTAGGACATAACCATATTACACATCTTCCATGTGAAATCTCCTAACCCTAATTCTCCCATCTGTCTAGTACACGTATCAGCTTGTACGATATGTGCACAGTATCCTGGTGATACCTCTCCAACTCTCGTAATCCTATTTCCTAAGGTATACCTATATCGGAAAGATTTTCCTCTACTGGCTATGTGGCGTACAAGCTCTGTATCTGTCGGCATTCTATCTGCTCTATATGAAAAGGTCATGGTTTGGTTACTCCATGACACCTCCCAACTTCCCGGCTTTCGGGGATTGGTAATGTTAAAACATATTAGGGATCTATCCACATGATATTGGTGGAGTTTCAAACTAGGAGGACTGGAGATATTAAACCTCCTGTCCACCGGTCTCCCACCCTTTAGCTCAAGTACCTCCCCTACCGTTAAAGGAAATGGTACTAGTCCTGATTTGCTATGACCTTGAGGTACTTGAGAGCATACCCAACAATCTGTTTGATTTAACACACACTACCCACTAAGGAGTGATAGTCACTCAATGGGTGCCGGTCCATGTGGATATTAAAACTGGATTGGCATTTCTTGATGCACCCATCCTCAACTACATTGTCACAGAGCCTACAGATACAGTTTTCTTTTCAGCTAACAATGTTTACAAATAACATGGCTGCTAGATCGTTTCCGGTACTCGCCTTTTGCTTGGTGGTTGTGTTGCTATTGGAAATTTACACCTCCGTCTCAGTCATCGGAACCTTTCTGGATCCTTTCTCGACCTCTCTGGTACTCTCGCCGGAACAGACTGCTCTGGTCAACATCATGGTCAACAGGAAAATCCATATCACAGTCTCTTGGGGCAAGTCCATCTTACAGGAGGAGAAAAGAAGAAATTTGTAATGGGGGTACAGGAAAACAGTTTGAGGGGGAGAGAAACTTGTTACGATAATTAAGTTCTCTAGTCTTGTTGTTCTTCTTGTTCTGCTGTCAACTCAAAGGTGCTGTCTCTCAGTCTTCCAAACGAACATTCCGGTGATGCAATATTCCTTCCAAACCAGCGATCTCTCTGTAAGGAGCAAAAATCTTGCATTACCATTTGCCTAACTGAGGTGTGACATACCATCTTTAAAACATGAAAACATGAGAAAGAAGAGAGAAAACAACAACAAAAAGAAACAAAAGAGAGAGAGAACAATTCATATATGTATATATCACATAAATCAACAGAGAACAACAACAGGGAAAAAAACATTTTTTTCAAACATAAACGTTTTCTAAAACATTGTCAGATCATCAGGCTGTCATATCTACATGTCCAATGGTTTCCTTGCGCAGTCCCTCCCCCCAGCACTTCCATATTCCACTGTCTGTATCTGGCCAGAATACATTGATGCGGATAGGTCATGCTGGGGTTTGGTAGACTTCTGCAAAGACCAAGTATATATGCAATGTTTGAATCCTACCAATAATCGTCAGAGATGGGGAGAGAGAAAAAGAAACATTTCACCGATACATTTACAACGTTTCACCCGGTCATTCCTGTGTCTTCAGGGAATGACCTCCCAATTTATTAACTATAACCTCAGGCTTACCATCAGTCCTAATGATCACCTTTCCTGACTGCACATTATGGGTGCGGGCCAACATTTTTCCTATATGATCCCTGATTATAATTTGGTGTGTTATAATTTTGCTCATTTCTTGGTCTAGGGGGTCTAACTTTATGTGGGTTATTACAGTTGCTGGCATAATGCCCTTCTCTTCTACAAAGATAACAAATCCTTGGCTTCCTCCATGTGCTAGGGGCCTGGGGTTTTGGTCGACTTGATGCCTCCTCTAGTGCTTGGATGCTCATTGCCATCAACCGTTCTCCCTGCGCTTCCCTGGTTCTTTGGATATTGCGGTCATGCTCGATAGCGGACTCTCTTAATGCAGCCACCGAGATGCCTCTCCAGTGAGGTATGGAGGTTTGTACCCTGATTTTTAGTGTCTTTTAAGCTGTCCATTAATACAGACACAGCTACCTCTCTGTGGTATACGTTAGTTTCAATGTCATCTATACCAGTGTACCTAGCCATATCCTGCAGAGCCCGGTGAAAATATTCTGATGCGGATTCACCTTCTTTTTGTTTTATTGTAAAGATTTTATTCCACTTTACTACTGTAGGAAAATATACTCCTAACTGTAGATTGATTCTTTTTACATTATCTTGGTTATACTTGTCTGTTAGTGGTACTTCCTCATCTAGCTTACAGTCAGCAATAAATTTCAATGAATCAACATCGGGGGGTAAACATGCCCTCAAAACTGTCCTCCAATCTTTGTTATTTGGCTCTGCAGTGTTTCCTAGCACTCTTATGTATTTTTGACAAGCAACTAAGTCTTTCCTGGGATCAGGAAATTCAGACAGAATTGTTCTTAATTCTGTTCGGGAAAAGGGGCAGTACATGGCAATGTTCCTGACAGGAGTGACTCCAGAAGAGTCAGTTTTCCCGTTTGGTACTGCAATTACCCTGACAGGATTAAGTCCAGTAACGTCATTCTGAATTGATTCCACGATATGAGGTACATTTGTTTGTGCGTGATGTATAATACCATACGTACCTGTGGACACGACCTCATCTGACCCTCCGTTAGGGGGTTTGATTACAGTCTTTACCGATTTGGTCGCGTCCACCTGGATGTCTTGTGTGATGGTTGCTGGAAAAGGCTCCGACATTGTGCTGGGCTCACTTTCTTGTTGGTGTTCCTGAGGAAAGTTTAACAAGGGGTGCGACTTGCATGGGTTAATAGTTGTACATTTAACACTTTCTTTTTTATAGACCTTATTACATTTTACACTTTCATTTTTAATACGGTTACTAAGTGCCTTTTTATCGTACAACATTGTGCCTTTCTCCGCAACCATAATCCTCTCCATTGCCATGTCTCTCCTCTCAAGATGAAAGTTAGGTATGTAAGTTACATTTCTTTGCATTTCACTTTCCTGTAGCCATAACTGCAAACAATCATCATGTTTAACCCGTTGTTTCCAGGATTTTATGAGACAGATCCTCCGCCTTAAATTATGCAATACCTCTAAGTCAAAACTACCTATCCCAGGAAATGGTGCTTTATCCCCCGCAGTCATTCGTGTCCATTCATCACAAAAGGTCTCAGTGTGGGGACCATACCTCCTCCACATTACTAACCGAGCAGACCCTCGGGGTCTGCAAGCCTCTGCAGTCTGAACCCTGACTGCTGAACGTCCCTGTGTTGTGCACCTGGCTTCCATTGTGGACCTTACACAGAAAAACTTCCTAAAATGCACCAAACACAGTCTACATTGGAAATCCTTAAAGCTCTTCCACTGAACTTCTTCTGCTCCGAGTACAACGAATCCGCCCCTTTTAGCAGACACGTGTAACCGTTGCAGGCCCTATCTCTAGAGATTTTCCTGTGACCAGTGAAAATTCCCTTCTTTACACAAATCACGCTTGCATGTGCTCCCTACAACACGTATGAGGGCAAGATTTACGCATGGATATACTACCTCATATCACGTTGCGTTATTGGTCACACATACAACCGTGCGGTCCAATCGTACCACTTATAGACACTTGTTGCCCATAAATGGTAGGATCATTGGAGTCTCCCTACTGTGCTCCAAAACAGCCAGAGCGTAATACAACGAAAACTTTATCACACTCTGTTGCACGTTTTCACTCAGACCGTGCTCATCACGTATTCACCTTGACCGTGATTCACCAAGACTTACTTCACCAAGATTTCACAAAGACTTCACCAAGAGGAGTTCAATACACTCATACCGTTTTCAACCCACTATCATTCTATAGTTTTCTGATCAGAAAAACCATTTCCCGTAGTCTGATAGCTGTCCCCAGAGGCATTACAGTAAAGTAAGGTATTTAAACTAAGTTTTGGAAAAACTGAAATCAATTTGTGCTATTATCACGTGGCTATGCTATACCGCCCCCACTAAAACAATGCTATTGTGCGATTTGAGTTTCGGTGGGCGTACCCAGACGCTCCGTTGCGTAATATACGCTGCGTGCGTCGGCCTTTGTGTTGCGTTCGCGAGTCTCAGCCTTTTGTTAGAGACACGTGTACGCTGGCCATACAAAAATACAATTAGCACGTTTATCAATGTAGATGATCTTTAACTGTAATCATCTACCAAGCACCACACAGGTCTTTCCTTGTATCTCAGGCGAAGCTGTGCGTGTGTTTTACAAATTACCCCTTAATGTATCGTTTTTACTCTTTAACTACCAATAGCACAAATCTTTCTCAGCACGTTATCAATTGTGAAATGGCCAACAGGAGAGTGACATGAAAATACACGAAAAAGAAATGCAGCTATATGCGTGTGTACGCAAAACAGAAATAAAACAGTTTTAAAAGATACTAGCGTGTTGTTCTTACCTCCGGTTCCCGGATTCCTTCAGCACCCTTTACTAAGCGAAGCAGACGCTTATCCCGTCAGCACTGCGAAGAATATGATCTCCCACCCTTTGCTGATGGATAATGTCTGCTGAAATTACCTAGCAGAGATATGTGAAGGACTGGACGAGCAGCCAATTGATAAAGCTAAATATTTATCTTATATAAAACCCTTTGTGAGGTCTAAGAACACTGTACGCTATTTACGTATGAAGTACCGTAAGGGTATGCTTGTTGCGTAACAATCGCTTAGCCGTGGTCGAGACGCTCAAGCGTCACGTTCGCTCACGGCCAAGAGATCACAGGCAGGCACGCTATTGGCTGCTGACTAACGTAATGGTTCACTATAGCGTAACGGACGCTGTATCGGGAGCGGGCTGCTCGAGCGATACAGGCGCTCACGAAAATACGCTGTTGGTATCGGGCACACTTATAGGTGAGCGACTACCGTAATGCTACGCTATCAGCGTAGCAGACGCTCGAGACCACAAGGAGATCACGAGCGGCGCAGACGCTCACAATGTTAAACCTTTATATCTAAACCATAAACAGTATAATATGCTGTAAAACCTTAGTGTAGAGATAGGGTGTAGATGCAACACAGTGTAACCTTGTTAACTTAAAAGCTGTTTGAGCGTCACCGACGCTCTGAGAATACTTAACACTATAAGAAATACACAGATACCGTGCCTAGGGTCCAACGCCTAATATATATATTATGGATGTTATACTTGCAAAAGAATTAATACAATACAAGTCATACACTACAATATAACATAGACTACCTAACCAGATAACTACACATGAAATACAATACAATACTATTACGTTTAAGTGAATACGAGAGAAAGAGAAGAGAGAGAGAAATGGCCCATAACCACAAGAAAGTCAATATGATTGCGGAGAAAACTTACGCACAAAGGAAACGATCGCATGCGCCTCTGGACATCCAGCTCCCGATTTTCAGCAATGATAACCGTTGAAGAGTGAGAGCTGGATGTGATCGGCTTGTCTATTTATGCCCCACACACAATACAATTCAATGGTCCCTACAATCTCGTTGTTCATTGGACACAGGAATTCCTCCTCGCATTATAACAAAAGGTCATAGGTTGATTCATACAGGTGGGCCGTGACTATTTCCAACAGCTCAGGTGGGAGGGAAACTGGGTTTCCCGCCGCATGGATAAGTAAGTGCAAATACAGTAAATGTTCATAAACTTCTTATGTCCATAACTATTCGCACGAGCGATTAATCCGCTTCAAACCAACACCGGAATATTGCTAATTAAATACTCTTCCGATGGGTACTAAACACCACTGTATTACTCCTGTCTGACCCTTCGTATCAAACAAAGAGGGATTTCTCTGTTCACGAACATTCTATATTAAGCAAACTTTCAGAATCTATCAAAGGGACCATGATCTACAAAATACATTATATAGTGAAAATATGTAACGATTGAGTCGCACGCTACGATCACATAAACTCTACCGTAAATACGCATACCGTGCGCCTGCGGGTGCCCGCGACTGTGAGTATGCGCACGTACGGGAGAGCGTACGCATGCGCAGCACGGACCTGTGTGAGGTGCAAATATGGTAGTGTGCAGAGAGATATTTTTCTGACTTTGACACACCATACTATATGTGTTTTACCATGATTCTTTTTGTTCTGTCACAAATACTGAAAATAAAGATTTTCTAAAAAAAATAAAATACTGCAGCCTAGTAAATCCACTGTGTGTGTGTGTGTGTGTGTGCGCGTGTGTGTGTGTGTGTGTGTGTGTGTGTGTGTGTGTGTGTGTGTGTGTGTGTGTGTGTGTGTGAATACTTGTTTTCCCAGCCCAATGGGACTGCAGGGGCCTGAATTATCAGTGGATGCTGACACCTCCAGGGATACATGGACCTGAAACCACCGGAGATGCTGGAATTAACACTAATCCTGGGACCTAACTGCTAGGGTCACAGGAACTGATGGGGATGATCATGCAGGGACCTGATATCGTCATTGAGGCTGCAACCGACGGTGTTTCAGGGACTGTAAAAATACTGCGGCCTAGTAAATCCTGTGTGTGTTTGTGAATGCTTGTGTGCTAGGCTCAATGGGACTGCAGGAATCTGAATTCACCGTGGATGCTGAAACCTCCGGGGATACATGGACCTGGAACCACCGCAGATGCTGGAACCAACACGAATGCTGGGACCTAACCGCTGGAGTCGCAGGAACCTGATGGGGATGCAGGGACCTGATATCGCTGTTGAGGCTGGAACCAACAGGGATCCAGGGACTGTAAAAATGCTGTGGCCTATTAAATCCTGTGTGTGTTTGTGAATGCTTTTGTGCTAGGCCCAATGGGACTGCAGGGGTCAGAATTCACCATTGATGCTGAAACCTCCAGGGATACATGGCCCAGATCCACCGCAGATGCTGGACCCAACACTAATGCTGGGACCTAAAATTCCAGGGGATGCTGTAACCGCTGGGGATGCAGGGACCTGATATCGCTGTTGAGGCTAGAACCAACGGGGATCCAGAGACTGTAAAAATACTATAGCCTAGTAAATCCAGAGTCTGTGTGTGTTTATGCTTGTGTGCTAGGCCCGATGGGACTGCAGGGGTCTGAATTCACAGTGGATGCTGAAACCTTCTGGGGATACATGGACCTGGAACCACCTGGAACAACACGAATGCTGGGACCTAAAATCGCAGGGGATGCTGGAACCACTAGAGATGCAAGGACCTGATATCGCTGTTGAGGCTAGAACCGATGGGGTTCAGGAACTGTAAAATTACTGCGGCCTAGTTCGGATGAATACCCTTCTTTCTTTTACTCTACTCTTCCTTTTTCCTTTTTCCCTGTCTTTATCGTTCTGTGTTCTTCTGCTTCTCTTTTCCTTTCTTTCTTTTGGAACAATGAATCGTCTGATGCCTTTTACCATATGGGTATACTATTTTCTTTTGTTGAGGCTTAAGTTCATACCAATCACAGGAACATGTATGTTAAAGTCTGTTTTGCTTTCGGTTACTATCTAAAAAGATTTTTTGTATCACCATACTGTATGTGTTTTTCCATGATTCTTTTTGTTCTATGACAAATACTGAAAATAAAGAATTTATCTAAAAAAAAAATACTGCACCTAGTAAATCCACTGTGTGTGTGTGTGTGTGTGTGTGTGTGTGTGTGTGTGTGTGTGTGTGTGTGTGTGTGTGTGTGTGTGTGTGTGTGTGTGTGTGTGTGTGTGTGTGTGAATACTTGTTTGCTCGGCCCAATGGGACTACAGGGGCCTGAATTCTCAGTGGATGCTGAAACCTCCAGGGATACATGGACCTGGAACCACCAGAGATGCTGGAATTAACACTAATGCTGGGACCTAACCGCTGGAGTCACAGGAACCTGATGGGGATGCAGGGACCTGATATCGCTGTTGAGGCTTGCGACCAATGGGGATCCAGGGACTGTAAAAATACTGCGGCCTAGTAAATCCCGTGTGTGTTTGTGAATGCTTGTGTGCTAGGCCCAATAGGACTGCAGGGGTTTGAATTCACAGTTGATGCCAAAACTAGAGATGAGCGCCTGAAATTTTTCGGGTTTTGTGTTTTGGTTTTGGGTTCGGTTCCGCGGCCGTGTTTTGGGTTCGACCGCGTTTTGGCAAAACCTCACCGAATTTTTTTTGTCGGATTCGGGTGTGTTTTGGATTCGGGTGTTGTTTTAAAAAAACACTAAAAAACAGCTTAAATCATAGAATTTGGGGGTCATTTTGATCCCATATTATTATTAACCTCAAAAACCATAATTTCCACTCATTTTCAGTCTATTCTGAATACCTCACACCTCACAATATTATTTTTAGTCCTAAAATTTGCACCAAGGTCGCTGGATGACTAAGCTAAGCGACACTAGTGGCCGACACAAACACCTGGCCCATCTAGGAGTGGCACTGCAGTGTCACGCAGGATGTCCCTTCCAAAAAACCATCCCCAATCAGCACATGACGCAAAGAAAAAAAGAGGCGCAATGAGGTAGCTGACTGTGTGAGTAAGATAAGCGACCCTAGTGGCCGACACAAACACCGGGCCCATTTAGGAGTGGCACTGCAGTGTCACGCAGGATGTCCCTTCCAAAAAACCCTCCCCAATCAGCACATGACGCAAAGAAAAAAAGAGGCGCAATGAGGTAGCTGACTGTGTGAGTAAGATTAGCGACCCTAGTGGCCGACACAAACACCGGGCCCATTTAGGAGTGGCACTGCAGTGTCACGCAGGATGTCCCTTCCAAAAAACCCTCCCCAATCAGCACATGACGCAAAGAAAAAAAGAGGCGCAATGAGGTAGCTGACTGTGTGAGTAAGATTAGCGACCCTAGTGGCCGACACAAACACCGGGCCCATTTAGGAGTGGCACTGCAGTGTCACGCAGGATGTCCCTTCCAAAAAACCCTCCCCAATCAGCACATGACGCAAAGAAAAAAAGAGGCGCAATGAGGTAGCTGACTGTGTGAGTAAGATTAGCGACCCTAGTGGCCGACACAAACACCGGGCCCATTTAGGAGTGGCACTGCAGTGTCACGCAGGATGTCCCTTCCAAAAAACCCTCCCCAATCAGCACATGACGCAAAGAAAAAAAGAGGCGCAATGAGGTAGCTGACTGTGTGAGTAAGATTAGCGACCCTAGTGGCCGACACAAACACCGGGCCCATTTAGGAGTGGCACTGCAGTGTCACGCAGGATGTCCCTTCCAAAAAACCCTCCCCAATCAGCACATGACGCAAAGAAAAAAAGAGGCGCAATGAGGTAGCTGACTGTGTGAGTAAGATTAGCGACCCTAGTGGCCGACACAAACACCGGGCCCATTTAGGAGTGGCACTGCAGTGTCACGCAGGATGTCCCTTCCAAAAAACCCTGCCCAATCAGCACATGACGCAAAGAAAAAGAAAAGAAAAAAGAGGTGCAAGATGGAATTGTCCTTGGGCCCTCCCACCCACCCTTATGTTGTATAAACAAAACAGGACATGCACACTTTAACCAACCCATCATTTCAGTGACAGGGTCTGCCACACGACTGTGACTGATATGACGGGTTGGTTTGGACCCCCCCCTAAAAAAGAAGCAATTAATCTCTCCTTGCACAAACTGGCTCTACAGAGGCAAGATGTCCACCTCATCATCACCCTCCGATATATCACCGTGTACATCCCCCTCCTCACAGATTATCAATTCGTCCCCACTGGAATCCACCATCTCAGCTCCCTGTGTACTTTGTGGAGGCAATTGCTGCTGGTCAATGTCTCCGCGGAGGAATTGATTATAATTCATTTTAATGAACATCATCTTCTCCACATTTTCTGGATGTAACCTCGTACGCCGATTGCTGACAAGGTGAGCGGCGGCACTAAACACTCTTTCGGAGTACACACTTGTGGGAGGGCAACTTAGGTAGAATAAAGCCAGTTTGTGCAATGGCCTCCAAATTGCCTCTTTTTCCTGCCAGTATAAGTATGGACTGTGTGACGTGCCTACTTGGATGCGGTCACTCGTATAATCCTCCACCATTCTTTCAATGGTGAGAGAATCATATGCAGTGACAGTAGACGACATGTCCGTAATCGTTGTCAGGTCCTTCAGTCCACCCAGATGTCAGCATCAGCAGTCGCTCCAGACTGCCCTGCATCACCGCCAGCGGGTGGGCTCGGAATTCTGAGCCTTTTCCTCGCACCCCCAGTTGCGGGAGAATGTGAAGGAGGAGATGTTGACAGGTCGCGTTCCGCTTGACTTGACAATTTTCTCACCAGCAGGTCTTTCAACCCCAGCAGACTTGTGTCTGCCGGAAAGAAAGATCCAAGGTAGGCTTTAAATCTAGGATCGAGCACGGTGGCCAAAATGTAGTGCTCTGATTTCAACAGATTGACCACCCGTGAATCCTTGTTAAGCGAATTAAGGGCTCCATCCACAAGTCCCACATGCCTAGCGGAATCGCTCCGTGTTAGCTCCTCCTTCAATGTCTCCAGCTTCTTCTGCAAAAGCCGGATGAGGGGAATGACCTGACTCAGGCTGGCAGTGTCTGAACTGACTTCACGTGTGGCAAGTTCAAAGGGCATCAGAACCTTGCACAACGTTGAAATCATTCTCCACTGCGCTTGAGACAGGTGCATTCCACCTCCTATATCGTGCTCAATTGTATAGGCTTGAATGGCCTTTTGCTGCTCCTCCAACCTCTGAAGCATATAGAGGGTTGAATTCCACCTCGTTACCACTTCTTGCTTCAGATGATGGCAGGGCAGGTTCAGTAGTTTTTGGTGGTGCTCCAGTCTTCTGTACATGGTGCCTGTACGCCGAAAGTGTCCCGCAATTTTTCTGGCCACCGACAGCATCTCTTGCACGCCCCTGTCGTTTTTTAAATAATTCTGCACCACCAAATTCAAGGTATGTGCAAAACATGGGACGTGCTGGAATTTGCCCATATTTAATGCACACACAATATTGCTGGCGTTGTCCGATGCCACAAATCCACAGGAGAGTCCAATTGGGGTAAGCCATTCCGCGATGATCTTCCTCAGTTGCCGTAAGAGGTTTTCAGCTGTGTGCGTATTCTGGAAACCGGTGATACAAAGCGTAGCCTGCCTAGGAAAGAGTTGGCGTTTGCGAGATGCTGCTACTGGTGCCGCCGCTGCTGTTCTTGCGGCGGGAGTCCATACATCTACCCAGTGGGCTGTCACAGTCATATAGTCCTGACCCTGCCCTGCTCCACTTGTCCACATGTCCGTGGTTAAGTGGACATTGGGTACAACTGCATTTTTTAGGACACTGGTGAGTCTTTTTCTGACGTCCGTGTACATTCTCGGTATCGCCTGCCTAGAGAAGTGGAACCTAGATGGTATTTGGTAACGGGGGCACACTGCCTCAATAAATTGTCTAGTTCCCTGTGAACTAACGGCGGATACCGGACGCACGTCTAACACCAACATAGTTGTCAAGGCCTCAGTTATCCGCTTTGCAGCAGGATGACTGCTGTGATATTTCATCTTCCTCGCAAAGGACTGTTGAACAGTCAATTGCTTACTGGAAGTAGTACAAGTGGGCTTACGACTTCCCCTCTGGGACGACCATCGACTCCCAGCAGCAACAACAGCAGCGCCAGCAGCAGTAGGCGTTACACGCAAGGATGCATCAGAGGAATCCCAGGCAGGAGAGGACTCGTCAGAATTGCCAGTGACATTGCCTGCAGGACTATTGGCATTCCTGGGGAAGGAGGAAATTGACACTGAGGGAGTTGGTGGGGTGGTTTGCGTGAGCTTGGTTACAAGAGGAAGGGATTTACTGGTCAGTGGACTGCTTCCGCTGTCACCCAAAGTTTTTGAACTTGTCACTGACTTATTATGAATGCGCTGCAGGTGACGTATAAGGGAGGATGTTCCGAGGTGGTTAACGTCCTTACCCCTACTTATTACAGCTTGACAAAGGGAACACACGGCTTGACACCTGTTGTCCGCATTTCTGTTGAAATAGTTCCACACCGAAGAGCTGATTTTTTTGGTATTTTCACCAGGCATGTCAACGGCCATATTCCTCCCACGGACAACAGGTGTCTCCCCGGGTGCCTGACTTAAACAAACCACCTCACCATCAGAATCCTCCTGGTCAATTTCCTCCCCAGCGCCAGCAACACCCATATCCTCCTCATCCTGGTGTACTTCAACACTGACATCTTCAATCTGACTATCAGGAACTGGACTGCGGGTGCTCCTTCCAGCACTTGCAGGGGGCGTGCAAATGGTGGAAGGCGCATGCTCTTCACGTCCAGTGTTGGGAAGGTCAGGCATCGCAACCGACACAATTGGACTCTCCTTGTGGATTTGGGATTTCGAAGAACGCACAGTTCTTTGCGGTGCTACTGCTTTTGCCAGCTTGAGTCTTTTCATTTTACTAGCAAGAGGCTGAGTGCCTCCATCCTCATGTGAAGCTGAACCACTAGCCATGAACATAGGCCAGGGCCTCAGCCGTTCCTTGCCACTCCGTGTGGTAAATGGCATATTGGCAAGTTTACGCTTCTCCTCCGACAATTTTATTTTAGGTTTTGGAGTCCTTTTTTTACTGATATTTGGTGTTTTGGATTTGACATGCTCTGTACTATGACATTGGGCATCGGCCTTGGCAGACGACGTTGCTGGCATTTCATCGTCTCGGCCATGACTAGTGGCAGCAGCTTCAGCACGAGGTGGAAGTGGATCTTGATCTTTCCCTAATTTTGGAACCTCAACATTTTTGTTCTCCATATTTTAATAGGCACAACTAAAAGGCACCTCAGGTAAACAATGGAGATGGATGGATACTAGTATACAATTATGGACGGACTGCCGAGTGCCGACACAGAGGTAGCTACAGCCGTGAACTACCGTACTGTGTCTGCTGCTAATATAGACTGGTTGATAAAGAGATGTCGTAGTATGTATGTATGAAGAAGAAAGAAAAAAAAACCACGGTTAGGTGGTATACAATTATGGACGGACTGCCGAGTGCCGACACAGAGGTAGCCACAGCCGTGAACTACCGTACTGTACTGTGTCTGCTGCTAATATAGACTGGTTGATAAAGAGATGTCGTAGTATGTATGTATGAAGAAGAAAGAAAAAAAAACCACGGGTAGGTGGTATACAATTATGGACGGACTGCCGAGTGCCGACACAGAGGTAGCCACAGCCGTGAACTACCGTACTGTACTGTGTCTGCTGCTAATATAGACTGGTTGATAAAGAGATGTAGTAGTATGTATGTATAAAGAAGAAAGAAAAAAAAACACGGGTAGGTGGTATACAATTATGGACGGACTGCCGAGTGCCGACACAGAGGTAGCCACAGCCGTGAACTACCGTACTGTACTGTGTCTGCTGCTAATATAGACTGGTTGATAAAGAGATGTCGTAGTATGTATGTATGAAGAAGAAAGAAAAAAAAACCACGGTTAGGTGGTATACAATTATGGACGGACTGCCGAGTGCCGACACAGAGGTAGCCACAGCCGTGAACTACCGTACTGTACTGTGTCTGCTGCTAATATAGACTGGTTGATAAAGAGATGTCGTAGTATGTATGTATAAAGAAGAAAGAAAAAAAACCACGGTTAGGTGGTATACAATTATGGACGGACTGCCAAGTGCCGACACAGAGGTAGCCACAGCCGTGAACTACCGTACTGTACTGTGTCTGCTGCTAATATAGACTGGTTGATAAAGAGATGTCGTAGTATGTATGTATGAAGAAGAAAGAAAAAAAAACCACGGTTAGGTGGTATACAATTATGGACGGACTGCCGAGTGCCGACACAGAGGTAGCCACAGCCGTGAACTACCGTACTGTACTGTGTCTGCTGCTAATATAGACTGGTTGATAAAGAGATGTCGTAGTATGTATGTATAAAGAAGAAAGAAAAAAAAACCACGGTTAGGTGGTATACAATTATGGACGGACTGCCGAGTGCCGACACAGAGGTAGCCACAGCCGTGAACTACCGTACTGTACTGTGTCTGCTGCTAATATAGACTGGTTGATAAAGAGATGTAGTAGTATGTATGTATAAAGAAGAAAGAAAAAAAAACCACGGGTAGGTGGTATACAATTATGGATGGACTGCCGAGTGCCGACACAGAGGTAGCTACAGCCGTGAACTACCGTACTGTGTCTGCTGCGACTGGATGATAAATAATGATATAAAAAATATATATATATCACTACTGCAGCCGGACAGGTATATATATTATATAATGACGGACCTGCTGGACACTGTCTGTCAGCAGAATGAGTTTTTTATAGAATAAAAAAAAAAACACCACACAAGTGAAGTCACACGACGAGTGTTTAACTTTTTCAGGCAATCACAATATAGTATACTACTAACTATACTGGTGGTCAGTGTGGTCAGGTCACTGGTCAGTCACACTGGCAGTGGCACTCCTGCAGCAAAAGTGTGCACTGTTTAATTTTAATATAATATGTACTCCTGGCTCCTGCTATAACCTATAACTGGCACTGCAGTGCTCCCCAGTCTCCCCCACAATTATAAGCTGTGTGAGCTGAGCACAGTCAGATATATAATATATACATAGATGATGCAGCACACTGGGCTGAGCAGTGCACACAGATATGGTATGTGACTGTCTTGTACTCCTGGCTCCTGCTATAACCTATAACTGGCACTGCAGTGCTCCCCAGTCTCCCCCACAATTATAAGCTGTGTGAGCTGAGCACAGTCAGATATATAATATATACATAGATGATGCAGGCATGCAGCACACTGGGCTGAGCAGTGCACACAGATATGGTATGTGACTGAGTCACTGTGTGTACCGTTTTTTTCAGGCAGAGAACGGATATATTAAATAAAACAACTGCACTGCTGGTGGTCACTGTGGTCAGTCACTAAACTCTGCACTCTCTTCTACAGTATCAGCCTCAGGTCAATCTCTCTCTCTCTCTCCTAATCTAAATGGAGAGGACGCCAGCCACGTCCTCTCCCTATCAATCTCAATGCACGTGTGAAAATGGCGGCGACGCGCGGCTCCTTATATAGAATCCGAGTCTCGCGGGAATCCGACAGCGTCATGATGACGTTCGGGCGCGCTCGGGTTAACCGAGCAAGGCGGGAAGATCCGAGTCGCTCGGACCCGTGAAAAAAAACATGAAGTTCGTGCGGGTTCGGATTCAGAGAAACCGAACCCGCTCATCTCTAGCCAAAACCTCCGGGGATGCATGGACCCGGATCCACTGCAGATGCTGGAACCAACACGAATGCTGGGACCTAAAATAGCAGGGGATGCTGGAACCGCTGGGCATGCAGGGATCTGATATTACTGTTGAGGCTAGAACCACCGGGGATCCAGGGACTGCCAAAAATTTGCAGCCTAGTATATTGACCTGAGTGTGTTTGTGAGCGCTTGTGTGTTAAGAATTTTATACTGTATGCTCTAACGGAGCAGGGACTAGTGTGAATGACATACTCTTGGTACAGCATTGTATAAATTGGTGTCGGAAATGCTATTTGTGATTATACTATTGCTCCCTTTGTTGTAGGTTTGGATTAGTCAGCAAAAATTCTATCTTTTTAGTGTGAATGTATCATGCCAACAGGGACAGGTGCAATGAAATATGTATGCAACAAACTCCATATGAATATGTGGGTGTGTGTGTGTCAGATAGTGTTAGTAAATTTAGACTGTAAGTTCCTATGGGGCAGGGACTAATATGGATGACTTGTGTACAGCACTGCATTTTTGTGACACAATATAATGAAATAATTTTAATAAATATGCATGTATATTGGGAACATATTATCACGTCTCTAAATTTTTCAGGTGGGCCTTCTCCATGGTTGAAAATGTGAGTTGGAAGACCAAAGCAAATTTCATCTCTGGACTTCTGTGAGGTCATCTCTGCTAAACAGCTTATACTGAAGATACAGCAGAACCGCAGGAGTAGAAGACACAAGATAGGTAATTAATATTATTATTAATTACTGATAATTCTCAGGCTAGACATAAGTTCTAGATCTGTAGAGGCATGATAATATATTCCTGATGTACATGTATATTTATAAAATATGTATGTTTGTTGTAGACTCTTTTCCTTACAGTATTTTCAGAATTTGATAAGTTTAGGTCCTCCTACTATTGTATGGGGAGGGCGGGCCAGATGGGGAGTGAACTGTGAGCAGGAGATATCTGTGATATCTACTGCATTACCCTTTTAATGAATGGCTACGATATTTGTTTTCTAGAAAAGTAGGTGAAACTATTAATTTTCACCTACTTTTGTTGAAATTAAGTGTAAATAATAGACTTAGTGACGCAGATGCTGGGACCACTGTGGATGCTGGGACCTGGAACCGTAGGAGATGCTGGGATCACTGGAGATGCAGCAACCTATTGCCATGGATGTGGGAACCGTTGAGGATGCAGGGACCTGGAATCATCATGGATACTGGGACTGCTAGGGATGCAGGGACATTAAATTGCCATGGATGCGGAAACTGCTGGGAATGCAGGAACTGCAAACAACTGTGGCTTAGTAAATCTACCTGAGCGTGTGTGTGAAAGCTTGTGTGTTAGGCGGTCCTAATTCTTCAGTGTTAGGGCTGATGGGGATGCAAGACCCTACAATCATTGTAGTTGCTGGAATTACTGAGGATCCAGGAAATGCAAGAAACTATGGCTTGGAAAATCCAGTGTGTGTGTGTGTGTGTGTGTGTGTGTGTGTGTGTGTGTGTGTGTGTGTGTGTGTGTGTGTGTGTGTGTGTGTGAATACTTGTTTTCCCAGCCCAATGGGACTGCAGGGGCCTGAATAATCAGTGGATGCTGACACCTCCAGGGATACATGGACCTGAAACCACCGGAGATGCTGGAATTAACACTAATCCTGGGACCTAACTGCTAGGGTCACAGGAACTGATGGGGATGATCATGCAGGGACCTGATATCGTCATTGAGGCTGCAACCGACGGTGTTTCAAGGACTGTAAAAATACTGCTGCCTAGTAAATCCTGTGTGTGTTTGTGAATGCTTGTGTGCTAGGCTCAATGGGACTGCAGGAATCTGAATTAACCGTGGATGCTGAAACCTCCGGGGATACATGGACCTGGAACCACCGCAGATGCTGGAACCAACACGAATGCTGGGACCTAACCGCTGGAGTCGCAGGAACCTGATGGGGATGCAGGGACCTGATATCGCTGTTGAGGCTGGAACCGACAGGGATCCAGGGACTGTAAAAATGCTGTGGCCTATTAAATCCTGTGTGTGTTTGTGAATGCTTTTGTGCTAGGCCCAATGGGACTGCAGGGGTCAGAATTCACCATTGATGCTGAAACCTCCAGGGATACATGGCCCAGATCCACCGCAGATGCTGGACCCAACACTAATGCTGGGACCTAAAATTCCAGGGGATGCTGTAACCGCTGGGGATGCAGGGACCTGATATCGCTGTTGAGGCTAGAACCAACAGGGATCCAGAGACTGTAAAAATACTATAGCCTAGTAAATCCAGAGTCTGTGTGTGTTTATGCTTGTGTGCTAGGCCCGATGGGACTGCAGGGGTCTGAATTCACAGTGGATGCTGAAACCTTCTGGGGATACATGGACCTGGAACCACCTGGAACAACACGAATGCTGGGACCTAAAATCGCAGGGGATGCTGGAACCACTAGAGATGCAAGGACCTGATATCGCTGTTGAGGCTAGAACCGATGGGGTTCAGGAACTGTAAAATTACTGCGGCCTAGTTCGGATGAATACCCTTCTTTCTTTTACTCTACTCTTCCTTTTTTCCTTTTTCCCTGTCTTTATCGTTCTGTGTTCTTCTGCTTCTCTTTTCCTTTCTTTCTTTTGGAACAATGAATCGTCTGATGCCTTTTACCATATGGGTATACTATTTTCTTTTGTTGAGGCTTAAGTTTATACCAATCACAGGAACATGTATGTTAAAGTCTGTTTTGCTTTCGGTTACTATCTAAAAAGATTTTTTGTATCACCATACTGTATGTGTTTTTCCATGATTCTTTTTGTTCTATGACAAATACTGAAAATAAAGAATTTATCTAAAAAAAAAATACTGCACCTAGTAAATCCACTGTGTGTGTGTGTGTGTGTGTGTGTGTGTGTGTGTGTGTGTGTGTGTGTGTGTGTGTGTGTGTGTGTGTGTGTGTGAATACTTGTTTGCTCGGCCCAATGGGACTACAGGGGCCTGAATTCTCAGTGGATGCTGAAACCTCCAGGGATACATGGACCTGGAACCACCAGAGATGCTGGAATTAACACTAATGCTGGGACCTAACCGCTGGAGTCACAGGAACCTGATGGGGATGCAGGGACCTGATATCGCTGTTGAGGCTTGCGACCAATGGGAATCCAGGGACTGTAAAAATACTGCTGCCTAGTAAATCCCGTGTGTGTTTGTGAATGCTTGTGTGCTAGGCCCAATAGGACTGCAGGGGTTTGAATTCACCGTTGATGCCAAAACCTCCGGGGATGCATGGACCCGGATCCACTGCAGATGCTGGAACCAACACGAATGCTGGGACCTAAAATAGCAGGGGATGCTGGAACCGCTGGGCATGCAGGGATCTGATATTGCTGTTGAGGCTAGAACCACCGGGGATCCAGGGACTGCCAAAAATTTGCAGCCTAGTATATTGACCTGAGTGTGTTTGTGAGCGCTTGTGTGTTAAGAATTTTATACTGTATGCTCTAACGGAGCAGGGACTAGTGTGAATGACATACTCTTGGTACAGCATTGTATAAATTGGTGTCGGAAATGCTATTTGTGATTATACTATTGCTCGCTTTGTTGTAGGTTTGGATTAGTCAGCAAAAATTCTATCTTTTTAGTGTGAATGTATCATGCCAACAGGGACAGGTGCAATGAAATATGTATGCAACAAACTCCATATGAATATGTGGGTGTGTGTGTGTCAGATAGTGTTAGTAAATTTAGACTGTAAGTTCCTATGGGGCAGGGACTAGTATGGATGACTTGTGTACAGCACTGCATTTTTGTGACACAATATAATGAAATAATTTTAATAAATATGCATGTATATTGGGAACATATTATCACGTCTCTAAATTTTTCAGGTGGGCCTTCTCCATGGTTGAAAATGTGAGTTGGAAGACCAAAGCAAATTTCATCTCTGGACTTCTGTGAGGTCATCTCTTCTAAACAGCTTATACTGAAGATACAGCAGAACCGCAGGAGTAGAAGACACAAGACAGGTAATTAATATTATTATTAATTACTGATAATTCTCAGGCTAGACATAAGTTCTAGATCTGTAGAGGCATGATAATATATTCCTGATGTACATGTATATTTATAAAATATGTATGTTTGTTGTAGACTCTTTTCCTTACAGTATTTTCAGAATTTGATAAGTTTAGGTCCTCCTACTATTGTATGGGGAGGGCGGGCCAGATGGGGAGTGAACTGTGAGCAGGAGATATCTGTGATATCTACTGCATTACCCTTTTAATGAATGGCTACGATATTTGTTTTCTAGAAAAGTAGGTGAAACTATTCATTTTCACCTACTTTTGTTGAAATTAAGTGTAAATAATAGACTTAGTGACGCAGATGCTGGGACCACTGTGGATGCTGGAACCTGGAACCGTAGGAGATGCTGGGATCACTGGAGATGCAGCAACCTATTGCCATGGATGTTGGAACCGTTGAGGATGCAGGGACCTGGAATCATCATGGATACTGGGACTGCTAGGGATGCAGGGACATTAAATTGCCATGGATGCGGAAACTGCTGGGAATGCAGGAACTGCAAACAACTGTGGCTTAGTAAATCTACCTGAGCGTGTGTGTGAAAGCTTGTGTGTTAGGCGGTCCTAATTCTTCAGTGTTAGGGCTGATGGGGATGCAAGACCCTACAATCATTGTAGTTGCTGGAATTACTGAGGATCCAGGGACTGCAAGAAACTATGGCTTGGAAAATCCAGTGTGTGTGTGTGTATGAATGCTTGTGTGTTAGGCCCTATTTGCTTGTGTTGTGTGTTAGGAATGCATGGGTCTGAATTCACCGTGGATGCTGAAACTGCCAAGGATACAGGGACCCGGATCCACCGCAGATGCTGGAACCAATACAAATGCTGGGACCTAAGATTGCTGGGGATGCTGGAACTGCTAGAGATGCAAGGACCTGATATTGCTGATGAGGCTAGAACTGATGGGGTCCAGGAACTGTAAAAATACTGCGGCCTAGTACGGATGAATACCCTTCTTTCTTTTTACTCTAACCTTTCTTTTTCCTTTTTCCCTATCTTCTTTCTTTCTGTGGTCTTCTGCTTCTCTTTTCCTTTCTTTCTTTTGCAACAATGAATCGTCTGATGCCTTTTACCACATGGGTATACTATTTTCTGTTGTTGAGGCTTAAGTTTATACTGATCACAGGAACATGTATGTTAAAATCTGTTTTGCTTTCGGTTACTATCTAAAGATTTTTTGTATCACCATACTATATATGTTTTACCATGATTCTTTTTGTTCTGTCACAAATACTGAAAATAAAGAATTAAAAAAATAAATAAATACTGCAGCCTAGTAAATCCACTGTGTGTGTGTGTGTGTGTGTGTGTGTGTGTGTGTGTGTGTGTGTGTGTGTGTGAATACTTGTTTTCCAAGCCCAATGGGACTGCAGGGGCCTGAATTCTCAGTGGATGCTGACACCTCCAGGGATACATGGACCTGAAACCACCGGAGATGCTGGAATTAACACTAATCCTGGGACCTAACTGCTAGGGTCACAGGAACTAATGGGGATGCAGGGACCTGATATCGTCATTGAGACTGCAACCGACTGTGTTTCAGGGACTGTAAAAATACTGCGGCCTAGTAAATCCTTTGTGTGTTTGTGAATGCTTGTGTGCTAGGCTCAATGGGACTGAAGGGATCTGAATTCACCGTGGATGCTGAAACCAACACGAATGCTGGGACCTAACCGCTGGAGGCGCAGGAACCTGATGGGGATGCAGGGACCTGATATCGCTGTTGAGGCTGGAACCGACAGGGATCCAGGGACTGTAAAAATGCTGTGGCCTATTAAATCCTGTGTGTGTTTGTGAATGCTTTTGTGCTAGGCCCAATGGGACTGCAGGGGTCAGAATTCACCATTGATTCTGAAACCTCCAGGGATACATGGCCCAGATCCACCGCAGATGCTGGACCCAACACTAATGCTGGGACCTAAAATTCCAGGGGATGCTGTAACCGCTGGGGATGCAGGGACCTGATATCGCTGTTGAGGCTAGAACCAACGGGGATCCAGAGACTGTAAAAATACTATAGCCTAGTAAATCCAGAGTCTGTGTGTGTTTATGCTTGTGTGCTAGGCCCGATGGGACTGTAGGGGTCTGAATTCACAGTGGATGCTGAAACCTTCTGGGGATACATGGACCTGGAACTAGAGATGAGCGGGTTCGGTTCCTCGGAATCCGAACCCCCCCGAACTTCAGCCTTTTTACATGGGTCCGAGGCAGACTCGGATCTTCCCGCCTTGCTCGGTTAACCCGAGCGCGCCCGAACGTCATCATCCCGCTGTCGGATTCTCGCTAGGCTCGTATTCTATCGCGAGACTCGGATTCTACATAAGGAGCCGCGCGTCGCCGCCATTTTCACACGTGCATTGAGATTGATAGGGAGAGGACGTGGCTGGCGTCCTCTCCGTTTAGATAGAGAGTGAGACACTTGATTTACTAGTAATTTAATTTTAGTAATTTTGGGGAGCATTAGGACTGGAGTACTCAGAGAGTGCAGAGTTTTGCTGATAGTTATACTAGTGACCACCAGTTTTATTTATTATTTAAAATCCGTTCTCTGCCTGAAAAAAAACGATACACAGTCACATACCATATCTGTGCTCAGCCTCAGTGTGCTGCATGATTGATAATATCATCTATGTATATCTGACTGTGCTGAGTGCTCACTGCTCACACAGCTTAATTGTAGGGGAGACTGGGGAGCAGTTATAGAAGGAGTACATAACAGTGCACACTTTTGCTGCCAGTGTGACTGACCAGTGACCACCAGTATATTGTCTGCCTGAAAAAGTTAAACACTCGTGTGGTGTTTTTTTTTTTCATTCTATTAACGCATTCTGCTGACAGACAGTGTCCAGCAGGTCCGTCATTCATTATATTATAATATATACCTGCAGTAGTGATATATATATATTTTTTATATCATTATCATCCAGTCTATACTAGCAGACGCAGTACGGTAGTCCACGGCTGTAGCTACCTCTGTGTCGGCAGTGCTCATCCATAATTGTATACCTACCTGTGGTGGGTTTTTTTTTTATATCTTCTTCATACTAGTAGTTTAGGAGTCTGCTGACAGTGTCCAGCAGGTCCGTCATTATATAATATATACCTGTCCTGCAGTAGTGATATATATATATTTTTTATATCATTATCATCCAGTCTATACTAGCAGACGCAGTACGGTAGTCCACGGCTGTAGCTACCTCTGTGTCGGCAGTGCTCGTCCATAATTGTATACCTACCTGTGGTGGGTTTTTTTTTCTATCTTCTTCATACTAGTAGTTTAGGAGTCAGCTGACAGTGTCCAGCAGGTCCGTCATTATATAATATATACCTGTCCTGCAGTAGTGATATATATATATTTTTTATATCATTATCATCCAGTCTATACTAGCAGATGCAGTACGGTAGTCCACGGCTGTAGCTACCTCTGTGTCGGCAGTGCTCGTCCATAATTGTATACCTACCTGTGGTGGGTTTTTATTTTTCTATCTTCTTCATACTAGTAGTTTAGGAGTCTGCTGACAGTGTCCAGCAGGTCCGTCATTATATAATATATACCTGTCCTGCAGTAGTGATGTATATATATTTTTTATATCATTATCATCCAGTCTATACTAGCAGACGCAGTACGGTAGTCCACGGCTGTAGCTACCTCTGTGTCGGCAGTGCTCGTCCATAATTGTATACCTACCTGTGGTGGGGTTTTTTTTTTCTATCTTCTTCATACTAGTAGTTTAGGAGTCTGCTGACAGTGTCCAGCAGGTCCGTCATTATATAATATATACCTGTCCTGCAGTAGTGATATATATATATTTTTTATATCATTATCATCCAGTCTATACTAGCAGACGCAGTACGGTAGTCCACGACTGTAGCTACCTCTGTGTCGGCAGTGCTCGTCCATAATTGTATACCTACCTGTGTTGGGGTTTTTTTTTCTATCTTCTTCATACTAGTAGTTTAGGAGTCTGCTGACAGTGTCCAGCAGGTCCGTCATTATATAATATATACCTGTCCTGCAGTAGTGATATATATATATATTTTTTTTATATCATTATCATCCAGTCTATACTAGCAGACGCAGTACGGTAGTCCACGGCTGTAGCTACCTCTGTGTCGGCAGTCGCTCGTCCATAATTGTATACCTACCTGTGGTGGGGTTTTTTTTTTCTATATTCTTCATACTAGTAGTTTAGGAGTCTGCTGACAGTGTCCAGCAGGTCCGTCATTATATAATATATACCTGTCCTGCAGTAGTGATATATATATATTTTATATCATTATCATCCAGTCTATACTAGCAGACGCAGTACGGTAGTCCACGGCTGTAGCTACCTCTGTGTCGGCAGTGCTCGTCCAGAATTGTATACCTACCTGTGGTGGGTTTTTTTTTTCTATCTTCTTCATACTAGTAGTTTAGGAGTCTGCTGACAGTGCCCAGCAGGTCGGTCATTATATAATATATACCTGTCCTGCAGTAGTGATATATATATATATATTTTTTATATCATTATCATCCAGTCTATACTAGCAGACGCAGTACGATAGTCCACGGCTGTAGCTACCTCTGTGTCGGCAGTCACTCGTCATCCATAAGTATACTAGTATCCATCCATCTCCATTGTTCACCTGAGGTGCCTTTTAGTTGTGCCTATTAAAATATGGAGAACAAAAATGTTGAGGTTCCAAAAATAGGGAAAGATCAAGATCGACTTCCACCTCGTGCTGAAGCTGCTGCCACTAGTCATGGCCGAGACGATGAAATGCCATCAACGTCGTCTGCCAAGGCCGATGCCCAATGTCATACTACAGAGCATGTAAAATCCAAAACACCAAATATCAGTAAAAAAATGACTCAAAAATCTAAAATAAAATCGTCGGAGGAGAAGCGTAAACTTGCCAATATGCCATTTACCACACGGAGTGGCAAGGAACGGCTGAGGCCCTGGCCTATGTTCATGGCTAGTGGTTCAGCTTCACATGAGGATGGAAGCACTTAGCCTCTCGCTAGAAAAATGAAAAGACTTAAGCTGGCAAAAGCACAGCAAAGAACTGTGCGTTCTTCGAAATCACAAATCCACAAGGAGAGTCCAATTGTGTCGGTTGCGATGCCTGACCTTCCCAACACTGGACGTGAAGAGCATGCACCTTCCACCATTTGCACGCCCCCTGCAAGTGCTGGAAGGAGCACCCGCAGTCCAGTTCCTGATAGTCAGATTGAAGATGTCAGTGTTGAAGTACACTAGGATGAGGAGGATATGGGTGTTAGGAAATTGACCAGGAGGATTCTGATGGTGAGGTGGTTTGTTTAAGTCAGGCACCCGGGGAGACACCTGTTGTCCGTGGGAGGAATATGGCCATTGACATGCCTGGTGAAAATACCAAAAAAATCAGCTCTTCGGTGTGGAAGTATTTCAACAGAAATGCGGACAACATTTGTCAAGCCGTGTGTTGCCTTTGTCAAGCTGTAATAAGTAGGGGTAAGGACGTTAACCACCTCGGAACATCCTCCCTTATACGTCTCCTGCAGCGCATTCATCATAAGTCAGTGACAAGTTCAAAAACTTTGGGCGACAGCGGAAGCAGTCCACTGACCAGTAAATCCCTTCCTCTTGTAACCAAGCTCACGCAAACCACCCCACCAACTCCCTCAGTGTCAATTTCCTCCTTCCCCAGGAATGCCAATAGTCCTGCAGGCCATGTCACTGGCAATTCTGACAAGTCCTCTCCTGCCTGGGATTCCTCCGATGCATCCTTGCGTGTAACGCCTACTGCTGCTGGCGCTGCTGTTGTTGCTGCTGGGAGTCGATGGTCATCCCAGAGGGGAAGTCGTAAGACCACTTTTACTACTTCCACCAAGCAATTGACTGTCCAACAGTCCTTTGCGAGGAAGATGAAATATCACAGCAGTCATCCTGCTGCAAAGCGGATAACTGAGGCCTTGGCATCCTGGGCGGTGAGAAACGTGGTTCCGGTATCCATCATTACTGCAGAGCCAACTATAGACTTGTTTGAGGTACTGTGTCCCCGGTACCAAATACCATCTAGGTTCCATTTCTCTAGGCAGGCGATACCGAAAATGTACACAGACCTCAGAAAAAGACTCACCAGTGTCCTAAAAAATGCAGTTGTACCCAATGTCCACTTAACCACGGACATGTGGACAAGTGGAGCAGGGCAGACTCAGGACTATATGACTGTGACAGCCCACTGGGTAGATGTATGGACTCCCGCCGCAAGAACAAAGAACAGCAGCGGCGGCACCAGTAGCAGCATCTCGCAAACGCCAACTCTTTCCTAGGCAGGCTACGCTTTGTATCACCGCTTTCCAGAATACGCACACAGCTAAAAACCTCTTACGGCAACTGAGGAAGATCATCGCAGAATGGCTCACCCCAATTGGACTCTCCTGTGGATTTGTGGCATCGGACAACGCCAGCAATATTGTGTGTGCATTAAATATGGGCAAATTCCAGCACGTCCCATATTTTGCACATACCTTGAATTTGGTGGTGCAGAATTATTTAAAAAACGAGAGGGGCGTGCAAGAGATGCTGTCGGTGGCCAGAAGAATTGCGGCACACTTTCGGCGTACAGGCACCACGTACAGAAGACTGGAGCACCACCAAAAACGCCTGAACCTGCCCTGCCATCATCTGAAGCAAGAAGTGGTAACGAGGTGGAATTCAACCCTCTATATGCTTCAGAGGTTGGAGGAGCAGCAAAAGGCCATTCAAGCCTATACAACTGAGCACGATATAGGAGGTGGAATGCACCTGTCTCAAGCGCAGTGGAGAATGATTTCAACATTGTGCAAGGTTCTGCAACCTTTTGAACTTGCCACACGTAAAGTCAGTTCAGACACTGCCAGCCTGAGTCAGGTCATTCCCCTCATCAGGCTTTTGCAGAAGAAGCTGGAGACATTGAAGGAGGAGCTAACACAGAGCGATTCCGCTAGGCATGTGGGACTTGTGGATGGAGCCCTTAATTCGCTTAACAAGGATTCACGGGTGGTCAATCTGTTGAAATCAGAGCACTACATTTTGGCCACCGTGCTCGATCCTAGATTTAAAACCTACCTTGGATCTCTCTTTCCGGCAGACACAAGTCTGCAGGGGTTCAAAGAACTGCTGGTGAGAAAATTGTCAAGTCAAGCGGAACGCGACCTGTCAACATCTCCTCCTTCACATTCTCCCGCAACTGGGGGTGCGAGGAAAAGGCTCAGAATTCCGAGCCCACCCGCTGGCGGTGATGCAGGGCAGTCTGGAGCGACTGCTGATGCTGACATCTGGTCCGGACTGAAGGACCTGCCAACGATTACGGACATGTCGTCTACTGTCACTGCATATGATTCTCTCCCCATTGAAAGAATGGTGGAGGATTATATGAGTGACCGCATCCAAGTAGGCACGTCAGACAGTCCGTACTTATACTGGCAGGAAAAAGAGGCAATTTGGAGGCCCTTGCACAAACTGGCTTTATTCTACCTAAGTTGCCCTCCCACAAGTGTGTACTCCGAAAGAGTGTTTAGTGCCGCCGCTCACCTTGTCAGCAATCGGCGTACGAGTACGAGGTTACATCCAGAAAATGTGGAGAAGATGATGTTCATTAAAATGAATTATAATCAATTCCTCCGTGGAGACATTCACCAGCAGCAATTGCCTCCACAAAGTACACAGGGAGCTGAGATGGTGGATTCCAGTGGGGACGAATTGATAAAGTGTGAGGAGGGGGATGTACACGGTGATGAATCGGAGGATGATGATGAGGTGGACATCTTGCCTCTGTAGAGCCAGTTTGTGCAAGGAGAGATTAATTGCTTCTTTTTTGGTGGGGGTCCAAACCAACCCGTCATTTCAGTCACAGTCGTGTGGCAGACCCTGTCACTGAAATGATGGGTTGGTTAAAGTGTGCATGTCCTGTTTATACAACATAAGGGTGGGAGGGAGGGCCCAAGGACAATTCCATCTTGCACCTCTTTTTTCTTTCATTTTTCTTTGCGTCATGTGCTGTTTGGGGAGTGTTTTTTGGAAGGGCCAGCCTGCGTGACACTGCAGTGCCACTCCTAGATGGGCCAGGTGTTTGTGTCGGCCACTAGGGTCGCTTAGCTTACTCACACAGCTACCTCGTTGCGCCTCTTTTTTTCTTTGCGTCATGTGCTGTTTGGGGAGTATTTTTTGGAAGGGCCATCCTGCCTGACACTGCAGTGCCACTCCTAGATGGGCCAGGTGTTTGTGTCGGCCACTTGGGTCGCTGAGCTTAGTCACACAGCTACCTCATTGCGCCTCTTTTTTTCTTTGCGTCATGTGCTGTTTGGGGAGTGTTTTTTGGAAGGGCCATCCTGCGTGACACTGCAGTGCCACTCCTAGATGGGCCAGGTGTTTGTGTCGGCCACTAGGGTCGCTTAGCTTACTCACACAGCTACCTCATTGCGCCTCTTTTTTTTCTTCTTTGCGTCATGTGCTGTTTGGGGAGTATTTTTTGGAAGGGCCATCCTGCCTGACACTGCAGTGCCACTCCTAGATGGGCCAGGTGTTTGTGTCGGCCACTTGGGTCGCTGAGCTTAGTCATCCAGCGACCTCGGTGCAAATTTTAGGACTAAAAATAATATTGTGAGGTGTGAGGAGTTCAGAATAGACTGAAAATGAGTGGAAATTATGGTTATTGAGGTTAATAATACTTTGGGATCAAAATGACCCCCAAATTCTATGATTTAAGCTGTTTTTTAGGGTTTTTTTTAAAAAAACACCCGAATCCAAAACACACCCGAATCCGACAAAAAAAATTCGGTGAGGTTTTGCAAAAACGCGTTCGAACCCAAAACACGGCCGCGGAACCGAACCCAAAACCAAAACACAAAACCCGAAAAATTTCCGGTGCACATCTCTACCTGGAACCACCTGGAACAACACGAATGCTGGGACCTAAAATCGCAGGGGATGCTGGAACCACTAGAGATGCAAGGACCTGATATCGCTGTTGAGGCTAGAACCGATGGGGTTCAGGAACTGTAAAATTACTGCGGCCTAGTTCGGATGAATACCCTTCTTTCTTTTACTCTACTTTTTCTTTTTCCTTTTTCCCTGTCTTTATCGTTCTGTGTTCTTCTGCTTCTCTTTTCCTTTCTTTCTTTTGGAACAATGAATCGTCTGATGCCTTTTACCATATGGGTATACTATTTTCTTTTGTTGAGGCTTAAGTTTATACCAATCACAGGAACATGTATGTTAAAGTCTGTTTTGCTTTCGGTTACTATCTAAAAAGATTTTTTGTATCACCATACTGTATGTGTTTTTCCATGATTCTTTTTGTTCTATGACAAATACTGAAAATAAAGAAATTATCTAAAAAAAAAATACTGCACCTAGTAAATCCACTGTGTGTGTGTGTGTGTGTGTGTGTGTGTGTGTGTGTGTGTGTGTGTGTGTGTGTGTGTGTGTGTGTGTCTCTCTCTCTCTAGACATGAATGCTCTCATTAGATAACAGGTTACACAGGACCAGGAATGGGTTGGGGCCTCTTTCCAGTCCTGGCATCACGTGCACGTGAAAGGGAGCATGCGCATCAAAAAAAGGGGAGCACATCATGCAAAGAAGAAAAAGAGTTGCAATGAGGTAGCTGGATGACTTTGCTAAGTGACACAAGTGTGTGGCACAAACACCTGGCCCATCTAGGAGTGGCACTGCAGTGTCAGACAGGATGGCAGATTTAAAAAAATAGGCTCCAAACAGCACATCATGCAAAGAAGAAAAAGAGGTGCAATGAGATAGCTGGATGACTTTACTAAGCAACACAAGTGTGCGGCACAAACACCTGGCCCATCTAGGAGTGGCACTGCAGTGTCAGACAGGATGGCAGATTTAAAAAATAGGCTCCAAACAGCACATCATGCAAAGAAGAAAAAGAGGTGCAATGAGATAGCTGGATGACTTTACTAAGCAACACAAGTGTGCGGCACAAACACCTGGCCCATCTAGGAGTGGCACTGCAGTGTCAGACAGGATGGCAGATATAAAAAATAGGCCCCAAACAGCACATCATGCAGAGAAGAAAAAGAGTTGCAATGAGGTAGCTGGATGACTTTGCTAAGCGACACAAGTGTGCGGCACAAACACCTGGCCCATCTAGGAGTGGCATTGCAGTGGCAGACAGGATGGTACCTGTTTTTGATTTAGACCCAGGTCTGTAAGTTGTTCTCTTTGCTGTATTTATCCCCATTTGGAGATTTATGAAGTGATTTTCATCCAACTCCTGGGGTTATATGTTAGACCAAACTTTAGACCAGAGGATCTATTCACCATTTTGTTTTATTGTTTTTTAATCTGTTTATATTGTTATTTGGAATAAATCCCTGCTTTTTGGATATACGTACACCTCCTTTTTCTGTGCCATACATCCGGTGTTGGACTGTCCGTGTCTGTCCTGCTCAGTGGCTGTGGTGGATAATATAAGAATTCACGACAGAGCCAAAGGTGGCGGCGCGGAGTAAAGAAACCTTTCAAGGAACATAGGGCCCTTACTGGAGGTGAGTGTCTCCTATATGGGATAGGATGATGACCAGTTGAAATTATAAGAAGTGAGGCGAATGATGATATAAAGAAACCTTTTGATTTACATCCTGCATGGTGTGGAGGTCAGTTTTGAGGTGCGAACCTATATACGAAGGAGGAATCTTGATGTTCTGAGGAATTCCTAACCCTAATAGAGGCTTGTGTTTGGGAAGATTGTACATCTGGATTGCTCTACAGCTAGTAGCGCTTGTGGACTACTCTATTTTTTCTTGTGTATATGTATGTTTATCAAGGAGTGGTGCTCTTGAGAGTTTATTCCAGGGCTGCAACTAAGGCGCAAGTTACTCTTCTACTCTTTTTGGGATAGATTTAAAAAATAGGCCCCAAACAGCACATCATGCAAAAAAGGAAAAGAGGTGCAATGAGGTCGCTGGATGACTTTGCTAAGCGACACAGGTGTGCGGCACAAATACCTGGCCCATCTAGGAGTGGCACTGCAGTGTCAGACAGGATGGCAGTTCTAAAAATTAGGCCCCAAACAGCTGTTGAAGTCAAAAACATTACATAGAAAGAACATACAGACTACACACATTATGAGTCGCTATGCTTGCAAATACGCGCAGCGAGCACAGCAATATATGGTAACATACGCATTTACACGGACATGCCACAGAGATGGATTCGACACTTATTTCATACGGTACATAATTATAATAATATCAAGCGCCAGACATCATAATGATTTAACATTATATAATGGAGTAATGTCATGTATGTGTATTATTGGAACGAAGCAAGATAGACCTGTCATATTTGGTATAAAAGCAAGCAGATTAATGTGTAGATTCATTTGATACTTGTTATTAAGTTGTAGTACATTGCAACAAATAGTTATGATTAAATGTATGAAAGCTAAAGTCACTTTTATTAGAACAATAGACATTCCAAACAGGTGATGAACAGGAAACTCAGGCCAGCCCTTTGGATGTCTTCAAGGCTGAACCTGTTTAGCATACGAACAAACCAGTGACTCATCATGAATGAGAAAGTTCCCTCCCTTAAACTAGATAACACATTACAGAGACACACAGTTGCTAGTTGCTGTTTTGTCCCAGACGATGATGGAGGTGCTTCTAGACCAGTTCCTGTATTTATTTGCTGAGAGAGAGAGAGATATATTAAGAGGAGGATGCATTGAAAGATATGGTAATTGTATCGCTGGCCTGTAACTGTATGTATTAACTGCTTACTGTATAAATTGTAACGATGTAACTATATGTATACTGTACAATGTGATATATTGAATACATATCCTTTTAATAACAAATATATACATCAATGAGCTTTGGAACTCAGATAATGTGTGGGTGTATTGTTTTCTCTTATGGGATGCAGTGTTTTGCGATGTATAGCGCACATTCATGGCACATGGTAATAAGATGTGCAGGCGTCTACAATATATATTAGAGCGGGCATTTTAAATATTTGTTAGAAAGCAATTTGGTATTCACAGATGGGTGCTCGTCCGGGATATAACGGTCTTAATAATGCACTGTACATTACAAACGCGACGCTGTGGTCGATCAGCTTGTGGTGGACGCATCGTGACGCTGAAAAAATCATATCCGTGTGTTCTGTTGTGTTATCAGTAAGCCGATGATATGAAAATTCAAGGGACAAAGTGTTTCTCATAATATTTAAGATGCTAATGCGTATTTTTATTGTTGCAAAACAAAGTTCAAATAAGTCATATTGTGTTTGATTCAGATTGGATTGTTTATCTGTTAAGTAGATTTAAAAGTACATTTAAAAGTTGCTGTATAGCCTTGATATAGTTTTTTTTTAAACTCAGGCCTAAAGCACTTTAACTTCTGGTGCTTGTATAATTTGTGATTTCTTTGTGACAAAGGAAGGCGCATGGTCTGTCCTCCATTTTGGACTAACCACATGGCCTGTCCACCATCTTGTGTAAACCTCATGGATGTGGAAGGGGGAGGAGCAGTGGCCATTTTAGGAAAGTCACTTTCTAAATAGCTGATTTTCAGTCTGCTCAGAACAATCAGTTTCCTTTGTCACATCAAGCACCATTTATGAGTTACCAATGCATTTATTTAACCCATGCCATAGTCAATTACAAATAGTTTCAATTGGGCCTAGTGAGAGTAAATGGTGAGATAAATGCTTGGCTTGGTGTAAGAAATTGCACACAGAAAAAAAAAATACTTTTTTTTTCTTCTTTCCCAGGATTTAGTTAACTCTGTTTGCTATAAGATAGGCATTGAAATGTTAATTAACTGGTTCAACCACTAGTACAGGCAGGCAAAACATCTTTGATATGCAAATTAGAAGCACTGAATGGGCGAATGAGTCTCATAGGAGGCCAGTAAATGATATATATATATATATATATATATATATATATGTATATATGTATATATATATATATATATATATATAATATTATTGTAATTATGTGTATATTTATATCAGTGTATGTTCTGCAAGATAGCTATCCAATCTGAATCATGTCATTTAAATTACAGATTATTGCAGTCATTATAGATCTGTGTGAAATCGGATACATTTGTTGCTATATAGGTCAATTTGAAATAACAGTATTTAAGGAAGTAAGTGTAAAGACACAAACGCAGTTCTGGCCTGGTTGTTAAGGTTTATACAGAAAAAAAACTGGGTGTTGTGTTAAGTGAGCGATTATATTTAGTTATGCTCACAGTTATGGAGACTGTGTGGTTTGTTGAATTGCAGACGTACGTTGTACACGTGGTACGGACAAAGACAGGTGAGCGCACGTGGCGTAAAAGACACGCTGGTTGCGTAATTACGCAAGCTTGCGTAGGGTTGTGTGTGCATAATAAAACCACACGATAGTTTGTTCAGTTAAAAGGTGGGACAGTAGCCATGCTACAATAGCACATAACTATCCGGTTTCTAAAGCAGATTAGTATAAAACTTTTGCTTAAACTGTATTGCCTCTGGGGGTAAAGCTGCCAATCAGAACGAGTGAAAATTTTCTGTACAGAAAAACAAAGCATATTTGAGTGAGTGAAAGCGGAGCGAGTGGAGCTGAACCCAGGAACTGAAGTGGTCTAAGTGGCTGGAGTGGTAACACTGGGTTAGTAGAGACCCAATGGCGTAGGGTTCGCTACCTTGCGTGATTAGAACTGAGTGGTCTAAGTGATCTGAAGTGGTCTAGGTGTCCCATACAACTAGGTGATCTGGAGTGGTCTAGGTCAGGTGGTCTACAGCAATCCTAGGGCATATAGATAACAAGTATCTATAGGCTGTGCGATTGCATCGCATGTCCGTTTGTTCTACACAGCACAACGTGATACCATTGTGTCATATGCGCTGTGGAAAAGCATACACAGATGTGATTGTATAGACAAAGGGTTTTTTCTTTGATAACGTCGGGAAATCTCCCTGTTGGGCTTCTACTGGAAAGGGTGAAGGATAGTTATCTAATTTCTCTGTTTTTCACCCTACAAAATTTCCAGTAGGAAGATACCGAAAAGGAATTTTTCGCTGCCTCTCTCAGGAAAATGTTCCAACAGAACCTCCACCGAAAGAAATTATGGTGCTGTAAGGTCTGATAGGAGCCCTAAGTTGGGTACATCACCTTCGCTATCGACAGTGTATGGTAGTGCCGGCCAACGTGGGTGAGAGTGGGTGGAAGCGCTCGGAGAACTTCCACCGTCTACTTGCATTGAGTATTTTGGTGTTTGTGGGAATTTTTTTTAGTTATTAAAAAGACCCACAAATATGGGAGCCAGTTGCTCAAGTGAGAGACATTTGGGCAGGGTTCAGGCTGAAGTTATTATGCTGAAGTTATTATGTGTGGGAAATATGGTCCACATGCAGAGACTTTCTGGTTCTGAAAGGTTACGTATGACTGACAATGATAGGGCATCATTCCCTAGGGTGGGCAGCTTTGAGCCAGAGGTACTGCAGAATGTAGGTATTATAATATGTCTGATAAAATCCAGAAAACAAAGGGTCAGACATACAAATTGTTTAAACCTGTGGCAGCAAGAGGGGTTGGTGAGTTTGATCCTAAGGTATTGCAAGTGGTATGTCTAACCAAAGTCATATAAGACAAGAATGGAAATATAAGAACTGTTTGACCTTAAAGCAGCAATAAACAAGTAGGAAGAAAAAGAGAATGCAAGTACACCGCCATATGTAGATGTGGAAGCAGTTATGGCCAGCATACAAACTATAGAAAATAATAAAAATATGAAAAATATGACTGTAACCTATATATGTACTAATGAATGTTGAAGTTTCATTTAGGAGGAGAAGGTGACCTAATTGTTTTCAGGCATCTCTCATGCACTCAGAGGAGTATCCAACCGGTAAAAGAAGAGCAGTAGCCTGTGGGGGAAGTGGCTGAGACCAGTGGAACTGGTAAGTATGGTATCATTCGTGTACATATATAGTAAAACCCAAACATAAAACAAAAATCAAGAAATGAACGTCAGAAATGGAGAAAAAAACCTGTCCGCACATTAGTATTTGCCAGTAGGAAAGCGGACAGAGACAAGGTAACCCCCGGGTATTTCTTTCAGTTACCATATAAGTATTCATTCCTAGTAATGCCCCTAGTCAAGATGAGCTCGGAAATGTTTGTTGAACCATGTACAGACCCTTAATACGGGATGAGAAGGATTGAATGACTACTTCGCATGACCTAGAAGCTTGTTAAACTTTTTTTTTTGTCTTTTGCAGTAATAGAAAACTCTCCATCTGGATAAGATCACTGGTAAACACTAATTCGGCAAATGGGAGGTGGCTGTCGCTGTGCTAATGGACGGGCTCAATAAGGCATTGAGGGCAGGGTGCAGACTTCTTTGCAAAATTGGAAAGGGGTCACAGTAGCTAATCTTAGAGAGTGTGCTATTGAACATCACAAGAATAGTGCTAGGCGCAGAGAACAACAGGTGGAGAGGTTGAGGACGGTAAGTATACTAGCACATACAGGAAAGACCCATCAGTCCAAACCCCAGATCCCTAATGTTCAATAATATGTTACACTTGTAGGAAGGAAGGGCATTTTGCCAGAGATTGTAGGAGTAGTAGGACACATAGTCAATATAGACCCCTAGACAGAAAACACAAGCCACATTATTAAACACATAGACGGGACCAAGGGACATATAGTAAGGAATCATAAGCCATATAGAAAACACAGATTCGGCTAATGGGAAGAACAAAATAAATGCAACATTACACTTTGACAAAACTTGCTGGGGTAAAGATGGGGCCTCTAAACTTTTGCTTCTTTTTTCCTGGCAGAAATGGCCCCTGATTAACTTAACAGGAGCTTTGTTAGATATGATATACATATAATGTGCTCCCGCTCAGGAAGTACAAAGTGTGTTAGACACCCACGAAGACTAATGTTACATTTCACTGTTCTAGATGCATGTCCATCACAGGTAGAGGAAATTATCTCACAGATACCGGGTTCCTTATGAACTTAGGATGGACAGGACACTGGATTGATGGCTGGGATAGTCCCAATAGCGATACGATAAACACAGAATTTTTTTTTTAAGGGGAGTAGACCAAGTAGAGAATCACTTCCCCGTAGTGCCCAATCCAGTTGTCAAATTTTTATAAAATCTTCTCCACCTCTACAAACTCATCTGTCACCAACCTCTATTCTATTTCTCTACAGTTTCCTCTTCATCTTTTGCGTTCACACAGAGTGGTACAATACATGGACCCAATTACAGTTCAAACTCCACATGCCTAGGTCCTTCAGAGTTCTGCCCAAACCCAGTATATCCCAACAGCATGATAACACCAGTATTACTGCAGTGTGCCTTGTCATGCGCAAAGGGTGGAGAATGGGAATACTGGTGAAGGGAAATTTTGTATAGACATAGTGATGAGCGGGTTCGGTTTCCGAGAAACCGAACCCCCCCGAACTTTACCCTTTTTACACGGGTCCGAGCCATACTCGGACTCTCCCGTATGGCTCGGCTAACCTGAGCGCGCCCGAACGTCATCATCCCGCTGTCGGATTCTCGCGAGATTCGGATTCTATATAAGCAGCCGCGCGTCGCCGCCATTTTCACACGTGCATTGAGATTGATAGGGAGAGGACGTGGCTGGCGTCCTCTCCGTTTATATACGAGACAGTTGATCTGATTGCTTTGCTTGTTTATTTTACTATTGTGGGGAGGATTGGGGAGCAGCTGTTAGGAGGAGTACAGTGCAGAGTTTTGCTGATAGTGACCACCAGTTTTTTATCCGTTCTCTTCTCTGCCTGAAAAAAACGCTCCATACCATATCTGTGCTCAGTGTGCTGCATGATATATCTGTGCTGAGTGCTCACACTGCTTAATTGTGGGGACTGGGGAGCAGCTATAGCAGGAGTACAGTGCAGAGTTTTGCTGACAGTGACCACCAGTATACGTTTGTCTGCCTGAAAAACACTCCTGTGGCTTTTTTTTTATACTAGTAGTTTAGCAGTTTGCTGACACTGTCCACCAGGTCCATTATACTGTATATAGCAGTACGGTAGGCCACTGCTGTACCTACCTCTGTGTCGTCACTCGTCATCCATAAAGTATACTATCCATCCATCTACATTGTATACCTGTGGTGGCTTTTTTTTTATACTAGTAGTTTAGCAGTCTGCTGACAGTGTCCACCAGGTCCATTATACTGTATATAGCAGTACGGTAGGCCACTGCTGTACCTACCTCTGTGTCGTCACTCGTCATCCATTAAGTATACTATCCATCCATCTACATTGTATACCTGTGGTGGCTTTTTTTTTATACTAGTAGTTTAGCAGTCTGCTGACAGTGTCCACCAGGTCCATTATACTGTATATAGCAGTACGGTAGGCCACTGCTGTACCTACCTCTGTGTCGTCACTCGTCATCCATAAAGTATACTATCCATCCATCTACATTGTATACCTGTGGTGGCTTTTTTTTATACTAGTAGTTTAGCAGTCTGCTGACAGTGTCCACCAGGTCCATTATACTGTATATAGCAGTACGGTAGGCCACTGCTGTACCTACCTCTGTGTCGTCACTCGTCATCCATTAAGTATACTATCCATCCATCTACATTGTATACCTGTGGTGGCTTTTTTTTTTTATACTAGTAGTTTAGCAGTCTGCTGACAGTGTCCACCATTTCCATTATACTGTATATAGCAGTATGGTAGGCCACTGCTGTACCTACCTCTGTGTCGTCACTCGTCATCCATAAAGTATACTATCCATCCATCTACATTGTATACCTGTGGTGGCTTTTTTTTATACTAGTAGTTTAGCAGTCTGCTGACAGTGTCCACCAGGTCCATTATACTGTATATAGCAGTACGGTAGGCCACTGCTGTACCTACGTCTGTGTCGTCACTCGTCATCCATTAAGTATACTATCCATCCATCTACATTGTATACCTGTGGTGGCTTTTTTTTATACTAGTAGTTTAGCAGTCTGCTGACAGTGTCCACCAGGTCCATTATACTGTATATAGCAGTACGGTAGGCCACTGCTGTACCTGCCTCTGTGTCGTCACTCGTCATCCATTAAGTATACTATCCATCCATCTACATTGTATACCTGTGGTGGCTTTTTTTTTATACTAGTAGTTTAGCAGTCTGCTGACAGTGTCCACCAGGTCCATTATACTGTATATAGCAGTACGGTAGGCCACTGCTGTACCTACCTCTGTGTCGTCACTCGTCATCCATTAAGTATACTATCCATCCATCTACATTGTATACCTGTGGTGGCTTTTTTTTTATACTAGTAGTTTAGCAGTCTGCTGACAGTGTCCACCAGGTCCATTATACTGTATATAGCAGTACGGTAGGCCACTGCTGTACCTACCTCTGTGTCGTCACTCGTCATCCATTAAGTATACTATCCATCCATCTACATTGTATACCTGTGGTGGCTTTTTTTATTATACTAGTAGTTTAGCAGTCTGCTGACAGTGTCCACCAGGTCCATTATACTGTATATAGCAGTACGGTAGACCACTGCTGTACCTACCTCTGTGTCGTCACTCGTCATCCATAAAGTATACTATCCATCCATCTACATTGTATACCTGTTGTGGCTTTTTTTTATACTAGTAGTTTAGCAGTCTGCTGACAGTGTCCACCAGGTCCATTATACTGTATATAGCAGTACGGTAGGCCACTGCTGTACCTACCTCTGTGTCGTGACTCATCATCCATTAAGTATACTATCCATCCATCTACATTGTATACCTGTGGTGGCTTTTTTTTATACTAGTAGTTTAGCAGTCTGCTGACAGTGTCCACCATTTCCATTATACTGTATATAGCAGTACGGTAGGCCACTGCTGTACCTACCTCTGTGTCGTCACTCGTCATCCATAAAGTATACTATCCATCCATCTACATTGTATACCTGTGGTGGCTTTTTTTTTTATACTAGTAGTTTAGCAGTCTGCTGACAGTGTCCACCAGGTCCATTATACTGTATATAGCAGTACGGTAGGCCACTGCTGTACCTACCTCTGTGTCGTCACTCGTCATCCATAAAGTATACTATCCATCCATCTACATTGTATACCTGTGGTGGCTTTTTTTTTTATACTAGTAGTTTAGCAGTCTGCTGACAGTGTCCACCAGGTCCATTATACTGTATATAGCAGTACGGTAGGCCACTGCTGTACCTACCCCTGTGTCGTCACTCGTCATCCATAAAGTATACTATCCATCCATCTACATTGTATACCTGTGGTGGCTTTTTTTTATACTAGTAGTTTAGCAGTCTGCTGACAGTGTCCACCAGGTCCATTATACTGTATATAGCAGTACGGTAGGCCACTGCTGTACCTACCTCTGTGTCGTCACTCGTCATCCATTAAGTATACTATCCATCCATCTACATTGTATACCTGTGGTGGCTTTTTTTTATACTTGTAGTTTAGCAGTCTGCTGACAGTGTCCACCAGGTCCATTATACTGTATATAGCAGTACGGTAGGCCACTGCTGTACCTACCTCTGTGTCGTCACTCGTCATCCATTAAGTATACTATCCATCCATCTACATTGTATACCTGTGGTGGCTTTTTTTTATACTAGTAGTTTAGCAGTCTGCTGACAGTGTCCACCAGGTCCATTATACTGTATATAGCAGTACGGTAGGCCACTGCTGTACCTACCCCTGTGTCGTCACTCGTCATCCATAAAGTATACTATCCATCCATCTACATTGTATACCTGTGGTGGCTTTTTTTTATACTAGTAGTTTAGCAGTCTGCTGACAGTGTCCACCAGGTCCATTATACTGTATATAGCAGTACGGTAGGCCACTGCTGTACCTACCTCTGTGTCGTCACTCGTCATCCATTAAGTATACTATCCATCCATCTACATTGTATACCTGTGGTGGCTTTTTTTTTATACAAGTAGTTTAGCAGTCTGCTGACAGTGTCCACCAGGTCCATTATACTGTATATAGCAGTACGGTAGGCCACTGCTGTACCTACCTCTGTGTCGTCACTCGTCATCCATAAAGTATACTATCCATCCATCTACATTGTATACCTGTGGTGGCTTTTTTTTTATACTAGTAGTTTAGCAGTCTGCTGACAGTGTCCACCAGGTCCATTATACTGTATATAGCAGTACGGTAGGCCACTGCTGTACCTACCTCTGTGTCGTCACTCGTCATCCATTAAGTATACTATCCATCCACCTACATTGTATACCTGTGGTGGCTTTTTTTTTTTACTAGTAGTTTAGCAGTCTGCTGACAGTGTCCACCAGGTCCATTATACTGTATATAGCAGTACGGTAGGCCACTGCTGTAAACCCCTCTGTGTCGTCACTCGTCATCCATTAAGTATACTATCCATCCATCTACATTGTATACCTGTGGTGGCTTTTTTTATTATACTAGTAGTTTAGCAGTCTGCTGACAGTGTCCACCAGGTCCATTATACTGTATATAGCAGTACGGTAGGCCACTGCTGTACCTACCTCTGTGTCGTCACTCGTCATCCATTAAGTATACTATCCATCCATCTACATTGTATACCTGTGGTGGCTTTTTTTATACTAGTAGTTTAGCAGTCTGCTGACAGTGTCCACCAGGTCCATTATACTGTATATAGCAGTACGGTAGGCCACTGCTGTACCTACCCCTGTGTCGTCACTCGTCATCCATAAAGTATACTATCCATCCATCTACATTGTATACCTGTGGTGGCTTTTTTTTTATACTAGTAGTTTAGCAGTCTGCTGACAGTGTCCACCAGGTCCATTATACTGTATATAGCAGTACGGTAGGCCACTGCTGTACCTACCTCTGTGTCGTCACTCGTCATCCATTAAGTATACTATCCATCCATCTACATTGTATACCTGTGGTGGCTTTTTTTTTATACTAGTAGTTTAGCAGTCTGCTGACAGTGTCCACCAGGTCCATTATACTGTATATAGCAGTACGGTAGGCCACTGCTGTACCTACCTCTGTGTCGTCACTCGTCATCCATAAAGTATACTATCCATCCATCTACATTGTATACCTGTGGTGGCTTTTTTTTTTTACTAGTAGTTTAGCAGTCTGCTGACAGTGTCCACCAGGTCCATTATACTGTATATAGCAGTACGGTAGGCCACTGCTGTACCTACCTCTGTGTCGTCACTCGTCATCCATTAAGTATACTATCCATCCATCTACATTGTATACCTGTGGTGGCTTTTTTTATTATACTAGTAGTTTAGCAGTCTGCTGACAGTGTCCACCAGGTCCATTATACTGTATATAGCAGTACCGTAGGCCACTGCTGTACCTACCTCTGTGTCGTCACTCGTCATCCATAAAGTATACTATCCATCCATCTACATTGTATACCTGTGGTGTCTTTTAGTTGTGCGCATTAAAATATGGAGAACAAAAATGTGGAGGTTAGAAAAATAGGGAAAGATCAAGATCCACTTCCACCTCGTGCTGAAGCTGCTGCCACTAGTCATGGCCGACACGATGAAATGCCATCAACGTCGTCTGCCAAGGCTGATGCCCAATGTCAGAGTACAGAGCATGTAAAATCCAAAACACAAAAGATCAGTAAAATGCCTCAAAAATCTAAAGTCTGAGGAGAAGCGAAAACTTGCCAATATGCCATTTACGACACGGAGTGGCAAGGAACGGCTGAGGCCCTGGCCTATGTTCATGGCTAGTGGTTCAGCTTCACATGAGGATGGAAGCACTCATCCTCTCGCTAGAAAAAAGAAAAGACTTAAGGTGGCAAAAGCACAGCAAAGAACTGTGCGTTCTTCGAAATCAGAAATCCCCAAGGAGAGTCCAATTGTGTCGGTTGCGATGCCTGACCTTCCCAACACTGGACGGGAAGAGCTTGCGCCTTCCACCATTTGCACGCCCCCTGCAAGTGCTGGAAGGAGCACCCGCAGTCCAGTTCCTGATAGTCAAATTGAAGATGTCAGTGTTGAAGTACACCAGGACGAGGATATGGGTGTTGCTGGCGCTGGGGAGGAAATTGACAAGGAGGATTCTGATGGTGAGGTGGTTTGTTTAAGTCAGGCACCCGGGGAGACACCTGTTGTCCGTGGGAGGAATATGGCCATTGACATGCCTGGTCAAAATACAAAAAAAATCAGCTCTTCGGTGTGGAATTATTTCAACACAAATGCGGACAACAGGTGTCAAGCCGTGTGTTGCCTTTGTCAAGCTGTAATAAGTAGGGGTAAGGACGTTAACCACCTTGGAACATCCTCCCTTATACGTCACCTGCAGCGCATTCATCATAAGTCAGTGACAAGTTCAAAAACTTTGGGCGACAGCGGAAGCAGTCCACTGACCAGTAAATCCCTTCCTCTTGTAACCAAGCTCCTGCAAACCACACCACCAACTCCCTCAGTGTCAATTTCCTCCTTACCCAGGAAAGCCAATAGTCCTGCAGGCCATGTCACTGGCAAGTCTGACGAGTCCTCTCCTGCCTGGGATTCCTCCGATGCATCCTTGAGTGTAACGCCTACCGCTGCTGGCGCTGCTGTTGTTGCTGCTGGGAGTCGATCGTCATCCCAGAGGGGAAGTCGGAAGACCACTTTTACTACTTCCACCAAGCAATTGACTGTACAACAGTCCTTTGCGAGGAAGATTAAATATCACAGCAGTCATCCTGCTGCAAAGCAGATAACTCAGGCCTTGGCAGCCTGGGCGGTGAGAAACGTGGTTCCGGTATCCATCGTTAATTCAGAGGCAACTAGAGACTTGATTGAGGTACTGTGTCCCCGGTACCAAATACCATCTAGGTTCCATTTCTCTAGGCAGGCGATACCGAAAATGTACACAGACCTCAGAAAAAGACTCATCAGTGTCCTAAGAAATGCAGTTGTACCCAATGTCCACTTAACCACGGACATGTGGACAAGTGGAGCAGGGCAGACTCAGGACTATATGACTGTGACAGCCCACTGGGTAGATGTATTGCCTCCCGCTGCAAGAACAGCAGCGGCGGCACCAGTAGCAGCATCTCTCAAACGCCAACTCGTTCCTAGGCAGGCTACGCTTTGTATCACCGCTTTCCAGAATACGCACACAGCTGAAAACCTCTTACGGCAACTGAGGAAGATCATCGCAGAATGGCTTACCCCAATCGGACTCTCCTGGGGATTTGTGACATCGGACAACGCCAGCATTATTGTGCGTGCATTACATCTGGGCAAATTCCAGCACGTCCCATGTTTTGCACATACCTTGAATTTGGTGGTGCAGAATTATTTAAAAAATGACAGGGGCGTGCAAGAGATGCTGTCGGTGGCCCGAAGAATTGCGGGCCACTTTCGGCGTTCAGGCACCGCGTACAGAAGACTGGAGCACCACCAAAAATGCCTGAACCTGCCCTGCCATCATCTGAAGCAAGAGGTGGTAACGAGGTGGAATTCAACCCTCTATATGCTTCAGAGGATGGAGGAGCAGCAAAAGGCCATTCAAGCCTATACATCTGGCCACGATATAGGCAAAGGAGGTGGATGCACCTGTCTCAAGCGCAGTGGAGAATGATTTCAACGTTGTGCAAGGTTCTGCAACCCTTTGAACTTGCCACACGTGAAGTCAGTTCAGACACTGCCAGCCTGAGTCAGGTCATTCCCCTCATCAGGCTTTTGCAGAAGAAGCTGGAGACATTGAAGGAGGAGCTAAAACAGAGCGATTCCGCTAGGCATGTGGGACTTGTGGATGGAGCCCTTCATTCGCTTAACCAGGATTCACGGGGGGTCAATCTGTTGAAATCAGAGCACTACATTTTGGCCACCGTGCTCGATTTAAAACCTACGTTGTATCTCTCTTTCCGGCAGACACAAGTCTGCAGGGGTTCAAAGACCTGCTGGTGAGAAAATTGTCAAGTCAAGCGGAACGTGACCCGTCAACAGCTCCTCCTTCACATTCTCCCGCAACTGGGGGTGCGAGGAAAAGGCTAAGAATTCCGAGCCCACCCGCTGGCAGTGATGCAGGGCAGTCTGGAGCGAGTGCTGACATCTGGTCCGGACTGAAGGACCTGCCAACGATTACTGACATGTCGTCTACTGTCACTGCATATGATTCTCTCACCATTGAAAGAATGGTGGAGGATTATATGAGTGACCGCATCCAAGTAGGCACGTCAGACAGTCCGTACGTATACTGGCAGGAAAAAGAGGCAATTTGGAGGCCCTTGCAGAAACTGGCTTTATTCTACCTAAGTTGCACTCCCTCCAGTGTGTACTCCGAAAGAGTGTTTAGTGCAGCCGCTCACCTTGTCAGCAATCGGCGTACGAGGTTACTTCCAGAAAATGTGGAGAAGATGATGTTCATTAAAATGAATTATAATCAATTCCTCCGTGGAGACATTCACCAGCAGCAATTGCCTCCAGAAAGTACACGGGGACCTGAGATGGTGGATTCCAGTGGGGACGAATTAATAATCTGTGAGGAGGGGGATGTATACAGTGAAAGGGGTGATGAATCGGACGATGATGATGAGGTGGACATCTTGCCTCTGTAGAGCCAGTTTGTGCAGATGGGCCAGGTGTTTGTGTCGGCCACTAGGGTCGCTTAGCTTAGTCACACAGCTACCTCATTGCGCCTCTTTTTTTCTTTGCATCATGTGCTGTTTGGGGACTATTTTTTTCAAGTGCCATCCTGTCTGACACTGCAGTGCCACTCCTAGATGGGCCAGGTGTTTGTGTCGGCCACTTGGGTCGCTGAGCTTAGTCACACAGCTACCTTATTGCGCCTCTTTTTTTCTTTGCATCATGTGCTGTTTGGGGACTATTTTTTTCTAGTGCCATCCTGTCTGACACTGCAGTGCCACTCCTAGATGGGCCAGGTGTTTGTGTCGGCCACTAGGGTCGCTTAGCTTAGTCACACAGCTACCTCATTGCGCCTCTTTTTTTCTTTGCATCATGTGCTGTTTGGGGACTATTTTTTTTGAAGTGCCATCCTGCCTGACACTGCAGTGCCACTCCTAGATGGGCCAGGTGTTTGTGTTGGCCACTTGTGTCGCTTAGCTTAGTCACACAGCGACCTTGGCGTGCCTCTTTTTTTCTTTGCATCATGTGCTGTTTGGGGACTATTTTTTGGAAGTGCCATCCTGTCTGACACTGCAGTGCCACTCCTAGATGGGCCAGGTGTTTGTGTCGGCCACTTGTGTCGACCTTGGTGCGCCTCTTTTTTTCTTTGCATCATGTGCTGTTTGGGGACAATTTTTTTGAAGTGCCATCCTGCCTGACACTGCAGTGCCACTCCTAGATGGGCCAGGTGTTTGTGTCGGCCACTTGTGTCGCTTAGCTTAGCCATCCAGCGACCTCGGTGCAAATTTTAGGACTAAAAATAATATTGTGAGGTGTGAGGTGTTCAGTATAGACTGAAAATGAGTGGAAATTATTGTTATTGAGGTTAATAATACTATGGGATCAAAATGACCCCCAAATTCTATGATTTAAGCTGTTTTTTAGCGTTTTTTTTAAAAAACACCCGAATCCAAAACACACCCGAATCCGACAAAAAATTTCCGGTGAGGTTTTGCCAAAACACGTCCGAGCGCAAAACACGGCCGCGGAACCGAACCCAAAAACCAAAACACAAAACCCGAAAAATTTCCGGTGCACATCACTATAAAGACACTGATATGCCTGTTGGTGAATGGCAAACCTGACTTTTTTTTTTTTTTCATATTTCTTCTTCTTTCTCTCCTCTGGAGATGTTTTTTTTTCTTTTTTTTTGAGTTATGCTCATGGTACTCTACACTGCAAACACACAATGACTTCGTACAGTTAACACCCTTTAGGAATTATTGTTATGTATTGGTGTGCCCTGATGTTTTCTCAAACTGGGTAGAGGTATTTCCTGCCGCCACGGATGCTGCTGTGTTTACCGCATGAAAAAATTGCGCAGAAATTTGTGTGTAGATAATGGTACCCCTAGAAGTAGGAGCAAAGCTTGAAATTGTACTATTGTGATCATAGATACTGTTACTAGTATTATGTAGCATCGGAACCACTCCCAGATCTTCTCTTAACGAATCACCCTCTTCGGAAAAAAAATTTGTTTTTGTTTTGGTATGATTGATCCGCACAATGATCAGAAATACACCAATGAGGTGACTGTACAGTACTTTATCGAGATGAGCCAGCATTTGAGAACTTGACAAAAGATCTTGAAACTGTTGATTGCTGGTATGCCAAATACTAACTGTCTTGATTGTGTAACCAAGAGACTGTGTGATTGTTCTTACGCTCAGGTTGCCTAATAGACAGGTGGGAAGGACCATACCAAGTTTTGTTGACAGCACTATCCCAGTGAAAGTAGCCGAGAGAGAGACTTGGGTCCACGATTCCCATTGCAGGAAAGTCGGTAGTCCGGATGGAACTCGTAAATGGAGTGAGATCGCAAAAGTATCACCAGAGACTCTGTTCCGTGAAGACTGAGAGGCGGCACTGTTGAACACTACCTGAGCGTACTGAAGGATTGCAGAAAGACCAGTAATTGTAATTGATTTGATATGAACAAGAGTTGTTTTGTTCTATTTCTCTTTTCTCTCTTTCCCGCTGACAAACATTTTTTTTTCAGGACATTCTATTTTTGCGAGGTTTTTTTTTATGAGGAGTCGAGTGTGGGACTGGAACTGGTTCTGGAGGAAGGAGTGATTTCCTTATAGGATCCCAGGATTAGCCGATCAGTTTGTTAAAGCCAGAGAAAAATCAAAGGGCTAGTAGTTATGGAGTTCGGAGGTAATCAGGAACAATCAGACAATGGCTATTCACACATTGCAGATAAAGAGCTCATTAATATATGTGGAAGAAAGGTTTATGAGTGGCTCTCCCCGAACTCCGAAGGTTTATGTTATTTAGGAAGGACACTACTAATAACCCTTGTTCAATTATTAAACAGACCTAGCATACGTTCCAGAAAAGGAAACAATGTTCAGAAAAGGATAGGAATATGTAGATCATGAAAATTTTATATGTCACTTTCACGATTTGTTTGTGTCTTCTTCATCTACCCAGCAGAACCTCAATCGAATCCAAACATCAGTGTACAAAGACGTAGGTACATGTACAGTATGTGTGAAATGTTCGTCGCAAATCAGACATTATAGGCCTAAGCACTGTCCCTGCATACTCTATAGGTTGAATGTGGTCCCACACCCAACCAGTGGTCCCGTGACTGCCGAGTGCATATAGAGGATGACTCGTCCTCCTCCCTGTCTTCCCCAAATATAGTCAAGTATCTGATTTGTGAAATGAATACATACTTGTGTCTAGGTCACCGATTATTGTCTGAAATATTCTTTTTATTTTTTTTCTTATGTTAATAATTGATGGCAGTTATTGTTTACTGCCAAAGAGTGGACTGTCGAAGTCAAAAATATTACATAGAAAGAACATACAGACTACACACATTATGAGTCGCTATGCTTGCAAATATGTGCAGCGAGCACAGCAATATATGGTAACATACGCATTTACATGGACATGCCACAGAGATGGATTCGACACTTATTTCATACAGTACATAATTATAATAATATCAAGTGCCAGACATCATAATGATTTAACATTATATAATGGAGTAATGTCATGTATGTGTATTATTGGAACGAAGCAAGATAGACCTGTCATATTTGGTATTAAAGCAAGCAGATTAATGTGTAGATTCATTTGATACTTGTTATTAAGTTGCAACAAATAGTTATGATTAAATGTATGAAAGCTAAAGTCATTTTATTAGAACAATAGACATTCCAAACAGGTGGTGGTCAGGAAACTCAGGCCAGCACTTTGGATGTCTTCAAGGCTGAACCTGTTTAGCATACGAACAAACCAGTGACTCATCATGAATGAGAAAGTTCCCTCCCTTAAACTAGATAACACATTACAGAGACACACAGTTGCTAGTTGCTGTTTTGTCCCAGACGATGATGGAGGTGCTTCTAGACCAGTTCATGTATTTATTTACTGAGAGAGAGAGAGAGAGATATTAAGAGGAGGATGCATTGAAAGATATGGTAATTGTATCGCTGGCCTGTAACTGTATGTATTAACTGCTTACTGTATAAATTTTAACCATGTAACTATATGTATACCGTACATCGTGATATATTGAATACATATCCTTTTAATAACAAATATATACATCAATGAGCTTTGGAACTCAGATAATGTGTGGGTGTATTGTTTTCTCTTATGGGATGCAGTGTTTTGCGATGTATAGCGCACATTCATGGCACATGGTAATAAGATGTGCAGGCGTCTACAATATATATTAGAGCGGGCATTTTAAATATTTGTTAGAAACCAATTTGGTATTCACACAGCACATCATGCAAAGAAGAAAAAGAGGTGCAATGAGGTAGCTGGATGACTTTGCTAAGCAACACAAGTGTGCGGCACAAACACCTGGCTCATCTAGGAGTCTAGGAGTGGCACTGCAGTCTCACACAGGATGGCAGATTTAAAAAATGGGCCCCAAACAGCACATCATGCACAGAAGAAAAAGAGGTGCAATGAGGTAGCTGGATGACTTTGCTAAGTGACACAAGTGTGCGGCACAAACATCTGGCCCATCTAGGAGTGGCACTGCAGTGTGAAACAGGATGGCAGATTTAAAAAATAGGCCCCAAACAGCACATCATGCAAAGAAGGAAAAGAGGTGAAATGAGGTAGCTGGATGACTTTGGTAAGCAACACAAGTGTGCGGCACAAACACCTGGCCCATCTAGGAGTGGCATTGCAGTGTCAGACAGGATGGCATATTTAAAAAATAGGCCCCAAACAGCACATCATGCAAAGAAGAAAAAGAGGTGCAATGAGGTAGCCAGATTGCTAAGCTAAGCGACACAAGTGTGCGGCACAAACACCTGGCCCATCTGGGAGTGGCACGCAATGGCAGAATGTCGAAAGTGGCCTGCAATTTTTCAGGCCACTGACAGCATCTTCTGCACGCCCCTGTCAAATTCTGCACCACCAAATTAATTGTATGTGCAAAACATGGGATGTGCTGGAATTTGGACAGATGTAATGCACGCACAATATTGGTGGACTTATACGGCAGTACCCCTGGACTTATATGGCTGCACCACTGGACTGGACTTATACGGCAGTACCCCTGAACTTATGCGGCTGCACCACTGGTCTGGACTTATACGGCAGTACTCCTGGACTTATACGGCAGTACCCCTGGACTTATACGGCAGTACCACTGGACTTATGTGGCAGTACCCCTGGACTTATATGTCAGCACCACTGGACTTATGACAGCACAGGACACCACCCCTGTAATTATGGTAGCACAGGACACTACCACTGGACTGATGCAGCACAGGACACTACCACTGGACTGATGCAGCACAACGCAGCACCACTGCACTGGACTTATACAGCAGCACTGGACTTATGGCAGCACAGGACACCACCGCTGGACTTATGGCAGCACAGGACACTACCACTGGACTGATGCAGCACAGGACACTACCACTGGACTGATGCAGCACAACACAGCACCACTGGACTGATGCAGCACAATACAGCACTGGAATGACACATAAGAGCAGGTCGCCACCCCACGAGCCACACCACTTTCCCGCACAGACACTGAGGAGACACGTCCTCTCGCTACACTCTCCAGGACTGGAGTGAAAATGGCGGCAACGCGCAGCTCCTTATATGGAATCCAAAACCCGTGAGAATCCGACAGCGAGATGATGACATTTTGCTTCGTTCTGGTTTCCGATTCTGGCGGGAATTCCCGAGCCGGGCTCTGGGTGTGAAGTTTAGGGGGGTTCGGTTCTCAGGGAACCGAACCCGCTCATCCCTACATGAAATACAGCAATAATGTAGTGTAAGGCAGAGATTAGAAGGGCTTTAATACAGTATTCCATTCTTACCTAAGTATAATGTGGTTGTGATAGAGGTGTGTTACCTGTGACCTCTTTCTTACATTGCAGGTAAATGTCAGGCAGGAAAACCTGCATAGTTACATATCTTTATTCATTTCTTCTATTTACATAAAGCTCACCCCATCACAAAAGAAATGACATGCTATATGACACAAACACCCAGAAAGGTCTGGAAATACTTTTTTGCTCTTTTATGCAGCATATAAAGAATAAAAAGAAGAGACAGCAAATTATCTGTGACTATTTGTAAAACACCAAAGCAAACACATTTTTCATGTGTAAAATTACATCTTTATTGGCTATGTGATTAGTAACAAAATGGCTAACATTCTTTTTGTAAACAGTAATCTATGACCTTTCTGAACTACAGTTTGTAGGAAGCCAATAAAGAATATTGCCTTATTTGTTCTCAGTATTTGATGTAGCTTCGATTTTTGCAGTAGAAAATATACTATCCGAACAATCCCAAACATTGATTTATTTATAAATAATTGTAAAACTCTTGTACTAGCCCCTTCGAAGTGAGTGTGTGATTGCCCCCATCTGTGACATGGAAGAATGAGAATCAACAGGGAGGTGTGGATAATCTGCTACAGTTGGAAACAATAATACCCCTTTTCCACTGCCAACCCATCTATCAACCCAGCAAATTCCCAGGTCTCAGCCCTGACTCGGTAAAGAGCAGGGAAACCGGGACCTTGTTGCGGTTAGTCTGCTATTCTACTGTCCTAAATCCCAGGTTGATGCGCGTTCACGTAGAAAACCCCAAGATTTTAAAGGCAGTGACAGTTGGGGGCAGATGTCATGTCAGAGCTGGGAAGCTGGGAGGGAACTCCCATGCTCCTCTGACGAGGGAGATGGGTACAGCCATGGTGGCCATGATGATGCCCATCCATGCCCAGAAGAGAGAGAAAGAATGCCAGAAGAGACCATATAAAGGGAGAGAGAAAGAGATCCATAAGAAATCCTACTGTATAGAAGGAGAGAGAAAAAGAGACACCCATGAAGTAGGTGAACAGCTAATTGTTGTAAAGCTCCTCCAGTGGAATATGGAGGGAAAGAATATCCTTATCTAATAAGTTCCCAGCAGCCATTAAAATGTGAGGCAGTGTGGCTACAGAAGTAAAGCCTGATACTTTCAAGAGTAGCTACAAGAGGCTGCGTGAGAGTAAAATTGCATAAAAGTGGTGAAGGACTAAAGTTCAACAAAAGAAAACTCACTTTATGGTGCACTCTTTTACATGAAAAATGAAACCTAAACTTTCAATATGTTTGTTAAAAAAAAGTGGTGAAAGCATGTGTGATATCATACACATCATACTCACATAAGCTTTAACTATAGTCAGATAAGAGGCAGAATTCCTCACAGAGTAATACATTATGGGTGTTATTCAGAGTTAGTAATTGGGCGAAACCATGTTGCACTGCAGATGGGGCAGATGTAACATGTGCAGAGAGATTTATGGGGGTGATTCACACCTGATCACTGCTGTGCATTTTCGCACAGTGGGCGATCAGCAATAAACTGCGCATGTGTATGCACCGCAATGCGCATGCGCGTTGGCCAACACTGGGCATCACCAGACAGCGACAGGATGGTGCGAAAAATGTCATTTGCACGGGCGTTCGCAAGGTGAATGACAGGAAGAGGCCATTTGTTGGTGGTAACTTACTATTTACTGGGAGTGTCTGGAAAAACGCAGGCGTTTCCAATCATTTTCAGGAAGGGTGTCTGACGTCAGCTCCGGCCCCCGATCAGCCTGTTCTTATCGCACTGTAGGAGTAAGTCCTGGGCTGCACACAGACTGCACCCAGTGGATTTTTGCAGCTCGGCGTACACATGCGATCACACGCTTGCACAGCAAATTTACACTCCTCCTTGGGCGGCGACTATCTGAATACAGGACAGCAAAGTTAGCAGGCCAGCGATCAGGTCTGAATTACCCCCTATATTTGGGTGGGTTATATTGTTTTTGTGCATGGTAAATATCAACTGCTTTATTTTTACACTGTAATTTAGTATTTAATGCCTGACCTGCAGTTCAACATGGTTTTGCCCAATTGCTAACTTTTTTGGTTTGCTAACAAAACTGATTAAGGCCCTACATACTGTAGTCAAAGAGAAAATTCCACACAATATTACAGCTTCAAATTTTCTTATCAAACAAGTATCCACTAATCTGAATATCACTCAAATCTTCAAAAGGATCCAATATCCTAACATATTTATTGAGAAAAGATACCAACGTCAAAGCATATGTGAAAATATAGCTAATGAATACCAGCTAATAGTTTCTGGAGGTTATCTGTATAGCCAATGCCCACCATACAAATCTATGGCATGAGCTGTAACTCGCTCATAAAGGTTAATCAAATGTCTTTAACTGCTATCAAGTATAGGAATGCAGATATTGAAATACGTTTTTCCCACACTGGAACATATAACAGATATAATCTGGAAACATAGATTAATATTTTGTACACATCATATTCTCTACTTACTGTATAAACAAATCTAGGTCATACAACGCAAAATTCCTAGTTAGGAAATGGTACACTCAAAACCTCAGATTTGCAATTTATGGCTTAAATCCATGCAGTGAAGCAATTCCAGGCACTCATATACAGCATGTAAAAGTCACCACCTAAAGTGAGAGAATAAGTCTCCAGCATACATGCAGGGCCGGTTCTACACCTTGTGGAACTAGTGTGAAAGTTTCCACTGGTGAAACCCCCCCCCCCCCCACAGTGGCAAAACAGTTAGTGTGCGCCAAAGGTGCGCAGCAAAAAAATAGGATTTTAATTACCTGCCGGTAAATCCTTTTCTCGTAGTCCGTAGAGGATGCTGGGGTCCACAATAGTACCATGGGGTATGGATGGGTCCCTTGGGAGCCATGGGCACTTTAAGAGTTTAATAATGTGGGCTGGCTCCTCCCTCTATGCCCCTCCTACCAGACTCAGTCTAGAAACTGTGCCCGAGGAGACGGACATACTTCGAGAGAAGGAAATACACATATAGTGGTGAGATTCACACTAGCTCACACATAACAGCAGAAAACCAAGCTAACCAGCTTGAAACAATCAAGCAACGGCTGAACAACAGTACTTGACCAAGTAACAATGCAGTACTCAACCAAGCAACGAGGCAGTATTGAACCAAGTAACAACTGCAGAAAAACGAAGCGCTGGGCGGGTGCCCAGCATACTCTACAGCAGTGATTTTCAACCTTTTTTTACTCGCGGCACACCAAACAATATTTTAAAATTGCCAAGGCACTCCATCAGTTCCCCACAGGAAAAAAACAAAAACCACACATTGGCCCTCAAAGAAAAAAATAAATAAATCGACACATACATTGGCCTACACAGAAAAAACAATCACATTGCTCTCCACATAAATCATGTTGCTCCCTACATAAATCCATCACATTGCTCCCTACATAAATCATGTTGCTCACACATAAATCAATCACATTTCTCCCCATATAAATCCTATTTCTCCCCACATGAATCATTCACATTGTTCCCCCCATAAATCCCTATTCTCCCCACATAAATCCTATTGTCCCCCACAAGAGAATTAAAATAACAAATATTAGCCCCTACCGGTCAGCTGTCCTCCTCCCTGTCCCTCAGTGGCGGGGGTTGTTCATAGTGGAGTGCTGCGAATACTGAGCAGGGGGTGGTCAGGCAGGTGTGGATGTGGGTGGGCAAGGATAGCTGTGGGTGCAGGCGGGAACTAGAAGATGTGTATGCAGGTGGGTGGGCTGACTGGCGAGACGCGGCGGCCGTGACCTATGATATCACACCGCTGTGTCTTCAAGGCATAGGTCACGGCCGGAGCACGACTGATCCTCTAAGAAGAACCTGGGCCAACAGTTCACTCTGAAGGTGCAGGAAGCTGCTCTGGCTCCACGGCACACCTTGCAACTGGTCGCGGCACACTAGTGTGCCACAGCACACTGGTTGAAAAAGCCTGCTCTACAGACTACGAGAAAAGGATTTACCGGTAGGTAATTAAAATCCTATTTTCTCTTATGTCCTAGGGGATGCTGGGGTCCACATTAGTACCATGGGGATGTACCAAAGCTCCCAGTACGGGAGGGAGAGCGTGGATGCTCCTGCAGAACTGATTAACCAAACTTTAGGTCTTCAGATGCCAAAGTATCGAACTTGTAGAACTTAGCAAATGTGTTCGACCCAGACCAAGTAGCTGCTCGGCAACGCTGCAAAGCCGAGACACCCCGTGTAGCCGCCCAGGAAGAACCCACTTTAGGAGTAGAGTGGGCCTTAACAGATCTTGGACATGGCAAGCCTGCCGTAGAATAAGCATGCCGGATAGTAAACCTGATCCAGCGAGAAATTGTCTGCTTAGAAGCAAGACAGGGCCGGTTCTACACCTTGTGGCGCCCAGTGCGAAAGTTTCCACTGGCGCCCCCCCAGGCAAAACAATTTGTGCTTGCAAAAAAAATAGGGGTGTGGCCCCATAGGGGAGGGGCGTGGCTACAGTTATGCTCCCAGTAGCTGTGCCCCCAGATATGCCCCAAGTAGTTGCGCCCCCCAGTTGATTGCCCCCAGTAGTTGTGCCCCCAGTAGTTGTGCTTCCTGTTGCTTTGCCCCCAGTAGTTGTGCCCCCTGTTGCTTTGCACCCAGTAGTTGTGCAGCCTCTCTTTCTTTGCCCCCAGTAGTTGTGCCCCGTTTCTTTGCCCCCAGTAGTTGTGCCCCCTCTTTCTTTGCCCCCAATAGTTGTGCCCCGTTTCTTTGCCCCCTCTTTGTTTGCCCCCAGTAGTTGTGCCCCGTTTCTTTGCGCCCAGTAGTTGTGCCCCCTCTTTCTTTGCCCTCAGTAGTTGCGCCCCCTCTTTCTTTGCCCCCAGTAGTTGTGCCCCATTTCTTTGCCCCCAGCAGCTATGCCCCCTCTTTGTCTGGCCCCAGTAGTTGTGCCCCATTTCTTTGGCCCCAGTAATTGTGCACACACACACACACAAAAATAAAAAAAAACAATACTTACCACTGCCCCGCTCCTGCTTCCCGATCGCTGCTGCTGCTCCGTCTGGCCGCTGGCTCCTCTCTATGGGAGAGACGTCATAACGACGCTCCCATAGCAGTGTCGCACAGACACTAGAGGTCAATAATGACCTCTAGTGTCTGTTCCTGGAGCCGACTGCAGCGGACGCCCACACAGCCCACGGCGGGGTGCGGGTAGGCGGCGGTGCCTGCAGGGTGACTGCGGCCGCGCCCCCAGGCCGCAGCGCCCCGGGCGAAGACACTGCTTGCCCGCACCAAGAACCGCTCCTGAAGCAGGACACCCAACCTTGTTGGGATCATAAAGGACAAATAGAGTATCCGATTTCCCGTGACGAGAAGGTCTCTTCACATATATTTTCATAGCCCTCACAACATCCAAGGACTTTGAGGTCATTGAGGAGTCAGTAGCCCCTGGCACCACAATAGGTTGGTTGATATGAAAAGCTGACACAACCTTTGGAAGAAATTACTGATGTGTCCTGAGCTCAGCTCTGTCTTCATGGAAAATCAAGTAGGGGCTCTTGCAGGACAATGCCCTCAATTCCGACACACGTCTAGCAGATGCTAATGCCAACAGTGTGACCGCCTTCCAAGTAAGAAACTTGACCTCAACCTCCTGGAAAAGCTCAAACCAATCCGACTGCAGGAATTGCAGCACCACATTAAGATCCCAAGGTGACGTAGGAGGCACAAAGGGAGGCTGGATGTGCAGAACCCCTTTCAAGAAAGTCTGAACCGCAGGGAGGGTAGCCAATTGTTTCTGGGAGAAAATGGAGAAGGACAAAATCTGGACTTTTATGGAGCCCAAGCGCAGGCCCACATCCACACCTGCTTGTAGAAAGAGGAGAAAATGCCCTAGTTGAAACTCCACTGTAGGAAATTTCTTGGACTCACACCAAGACACGTACTTTTCCAAATTCGATGATAATGTTTTGACGTTACTCCTTTCCTAGACTGAATCAGGGTAGGAATAACTTTGTTCGGAATGCCCTTTCCGAGCTAAGATCTGGCGTTCAACCTCCATACTGTTTAATGTAGCCATGGTAAGTCTTGATAAGCGAATGGCCCCTTTTGCAGAAGGTCCTCTCGAAGAGGAAGAGGCCTCGGATCTTCCAGCAGTAACTCCAGAAGATCCGCGTACCAAGCCCTTCTTGGCGAGTCCGGAGCAATGAGGATCGCCTGAACTCTTGTTCTTTTTTTGAGTTTGAGAACCCTTGGGATGAGTGGAAGTGGAGGGAACACATACACTGACTTGAACACCCACGGAGTCACCAGAACATCCACCGCCACTGCCTGTGGGTCTCTCAACCTGGAACAGTACCTCCAAAGCTTCTTGTTGAGGTGGGAGGCCATCATGTCTATTTGAGGTACACCCCAAAAACCTGTCACCTCCGCAAACACCTCTGGTTGGAGGCCCCACTCTCCTGGATGTAGATCGTGTCTGCTGAGGAAGTCCACTTCCCAGTTATCCACTCCCAGAATGAAGATTGCTGACAACGCCACAGCGTGCTTTTCTGCCCAGAGGAGGATTTTTGTTACCTCTGACATTGAAGCTCTGCTCTTCGTACCGCCCTGTCGGTTTATGTAGGCCAGCGTCGTTACAGTTTTCCGACTGAACTTGAATGGCCTGATCTTTTAGAAGATGAGCCACATGTAGAAGACCATTGTACACGGCCCTTAGTTCCAGAATGTTTATCGTAAAGGATGGATTCCAGACTCAGCTACCTTCCTTGGAAGTTTTCCCCTTGGGTGACTGCTCCCCAACCTCTGAGACTCGCATCCGTGGTTGGAAGAATCCAATTCTGAATCCCGAGCCTGCGGCCCTCCAGTAGGTGAGAAGTTTGCAGTCGCCAGAAGAGTGAGATTCTGGCTTTCAGTGACAGACGTATCCTCTGGTGCATGTGACGATGAGAATCGTGCATGAAATCTTCCATATTGTAGAGCCTCGTAAGAGGCCCCCATCTTCCCCAGAAGGCGAATGCACTGATGAACCGACTACCATGCTGGCTTCAGGACATCCCGGACCATTGTTTGAATCACCTACGCTTTCTCCTCTGGTAGAAACACTCTCTGTACTTCCGTGTCGAGGATCATCCCCTCAGTCTCCTTGTCGGCTCCAAATGCGACTTTGGAATATTCTGTATCCCTCCATGATCCTGTAGTAGTTGAGTCGAGAGACCAATGCTATGTAACAACTTGTCCCTGGAAGATGCTTTTATCAGCAGATTGTCCAGATAAGGAATTATGTTCACACCCTGCTTGCGGAGGAGTAGCATACTTTCCACCATGACCTTGGTGAACACCCTCGGTGCCGTGGAGAGGCCAAACGGCAGTGCCTGGAACTGATAGTGACAGTCCAGCAACGCAAATCTTAGATAAGCCTGATGAGGCGGCCAGATCAGAATGTGAAGGTATGCATCCTTGATATCTAGGGATATCAGAAACTCCCCCTCCTCCAGACCTGAGATCACCGCTCTCAGAGACTCCATCTTGAATTTGGATTCCCTTAAATAAGGGTTCAATGACTTTAGGTTCAATATTGGCCTGACCGAACCATCTGGTTTGGGTACCACAAACAGGTTTGAGTAACAACCTTTGTTTGTTAGGTGAGGTGGAATTGGAAAAATGAAATTTGATCTTAGCAATTTTTGAATGGCTTCCTGTAGGATAGCACTTTCTATCAGCAAAGCTGGTAAGCCTGATTTGAAGAATCTGTGAAGTGGGAGTTCTTGAAACTCCAGTCTGTACCCCTGGGTGACAATATCCTGTTCCCAGGGTTCCAGGCATGAGGACGCCCAGACATGACTGAAATTTCTTAGTCTTGCTCCCACCTGCCGGATCTCCAGGCTGGGAGGTCCACTGTCATGCCAAGGATTTTGAGAAAACAGAAACAGCTTTCTATTGCTGGGAACCTCTTGGTGCAGGTTTTTTCGATTTCCCCTGACCTCCTCTAAAGAAAGTGGAAGGGGTTTTGGACTTTTTAACTTTAGCAGTCCGAAAGGACTGCATTGCAGATGTAGAATAGGATGTCCTAGTCGGAGGTGGTGCAGAGGGAAGAAAAGTGGACTTACCCGCAGTTGCTGAGGAGATCCACTCATCTAACGCTTCCCCAAACAGAGCCTGACCTATGAAGGGTAGGTTCTCAACACTTTTCTTGGATTCAGCATCCGCAGACCATTGGTGCAGCCAGAGCCCCCTGCGTGCCGAGACAGCCATGGAAGAAGCCCTCGCATTCAGATGTCCAAGGTCCTTCATGGCCTCCACCATGAACCTGCAGAATCCTGTATGTGACGTAAACACAATTCAATGTCACTTCTATCCATAGAATCTCCCGCCCCGAGCATATCACCATCACCGTCACCTGAATCAGTCGGTATCCATGTCGACTTGCATTATCTGGGCAGGAGCACGCTTTTTAGGGTATATACCAGGGGCTTTTAATGAGGCAGCGGGAGCTGAATACGACAAAACCTGTACAGATTGTCTTAAAACCTGTGTTTCAGTCTCATTATGAGCTATCCTAGATGAAATCTGGGATATCATCCCCCGGATAGAAGCCACCCATGGGGTTTCGGAGTCAGAAGCCTGGGACAGTATATTACATTCCTGAGTAGATACACACTCTGCAGCACAAGACACAGAGTACCTGGACATGGTAATGTGAGATATATCAACACACACACCCACAGGAAAATGCAGACACAGTTTCCCCACAGAGTACCTTCAGAGAGACACAGAGTATAAGGTGCCAGCCACACAGCGCCCCAGTAGACAGTTATTATGATAAATGCCTGGTGCTGACTGAATGGGTTCACTACGACATGCCGGCGGCCGGGCTCCCGGCGACCAGCATACCGGCGCCGGGAGCCCGACCGCCGGCTTACCGACAGTGTGGTGAGCGCAAATGAGCCCCTTGTGGGCTCGCTGCGCTCGCCACGCTATGGGCACGGTGGCGCGGTACGCGCGCCACACTATTTTATTCTCCCTCCAGGGGGGTCGTGGACCCCCACGAGGGAGAATAAGTGTCGGTATGCCGGCTGTCGGGCTCTCTGCGCCGGTATACTGAGCGCCGGGAGCCCGACCGCCGGCATACTGAAGACCACCCAACTGAATAACCCTAACAGGTTAAGCAGTGAAAAATAACACACACACCCCCTTGTCTAATACACCCTGGTACCGCAGAGGATATCTTGAGTGAAGAGGAGAGCAGCGTCTCTGTAGTGTGATCTGCAGGAAGAAAATGGCACTTGTGAGTGCTGGATCCGCTCTGAGGAAGAAGCCCTGCCCCCTGTAATGGCGCGTCTTTCCACTGCTGAGATTATACTGGCCTGAGGCAGATGTGGTTGCTAACAGTGGGATTAGCCCCTGTTAGCCTCTGTACACCAGTGTAGGGTCTGTGCGCTGCTCAGGGCGCCCCTCACAGTGCCGCACCTTGTACTGCTGACCCTCTGGAGCGCAGCTTCACAGGGCTGCGCTCCAACCCTTATGCCACCATTTCACGCTGGCGACCCACTTACCGGGGCGCTGGCGTCATACTCACCACTCCATCTTCTGGCTCTGTAAGGGGGTGGCGGCTGTGCTGTGGGAGTGAGCCATTAACTTCTAGGGTTGGATACTACTCCCCCCCCTAAGTCCCATGAAGCAGGGAGGCTGTTGCCAGCAGCCTCCCTGTACCTAACTCTTTAAAAAAACAATAAAACCAGAGAAACTCCTAGGAGCTCCCCTAGCTGTGACGGGCTCCACCAGGCACATTTTCTAAACTGAGTCTGGTAGGAGAGGCATAGAGGGAGGAGCCAGCCCACACTATTAAACTCTTAAAGTGCCCATGGCTCCCAAGGGACCCGTCTATATCCCATGGTACTAATGTGGACCCCAGCATCCTCTAGGACGTAAGAGAAATAGGGGCGTGGCTTCATATGGGAGGGGCGTGGCCACAGTTATGCCCCCAGTAGATTTGCCCAAAGTAGTTGTGCCCCCAGTAGATTTGCCCAAAGTAGTTGTGCCCCCAGTAGATTTGCCCCCTGTATCTATGCCCCCAGTAGATTTGCCCTAGTAGTTATGCCCCCTATAGCTATGCCCCCAGTTGAATTGCCCCTTTAGTTGTGCCCCCTGTAGTTGTGCCCCCTGTTGCTGTGCCCCTTAGTAGCCGCTTACAAACACACAGAAAAAAAACAATACTTACCAGGCCCGCTCCTGCTTCACGACCACTGCTGCTGCTGCTGCTGCTGCTGCTGCTCCATCTGGCCGCCCGCTCCTCTCTATGGGAGAGAGTCATGACGTCTCTCCTATAGCAGCGCCGCACAGACACTAGGGGGTTTATTCAGAGCCGGCCCTAGCCAATTTGATGCCCTAGGCAAAATTTTGTCTGGTGCCCCCTAGTACCGCCGCTAGTTCTGCATCTGACCCAGCAACATTTAGGCAGTGGGGCCCACCGGGGTCGGGGGGTTACCCCGTGTGCCAGTTAAACCCTGCATAATGGCACACAGTAATGCCCATAATACACAGAATTCCACACAGTAATGAACCTGACACATATCCCCCACATTAGTAATGCCCATAATACACAATGCCACACAGTGAAGCACCTGACACATATCCCCCACATTAGTAATGCAAGTAACTTTTACTATAAAACTTTATTTTGCTTGCTGGTGTGCTTGCAGTCAGTGTGTGCGCCCATGCAGCTCCCTGGATCCGTGACTGCGTTTTGTGAGATGGGGGTGGCAGATGGGTGGGTGGATGCGTGCTTGCACTCGCACCTGTTATAGGGGTACCCGAACAAGGGATGTGACCTCACAGGGTATGCCATCCTGGCAGAGTAATTTTACGGTATGGACTGAGTAGGAAATAAAGTGTGAGGAGAACACTGCCCATGTTGTGTCCCTGCAGACACCTGGGGTTTGCACAGGGATAAGGGACACACACAGGATAGAAGCAGGGTCCCCCTCCCCCATGTGCACAAGCAGTATAGGTGATGTCAGGTTTATGTGAAGTAGTCTTCCAAATACACATGTGTTATCATAAGAAGCCATCCAGTAATAACCTTATATAGTCAGTGGAAATGTCACAGGTCCAGGAATTGCAGTTACTGGGCTTCTGCTGTCTGTCTGAGGTCTCACAAGTCAGGGGCATTCAAGCATATCGGAGGGAGTTTAAAGAACTTTAAGGGAGAATGTGTATTTTATTTGACAAATGTAAACAGCAGTGTATACTAGAGATGAGCGGGTTCGGTTTCTCTGAATCCGAACCCGCACGAACTTCATGTTTTTTTCACGGGTCCGAGCAGACTCGGATCCTCCCGCCTTGCTCGGTTAACCCGAGCGCGCCCGAACGTCATCATGACGCTGTCGGATTCTCGCGAGACTCGGATTCTATATAAGGAGCCGCGCGTCGCCGCCATTTTCACACGTGCATTGAGATTGATAGGGAGAGGACGTGGCTGGCGTCCTCTCCATTTAGATTAGGGTTGAGAGAGAGAGAGAGAGATTGACCTGAGGCTGTGATACTGTAGAAGAGAGTGCAGAGTTTAGTGACTGACGACCACAGTGACCACCAGACAGTGCAGTTGTTTGTTTTATTTAATATATCCGTTCTCTGCCTGAAAAAAACGATACACACAGTGACTCAGTCACATACCATATCTGTGTGCACTGCTCAGCCCAGTGTGCTGCATCAATGTATATATATATCTGACTGTGCTCAGCTCACACAGCTTATAATTGTGGGGGAGACTGGGGAGCACTGCAGTGCCAGTTATAGGTTATAGCAGGAGCCAGGAGTACATAATATTATATTAAAATTAAACAGTGCACACTTTTGCTGCAGGAGTGCCACTGCCAGTGTGACTAGTGACCAGTGACCTGACCACCAGTATATATAATATTAGTAGTATACTATCTCTTTATCAACCAGTCTATATTAGCAGCAGACACAGTACAGTGCGGTAGTTCACGGCTGTGGCTACCTCTGTGTCGGCACTCGGCAGCCCGTCCATAATTGTATATACCACCTAACCGTGGTTTTTTTTTCTTTCTTTATAGTCATACTAGTTACGAGTATACTATCTCTTTATCAACCAGTCTATATTAGCAGCAGACACAGTACAGTGCGGTAGTTCACGGCTGTGGCTACCTCTGTGTCGGCACTCGGCAGCCCGTCCATAATTGTATATACCACCTAACCGTGGTTTTTTTTTCTTTCTTTATACATACATACTAGTTACGAGTATACTATCTCTTTATCAACCAGTCTATATTAGCAGCAGACACAGTACAGTGCGGTAGTTCACGGCTGTGGCTACCTCTGTGTCGGCACTCGGCAGCCCGTCCATAATTGTATATACCACCTAACCGTGGTTTTTTTTTCTTTCTTTATACATACATACTAGTTACGAGTATACTATCTCTTTATCAACCAGTCTATATATTAGCAGCAGACACAGTACAGTGCGGTAGTTCACGGCTGTGGCTACCTCTGTGTCGGCACTCGGCAGCCCGTCCATAACTGTATATACCACCTAACCGTGGTTTTTCTTTCTTTCTTTATACATACATACTAGTTACGAGTATACTATCTCTTTATCAACCAGTCTATATATTAGCAGCAGACACAGTACAGTGCGGTAGTTCACGGCTGTGGCTACCTCTGTGTCGGCACTCGGCAGCCCGTCCATAATTGTATATACCACCTAACCGTGGTTTTTTTTTCTTTCTTTATACATACATACTAGTTACGAGTATACTATCTCTTTATCAACCAGTCTATATATTAGCAGCAGACACAGTACAGTGCGGTAGTTCACGGCTGTGGCTACCTCTGTGTCGGCACTCGGCAGCCCGTCCATAATTGTATATACCACCTAACCGTGGTTTTTTTTTCTTTCTTTATACATACATACTAGTTACGAGTATACTATCTCTTTATCAACCAGTCTATATTAGCAGCAGACACAGTACAGTGCGGTAGTTCACGGCTGTGGCTACCTCTGTGTCGGCACTCGGCAGCCCGTCCATAATTGTATATACCACCTAACCGTGGTTTTTTTTTCTTTCTTTATACATACATACTAGTTACGAGTATACTATCTCTTTATCAACCAGTCTATATATTAGCAGCAGACACAGTACAGTGCGGTAGTTCACGGCTGTGGCTACCTCTGTGTCGGCACTCGGCAGCCCGTCCATAATTGTATATACCACCTAACCGTGTTTTTTTTTTCTTTCTTTATAGTCATACTAGTTACGAGTATACTATCTCTTTATCAACCAGTCTATATTAGCAGCAGACACAGTACAGTGTGGTAGTTCACGGCTGTGGCTACCTCTGTGTCGGCACTCGGCAGCCCGTCCATAATTGTATATACCACCTAACCGTGGTTTTTTTTTCTTTCTTTATACATACATACTAGTTACGAGTATACTATCTCTTTATCAACCAGTCTATATTAGCAGCAGACACAGTACAGTGTGGTAGTTCACGGCTGTGGCTACCTCTGTGTCGGCACTCGGCAGCCCGTCCATAATTGTATATACCACCTAACCGTGGTTTTTTTTTCTTTCTTTATACATACATACTAGTTACGAGTATACTATCTCTTTATCAACCAGTCTATATATTAGCAGCAGACACAGTACAGTGCGGTAGTTCACGGCTGTGGCTACCTCTGTGTCGGCACTCGGCAGCCCGTCCATAATTGTATATACCACCTAACCGTGGTTTTTTTTCCTTTCTTTATACATACATACTAGTTACGAGTATACTATCTCTTTATCAACCAGTCTATATATTAGCAGCAGACACAGTACAGTGCGGTAGTTCACGGCTGTGGCTACCTCTGTGTCGGCACTCGGCAGCCCGTCCATAATTGTATATACCACCTAACCGTGGTTTTTTTTTCTTTCTTTATACATACATACTAGTTACGAGTATACTATCTCTTTATCAACCAGTCTATATTAGCAGCAGACACAGTACAGTGCGGTAGTTCACGGCTGTGGCTACCTCTGTGTCGGCACTCGGCAGCCCGTCCATAATTGTATATACCACCTAACCGTGGTTTTTTTTTCTTTCTTTATACATACATACTAGTTACGAGTATACTATCTCTTTATCAACCAGTCTATATATTAGCAGCAGACACAGTACAGTGCGGTAGTTCACGGCTGTGGCTACCTCTGTGTCGGCACTCGGCAGCCCGTCCATAATTGTATATACCACCTAACCGTGGTTTTTTTTTCTTTCTTTATACATACATACTAGTTACGAGTATACTATCTCTTTATCAACCAGTCTATATTAGCAGCAGACACAGTACAGTGCGGTAGTTCACGGCTGTGGCTACCTCTGTGTCGGCACTCGGCAGCCCGTCCATAATTGTATATACCACCTAACCGTGGTTTTTTTTTCTTTCTTTATACATACATACTAGTTACGAGTATACTATCTCTTTATCAACCAGTCTATATATTAGCAGCAGACACAGTACAGTGCGGTAGTTCACGGCTGTGGCTACCTCTGTGTCGGCACTCGGCAGCCCGTCCATAATTGTATATACCACCTAACCGTGGTTTTTTTTTCTTTCTTTATACATACATACTAGTTACGAGTATACTATCTCTTTATCAACCAGTCTATATATTAGCAGCAGACACAGTACAGTGCGGTAGTTCACGGCTGTGGCTACCTCTGTGTCGGCACTCGGCAGCCCGTCCATAATTGTATATACCACCTAACCGTGGTTTTTCTTTCTTTCTTTATACATACATACTAGTTACGAGTATACTATCTCTTTATCAACCAGTCTATATTAGCAGCAGACACAGTACAGTACGGTAGTTCATGGCTGTGGCTACCTCTGTGTCTGCACTCGGCAGGCAGTCCATAATTGTATACTAGTATCCATCTCCATTGTTTACCTGAGGTGCCTTTTAGTTGTGCCTATTAAAATATGGAGAACAAAAATGTTGAGGTTCCAAAATTAGGGAAAGATCAAGATCCACTTCCACCTCGTGCTGAAGCTGCTGCCACTAGTCATGGCCGAGACGATGAAATGCCAGCAACGTCGTCTGCCAAGGCCGATGCCCAATGTCAGAGTACAGAGCATGTCAAATCCAAAACACCAAATATCAGAAAAAAAAGGACTCCAAAACCTAAAATAAAATTGTCGGAGGAGAAGCGTAAACTTGCCAATATGCCATTTACGACACGGAGTGGCAAGGAACGGCTGAGGCCCTGGCCTATGTTCATGGCTAGTGGTTCAGCTTCACATGAGGATGGAAGCACTCAGCCTCTCGCTAGAAAAATGAAAAGACTCAAGCTGGCAAAAGCAGCACAGCAAAGAACTGTGCATTCTTCGAAATCCCAAATCCACAAGGAGAGTCCAATTGTGTCGGTTGCGATGCCTGACCTTCCCAACACTGGACGTGAAGAGCATGCGCCTTCCACCATTTGCACGCCCCCTGCAAGTGCTGGAAGGAGCACCCGCAGTCCAGTTCCTGATAGTCAGATTGAAGATGTCAGTGTTGAAGTACACCAGGATGAGGAGGATATGGGTGTTGCTGGCGCTGGGGAGGAAATTGACCAGGAGGATTCTGATGGTGAGGTGGTTTGTTTAAGTCAGGCACCCGGGGAGACACCTGTTGTCCGTGGGAGGAATATGGCCGTTGACATGCCAGGTGAAAATACCAAAAAAATCAGCTCTTCGGTGTGGAGGTATTTCACCAGAAATGCGGACAACAGGTGTCAAGCCGTGTGTTCCCTTTGTCAAGCTGTAATAAGTAGGGGTAAGGACGTTAACCACCTCGGAACATCCTCCCTTATACGTCACCTGCAGCGCATTCATAATAAGTCAGTGACAAGTTCAAAAACTTTGGGTGACAGCGGAAGCAGTCCACTGACCAGTAAATCCCTTCCTCTTGTAACCAAGCTCACGCAAACCACCCCACCAACTCCCTCAGTGTCAATTTCCTCCTTCCCCAGGAATGCCAATAGTCCTGCAGGCCATGTCACTGGCAATTCTGACGAGTCCTCTCCTGCCTGGGATTCCTCCGATGCATCCTTGCGTGTAACGCCTACTGCTGCTGGCGCTGCTGTTGTTGCCGCTGGGAGTCGATGGTCATCCCAGAGGGGAAGTCGTAAGCCCACTTGTACTACTTCCAGTAAGCAATTGACTGTTCAACAGTCCTTTGCGAGGAAGATGAAATATCACAGCAGTCATCCTACTGCAAAGCGGATAACTGAGGCCTTGACAACTATGTTGGTGTTAGACGTGCGTCCGGTATCCGCCGTTAGTTCACAGGGAACTAGACAATTTATTGAGGCAGTGTGCCCCCGTTACCAAATACCATCTAGGTTCCACTTCTCTAGGCAGGCGATACCGAGAATGTACACGGACGTCAGAAAAAGACTCACCAGTGTCCTAAAAAATGCAGTTGTACCCAATGTCCACTTAACCACGGACATGTGGACAAGTGGAGCAGGGCAGGGTCAGGACTATATGACTGTGACAGCCCACTGGGTAGATGTATGGACTCCCGCCGCAAGAACAGCAGCGGCGGCACCAGTAGCAGCATCTCGCAAACGCCAACTCTTTCCTAGGCAGGCTACGCTTTGTATCACCGCTTTCCAGAATACGCACACAGCTGAAAACCTCTTACGGCAACTGAGGAAGATCATCGCGGAATGGCTTACCCCAATTGGACTCTCCTGTGGATTTGTGGCATCGGACAACGCCAGCAATATTGTGTGTGCATTAAATATGGGCAAATTCCAGCACGTCCCATGTTTTGCACATACCTTGAATTTGGTGGTGCAGAATTTTTTAAAAAACGACAGGGGCGTGCAAGAGATGCTGTCGGTGGCCAGAAGAATTGCGGGACACTTTCGGCGTACAGGCACCACGTACAGAAGACTGGAGCACCACCAAAAACTACTGAAGCTGCCCTGCCATCATCTGAAGCAAGAAGTGGTAACGAGGTGGAATTCAACCCTCTATATGCTTCAGAGGTTGGAGGAGCAGCAAAAGGCCATTCAAGCCTATACAATTGAGCACGATATAGTAGGTGGAATGCACCTGTCTCAAGCGCAGTGGAGAATGATTTCAACGTTGTGCAAGGTTCTGATGCCCTTTGAACTTGCCACACGTGAAGTCAGTTCAGACACTGCCAGCCTGAGTCAGGTCATTCCCCTCATCAGGCTTTTGCAGAAGAAGCTGGAGACATTGAAGGAGGAGCTAACACGGAGCGATTCCGCTAGGCATGTGGGACTTGTGGATGGAGCCCTTAATTCGCTTAACAAGGATTCACGGGTGGTCAATCTGTTGAAATCAGAGCACTACATTTTGGCCACCGTGCTCGATCCTAGATTTAAAGCCTACCTTGGATCTCTCTTTCCGGCAGACACAAGTCTGCGGGGGTTGAAAGACCTGCTTGTGACAAAATTGTCAAGTCAAGCGGAACGCGACCTGTCAACATCTCCTCCTTCACATTCTCCCGCAACTGGGGGTGCGAGGAAAAGGCTCAGAATTCCGAGCCCACCCGCTGGCGGTGATGCAGGGCAGTCTGGAGCGACTGCTGATGCTGACATCTGGTCCGGACTGAAGGACCTGACAACGATTACGGACATGTCGTCTACTGTCACTGCATATGATTCTCTCAACATTGATAGAATGGTGGAGGATTATATGAGTGACCGCATCCAAGTAGGCACGTCACACAGTCCGTACTTATACTGGCAGGAAAAAGAGGCAATTTGGAGGCCCTTGCACAAACTGGCTTTATTCTACCTAAGTTGCCCTCCCACAAGTGTGTACTCCGAAAGAGTGTTTAGTGCCGCCGCTCACCTTGTCAGCAATCGGCGTACGAGGTTACATCCAGAAAATGTGGAGAAGATGATGTTCATTAAAATGAATTATAATCAATTCCTCCGCGGAGACATTGACCAGCAGCAATTGCCTCCACAAAGTACACAGGGAGCTGAGATGGTGGATTCCAGTGGGGACGAATTGATAATCTGTGAGGAGGGGGATGTACACGGTGATATATCGGAGGGTGATGATGAGGTGGACATCTTGCCTCTGTAGAGCCAGTTTGTGCAAGGAGAGATTAATTGCTTCTTTTTTGGGGGGGTCCAAACCAACCCGTCATATCAGTCACAGTCGTGTGGCAGACCCTGTCACTGAAATGATGGGTTGGTTAAAGTGTGCATGTCCTGTTTTGTTTATACAACATAAGGGTGGGTGGGAGGGCCCAAGGACAATTCCATCTTGCACCTCTTTTTTCTTTTCTTTTTCTTTGCATCATGTGCTGATTGGGGAGGGTTTTTTGGAAGGGACATCCTGCGTGACACTGCAGTGCCACTCCTAAATGGGCCCGGTGTTTGTGTCGGCCACTAGGGTCGCTAATCTTACTCACACAGTCAGCTACCTCATTGCGCCTCTTTTTTTCTTTGCGTCATGTGCTGTTTGGGGAGGGTTTTTTGGAAGGGACATCCTGCGTGACACTGCAGTGCCACTCCTAGATGGGCCCGGTGTTTGTGTCGGCCACTAGGGTCGCTAATCTTACTCACACAGCTACCTCATTGCGCCTCTTTTTTTCTTTGCGTCATGTGCTGTTTGGGGAGGGTTTTTTGGAAGGGACATCCTGCGTGACACTGCAGTGCCACTCCTAGATGGGCCCGGTGTTTGTGTCGGCCACTAGGGTCGCTAATCTTACTCACACAGCTACCTCATTGCGCCTCTTTTTTTCTTTGCGTCATGTGCTGTTTGGGGAGGGTTTTTTGGAAGGGCCATCCTGCGTGACACTGCAGTGCCACTCCTAGATGGGCCCGGTGTTTGTGTCGGCCACTAGGGTCGCTAATCTTACTCACACAGCTACCTCATTGCGCCTCTTTTTTTCTTTGCGTCATGTGCTGTTTGGGGAGGGTTTTTTGGAAGGGACATCCTGCGTGACACTGCAGTGCCACTCCTAGATGGGCCCGGTGTTTGTGTCGGCCACTAGGGTCGCTTATCTTACTCACACAGCGACCTCGGTGCAAATTTTAGGACTAAAAATAATATTGTGAGGTGTGAGGTATTCAGAATAGACTGAAAATGAGTGTAAATTATGGTTTTTGAGGTTAATAATACTTTGGGATCAAAATGACCCCCAAATTCTATGATTTAAGCTGTTTTTTAGTGTTTTTTGAAAAAAACACCCGAATCCAAAACACACCCGAATCCGACAAAAAAAATTCGGTGAGGTTTTGCCAAAACGCGTTCGAACCCAAAACACGGCCGCGGAACCGAACCCAAAACCAAAACACAAAACCCGAAAAATTTCAGGCGCTCATCTCTAGTGTATACAAGTACTGATTGAATACTTTTGGAAAGTAACAGTTAGTTTGCAGACTGTCCCTCCCAGCATGAGATACTGCAGGGACATGCTTGGATGCCCCTTGACATGCTTGGATGCCCTAGGCAAATGCCTAGCCTGCCTATAGCTAAGGCCGGCTCTGGGTTTATTTACTAATATTCATGTTTGTGTCAATTTGTGTTGATTTTAAACTCAAAATTTATCGGACGTGTTTTCTTGCAACTTTTTGAAACCATCTACGCTAATTTACTATGTTGTCGAGTTTGTTGTTTTCGTATTTTCCGATGGCGATGTTTTTCGTGTTTTTTTTTTTTATTTGCGCCTGCAAATCACTTGTTTGGTCAGGAGTTTGTGTTTTTTCCACAGATTGGGACTATTTTAAACGCAGCAGTGTTTTTTGACAACTACGGCCGCATTTCCACTTTTACTTTCGATTTTTACCTTCATTCGTGATTGGTTGTGTTTCAGATGTAGGAGTGTCTGTGCGCAACCATATAAATACACCCCAAACCGTCCGCACCTCGTGGGTTTAGTTAGTGGTGAGGAGAGAGGTTGTGCTGTGGAGTTTGGTGAGTAGGTGTGATTTGGAGTAGTACTTTTGGCGAGTTTTGAGTGTTGTATTGTGTTTGAAAGTAGTCTTGTCATTCTTGTAGTCTTGCTTCTTTTTGGTTTGTCTTAATTTTTGTCCTTGTTTTTTTTGGGGGGAGTCTCTTGTCAGTGTGTGTGTGTGTGTGTGTGTGTGTGTGTGTGCGTGCGTGTGTGCGTGTGTGTGTGTGTGTGTGTGTGTGTGTGTGTGTGTGTGTGCGTGTGTGCGTGTGTTGTGTAGGGGTAGTGGAGGAGAGTGTTTGTTTTTTTCAGTGTTAATTGTTGTTTATCCTAATTATGTCTGACTCAGAGGTGGGGGAGGTGAGTGAGGTGGAGGGTGTGAGTGAGGTGGAGGACGTGGTTGAGGAGGAGGTGAGTGAGAGGGAGGAGGTTAGTGAGGTTGAGGAGGTGGGTGAGGTTGGTGCTGCAGCCTCTAGTGATAGTGAAGCAGCTAAACAGCCACGCTAAACAGCCACGCACCACTACTAAGACTGGCTGCAATGTAAAGTTTAGTTATGCTGAGAATGTGGCTTTGGTGCGTGAGCTGATGAAATATCAGCGGTACCTATTTGAACCGGAGGCCGCAAATGTGACATCACGGAAGAAGACGGTGTTGTGGGCTAAAGTTGTTGCTGCTGTAAATAGTGAGGGGGTGGTCAAGCGGACGGAGGACACGTGCCGCAAACGGTACTATGATATAAAGCGCCATGTGAAGTTCAAAATGGCCAAGGAGGCAAAGTCGGCTCGCCAGACCGGTGGGGGTCAGCCCTTCATTGCCAGATATCTGGACTACGAGGAGCCCATGCGGAGCTTAATACCTCCTGAAGTTGTGTCAGCAACCCATGTCCGTGATTCCGATCGGTCCAGGAAGGATGGTGAGCATGTTTTTCTTAATAACATACTCTGTATTTTTGTGTATTTAATTTGGTTTTGGATAATGTGTGTCATGTGACCTAGCGCGTAACTTTCTAGCATCTTCAGCTACACGTCAGCAAAAACCTTGGCATTGCTAATGGCTAATCCAAAAACCAATGTAGCACATAAAAGTACTGTATGTGAAATGTGTCTTAAAATGTATTATTGTTTTTGTATTGTGAAGTTGTTAGTTTGTACGGCATTTAATTTGCAAACACCAAGCTTGCCCTTCATCACATTTGCCACAAAATGCATTGTACTCTGTATTTTGATGCAGTTAGCCATGTGCAAGGTTTCCCAAACAATGGCCCTCATTCCGAGTTGATCGGTCGCAAGGCGAATTTAGCAGAGTTACACACGCTAAGCCTACGCCTACTGGGAGTGTATCTTAGCTTCTTAAAATTGCGACCGATGTATTCGCAATATTGCGATTACAAACTACTTAGCAGTTTCAGAGTAGCTTCAGACTTACTCTGCCTGTGCGATCAGTTCAGTGCTTGTCGTTCCTGGTTTGACGTCACAAACACACCCAGCGTTCGCCCAGACACTCCTCCGTTTCTCCAGCCACTCCTGCGTTTTTTCCGGAAACGGTAGCGTTTTCATCCACACGCCCCTAAAACGCAGTGTTTCCGCCCAGTAACACCCATTTCCTGTCAATCACATTACGATCGCCGGAGCGATGAAAAAGCCGTGAGTAAAAATACTATCTTCATTGTTAAATTACTTGGCGCAGTCGCAGTGCGAATATTGCGCATGCGTACTAAGCGGATTTTCATTGCGATGCGATGAAAAATACCGACCGATCAACTCGGAATGAGGGCCAATGGTTCAGATGTTATAGGCTGGAGTAGGCCTAAGTAAATTTTAAACCAGTGACATGTGTCAGCTAATTGAAGCACCATTTAATCTGGTTTAAAAATAAGCCACCATATTTTTACTCGCTTGCCGTCTGTATTTGTCACCTTCGACAACACTGCTTTATCAATGACTTATGTCTTTGGATGGTTAATAAATCTGTTTAATGTTTTCCTTAGTTTTGTTGTGATGTTGGGCTAGTGTGTGTTTGTTGTGGCACATCACACAGGTTGACAAAAATGTAATTTCTTATTATTGATATTTAATTTTAGAATCAATATGTGTGTACTTTGTAGTGTTCTTTTATGTATTTGGAATGTAGGGCCATGTTTGTAGCCTCTCCATTATCTCATGCGTAGCACTTTCCTGAGTGCACATGCCTATTGGCCAATATTGTTGTGCTAATGGCTGTGTGTGTGTGGGGTCGACATCAGATGTTTTTTATATGTTCCAATGATTAGAAAATTAAAAGCACACAAAATAAGAAGTTGGTATTATCTTTATAATCATAATGCTCCAAATGCTTAACAAATGCATTATACAATTTCATAATTTGGTTTATTTTTCCCCCCGGTTGTACAGTGTTGAAAAAAACCACAACTGGTCGCCCTACAGTCAGTCCCACGACATCTGATGGTTTGTAAAGGAATGGACATACAACATTTCTCACTTTAATACTAGGTCCCTCAATACAAGGCTTGACCAGCAGAAGACGGCCTCCTGAACCCCTCAAAAAGCGGACACATGTGGCACCTAAGAAACCAAGGTCGGATGTCCTGTCCAAACCACAGCAGTCTACACCGCCACGAAGAATGTCAGTAGTTTCTTCCGTACCACCACGCCAAATTTTGGACACTCCACCAAGACACCAACCACACTCCCCTCATCTGGATGGTGAGTAGGAAAATAAAATTTTAAAATAGATTAGTCATCTATAAATGATCCATTAATTTACATTCGTAAACTGGACACACAGCACAACCAACAATACTTACAGAAGAACAGCAACCACAAAATGGCCACAAAGTGGAATGTAGATTTCCGCCTCCAATAAAGATATGTATGTCCACTTCAGCCATACAGTAGCAGATTGTCTGAAAGAGGCTGCAACAGAAACAGATATATAAGCTTAACAAAGAGTAAGGCTGTAAACACTGTTGTGTGTTTATTCTTTTGCATACATTGGCTTCAACATGCAAAAAACAAGAATTTGCTTACCGATAATTCTATTTCTCGTAGTCCGTAGTGGATGCTGGGGACTCCGTCAGGACCATGGGGAATAGCGGCTCCGCAGGAGACAGGGCACAAAAGTAAAAGCTTTAGGATCAGGTGGTGTGCACTGGCTCCTCCCCCTATGACCCTCCTCCAAGCCTCAGTTAGGATACTGTGCCCGGACGAGCGTACACAATAAGGAAGGATTTTGAATCCCGGGTAAGACTCATACCAGCCACACCAATCACACTGTACAACCTGTGATCTGAACCCAGTTAACAGCATGATAACAGCGGAGCCTCTGAAAAGATGGCTCACAACAATAATAACCCGATTTTTGTAACAATAACTATGTACAAGTATTGCAGACAATCCGCACTTGGGATGGGCGCCCAGCATCCACTACGGACTACGAGAAATAGAATTATCGGTAAGTAAATTCTTATTTTCTCTGATGTCCTAAGTGGATGCTGGGGACTCCGTCAGGACCATGGGGATTATACCAAAGCTCCCAAACGGGCGGGAGAGTGCGGATGACTCTGCAGCACCGAATGAGAGAACTCCAGGTCCTCCTCAGCCAGGGTATCAAATTTGTAGAATTTTTCAAACGTGTTTGCCCCTGACCAAGTAGCAGCTCGGCAAAGTTGTAAAGCCGAGACCCCTCGGGCAGCCGCCCAAGATGAGCCCACCTTCCTTGTGGAATGGGCATTTACATATTTTGGCTGTGGCAGGCCTGCCACAGAATGTGCAAGCTGAATTGTACTACACATCCAACTAGCAATCGTCTGCTTAGAAGCAAGAGCACCCAGTTTGTTGGGTGCATAGAGGATAACAGCAAGTCAGTTTTCCTGACTCCAGCCGTCCTGGAAACCTATATTTTCAGGGCCCTGACAACATCTAGCAACTTGGAGTCCTCCAAGTCCCTAGTAGCCGCAGGTACCACAATAAGCTGGTTCAGGTGAAACGCTGACACCACCTTAGGGAGAAACTGGGGACGAGTCCGCAGCTCTGCCCTGTCCGAATGGACAATCAGATATGGGCTTTTGTGAGACAAAGCCGCCAATTCTGACACTCGCCTGGCCGAGGCCAGGGCCAACAGCATGGTCACTTTCCATGTGAGATATTTCAAATCCACAGATTTGAGCGGTTTAAACCAATGTGATTTGAGGAATCCCAGAACTACGTTGAGATCCCACAGTGCCACTGGAGGCACAAAAGGGGGTTGTATATGCAGTACTCCCTTGACAAACTTCTGGACTTCAGGAACTGAAGCCAATTCTTTCTGGAAGAAAATCGACAGGGCCGAAATTTGAACCTTAATGGACCCCAATTTGAGGCCCATAGACACTCCTGTTTGTAGGAAATGCAGAAATCGACCGAGTTGAAATTCCTCCGTGGGGGCCTTCCTGGCCTCACACCATGCAACATATTTTCGCCAAATGCGGTGATAATGTTGTGCGGTCACCTCCTTCCTGGCTCTGACCAGGGTAGGGATGACCTCTTCCGGAATGCCTTTTTCCCTTAGGATCCGGCGTTCAACCGCCATGCCGTCAAACGCAGCCGCGGTAAGTCTTGGAACAGACATGATCCTTGCTGAAGCAAGTCCCTTCTTAGTATCTCTTGAAGTTCCGGGTACCATCTTGGCCAATCCGGAGCCACGAGTATAGTTCTTACTCCTCTCCGTCTTATAATTCTCAGTACCTTGGGTATGAGAGGCAGAGGAGGGAACACATACACCGACTGGTACGCCCACGGTGTTACCAGAGCGTCCCAGCTATTGCCTGAGGGTCTCTTGACCTGGCACAATACCTGTCCAGTTTTTTGTTCAGACGGGACGCCATCATGTCCACCTTTGGTCTTTCCCAACGGTTCACAATCATGTGGAAGACTTCCAGATGAAGTCCCCACTCTCCCGGGTGGAGGTCGTTCCTGCTGAGGAAGTCTGCTTCCCAGTTGTCCACTCCCGGAATGAACACCGCTGACAGTGTTATCACATGATTTTTCGCCCAGCGAAGAATCCTTGCTGCCATTGCCCTCCTGCTTCTTGTGCCGCCCTGTCTGTTTACGTGGGCGACTGCCGTGATGTTGTCCGACTGGATCAGCATCGGTTGACTTTGAAGCAGAGGTCTTCCTAGGCTCAGAGCATTGTAAATTGCCCTTAGCTCCAGTATATTTATGTGGAGAGAAGTCTCCAGACTTGACCACACTCCTTGGAAATTTCTTCCCTGTGTGACTGCTCCCCAGCCTCTCAGGCTGGCATCCGTGGTCACCAGAACCCAGTCCTGAATGCCGAATGTGCTGCCCTCTAGTAGATGAGCACTCTGCAGCCACCACAGAAGAGACACCCTTGTCCTTGGAGACAGGATTATCCGCTGATGCATCTGAAGATGCGATCCGGACCATTCGTCCAGCAGATCCCACTGAAAAATTCTTGCGTGAAATCTGCCGAATGGAATCGCTTCGTAAGAAGCCACCATTTTTCCCAGGACTCTTGTGCATTGATGCACTGACACTTGGCCTGGTTTTAGGAGGTTTCTGACTAGCTCGGATAACTCCCTGGCTTTCTCCTCCGGGAGAAACACCTTTTTCTGGACTGTGTCCAGAATCATCCCTAGGAACAGCAGACGTGTCGTCGGAAACAGCTGCGATTTTGGAATATTTAGAATCCACCCGTGCTGTCGTAGAACTACTTGAGATAGTGCTACTCCGACCTCCAACTGTTCTCTGGACCTTGCCCTTATCAGGAGATCGTCCAAGTAAGGGATAATTAAGACGCCTTTTCTTTGAAGAAGAATCATCATTTCGGCCATTACCATGGTAAAGACCCGGGGTGCCGTGGACAATCCAAACGGCAGCGTCTGAAACTGATAGTGACAGTTCTGTACCACGAACCTGAGGTACCCTTGGTGAGAAGGGCAAATTGGGACATGGAGGTAAGCATCCTTGATGTCCAGGGACACAATATAGTCCCCTTCTTCCTGGTTCGCTATCACTGCTCTGAGTGACTCCATCTTGATTTGAACCTTTGTATGTAAGTGTTCAAAGATTTCAGATTTAGAATAGGTCTCACCGAGCCGTCTGGCTTCAGTACCACAATATAGTGTGGAATAATACCCCTTTCCTTGTTGTAGGAGGGGTACTTTGATTATCACCTGCTGGGAATACAGCTTGTGAATTGTTTCCAATACTGCCTCCCTGTCGGAGGGAGACGTTGGTAAAGCAGACTTCAGGAACCTGCGAGGGGGAGACGTCTCGAATTTCCAATCTGTACCCCTGGGATACTACTTGTAGGATCCAGGGGTCCACTTGCGAGTGAGCCCACTGTGCGCTGAAACTCTTGAGACGACCCCCCACCGCACCTGAGTCCGCTTGTACGGCCCCAGCGTCATGCTGAGGACTTGGCAGAAGCGGTGGAGGGCTTCTGTTCCTGGGAAGGGGCTGCCTGCTGCAGTATTCTTCCCTTTCCTCTACGCCTGGGCAGATATGACTGGCCTTTTGCCCGCTTGCCCTTATGGGGACGAAAGGACTGAGGCTGAAAAGACGGTGTCTTTTTCTGCTGAGATGTGACTTGGGGTAAAAAAGGTGGATTTTCCAGCTGTTGCCGTGGCCACCAGGTCCGATGGACCGACCCCAAATAACTCCTCCCCTTTATACGGCAATACTTCCATGTGCCGTTTGGAATCTGCATCACCTGACCACTGTCGTGTCCATAAACATCTTCTGGCAGATATGGACATCGCACTTACTCTTGATGCCAGAGTGCAAATATCCCTCTGTGCATCTCGCATATATAGAAATGCATCCTTTAAATGCTCTATAGTCAATAAAATACTGTCCCTGTCAAGGGTATCAATATTTTCAGTCAGGGAATCCGACCAAGCCACCCCAGCGCTGCACATCCAGGCTGAGGCGATCGCTGGTCGCAGTATAACACAAGTATGTGTGTATATACTTTTTAGGATATTTTCCAGCCTCCTATCAGCTGGCTCCTTGAGGGCGGCCGTATCTGGAGACGGTAACGCCACTTGTTTTGATAAGCGTGTGAGCGCCTTATCCACCCTAAGGGGTGTTTCCCAACGCGCCCTAACTTCTGGCGGGAAAGGGTATAACGCCAATAATTTTCTATCGGGGGAAACCCACGCATCATCACACACTTCATTTAATTTATCTGATTCAGGAAAAACTACAGGTAGTTTTTTCACACCCCACATAATACCCTTTTTTGTGGTACTTGTAGTATCAGAAATATGTAACACCTCCTTCATTGCCCTTAACATGTAACGTGTGGCCCTAATGGAAAATACGTTTGTTTCTTCACCGTCGACACTGGAGTCAGTGTCCGTGTCTGTGTCTGTGTCGACCGACTGAGGTAAATGGGCGTTTTAAAGCCCCTGACGGTGTTTGAGACGCCTGGACAGGTACTAATTGGTTTGCCGGCTGTCTCATGTCGTCAACCGACCTTGCAGCGTGTTGACATTATCACGTAATTCCCTAAATAAGCCATCCATTCCGGTGTCGACTCCCTAGAGAGTGACATCACCATTACAGGCAATTGCTCCGCCTCCTCACCAACATCGTCCTCATACATGTCGACACACACGTACCGACACACAGCACACACACAGGGAATGCTCTGATAGAGGACAGGACCCCACTAGCCCTTTGGGGAGACAGAGGGAGAGTTTGCCAGCACACACCAAAACGCTATAATTATACAGGGACAACCTTATATAAGTGTTTTCCCTTATAGCATCTTAATATATATAATAATATCGCCAAATAAGTGCCCCCCCTCTCTGTTTTAACCCTGTTTCTGTAGTGCAGTGCAGGGGAGAGCCTGGGAGCCTTCCTAGCAGCGGAGCTGTGTAGGAAAATGGCGCTGTGTGCTGAGGAGAATAGGCCCCGCCCCCTTTTCGGCGGGCTTCTTCTCCCGTTTTTCTGACAACCTGGCAGGGGTTAAATACATCCATATAGCCCCAGAGGCTATATGTGATGTATTTTTAGCCAGCATATGGTACTTTCATTGCTGCCCAGGGCGCCCCCCCCAGCGCCCTGCACCCTCAGTGACCGTTGGTGTGAAGTGTGCTGAGAGCAATGGCGCACAGCTGCCGTGCTGTGCGCTACCTTAAGAAGACTGGGAAGTCTTCAGCCGCCGATTTCTGGACCTCTTCTCTCTTCAGCATCTGCAAGGGGGTCGGCGGCGCGGCTCCGGTGACCCATCCAGGCTGTACCTGTGATCGTCCCTCTGGAGCTAGTGTCCAGTAGCCTAAGAAGCCAATCCATCCTGCACGCAGGTGAGTTCACTTCTTCTCCCCTAAGTCCCTCGTTGCAGTGAGCCTGTTGCCAGCAGGACTCACTGAAAATAAAAAACCTAACAAAACTTTTACTCTAAGCAGCTCTTTAGGAGAGCCACCTAGATTGCACCCTTCTCGGCCGGGCACAAAAACCAAACTGAGGCTTGGAGGAGGGTCATAGGGGGAGGAGCCAGTGCACACCACCTGATCCTAAAGCTTTTACTTTTGTGCCCTGTCTCCTGCGGAGCCGCTATTCCCCATGGTCCTGACGGAGTCCCCAGCATCCACTTAGGACGTCAGAGAAACATACAGATAGTATATCTGTAACTTCAACCATGCACAGCTGTGCATGTCAGCTGTGCGTTCCAATACTCAAAGCGTTCCTTCTCTAAGCGTCTTGAAAATGAACAGTTAAAAAAACAGTTAAACAAACATTAAACAGCATCAAGAAAGAAATCTGGAACATTATGTGGCCTCTCCTCACCTCTGCCATGAGAACACCAGGACCAATGCCTACTACTTCTGTGTCCAAGAACATCATGACTGCCCCCGGGACTACCCCTCAAGCTCAGCAGGGAACTGAGGGACGTGCGCATCAGGACCAGACTTTGCTGGGTCAGTTCCATTGGACATTAGTGTGCACCCCACATTCTCACACCCACCCGCACTGCTCTCATGAGTCCAGGACATTTATCTTTTTCACAAAATAATGTTAGTACAGTTTTTTCCTGCAAATGTGTCTTTCTCTTCTCTTTCTTCTTACACTGTACTTCCACCCCACAGTGTGCTATTCCCGTAATGTGTACCTCCATTGTTTGCACACCCTGCCAGCAGTAACCTATGCAGTGCGCCCCACATGGCTGCCTCGGATGGTTCCCCTGTGGGCGGGGTGTGCTTCATTTGGATCTTTCCATGCAGGGTATAGCATACGCCTACACACGTGTCAGTTCTCCCATACATGCATTTGGCCCCTGTATGGCTCATCTCCCACTGTGTAACCTTGTAGTGCGCCCAACATGGTTGCCTTATCTGGTGCGCTTGTGGATGGGATGAAAAATGCGTGGACCTGATGTTTTTATTGGAACCCTACTCTGAACTTAAGGACTCTGCAATCTCCCCATTTTGTGTTCTCTTCTAGGGGTGGACTATTCCACCGTGGGTAATCCTACGCTGAGCGCCTAAGATGGCTGCCGCACCTGGTGCCTTGTGATGGTGGAATACACAACCCCTGGAGGTTATTACTCAAAATGCCTACACCAGTGTTTCCCAACCTCGGTCCTCAAGGCACACTAACAGTCCTGGTTTTAGTGATATCCAGGCTTGAACACAGGTGACTTAATTAGTTCCTCAGTTATTTTGATTTAACCATCTGTGCTGAAGCCTGGATATCACTAAAACCTGCACTGTTGGTGTGCCTTGAGGACCGCGGTTGGGAATGCCTGGCCTACACCAATCATGCACCAATCATTCTTTCTGTGTCTTTGTCTGTGTGGTTTATCTTTTGTTGTAATGCTTAAATCTTCTGTATTATGTGCATTGTGTGAGTTCTAGTTGGCGCCGCGGATGGCTGCCTCGGTGCTGCTCTGCCAAGCAGCCTTACTTTTTAGTCTTAAATGTATAATATGTCTACTGTACAGTTGCATATGTGCAGTATGAACTCATATGTGTAATGTTTGTAATGTATGCTACGTTTTTTCCTCCATGTTGCTGCTTGGCGATGCATTGAACCACAAAGAATTCCTAGTGTACGTGAGTACACCTGGCCAATAAAGCTGATTCTGATTCTGATTCTGATGTTATTTGCGCTCACAGTAAAAGGCAACACTTTTGTAAACAACTCACACATTTCTCGTGGAGTATGTAGGATATACCAGACAAATAATGTGGTTGCTTACTTTTACATTGATGTACACAGCAAAGCAACAATGAGAGAGGCATATGCAGCCTTTAAAGCCTGTAGTGATAAACCTCACACGTCAGATGCATCCACGCGCCACTCAAGCACACTTATCTTATGGAATATAGATGTTGTGATAACTGTGCAAAAGTACAGTGTTAAATTAGCAGCATATACACTTACAGAAAAAATCACCAATTTTTCCACAAATTGCAGTATATAGTAAATAAAATGTATAATTGCGCTTACACTGTACAAAGATGCAAAGGTTCTGAATGCGAAGCTTTCACATAATCAAATGCATGGAACAATGAACCAAAGGGGAATGATCCCTTGAATGGTATAGCTATAAGAGAAAATGAACAATAGTGCAAGTACGCCAATATAATAGATAATTTCCTTTAATGATCTGTATATTGAACTCACAAACGCAGGTTTTTTGAGAGCATATCACAGTAAAGGTGGTTCACGGTTAGGAACAATTGGTGAATTCCATACTTCTTTCTTATGGCAAGATTAGGAAGGCTGGAAAATAATGAAAAAGTGCAATAGTGCAAAACCTGATGTGCAAATAAACAATTTAATTAGCACCAAATGCACTCACAAACATAGATTAAAAAGAAGCTTGTAATAAAGTGCTGGATGGATGGAGTCACATATACTTATCAAAAGATAAGTCTCGCAGAGGTCCCACAGAGTTCCGGATGCTCAAGGGGGTTTCTCAAGGAGATTCCAATTCCAGTCAATCCAAGGGTAGCCACAGCTGCTTAATGCATTTCGAACCAAAGGGTTCTTCCTCAGAAGCGTTATGTTATGAAATAAAGACACCACAACTGTAGTTGGCGTGAAAGGGGTCAACTTTTATTTTCTGACTGAGAGGGAGGGCTATTAAATACTAAACCTAAAATGCAGACTTCCCTCTCTAACTAAAGGTGGCGGGGAGAAGAACGGTTAAACATAATAAACGTAACATGGGTGATCAACATTATAATACATAAAAACAAGCAATAAAAAAGATATGTGTGAGGGAGCCTCCTGCCCCAGATGTTCCGGGATCGGCCTCCTGCCTCCATCCCAGACATCGAAAAATCAAAAATCCAAGGACAGGGGTCGACCTTCTGCCACTACCCCTGTCCACCAACAGTTGCAGGGACGGAGTGTCAAAGTCAGAAAAATAACACTATGCACACTACCATATTTGCACCTCATACAGGTCCGTGCTGCGCATGCGTGCGCTCTCCCGTGCGTGCGCATACCCGCTGTTACGTGCACCCGCAGGTGCACGGTATGCGTATTTACGGTAGAGTTTATGTGTTCGTAGCGTGCGACTCAATCGTTACATATTTTCACTATATAATGTATTTTAAAGATCATGGTCCCTTTGATAGATTCTGAAAGTTTAGTTAATGTAGCATGTTCCTGGACAGAGAGATCCCTCTTTGTATTGTACGAAGGGTCCAACAGGAGTCATACAGTGGTGTTTAGTATCCATCGGAAGAGTATTTAATTAGCAATATTCCGGTGTTGGTTTGGAGCGGATTAATCGCTCGTGCGAATAGTTATGGACATAAGAAGTTTATGTCCATTTACTATTATTTGCACTTACTTAGCCATGCGGCGGGAAACCTAGTTTCCCACCCACCTGAGCAGTTGGAAATAGACACAGCCCACCTGTATGAATCAACCTATGACCTTTTGTTATAATGCAAAGACGAATTCCTGTGTCCAATGAACAATAAGAATGTAGGGACCATTGTACTGTATTGTGTGTAGTGTATATAAGGTCAGCCAGCCTGAACAGGGACCAGACTCTCTCCACAAAGGGTTATCATATTGACAAACTTGGGGTCTGGTACCAGGCTGCGCTGCGATCGTTCCCAGTGTATGTATGTAAGTAATTCTCTGTAATCATTGCTCTTTGTTTGTATTTGCCACATTCTCTCTCTCTTTCGGTTTAGTTTAAGATTGTAACGTTATTGTATATTTCTGTCTAGATATTCGGTTAGATTTATATGTTAGTTTGTAGCGTATGACTTGTGAATTGTTTCCCCTTTTTGAAATAACTTAAGACTCTTGTTAGTAAAAGGTTTTGGACCCTTAACACGGTAGTGTGTATTCATTATATTGCAAGGGGTAATAAGAGCGTCTCAATCGCTCAAACAGCTTTAGTATTAACAAGGTTAAACAGCGTTATATCGCTACATTGGTTCTAGCACAAGGTTTACAGCATAAGAATATCTTTTCTGTGTGTTACATACAAGGTTTAATGATTGTTATCTTGTGAGCGTTTGCGACGCTCGTGATCTCCTCGTGGTCTCGAGCGTCCGCTACGCTGATAGCGTAGCATTACGGTATTCGCTCAACTATTGTGTGCCCGATACCAACAGCGTATTCTCGCGAGCGTTTGTGTCGCTCGAGCGGCTCGCTCCCGATACAGCGTCCGCTACGCTAAGAGCGTACCCTTACGGTGCTACATACTCCAATAGCGTACAAAGTCTCTTAACCTCTTAGAGTGTTTAATAAGGTAATCAAATCGACATTCTCAATTGAGGGCTCGTCCTCCCTCCACACATCCATCCGCACTAGCTAAAACAGACTTTATCTGTCAGCAAAGGGCGGGAACGCAGTATCCTTTCGTATCCGTATTGGTGGTGAGGGATACAGTAGTGCTGACTAGATAAGCGTCTGTTTCGCTACGCTGTAGGAGTGCTGGGGTGGAATCCGGAACCGGAGGTAAGAACAATACACTATTATCTTTTAAAACTGTTTATTTCTGCTTTTGCATACGCACACACGCATGCACGCACGCATCTACATTGTTGTAGCTCACTTTCTTGTTGCCATTAGAAATTGATTATTAAACACGTGCTGAAGAAATCTGGTGCTATTTAGTTGAGATTAAGACAGGACAATTGTTAAGGGTATAATTGTAAAGAACACACACACAGCATAGCAAATACTGTGTGGTGTACGGTAAGCGATTTCTGTTGAGTATTGTTTACATTGATAGAAGCGTGTTGATTGTGTCGCTGTGGGCGTATCTGCACTTTTGTCTCGGACAACGTGCAAAAGCACGTACGTGACGCAAAGGCATACGCACGTGGCGTGTTTTACGCAACGGAGCGTACGGATACGCCCATTGAGACTCATATCACACAATAACCTTGTTTAGGGTGGGCGGTATAGTATAGCCACCTGATAAATAGCACACAGTTGTTCAGTTCAGTTTTCAACAAAAAAGTATTAGTTAAAAGAAAACCTTTTTCTACTGCAAACCCAGGGATTGGACTCCTGCCTGTATGAAAGGAATTTCTGTACAGAAAGATTAAAAGTGTATATGATTGAATAGGAGTGAGTGTGGAACTTAAGGTATTGTTTTTGTGAACCCACAAATCGGGATCCCGTCGGAGACCACATCAGGTGAGTGGACACTTGGTGGCGTGGACTGGCTTGCCCACGTTAACATTGTATAAGGTAAAGGAGCAAGTAGTTTCCGCAGACAAAAGGACTGCGAGGTATTTAAGCGCAGCCCCGGGGGGGGGTTTTGCGTAGCACCCATATAGTTAAAGCTCCGGCTGAAGGTTTCGCAGCCTAAACAACCGATTCCATTGGTCGTAAAGCGTATAAATATTTAGTTATTTATGCGCTGTGCGACTGGACCGCACGTAATTGTGTGCATTAGTTTGTTACCTTGGTACCCATCAACAATTTATTGTGGGATCATAAACGCTATTTGTACATTCTAACGTGATTTGTGTAGGTTTTTGTTATTTTAAGGGAGTTTCGCTGTTCACTAAGCAAATCTCTAACGACCAATACTTACTGGGGAGGGATCGCATACTCCCACGCGCCCCAGTAAATAGAGGTTACAAAAGATCCCACGGATTGGATAGGCCAATTGGGGCGCAGAGTGAGTGAAAGCACTAGTTGAACTTTCACCGTCGCCTTACCGCGGGCAATTTGGTCTGTTTGTCAGAATTAGCTAAGACAGCAATATCTACAAACGATGGGGGCCAGTTGCTCAAAGAAGGGACGTCCAACAAGGGTTCACGTTGGTAGTTGCTGGCCCAAAGGGTCCGCCAGGTATCAGGTATTATGCAACGAATGGGAACTTATGACAGAGGATGATGGGGAACAGTCTCCCCGGGTAGGCAGTCTGAACCCTGAGGTATTGCAGAACCCACGAAAAAGGATAGGTCTAATAAAATCTGCTAAGCAGAGGATTAGACAAAATGATTGTTTACAGTTATGGCAACGGGAAAGTGAAATACAAGGAGAGCTAGCTCATACAGCTGACTCTCACCTTGGTGAGAGAAGTGTGGCAGTGAAAGAGAAGGTGGTTACAGAGAATGACACACTGGTGAATGATAAAAATGCACTTAGTAACTGTGTTAAGAATGAAAGTGTAAAATGTAATAATGTTTATGAAAATGAAAGTGTTAAATGTACAAATGTTAACCTGTGCAAGTCGCACCCCATGTTAAACTTCCCTCAGGATTATCAGCAAGAAAGTGAGCCCAGAACGATGTCGGCACCTCTTCCAGCAGCCATCACACAAGACATCCAGGTGGACGCGACCAAATCGGTAAAGGCAATAATCAAACCCCCTAACGGAGGGTCAGGTGAGGTTGTGTCCACAGGTACGTACAATGTTATATATCATGCACAAACAAATGTACCTCATATTGAAGAACCAACACAAGATGATATGATTGAATTTAGTCCTGTCAGGGTGATCACAGTCCCCAACGGGAAGACTGACGATCAGGGAATCATTCCCGTCAAGGACAGTGCACTGCGCCGTCCCTGGTCCCGGACAGAATTAAGGTCAATCATGTCTGAATTCCCTGATCCCAGGAAAGATCTAGATGCATGTCAAAAGTTTATTAAAGAACTAGGAAACTCCACAGAACCCACCAACAAAGATTGGCGGACAGTGCTGAGGGCATGTTTGCCCTCCAGCGTTGACCCTGCGAAATTTATTGCTGATTGTAAATTAAACACAGAGGTACCTCGTACGGAGGAAAACAATCAGGAATGTATTAAGCAGATCAACCGACAGTTAGGAGTATATTTCCCTGCCGTTGTCAAGTGGAATGAGATTTTCTCCATAAGACAAAACGAAGGGGAAAGTACTTCTAATTATTTCCATCGGGCATTGCAGGACATGACTAGGTATACGGGTATAGAAAACATCGAAACAAGTGCACCGCACAGAGAAATAGCAGTATCTGTGCTAATGGATGGGTTAAAGGAAGTGTTGAGAGCAAGGATACAGATCACCAATCCATACTGGAGAGATAAATCAGTAACTGCATTAAGGGACTCTGCTGTTGGGCATGAGCAAAACATCAGCAAGCACAGGGAAACGCAGAGACGTAAGGAGCCTCAGATCCCTGTGGGTAAGTCCAAGGTGATAAGGTGTTATAATTGCCAGAAGGAAGGCCATTATGCAAGAGATTGTAGATTAAGAAATTCACAGAAGGTATATCAACTCCCTAGACAACGACATAATCATGGTATCCAAGGAATCAGGGAGGTACAGGGAAAGCGGTTGATGGTGATGAGCATCCAAGCGTTTGAGGAGGCATCAAATCAACCAAGACCCCATTTCACTGACACTTGGAGGAAGCCCAGGGTTTGTTATCGTTGTAAAAGAGAAGGGCATTATGCCAGCAACTGCAACAGCCCACATAAAGTCAGACCCCCTAGACATGAATACGAGCAAAGTTATAACACCCCAAATTATAATCAGGGATCACATAGGCCGCACCTGTAACATGTAGTCAGGAAAGGTGATCATTAGGACTGATGGTAAGCCTGAGGTAACAGTTAATAAATTGGGAGGTCATCCCCTGAAGACACAGGAATGACCGGGTGAAACGTTGTAAATGTATCTGTGAAATGTTTCTTTTCTCTCCCCATCTCTGACGATCATTGATAGGACTCAAACATTGCATATCTACTTGGTCTTTGCAGAAGTCTACCAAACCCCAGCATGACCTACCCACATCAATGTATCCTGGCCAGATACAGAGGGTATGGAGGTGCTGGTGGGAGGGACTGCGCAAGGAAACCATTGGACATGTAGATATGACAGCCTGATGATCTGACAATGTTTTAAAATGTTTGAAAAATGTTTTTTCCCCTGTTGTTGTTCACTGTTGATTTATGTGATATATACATATATGAATTGTTCTCTCTCTCTTTTGTTTTTTTGTTTCCTCTCTTCTTTCTAATGTTTTCATGATTTAAAGATGGTATGTCACCCATCAGTTAGACAAATGGTAATGCAAGATTTTTGCTCCTTACAGAAAGATCGCTGGTTTGGAAGAAATATTGCATCACCGGAATGTTCGTTTGGAAGACTGAGAGACAGCACCTTTGAGATGACGACAGAACAGGAAGAACAACAAAGACTAGAGAACTTAATTATCGTAACAAGTCTCTCTCCCCCTCAAACTGATTTTCTGTACCCCATTACAAATTTCTTCTTTTCTCCTCCTGTAAGATGGACTTGCCACAAGAGACTGTGATATGGATTTCTTTCCTGTTGACCCTGATGTTGACCAGAGCAGTCTGTTTCGGTGAGAGTACCAGTGAGGTCGAGAAAGGATCCAGAAAGGTTTCTGATGACTGAGACGGAGGTGTAAATTTCCAATAGCAACACAATCACCAAGCAAAGGCGAGTACCGGAAACGATCTAGCAGCCATGTTATTTGTAAACATTGTGAAGGATTGTTAGCTGAAGAAAACTGTACCTGTAGGCTTTGTGACAATGTAGTTGAGGATGGGTGCATCAAGAAATGCCAATCCAGTTTTAATATCCATATGGACCGGCATCCATTGAGTGACTATCACTCCTTAGTGGGTAGTGTGTTAAATCAAACAGATTGTTGGGTATGCTCTCAAGTACCTCAAGGTCATAGCAAATCAGGGCTAGTACCATTTCCTTTAACGGTAGGGGAGGTACTTGAGCTAAAGGGTGGGAGACCGGTGGACAGGAGGTTTAATATCTCCAGTCCTCCTAGTTTGAAGCTCCACCAATATCATGTGGATAGGTCCCTAATATGTTTTAACATCTCCAATCCCCGAAAGCCGGGAAATTGGGAAGTGTCATGGAGTAACCAAACCATGACCTTTTCATATAGAGCAGATAGAATGCCGACAGATACAGAGCTTATACGCCACATAGCCAGTAGAGAAAAATCTTTCCGATATAGGTATACCCTAGGAAGTAGGATTACGAGAGTTGGAGAGGTATCACCAGGATACTGCGCACATATCGTACAAACTGATACGTGTACTAAACAGATGGGAGAATTAGGGGTAGGAGATTTCACATGGAGGATGTGTAATATGGTTATGTCCTACTCTGTCCCTTATGTTCTCCCCGATGATGCATATTTCATATGCGGGAGGAAGGTGTATAAGTGGCTTGCCCCAAACTCTGAAGGATTGTGTTATATTGGAAAAGTACTGCCTGAGGTAATGACTGTATCACATGCCAAAATGAAAGATATACACCGTGTTGCCCAAGCTCCTTATACTCATACCCATTACGAGCACGTAGTTAAACGGCACCTGATAGAAAGAACAGAGCATCCGGCCTCTGACATGATCCATGAATCCACCGGGATTCAGTTTCTAATCGCGTTAGATTTCACTCGCACCGCCAGAGGAGTGTTGAATTATAAATACATATCTGCGCTCGCAAATTTGTTAGATAATATCACAGAAATGTATGATGACACGTTTAGGTATACTGGAAGAGAACTTCAAGCTTATAAAACAGAACTGGTCCAGCATAGAATGGTTCTTAATTATCTCACAGCAGTGACAGGCGGATATTGTGTCACACTGGCAACGCAGTACGGCGTGAAATGCTGCACATATATAACGAATAGTACCGAGGATCCGGTCGAGGTCATAGACCAAAAGATGGATGATATTCTCCAATTAAAGTGGGAATTTCGCAGGAGACACAATCTCACCCTTGCTGCTGTGGGTAATGAGCTGACTGGTTGGGTGTCATGGTTGAACCCGCGAAATTGGTTCTCTGGTTTAGGAGAATGGGCTCAAGGAGTCATAATGGATGTTGGGAAGTTTCTTCTATGTATCTTAGGTGTTGTCATAGCCATTGGCTTGATATTTAGATGCGGTCATGCTTTAATGAAGTGCAAACGGAGTACTAGGGTGATGAGTTTAAGGAGTGAGGAAATTGTAATTCCAATGGATTTGATTTATGACCCAAATGTAGAAACAATGATGTGATGAAAATGCGATATCTACGGTCCGTTTCTTTCACCTGTTTTTCCGTTTTTCTCCAAGGTAAAGAGACCCACTTGGACGAGGAATTTGATAATCCTGTATACAGACAACAGATGGATTAAAGAAGAAGTTTTGACAACCTTATACACAGATTTTTGATGAACAATGCCATAGACCCCCAGTTTCCCTAGAAATTTTAAAATTACGCTAGCCCAACACTTTTGTAAGCCTATGGACATTGACAAAGCTTTTTGCTCGCACCTTATGGGCAAAAGCACAAAGAAGACTGCAATCAACAGACACCGAACAAGACCTCAACCGACAAATGTACATTAACCTGACATAGAATACCACTGCATTTACCGTAATTATGTCTTTTCTTCATCTCTACAACCTTCAGGTAATTACACACATAGTCGATAGGGAATACAGGCACAGATATCAGCAATCACATATTCCCCCATTCATGTATCATCAACTAAAATGTGCTCCCCATTTTGTTGCAACCAAAATCCGAAAAGAGCTCGGTAAAGTTTGACAGCCCATCCACAGACCCGTACCACGGGATAAGAAGGAATTCAAATGTATACTTCGCAATACCTCGAAGCTTGATTTAAAACACGTACGGCACGATGATACATGACCCCCAAACATGGATTCATACACACATGCTTCTACTATCCCACTAGGTCATACCCTCTTCACACCTTCTCCTCTCTCCTCCCTTACCCAACCATGGAAATGTATTAACCCCTGACATATATTTTTCTCGTTTTGAAATGTTTTAGGAAGTGGCAGTTATTGTTGACTGCCAAAGGGTGGACTGTCAAAGTCAGAAAAATAACACTATGCACACTACCATATTTGCACCTCATACAGGTCCGTGCTGCGCATGCGTGCGCTCTCCCGTACGTGCGCATACCCGCTGTTACGTGCACCCGCAGGTGCACGGTATGCGTATTTACGGTAGAGTTTATGTGTTCGTAGCGTGCGACTCAATCGTTACATATTTTCACTATATAATGTATTTTAAAGATCATGGTCCCTTTGATAGATTCTGAAAGTTTAGTTAATGTAGCATGTACCTGGACAGAGAGATCCCTCTTTGTATTGTACGAAGGGTCCAACAGGAGTCATACAGTGGTGTTTAGTATCCATCGGAAGAGTATTTAATTAGCAATATTCCGGTGTTGGTTTGGAGCGGATTAATCGCTCGTGCGAATAGTTATGGACATAAGAAGTTTATGTCCATTTACTATTATTTGCACTTACTTAGCCATGCGGCGGGAAACCTAGTTTCCCACCCACCTGAGCAGTTGGAAATAGACACAGCCCACCTGTATGAATCAACCTATGACCTTTTGTTATAATGCAAAGACGAATTCCTGTGTCCAATGAACAATAAGAATGTAGGGACCATTGTACTGTATTGTGTGTAGTGTATATAAGGTCAGCCAGCCTGAACAGGGACCAGACTCTCTCCACAAAGGGTTATCATATTGACAAACTTGGGGTCTGGTACCAGGCTGCGCTGCGATCGTTCCCAGTGTGTGTATGTAAGTAATTCTCTGTAATCATTGCTCTTTGTTTGTATTTGCCACATTCTCTCTCTCTTTCGGTTTAGTTTAAGATTGTAACGTTATTGTATATTTCTGTCTAGATATTCGGTTAGATTTATATGTTAGTTTGTAGCGTATGACTTGTGAATTGTTTCCCCTTTTTGAAATAACTTAAGACTCTTGTTAGTAAAAGGTTTTGGACCCTTAACACAGTAGTGTGTATTCATTATATTGCAAGGGGTAATAAGAGCGTCTCAATCGCTCAAACAGCTTTAGTATTAACAAGGTTAAACAGCGTTATATCGCTACATTGGTTCTAGCACAAGGTTTACAGCATAAGAATATCTTTTCTGTGTGTTACATACAAGGTTTAATGATTGTTATCTTGTGAGCGTTTGCGACGCTCGTGATCTCCTCGTGGTCTCGAGCATCCGCTACGCTGATAGCGTAGCATTACGGTATTCGCTCAACTATTGTGTGCCCGATACCAACAGCGTATTCTCGCGAGCGTTTGTGTCGCTCGAGCGGCTCGCTCCCGATACAGCGTCCGCTACGCTAAGAGCGTACCCTTACGGTGCTACATACTCCAATAGCGTACAAAGTCTCTTAACCTCTTAGAGTGTTTAATAAGGTAATCAAATCGACATTCTCAGGAGGTACGCTCCGCCCCTACGTAATAAAAAAATTGGGCCACCGGCCCCGCCATCCACATATGTTTTATACTAATTATATGGACCCACTTGGTAAAATGATGCCCGTAAACTAATTCTAAAAGATATAAAATTACCTCAAAGTACACCCAAACTGACTAACTGTGAACTCATCATTAAATTTAAGTAACCGTTCAGAAAACCGGCGACCGAAAGCCGACACAATGAACCCAACAGTAAAACAAAACCAACTCTGTTTTGTTTTTCAGGGCGGGAGGGCGGGTTACGTGAAGACACTGAAAGAGGCAGGAAATGGTGGATTAGCAACCTATATCCATGGCAGTACAGCCCCTATCCACAATCCAGCCAATAGCCTCCCGGTTCCTCCATCTACGTTCCTCCCACTACAAAAACCTTAACCCCTTCCAGGCCAAAGTGATGCACTGAGCAGCGCTCCGCAAGCCCAGACGGTGCGTTTATGCTGCTACTGTCATATTATATTCCCTACGCAGTCTTGATGTTGTTGCAATGCAGAATATGTACAAGGGCCGTCATTCCGAGTTGTTCGCTCTCTAGCTGCTTTTAGCAGCATTGTAAACGCTAGGCCTCCGCCCTCTAGGAGTGTATCTTAGCTAAGCAGAATTGCAAAGGAAAGAGTAGCAGAATTGCTATTAAATATTTTCTTGCAGTTTCTGAGTAGCTCTAGACCTACTCCTAGATTGCGATCAGCTCAGTCCATTTAGTTCCTGGTTTGACGTCACAAACACGCCCTGCGTTCGGCCAGCCACTCCCCCGTTTCTCAAGACACTCCCGCGTTTTTCCCTGACAAACCTGCGGTTTTTAGCACACTCCCGGAAAACGCTCAGTTACAACCCAGAAACGCCCCTTTCCTGTCAATCATTTACCGATCAGCAGTGCGACTGAAAATCGTCGCTCGAACACCAGCAAATCTACTAAGTTTTGTGTTAAATAACTTAGCGCATGCGCTCTGCGTACCATGCGCATGCGCAGTTAGCAACAAATCGCAGCATAGCAAAAATCGGCAACGAGTGAACAACTCGGAATGACTCCCAATATGCGTTCACATACATGTGTAGAGTGGCCTTTGTTTGTGAAACATTTGTCAAACATATATGGCTAGCTAACCAAAAATGCTTTGTCCTTCCAGAAACAACTAACGCTACCAGCATCCCTCCGACACACCAGCAAGATAATGACATGGATGAGACAATCATTTTACAACTTCAGCCAATAATTGAAGCAAACACACCCCCAGCACCTGTGAGTACACCAACCCCGCTAAACACACCACCACCACCACAACACAGCCCAACAACACCAGTAGCACAAGGGCCTGATCAAGTGTTTTGGGACAATTGGGCTACACAGCAGGGCACTAATCAGGATTGCCTGCGTAGACAGATACAAATTTTCTCAAGCCTGCCTAATCACCTCAAAAGAATCAGCAGAAATATCAGCCGACAAACTGAACTAACCACGCGAATGGCAAACACCATGGAAATAATGCGGGCAGCCATGACACATGTAATGGGAAACTTGCAACGCCTAATGGATGAACATCACAGGCAACAGCAAAGCTACCTCAACATTTTAGAAACAAATCAAATGGTCATTGAATCTATATCCCGCATCATGGAAAATCACACTGCAGCAACACATGAACTCAATGCCACCCTCACTAACCTCAATGAAACACTCAGTTCCCAACAGCAACAAAGCACCAGTTCTGGTACGACAACTCCACTTGTATCGCCTGTGGCGTCACCACCAAGGCGCTCCACCAGAACACGCCCACATGACAGTGGTAAAGGCAAAGCAGCATCCAAGCAGCCGCTTGGATTATCCCTAAACTAAGTTTACAAGTGTATTTCTAATGCACACTGCTATTTACCAGTCTTTGTCAATTTTTGGGGCAGGGAAATGTTATCTGTGCTACACATTGTGAGTTGTATGCATTAATGAGCCAACAGTCTTTGATTATCTAATTATTATTACCAAAGTCTAATCAGTCTCATATATAGCAGCCAGTCTACTGCACAGGCATGCACATTCTGAGGTGTATGCATTAATGAGCCAACAGTCTTTGATTATCTAATTATTATTACCAGATTCTAATCAGTCTCATATACTGTATAGCAGCCTGACTACTGCACAGGCATGTACATTCTGAGGTGTATGCATTGGTGAGCCAACAGTCTTTGATTATCTAATTATTATTACCAGATGCTAATCAGTCTCATATATAGCAGCCTGACTACTGCACAGCCATGCAGATGAACACATGACCCATACAACCTAATTTTTGTCTTTGTGTGGTTAGTTGTTTAATACTTCACGCCATTAGGACAATAACAGTATTGTTCAACAAGCAAGTGTCCGAATATGTGCAAACAATAATAGTAGATTTTATTTATTTATTTATTTATTTTTTAGAGGTTTGTCATTAATGTCCTGTCATGTTTGTGTGTGCTAAAAAGGCGTTATGGGAGCATTTGTTTTGAAGCTTCAAAGAAATCACACTTTTCCTTGCAACTGCAAAAGTAATGTATGCAATAATGGATACATTTTGTTTCTTGTGTTGTGTCTATAAAACATGCAGAATTGAACAAGCTATCAGAAACAAATACAACATTTTGGATGATACGAAGTTTGTGTCCCTTAAATACCATGGAACACCGCACATAGGGCCAGATGTATTCGGCATCGAGAAGATTAAAAAAACATGGCGAAGTGTAAAGTTAATACGTAGCAGACATTCAGATAGTAACTAGCATTTTAATAAAACAATCAGGATTACCTAGTGGTTTATCACCTTCCAGTTATCACTGCTTAATGACTTCTCCAGCCTTAATACATGTGCATCATAATATGATGTGTACTCAAAACAGAAACACACAATACACATGCTGCATTTATATGCCACTAAGTGTATGTTTGTATGTCTTTGGAATCATACACATTCTGACGGAGTAACATGTTTGACTTGGTTTAAAAAAAGAATTATGTTACAAAGTAAAAATTAAAAAAATTCTGATACACATATACTTACCTTAAAAATGTAGATTTATAAGCTCTTGCCTTACCTGCCTCCCTACATCTTTACTCCAAGTGTTGCCAGATGTCTCTAACTCCTCTGCTTGCTGACTGCTTTCTTCATCCTCCTCCTCCTCATCATCATGTGGCAGATGTTGTTGAAAACAGCAGCAGAACACAATTCTGGTCACCTTTAAGGGACTATACAACAATAGCCCATCAGACTTATCCAGACACCAAAACCTAGATTTTAGCACCCAAAAACATCTTTCTATCACATTCCGCGTGGACTTATGTGCATTATTGTAATTGTGTTCAGCAGGGGAATCAGGGCAGGACAATGGAGTCAGAAGCCAAGGGAAACAGCCATATCCCCCATCACCTGAGAGACATATATAGTAACATGTGTAAAGTACATATTGTTACGCACACCAGTGCTAACAGGAGTATACCGGTGTATGAACAGAGAGGGAAGCGAAGCAAACGAACTCACAGACAGTATAACATAACATACACAGGAGGTGATGGAATAACTAATAAACACAAAGTGAACGGAGAAGCCCAAAGGCTCAGGAATTGGGTGTCTCCCTAGTGTCAGGAATGCTCAGATGGAATAGAGCGGACAATGAAGCGAGGTGTAGTGATTTAACATGTGGAGCACCTGAAATGATGTTGCTAAGAGCAACAGAAAAAACCCCAAAGGGTTACCAACGGGTGTGGGAATAAACTCCTTGGTCAGAGATAGAAATATAGACACAAGGAGAGTATCCACAATCCTAACCCCCACTTGCAGGGCACAGGTTCAGCTTACTGCCACTAAACTGACACCTGGACGCCCTGCACAGTGAGGGAGGATTAAGCAAGCAGGTCTGAGAGTACAGCTGCAAACCTGCTGGGTTCACAGAATAGCAAAAGAACCCCAGCAGGTCAAACAACTGACTCCAGTCTTACTGCTAGGTCCGGATTGGCAGAATGAAGTACCGAATCCCAAGGCCTATTCGCAGTAAGCAACAAGTAAATACAAAGTCACACAGTACTAGCTAACTCTCTGGAACTGACTAACAAACAAAGATTCAGCAGCATTTGCCTAGCCTGAGGGGATGGTTTATATAGCAGGTGCTGTCCACGCCCCACTCAGACCTCACAGACTGTGAGCACAAAACCAGAGCCGGATTCCCTGCCGTGCACAGAGCCTGTAACCACTACACAGTAAAAACCCGGACCGGAGTATCAGCTGCGCTCAGGTTACTTCGTTAACACTTGCCTCCCGGTTGCCATGGCGACGTGGCAGCACAGAGCAGGAGATCCTAACAGTACCCCCCCTCTGACGAGGGGTCAAAGAACCCCTACCACCGGGTTTATCGGGGAACTGCGAGAAGAAAGAGCGTATCAGTCTGGGGGCATGAAGATCACAACTGCGCACCCACGACCGCTCCTCCGGGCCATACCCCTTCCAGTGCACCAAAAATGACAGCCGACCCCGAACCATCTTGGAGTCAAGAACCCTTTCAACCACAAACTCCCTCTGACCCCGTATCAGAAGAGGAGAAGGTCTTCCACTGGAAGAAGGATTACTAACCGCCAGTTTTAAAAGGGAACAATGAAATGATTTATTGATACCCAATGAACGGGGCAGATCTAACTGAAATGCCACCGGATTGATAACCCTGGTGATCTTATAAGGGCAGATGAACCGGGGGCCTAACTTATGAGATGGCTGTCTCAACTTCAAATTCTTGGAGGACAACCAGACGAAGTCTCCTAATTTGAAGCTGCAGGGTCTTCTCCGCTTATCAAAAACCCTTTTGGTCACTAATGACACAGACACAAGGGATTTCTTCACTTTCCTCCAAATACCCCTAAGGACCGAAACAACAGAGGAACCACCAGGCGTGGAATCCAGGGGGTCAAAAGAATTGGCCTTAGGATGATGCCCATACACACAAAGGAAGGGAGAGATCCCTGTAGCAGAGTGAGCCGCGTTGTTATAGGCAAACTCCGCCATGGACAGATGAGCAACCCAGTCAGTATGACACTTGGAGACATAACAACTGAGGAACTGCTCCAAGGACTGGTTCACCCTCTCAGTCTGCCCATTAGATTGTGGATGGTAGCCTGACGACATGCTCACAGAAATCTGGAGATCAGAACAAAATGCCCTCCAGAATTTGGCCACAAACTGGGATCCACGGTCAGAGACCACATCAAGTGGCAACCCGTGGAGGCGCACAACATGCTGCATAAATAACTCAGACAGGCGTCTGGCTGATGGCAACCCAACCAGTGGAACGAAATGCGCCATCTTCGAAAACCTGTCAACGACAACCCAAATGGCTGTCATCCCCGAGGATTTGGGCAAGTCCACCACAAAATCCATGGAAATGTGGGTCCATGGCTTAGACAGAATAGAGAGTGGATGTAATGGGCCGACAGGAACCCCTCTAGGAGTTTTATTTCGGGCACAAACGTCACATGCCCGAACCCACTGATCCACATCCCTAGCCACCGAGGGCCACACACCGCCCTAGACAGCAACTCCCGAGTTCTGGCAATACCCGGATGCCCTGCCGACCTCTTGGCATGGAATTCCAGGAACACTCGCTGTCTTAACCTAGGAGGCACAAACAAGAGACCTACCGGAAGGTCTGGAGGAGCCTGCTCCTGTGCTCTAAGGACTAATGACAAGAGGTCCTGGGTAATGCCCACTTTAATACATGATGGGGACACAATGGGCAATGGCTCCTCGGTGGTCTCTTGAACTGGAACAAAACTCCGCAAGAGCGCATCAGCCTTGATGTTTTTTGACCCAGGGCATTATGTTATCAAAAAATTAAAGCGAGCAAAAAACAAAGCCCATCGTGCCTGCCTGCCTGGCATTGAGCCGTTTCGCTGACTCTAAATATGCCAGATTCTTATGGTCGGTGAGAATTGAGACCACAAACTTAGCCCCCTCAAGCCAGTGTCTCCACTCCCCGAGTGCATCCTTTATAGCCAACAATTCCCGGTTACCCACATCATAATTCATCTCGGCAGACGAAAATTTAGGGGAAAAGTAAGCACAGGGATGAAGGCGAATATCAGACACCCCCATCTGAGAGAGCACTGCCCCAATACCTATCTCAGAGGCATCCACTTCTACCACAAAAGGACGCTCTGGATCTGGGTGTCGCAGCACCTTGGCCGAGACAAATGCCCTTTTGAGACGGGCAATGGCCGCTTTGGCCTCACAAGACCTGTGAGCAACATCCGCCCCTTTCTTAGTGAGTGCCACCAAGGGGGCCACTATAGACGAAAATCCAGCGATAAACCGTCTATAAAAATTTGCAAAGCCCAGAAAACGCTGAAGCGCCTTCAAACTAGTGGGCTGCACCCAATCCAGGACTGCCTGTACCTTAGAACCCTCCATTTGGAAACCTTCTGAGGAGATAATATACCCTAGAAATGCGATTTGCTGGACTTCAAACTCGCACTTCTCCAGCTTCGCCCCAAGCTGGTGGTCTCTGAGTTTCTGGAGGACTAAGCGTACATACTTCCGATGTTCCTCCAGGGAATGAGAGAAGATTAGGATGTCATCTAGATAAACAACTAAGAATCTATCCAAATATTCCCTGAGCACATCGTTCATTAATTCCTGGAAGACTGCCGGGGCATTAGAGAGCCCAAAAGGCATCACCAAATATTCATAATGCCCTGAGTGGGTATTAAAGGCAGTCTTCCATTCATCCCCCTCTCTTATTCGGATTAGATTGTAAGCACCGCGTAGGTCAATCTTAGAAAAAATGGTGGCAGTACGAAGCTGGTCAAATAAAACCGAAATGAGAGGCAGTGGGTACGAGTTTTTAATCGTTATACGGTTCAATTCCCTGAAGTCGATGCAGGGTCGTAACGAACCGTCCTTTTTACCCACGAAGAAGAACCCCGACCCAACTGGGGACTGTGAGGGTCTGATAAACCCCTTAGCCAAGTTCTCCTGAATGTACTCTGCCATAGCCTGAGTCTCAGGACGTGACAGGGAGTACAACCTGCTCTTGGGAAGCTTAGCATCCGGCAACAAATCAATGGCACAGTCATAGGGGCGATGGGGAGGTAGTACCTCCGCAACTTTTTTTGGAGAACACATCCGCAAAATCTGCATAACATCCTGGCAATCCTGGCAAACTTAGCTGCGAGAGCCTGACTGGAAGGCTCAAGCAACTCCTGAAACAATCACTACCCCAACTAAGAATCTCCCCAGAGACCCAGTCAAATTGAGGGTTATGGGCCCTTAACCAGGGTAACCCCAAAACCAATGGGGCAAAAGAACAGACAGTCACATAAAAAGACAATTTTTCAGAGTGTGTGGCTCCAATAAACAAAGGAATTTGGCTGGTGCAGGAGGTAATTTTACCCTGGGACAATGGTTCCCCGTTTAACCCACAGATCTCAATCTCTGATGCCAAAGGTACTGAGGGAACAGAGTGTTCCAGGGCGAATTGACGGTCCATGAAAACCCCATCAGCCCCACTGTCAACAAAGGCCTCAGTCTTGACATTTTGACCGAGGATATCCAAAGTCACCGGAATGAGAAAAGTCTTTTTGGGAAATTCTGACTTCTGGCCTGACAGGATATTTCCCATCACCCTCAGGCCCTGAAGTTTTCCGTTTTTTTCTGGGCATGATACTACAACATGACCTTTATTCCCACAGTACAAACACAAACCCTGCTGTCTCCTCCGCGTCTTCTCACGCGAGGAGAGGCGGGTAGCCCCAATCTGCATAGGCTCCTCGGAATATTCCTCAGAGTCTGAGGTTCCCTTGGGAAAAAAGGAAACTGCGGTCTCCCTTTCAAGCCTGCGCACTCTCAGCCGTCTATCCACCGGGATGGATAACTGCATGAGCTGATCTAAGCTATCAGGCAAGGGATATTGTACCAGTTGGTCCTTTATCTGGTCAGAAAGGCCCCTTCGGTACTGGTTTCTCAGGGCTGGGTCATTCCACTGGGTATCATGAGCCAACCTCCGAAACTCCGTACTATAAACCTCAGCCGGCCGTCGCCCTTGCTTAAGAACCGTAATCTGAGCCTCGGCTGAAGCCATCTTGTCAGGGTCATCATACAAAATGCCCAGTGCCGTAAAAAAAGCATCAACACTTTTAAGCGATGGACAGTCAGGCTGTAACCCATATGCCGAGACCTGTGGGTCTCCTTGTAGCAAGGAAATCACCATGCCCACCCGCCTAATCTCCGACCCAGAAGACTGGGGCCTAAGCCTGAAATATAGCTTACAGCTCTCCTTGAAACAAAAGAAATGCGAGCGATCTCCAGAAAAATGATCTGGGAGATTTACTTTCGGCTCCTTAACCCCTGAACTTGCCGCTGCTGCTGCGGGAGCTCCGCTAGCGGCCTGCGGGGTTTTCATTTTAATGGACATCTCATTAAATTGTCGAGTCAGGACCTGCACCTGATCGACCACCTGTTGCAAAGTATTTTGAGGGGTATGCTCCATATTCCCACAAAATTTCAACAGAAGTAGGGCTGCTGAATATGTTACGCACACCAGTGCTAACAGGAGTATACCGGTGTATGAACAGAGAGGGAAGCGAAGCAAACGAACTCACAGACAGTATAACATAACATACCATACACAGGAGGTGATGGAATAACTAATAAACACAAAGTGAACGGAGAAGCCCAAAGGCTCAGGAATTGGGTGTCTCCCTAGTGTCAGGAATGCTCAGATGGAATAGAGCGGACAATGAAGCGAGGTGTAGTGATTTAACTTGTGGAGCACCTGAAATGATGTTGCTAAGAGCAACAGAAAAAACCCCAAAGGGTTACCAACGGGTGTGGGAATAAACTCCTTGGTCAGAGATAGAAATATAGACACAAGGAGAGTATCCACAATCCTAACCCCCACTTGCAGGGCACAGATTCAGCTTACTGCCACTAAACTGACACCTGGACGCCCTGCACAGTGAGGGAGGATTAAGCAAGCAGGTCTGAGAGTACAGCCGCAAACCTGCTGGGTTCACAGAATAGCAAAAGAACCCCAGCAGGTCAAACAACTGACTCCAGTCTTACTGCTAGGTCCGGATTGGCAGAATGAAGTACTGAATCCCAAGGCCTATTCGCAGTAAGCAACAAGTAAATACAAAGTCACACAGTACTAGCTAACTCTCAGGAACTGACTAACAAACAAAGATTCAGCAGCATTTACCTAGCCTGAGGGGATGGTTTATATAGCAGGTGCTGTCCACGCACCACTCAGACCTCACAGACTGTGAGCACAAAACCAGCGCCGGATTCCCTGCCGTGCACAGAGCCTGTAACCACTACACAGTAAAAACCCGGACCGGAGTATCAGCTGCGCTCAGGTTACTTCGCTAACACTTGCCTCCCGGTTGCCATGGCGACGTGGCAGCACAGAGCAGGAGATCCTAACACATATACATAACTAACACAGTGGATTTGGCATAGTATACAAAGTCCTACACATATCAAATCACATACCCAGCAGCCATCCATCTGGCATTTGTCCATCCTCAAATTTATCAAAGAGGGATGACTGACTGAGGATGAAGGAGTCATGGCAGCCACCAGGGTAACCAGCAACAACACTCATGATTTTGAGTTTTGCATCACATTTGTAGAGTGGTCAAGATGTCTATTGGTATATATATATGCTGCCTGCCCCTAGGTGGTCTCAGCTGAACATGTGTGCAATCTATGGCTCCCAGCACATTGGGCATGCCAGCAAGGCCATAGAAAGCTACCATGATGGCATGCCACTGAGACTCCTGGGTAAGGAAGCAGACTGAGGCATCGATGTGGGGCTGCAAAACATCCAACACCTGTGTGTATATTTGTGAAAAAAAGGGTACTGAGATTAAATTACATAACATCATCACTGGGCACTGACATTACTAAAACCAACAAATTAACAGATGAGGTTGTTAGGTATACGTCACCTGTGTTAGGATTCTGGAAAAGGTGGGCTGTGAGATCCCAGTGACATCGCCAGACACAGCCTGAAAGCTACCAGTAGCCATAAAGTGCAACAAAGCCAGGAGTTTGTGCAGGCCTGAGACAGAGCAAGAACGTGCTGTCTCATGGGCTAGGTCCAGTTTGACAAGGTCATACAGACGGAAAATGTTTGAACGATTTAGACGGAACATCTGGATGACCTTGTCATCGGCCAATGCGTTTAGGTTTAAACGTCCCCTAAAAAAACGAGGCCTGCGCAGCCTCCGTGGAACCTGTACAACCTGCTGACCATGTTCAGTTTCCTGGCCCTAGTTTCTTCCAGGCTGATGTCTGAGTCTCAGGAATCCCACAGCACACATAACATCACTGCACTATAGTCCAGCAACCATTTCTGAGTGTGGGTTGATTGAAATGGGCCTAGGGTCCTTTTATAGGCATCCTAATTCAGGTGTGATTGATGTGAAAGTTGCCACACAAGTAAACACGCCAGGACAAAGCAGGTCTATTTTTTTGATGCTTTTTTTTTACAAATCGCAAAAAAATACGACCACAATTGAGCATTCACGGACAAACATCCAAATACGAATGAATAGTAAATAGTAAATTATCATGTTGTATGAACAAACAGCCACATTTGACTGATGGTCTATTCATTCATATTTCTGATCTCTGCCGTGAACCATTACGAATAGCCCAAAAACTTAGTAAATTCCCGTGTTGAAACCTAGAATAAAACAATCAAGTTCATAAAAAATCGTGACTTTAGTAAATAAACCCCTAGAGGTCAATAATGACCTCTAGCGTCTGACAGGTGCGCCGGCTGCAGCGGAAGCCCACACAACCCATGGCATCTGCTGCAGCCAGGGAGCGGGGTGCGGGTAGGCGGCGGGCACCGGCAGGCCCACTCACACTGACAGCAGCAGCAGTCTGCAGCATACATGCAGCACAGAGAAGCTCTGAGCTTCTGAACTCGCGAGAGCAAGCTCAGAGCTCCGCACTGCATGTATTCTGCTGACTGCTGCCGCTGTCAGTGTGAGTGGGCGGGGCCACACGTGCGACTGGGCTGAGCAGCCACATGCAGCATTCAGCGGCAGGCAGCCTTATGTCAGGTAGGCTTCCATGACAAATTGAGTGATGCGTATCGGTGGGTGGGGCCACATGCGAGACTGGGCTGAGCTGCTGAACGGCATCCATGATTCAACACCTATTGTCCTGCAGGCCTCCCAGCCGAGTTGTCACTGACACGCAACTGTGGGCGGGCTACATGCCCGACTGGGCGGGGCCATATGCAGCATTCGGGGGGGCAGTCCGATCGGCCTCCCGGGGAAATTCCCAATAACGTTAGCCCCCCAATCCGCCACTGACCATATTTGTATTGAGCTACAAACTGTGCTGGAGTAAGAATTTTGTAGTAAAGAGATGGGTCCCAGTTTAATGCATTCCCTTGCAGACCATGGCAGTTCACAGAAAAGGAATTGTGATTGTAATATTTAGCACAAATTCAGATTATTAATGCAAATGTGGTAAAAGTTATTTGTATAAATTCACAATATGAAAATGAATATTTTCATGCAAATTTACTGTTCTGTTCTATCCAGGAGATAGGCTCCAATAATAGCAAAACACTGGCAAAAAGCTGGAAACAGTGGCCCTCATTCCGAGTTGATCGCTCGGTATTTTTCATCGCATCGCAGTGAAATTCCGCTTAGTACGCATGCGCAATATTCGCACTGCGACTGCGCCAAGTAATTTTACAATGGAGATAGTATTTTTACTCACGGCTTTTTCATCGCTCCGGCGATCGTAATGTGATTGATAGGAAATGGGTGTTACTGGGCGGAAACAGGCCGTTTTATGGGCGTGCGGGAAAAAACGCTACCGTTTCCGGAAAAAACGCAGGAGTGGCCGGGGAAACGGGGGAGTGTCTGGGCGAACGCTGGGTGTGTTTGTGACGTCAAAACAGGAACGACAAGCACTGAACTGATCGCAGATGCCGAGTAAGTCTGAAGCTACTCTGAAACTGCTAAGTAGTTAGTAATCGCAATATTGCGAATACATCGGTCGCAATTTTAAGAAGCTAAGATTCACTCCCAGTAGGCGGCGGCTTAGCGTGTGTAACTCTGCTAAAATCGCCTTGCGAGCGATCAACTCGGAATGAGGGCCCGTGTGATATCATAAAGCTGTCACACTGCATTTTGGTTCAGGTCATCGTGAAATAAGAAAATTTATGGTAAGACCTACCATTGTTAAATCTCTTTCTGCGAGGTACACTGGATTCCACAGGGAATAACATTGGGGGGTGTATAGTTGGATCTTGATCCGAGGCACCAACAGGCTAAAGCTTTGACTGTTCCCAGGATGCACTGCACCACCTCCTCTATAACCCCACCTCCAGGCACTGGAGCTCAGTTTTGTTAACCAGACCAATGCAGTAACAGGTAAAAGAGACAACAGTAGTTAGTAGCCACAGAGAACCACATTCTCACGACAGTAGAAGGTACCAGCGGCTAATGCCATACAAACCCAAAGAAGCTAAGTGCGTCAGGGTGGGTGCCCTGTGGAATCCAGTGTACCTCGAAGAAAGAGATTTAACAATGGTAAGTCTTACCATAAATCTCCTTTTCTGCAGCGGGGTGCACTGGCATTCGACAGGGAATAACATCAGGGATGTCCTAAAGCAGTTCCTCATGGCAGGGGATGCACTGTAGCGGGCACAAGAACAAGGCATCCAAAGGAAGCATTCTGGGAGGCGGAAGTATCAAAGGCATAGAAGCTTATGAACATGTTCACTGAGGACCATGTAGTCGCCTTGCACAATTGTTCTAGGGACTCACCACAGCGGGCTGCCCAAGAAATTCCAACAGACCGAGTAGAATGGGCCTTGATAGTAGCAGGAGCTGGAAGTCCAGACTGCACATAAGCTTGTGCAGTCACCATTCTAATCCATCTGGCCAAGGTTTGGTTATTCGCAGGCCAGCCATGTTTGTGAAAACCAAAAAAGACAAAGAGAGAATCAGATCTCCTAAGAGAGGCGGTTCTCTTCACATAGATACGGAGAGCCCGTACCGCATCCAAACACTGCTCTTTGGAGGACAAAACAGGAGAGATAAAGGCAGAAACCACAATCTCTTGGTTAAGGTGGAAAGACGACACTGCCTTAGGTAGATAACCAGGGTGAGTTCTAAGAACCACTCGGTCATGGTGAAAAATCAGAAAGGGTGACCGACAGGACAAGGCACCCAAGTCTGAAACCCTTTGAGCAGAGGCAATAGCCAGTAAAAACAAGAACTTAAGCGTAAGCCATTTAAGGTCCACAGACCCAAGAGGTTCAAACAGAGACTCTTGTAGGGTATCCAGAACAACCGACAAATCCCAAGGAGCCACAGGAGGGACATAGGGAGGCTGAATCCGTAAAACACCCTGAGTGAAAGTATGAACGTCAGGCAGAGTCGCAATTTTTCTCTGAAACCAAACTGACAAGACTGAAATATGAACCTTGAGGAAGTCCAGGCCCTGTTGCAGAAAAGCCAAAAGTTTGGCAGTACTGGACTTGTATGCATCATAATTCTTAGCCGCACACCAGCTGAAGTAAGAATTCATGACCCTATAATAAATCTGAGCCGAAACCAGTTTACGGGCTTTCAACATAGTTTGAATAACTGCCTCAGAAAATCCTTTGGCCCTCAGGACAGAAGCTTCAAGAGACAAGCCGTCAAAGCCAGTCGGGCCAGATCCTGGTAGAAACAAGGGCCCTGAACGAGTAGGTCTGGGCGTTGAGGAAGTAGAAGAGGATGCTCTATCGAGAGACCCTGCAGGTCTTAGGACCAATGCTTTCTGGGCCACGCTGGAGCGTTTAGAAGTAGTATTCCTCCTTCTTGTTTGAACTTCCTTATTACCCTAGACAGGAGTGACATTGGCGATAACACGTATGGCAGCCGAAAGTTCCATGGAATTGCCAGCATGTCCACGAACGCTGCTTGAGTATCCCTTGTCCTTGCTCCGAAGACCAGAACCTTGTGTTTGTGTCAAAACGCCATCATGTCCACATCTGGTAGGCCCTACTTGTCCACTAGAAGTTGAAAGACTTCTGGATGAAGGCTCCACTCTCTGGCATGTACGTCCTAACAACTGAGAAAGTCTGCTTCCCAGTTGAGGACTCCCGGAATGAACACTGCCGATATGGCTGGCAGATGGCGCTCCGCCCAATTAAGGATTTTTGATACTTCCATCATTGCCATGCGGCTTCGAGTGCCGCCTTGATGATTTATGTACGCCACCGTGGTGGTGTTGTCCGAGTATATATGAACAGGCCTGTTCTGTACTAGAGGCAGGGCCAGTTTCAGAGCATTGAACACTGCCCGCAACTCCAGAATGTTTATCGGAAGAGACTCCTCCCTGGTCCACCGACCCTGAAGAGAGTGTTGCTCCAACACCACGCCCCAACCCCACACCCTGGCATCCATCGTCAGAAGGACCCAGTTGGAGATCCAGAAGGGGGATGCGGTCAAGATGCCGCCGGCCGGAATCCCAGCGTTCGAAATACCGACGCCGGAATCCCGACCGCCACAATCCCGACCGCCACAATCCCGACATATTCTCCCTCCGTCGGTGTCCACGACACCCATAGAGGGAGAATATAATAGTGTGCCGAGCGTAGCGAGGCACCGTGCCTGCAGCGTGGCGTGCGAAGCGACCCCGCAAGGGGCTGCTTTCCGCTCGCCACCCCTGTCGGGATTGTATGGTCGGGATTCTGGCATCGGTATTTCGACCGCCGGGATTCCGGCCGGCGGCATTTAGTACTGATCCCCCAGAAGGGACGACCCCTGCTCAGTTGCTGGTCCTGTAGCCACCAGCTCAGTGACAAGCGGACTTCCGGAGTCAGGAAGATCATGTGAGTTCTGATCTGGTAAGGCAGGCTGTCCCATTGGGATAGTATCAACCTCTGCAGAGGGCGGGAATGAAATTGAGCGTACTCTACCATGTCGAAAATACCATGAGGCCTAGTACTTGCATCGCCGAGTGTATCGACACGTGGTCGAGAGAGGAAGCATCTTAACCTGTCCTGAAGTTTCAGGCCCTTCTCCGTTGACAAGAACAACCATTGGTTGTGTGTGTCCATGAGCAGGGACCAGTGTGGATTTCTTCCAGTTGATCAGCCACCCATGGACTTGCAGAAATTGGACCGTCAGTTCCAGATGACGGAGGAGAACATCTGGGGAGTTCACCAGGATCAACACGTCGACCAGATACGGAAGGACCCTGATACCCTGATGGCGGAGAAAGGCCGTCATGACCGCTATGACCTTGGTGAAGATTCGTAGAGCAGTGGTCAGTCCAAAACCGCAGATATTGCTGATGTGACATGGCAATAGGTATATGTAGGTCCTGTATGTCCAGGGATATCATATAGTCCTTGGGTTCCGAGGCCATAACAATAGAGCAAAGAGATTCCATATGGAATTTGGATACCTTCACAAATTTGTTCAAAGACTTGAGGTTGAGAATGGGCCGGGAGGATCCATTCGGTTTCGGAACTAGAAACAGCATTGAATAGTACCCCCTGCCTCTCTGTGTCCAGGAGGGATTTTACCACAAAATGTAGAATTCTTGCTTTCAACGGATTCGAAGGGATATTTGTCGAGGAAAACTGGCGAGGGGGACGTTTCTTGAAAGAGATGGCGAACCGTGAGTGATGACTTCCCTCACCCAGGCATCTGAAGTGGTCTGTAACCATACCTGGGTGAACCACAGAAGTCGGGCTTCCACCCTGGGGTACCCCAGGGGGAGGCCCGCCCCTTCATGCAGCAGGCTTGTCTGGTTTGGAAGCGGGCTGACAGGCAGCCTAGGAATGTTTTGGTTTGTGCTTAGAGGCTTTGGAAGTGCGAGCCTGTTTCGGGTACACCTGACCCTTTGCTTTACTTGGAAGTCGAAAGGAACGAAAGGTGGTACTCTTAGCCTTCGGAGCTGAAGGATTAGTACTCGGCAGACATGCAGTCTTAGCAGACGCTAAGTCAGCAACTATCTTGTTCAGATCTTCCCCAAAAAGGATGCTTCCCTTAAAAGGGATCACCTTCAAGGTCTTTTTAGAGTCCAGATCCACAAACCAGGACCACAACCACAGGATCCGACAAGCAAGAATGGACATACTGTAGTAGACGCTTTGGCCGCCAGCACACCAGCATCAGAGGCTGGTGTGCAGCATCAGAGGCACACCAGCCACCAACCCAGGTAGCTTCCCGGGTCATCCGACCCAGGACACATTTACAGCATGCACAGAGCCCATACCTTCCTGACCGCAGTGTCCCACGGGTGGTCAGGAGGTTGGGGGGGACAGCATGCCTTGTCCCCCCCAACCTCCTGACCACCCCTGGGACACTGCGGTCAGGAAGGTATGGGCTCTGTGCATGCTGTAAATGTGTCCCGGGTCGGATGACCTGGGTAACCCGTCTACACTACACTCGTACCTGGGTCATTCCCGGGTCCAACCCAGGTAGCTACCCAGGTAGGATTCCCGGGTCACTTAACCCGGGTTTTTTCTCAGGGAGCCGTTTCCACTACCAAACCCATTTTTTTTAGCTAGTGGAAAAAGGGTATAAATGAGGGAAATGTGAGTTTTTGACTTTCAGTTATGGCCAAGCTATATGAGTGTGTGTGTGTGTGTGTGTGTGTGTGTGTGTGTGTGTGTGTGTGTGTGTGTGTGTGTGTGTGTGTGTGTGTGTGTGTGTGTAGTTGAATATAGAAGGTGCTCATGAACGAATGCTTTAAAAAGGAACATAGGGCATTCAGAGGTGGATGAAAATTTTTCCATGACTGCTTCTTTGTACATAGCAGTACTGTCAAAATATGTTAAAGCCATAGTCACTGGCAGTGTCTCTGATCCACCACTTAAGCATACCTCCCAACTGTCCATTTTTTGGGTCTGTCCTGCTGTCCCTCCCGTGGTCCGCAGTGTCCCGTGGTGGGGGGGCAGTTGGAAGGCCCCTGTCAATCGCTGCTCTGCTCACAGAGCGCTGGGCATGCCCCCTCAGTGATGGAAAACGGGGACATGGCCCGTAATCACAGCAATGCTGTGATGCCACGTCCCATTCCTATAGGCCACACACCCTTATTGGATGCGCATGCTGCGTGCACGCATGAGAGTCCTGCTTCCACATTTTATAATGTTGGGAGGTATGGCTTGCCTTGCGTACAATGACAGACCATCAGTGGCACGTTGGCCGCACACTGTAGTTATTCAGAATGTCCATTGGCACAAAGCCACTGTAGCCTCTGCAACTGCATACAAAGACGCAGTCAGTGGCTGTGACATGCGCACAAAATGCTCGCGACACCCTGCGTTTGACCAGCCAGCTCCGCTCCCTGCTTCGTCCCATAAACACACTCACTGTCAATTACTCTGTGTCCAAATCCTCACTGCGATCGCTGTCGGTAATTAATAACAACATCTGCACAGCGTGACTCAGATACATGTGCAGTACCCAAAAAATCGGCATACTACGCAAACATCTCCATTGCATTCAGTTAGCATCCATTAATGAGGCCCATAATGAGAGACATTTTCAGGGACAAATCTTTGAAAAATGTAAAAGTTCCTGGAATCAGGGACATGAAGTAAATGTCTCAGGAGGCATTGGCTAGTGCCAGAGACAGATTTACACCACAATATATGAGCCAATGGTTGCATGTGGACATTATACACAAGGTGCAGCAGCATATATTTGGAGTGTTGATCAGAGATGTGCAGAAAAGGTAGGCAGGTGTGGCACTGCCCTACCTGTCATAGACTTTTCACTCCAGAGTTTTGACTACAAAAATAATTAGAATAATACAAAGAAGATATATCTAATATATTCTTTATACTTTTGTTATATACTTTAAATAGTCAGAACAGCTGTCTCACCCCAACGCACGTCACTGCCTGGAATCACATACAGTTGCCTGTTGTACTTTACCCCTGTGTTCTCTGCGGCCAAATCACAGCTTTTTAAGTTAAATGACGGTAATCCCTTACAGAACCACCCCTCCTGCTACACAAGAATATCAAGTATAAGCGACAGATACTTTGTTACTCGATCTGCATGAGCTGACAGAAGACACTAAAGAATGTTGCTGCTGCTGGGCTCTCTGGTGCTGCTGGCTCTACTGGGGACTGTAGGTACTGTATGACGTCATTCTACATATTTGGAGAAGGGACTGTATGATAATGATTCATCGACACTAACCTACTTTAAATGATCCTGACTTAATTAATAATGATCAAATAATTATATAAAATAAATAAGCAGACTACTGGCTAGGGCATTGCCATTGCATGACCCATACGTTTTCCAGTAGCACAACAGCACAACATACTTTATTTCATATATGTGTGTGTGCGTGCGTGTGTGTGTGTGAGAGAGAGAGAGAGAGAGAGAGAGAGACAAAGGGTTTATTTATTTTAAAATGCATGACAAAGTGTAACAGATGTCTATGTCATAACATATATTCAGCATAAACATGTAAATGAAATATAATTTTGAAGGCATTAACAAAGATTAAGTCAATAGGCTCAATAGTAGGCTGAATATTTAATGTTTCACACACTCTACCAGTAATTATACATTACCAAAGAAAGTAAACTGATCATTCCAATCTATATTTATTTTATACATACTGTAGATATTTAACTAGACAAAAAAGACATGCAGTATATATGACATTGAAAATATGTACTAATATGTGACTATTCTGTCAATGAAAATGTTGTGTTGCCTAAAATTTTATTTTATGCAACTAATCATTTTATGTTGAATATTTGACATATTGTTTATCTGTGGTAATTTGCTCAGTATACTAGACATTTACACTGATGGGGAATTAATAGTTATAAAAATCTTAGAAGGGCCATTTATGATCCAAACATTGCTATTTGGTATTAGTAGTAGTAGTAGTAGTAGTAGTAGCAGCAGCAGCAGCAGCAGCAGCAGCAGCAGCAGCAGCAGTAGTAGTAGTAGTAGTAGTAGTAGTAGTAGTAGTAGTAGTAGTAGTTAGTTAGTTAGTTAGTTAGTTAGTTAGTTAGTTAGTTAGTTAGGGGTCTTTTTACTAAGCCTTGTGTGTAGAGAAAGTTGACAGAGATAAAGTACCAGCCAATCAGCTCATTACTGCCATGTCACAAGCTGTGTTTGAAAAATGACAGTTAGGCGCTGATTGGCTGGTACTTTATCTCCATCTACATTATCTCCACCCAAGGCTTAGTAAATAGACTCCTTAGTTATGGAGTCAAATCCCCATAGGAAGGGGAAAAGAAAGAGAAACCAGATACATTTAAGGTGCACTCATCCAACTACTGAATCATTAATACAATTATTATTATGACACATATATATCCCCAGTAACAGTATCAAGTAAGGGCTTAAATGCTCAGTAACCTTAATTACTATAGAGGTTTATTTAATTATATATTTATATGGGACTCAATTGTCCTTTATTGAAAACAGAGCGAAATATTAAAATTCATAGAATAAAGGACAGTAAATAGAAGGTGACAGAAAATAAACTAATGTGAATAAAGATTTAAAAACAAAGCTAATGTGTTTCTCCCTTCATATATTTTCTTGTGTTTATTACAGTTGTGCATTCACATACATATATTTGCGCAGCACTGTACCAGTGCTATACTTATATGAGACCTGCAGTTTTCATATTCATTTGAGCCTACTGTGCTGTGATAGAGGGAGATATGCTGTCTTACTAGAAAGTTGCAAATTGTTACATCCAATTGTAACCAAGTTAATTTTAAGTGAGAAAGTGCAACAAAAGATCTCCACTCCTGCCCCTAAGGCTGTGAAAATGGTTACTTAATTCTAATATTATAAATTAAGGAGTGACACAATGTTGCTAAATATGTAACTTATGCCTGAAACTCTAGAATGTCATATGGTGCAGGAAATGCTGACATAATATTGTGTTAGAAGGAACTAATGGGGATAAACCAGGGTGGGTAATTCCACTGACCTTTATTCAAAGCTATTTCAATTATAATAATCTCTGACATCAATTACTGTTGTTACTGATGCTCAGATACATGTACAAGGTAAATGGATTACAATATATCCCATGTGATGTTGATACCACAGTGTTACACACCGTTCATGTAAGTTGGTATTACGTATATATTTAAACAGCGGTCGTTGAGGAAGCTCATTAGGAGTGAAATGCGCATAGGCTTCAGCTATGTGTTCCCGTTTTAGTATTCATGTTTAATGTTGTGCCAACGGTATACAGCATACCTATGAGACCTATAGTGTGGTAATAGAAGCCAAACCTGCTTATAGTAGAGAGGAGTCTGTAAACACATTTATATACCTGAAGCTCCATTTATATGCTGTGGGATAGCTGACATTAATAATAAATAAGAGAGATCTTAGTGGTTAGAGAGGAGTTTGTAAACATATTCATATACCTGAAATTTATATGCTGTGGGAGAGCTGACATTAATAATAAATAAGAGAGATCACAGGTGTCAATGCCAGACACTGGATTGTCCCTGTATATAGTGGATATTTAATGTCATTGCACGTATACTGCAGTCTGCTGGTAAATTGGGGCATGATCCTCTGGGACATGTACAATTTGTAACATATCTGATTGTGACTATGAATACTTAAATGTTACTAATATGCCCCGCATGGACATAATTTAATTTTGCATAGTACCAGTAACGACCGCCGTTTAAATATATACGTAATACCAACTTACATGAACGGTGTGTAACACTGTGGTATCAACATCACATGGGATATATTGTAATCCATTTACCTTGTACATGTATCTGAGCATCAGTAACAACAGTAATTGATGTCAGAGATTATTATAATTGAAATAGCTTTGAATAAAGGTCAGTGGAATTACCCACCCTGGTTTATCCCCATTAGTTCCTTCTAACACAATATTATGTCAGCATTTCCTGCACCATATGACATTCTAGAGTTTCAGGCATAAGTTACATATTTAGCAACATTGTGTCACTCCTTAATTTATAATATTAGAATTAAGTAACCATTTTCACAGCCTTAGGGGCAGGAGTGGAGATCTTTTGTTGCACTTTCTCACTTAAAATTAACTTGGTTACAATTGGATGTAACAATTTGCAACTTTCTAGTAAGACAGCATATCTCCCTCTATCACAGCACAGTAGGCTCAAATGAATATGAAAACTGCAGGTCTCATATAAGTATAGCACTGGTACAGTGCTGCGCAAATATATGCATGTGAATGCACAACTGTAATAAACACAAGAAAATATATGAAGGGAGAAACACATTAGCTTTGTTTTTAAATCTTTATTCACATTAGTTTATTTTCTGTCACCTTCTATTTACTGTCCTTTATTCTATGAATTTTAATATTTCGCTCTGTTTTCAATAAAGGACAATTGAGTCTCATATAAATATATAATTAAACAAACCTCTATAGTAATTAAGGTTACTGAGCATTTAAGCCCTTACTTGATACTGTTACTGGGGATATATATGTGTCATAATAATAATTGTATTAATGATTCAGTAGTTGGATGAGTGCACCTTAAATGTATCTGGTTTCTCTTTCTTTTCCCCTTCCTATGGGGATTTGACTCCATATCCTTGTTTAAACCAGTTGGTAGCACCTTTATGAGCCTTTGAACCTTTTATGCGTGCATGTAAATCCCTATAATAGGGTTTAATGAGAAATAATTATAGGCACTCCAACATATTTCAACATAATTCATAAATCTCGGTGCGGGTTACTCTCCAGACCTGGTGAAAGGCTTTGCCTGACCAGTACTGGAACTTTTAGACTCCTTAGTTAGTTAGTTAGTTAGTTAGTTAGTTAGTTAGTTAGTTAGTTAGTTTTTAGTATATCTCCTGGAGTGCAATATCTTTTCCTTAACTTAAATAGTATTATACCTCTGACATTTGGACAATTTATATAGTACCATAGCATTTATTCTGTTTCTTCTTTTCTTGATAGGATCCACCCCATCATGTTATGGTAAGTTGTAAAGGCACAAACCTACTCTCAATACAACACTCCTATGTTGACATCTAATACTCATTCATACTTACATACATGATAAATGCATGTGCTGTGGGGATTAAATGTGTTTTCATTTTTCACATACAGTATAGTGGATAAGGTATTCTGTATTGTACCTTTTAGCAATGTTCCTCAGGGAAACCTAACAGTGCATGTTTTAAAAATTGCCTCAGTATTGCAAATGAAATGATTAGCACCAACTGTCGATATTTTAAAATGTGTCAGCCAGTAATAAATAAACATGTGCACCAATTAGATTTGCCATTCCCACCACCAGTGTCCACATTCACTGCTTCAGCCTACCATTCCTACCTCCAGTGCCCACATTCACTGCCTCAGCCCACCATTTCTACCTCCAGTGCCCACATTCAGTTAGTCATTCCTACCTTCAGTGATCAGTCCCAGCATTCAATACTTCAGCTTGCCTTTCTTAGCTAAAACCTCTGCCCTTCACATTTGTTACCTATTTTTTTCCAGAGACTCACTGGCAGTCTGCCAGTGCCAACTTTTTAAATATGTATCTGACACCCCTACAGCACGAGTTCCCCTGACTGTATGAAGAGATCGCTGTTGCATATGATGTTGCTGGCATTAGAACTGGCAGCACAAAACCATGTGAGTTTCTGGGCAATGCCTGGGAGGTGACCTGAAGTGAATGCAAAAAAAGGGCATCTTATGGGTAAATTATAGAAAGTCATGGCTCTGTAAGTGAACAAGGCTGCATTCCAAAACACAGATCCACAGCCACAGAGGCCAAGTTTAGAGGAATTTCAGAAGGAAACACTGTGCCTGCCATAGGCGGTGCAAGTATCCATGGCGAATTCAGGATTCCAGCGGTCGGGATGTCAGCAGTTGAAATCCCAGTGCCAGAATCCCAACACGCGGCCAGAATGGCGTCATCGGAATACCAACATCAGTGGAAATGCAGACAATGGAATCCCGACTGCCGACATCCTGATCGTAAGTATGCCAGCCAGGTACTGTTAGGTTTAGGCCACAGGTAAGGGGGGGGGGAGGATTAGGCACCACCGGGGAAAGTTAGGGCTAGGTTGGGGGAAGGGAAGATTAGTGTTAGGTAGCAGGGAGGGGGGTTAGGTTTAGGCACCACCGGGGAGGGTTAGGCTGCGGGGAAGAGGGGTTAGGTTTAGGCACCACCGGGAAGGGTTAGGGTTAGGCTGTGGAGGGGAGGGAGGGGGTATAAGGCTGCAGGAAGGGTGGGTATGGGGGAAGGTAATTATACTAACCAGACCCCTGTTGAGATTCTCACTATCGGGATGCCGCTGTCGGTCTTTTGACCGCCAGCATCCCAAACGCCAGTCACCTGTATCACACCCAATGTTGTAGTGTACTGATGGTGGAGTGTTAACAGGCACAAGTGGAGTTGTACAGTCTACTGGCAATGGAAGTGGGCTTGAACAGTTTGGCGCATGCTATTACACAATGGGAAGACTGAAACTAGTATTTGCATATTAATGAGATTGCACACAAAAAATACAGCCACGCATACATTAGCATCTGCTTCCGAGTCTTGCCCACTATGTTCAAGTCCATTTTGCTAAGGACAAGAAGCTAACTTTGTATTTCCAGATACAAAGTGATTTATAGTTAAGTAAACACCCCCAACAACTTGTGTTATATGACTTACTTTGAGATCTGCTCAGTTGCGTTGCTAAAGCTAATTGATAACAGTATGGGTTTGTTACACACAAGAACAGCTACTCACTGTGGGTGCTGTGAACAACACCTTATTAGTGAGAATCAATGCTTGGGATTTACAAACTCAAAGCTAATACAACCTGCTGTTAGCATATAAGCAACATACCAACGGCTGTTATTTATTTGTTTTTTTGTCTCACGCTAAGTAGTATTATACTGGCCACGTATATGGCATATGAGAGCACATGATGTGGCATGCTAGAATATGTGGAATAGTCATGTGGAATACTGTAGTCTCTATGAAGGATCAGCAATATACAACAGTCCTGTGCCCACTTCTCACTTTTCAATATGAGGTGTTTCCTTTCCATACATTTCAGGAAAGCTAACCTTAGGTACACTGACTCTGAGATCATGTTCCAGGGCATCAAACAGGAGAAATCCCAAAAGATGTGCATAGATGCAGGGGCAGCTCAAGGGGTGGACTGACAGGGCTGTCATCTGGAACACTGGAGCCTGGAATGGAACAGCCACAGTCAGCTTTGCCCCTCAGTATCTGCATTGTTCCACCTCCCCTATCAGTCTTCGGCTCCTGGTCACCTCCTCTTATGCTCCAGCCCGCCTTCTCTTTGGCTCCAAGGAGGGCCGTCTTAACAGCAGTGTAGGCCCCTGAGCAAAGCAATGCACTGGGGCCCCTACCTACCCTCCAGCGGTACAGGTGTGGGGTGATATCAGCGGCAGCTTTGATGTCCTGTGGGCAGTAGGGGGTGTTCTATCTTCAGCTCAGAATATAGGACCTGGAGCAGTCCTTTCTGCTAATTACTCCTTTTACTGCACAGCTGGTGGGAAATGGGGCTCGAGGGAGAACACTAAACTGTAGAAGGGGGCATTGGGCTGAATGAAGGGGCCCTGGTACATGACTTCCAGGGTAGTAGAGGGTGTTTAATATGTAGGGGAGGGGTGGATAGTGGAGTTGGCTTAATAGTCATCATTTTCTGGTGGGAGGGCAGCTTGCTTGACTGCAGATATCTCCAATTCCTGGAAATAGATTTATTAGCTTTCAATGTAATATAAAACTAGAGAGTCCCACCTTTCAGGAGGTACTGGGGACTTGGGGATCAAAGTTCAGGAGCCAGAGCAATCCAAGGATGAAAATATAAAACTACATACCAGGCGGTATAGCTGGAGCAGGGACCATACTGCTTGTTGCTAGTGGCTAGTGTAATGAAGCGCTGCTTTGGTTACAGACAACACAGCACACAGAGAAGACTGCCCTTGCTGTGCATCTCTAGCTCTGCTCCCTCTGTTCTCCTGTAACTTTCCTGGTGTAAGTGCTGGACCTCACTGTGATTGAGAATCTACTGGTGTGGGATTTTTTCACCATTTTAGACATTCCAGTCGCTTCTTCTTTTCCCACGCCACAGCAGAGAGACAGGCGGTCCCCAAACCCCACCTCAGTAATGACACAATAAATAAAACAATTATTTATTTATTAATTACTTATTATTAATTATTTAAGACAGTTACTGGGTTGCCTTTATGACAGTTACTGGGTTTATTTATGACAGTTACTGGGTTGCCTTTATGACAGTTACTGGGTTGCCTTAAGCAACATGTTTGTAATAACGCAGAACACACAATAGTATATACATGTACATACGCAGCATGTAACAGATATAAACATATAACAGTACCAATACTTGGGATTTTTTATTTTCGATTGCCACTTTAAATAACGTTTCCTTTGCCAAGTAGTGGTAAAACTAACAATACTCTGGTTAAGCAATGATGCTACTAATTACATAACTTAACCTTTCAATTACAAACTATGGATAATTATCCAAAGATTACTACAACTATACAGAATATTAATATGTATATAACAAGACTTCCCTTAAGCAAACATATATTTTCCCATAGGCAATCCTGTTAATATTCCCTGGCCAGGCTTTCATTGGTGCACTTAATGAGGATAAATTTGATTGCTATGTGTTTTGTATTAATAGTATGAATGCTGCTCAATGGGTTTAGGTACTTGTCAGAAGCAACAGAGTTACTCAGAGTATTACACAGAACACTTTCTATGCAGCGGTATTGTTAGTATGTTCTGCTTTGTAATGCTAGGGGTGCTTGTATGATGTGAAAAGGTGTATTTAGGAATAAACAGACCTGTTTCAGATGAACCTACCCTTCAGATGCTGTGAATGAGTGTCTCACTTTTGGAGTATGTTCAACCTCCTTGCCAGCCCCCTGGTCTTCAAGTCGTGTTTCCCTGACAGTCACTGCCAGCAGCATCTCATCAGCACAGGTCACTCTTCTCATTGTTTACCTCAGGAGAGACCCCTCATGGACAGTGCCTGCTCTCTTATACAGTATATCCTTTGGATCATGCAGCTCTGTGTCAACCATCACTCAATATTAACTGTCACTTGCCTCACCGCCTGACACTGGTCATGTGATGTAATTCTGACCTTTTGATCAGCTGCAGAGGCTGCTGCATATGGCTGTCTCCCAGCAACACAAAGGGATCCTGTGCGCATGCCACACAGGACTGTAATGCTCCTTGACAGAGCCATGTATTGGTGAAACATAAGTTGGCTGGTTTTTGCCTGCAATTGGGTTTCGTGTGGTGTGCAGACAGGATCCCTTACCAACTCCTGGAGAGATCTGTATGCACCACTCAGGTATCACTTCTTACATCGTCTCTCCTTCAGTGTTCTCCAAACGGTAAACAGCTCATTCACAGCTTTTATAATTAGGTGAATACTGACAGCAGAAAAACACTGTGCTTTGGAGTTGGCTTAACCCTCTCATTGACTGTCTGCTGTCCTTGTGATAAGATGGTCAACAGAAGAAGTTGGGCTTGTCTAACTCACAACCAGGAACTCTTCTCAATCATCCCACTGCAATCATCCCACTGCATGGCTATGGGTGGGAGCCGGCAGTCTACCACAGACCGCAAGGTTAATTGAGGTCAATCTTGTGATTACCACCCATAGACTTCAATGAAGATTTTTCCCCATTGAAGTCTATTTGCCCTGATTAACTGACAGCTCAGGAGCACTTAGCCAATCAGGAGAGCGCTACTTTGTGTCGCTCCCTGATTGGCTGGCGGGTCCCCAAGTCAAAAATGTCATGTGGAGGCCCACCATTCAGGAAAGAAAATCCATGTGTATACACGTGGATTGTCTTAAGTCTGCTTGGATCAGGTTGTACGGTTTGTTTGTTTTTAACCCCTGAATGCCTACTTGGACAGAAAAGGACCGATCTCCACTGGATTTAGGTGAGTATTTGTTGTTGTTTATTTACAGGTAACCTATGCATTACTACTGGACACTATGAGGGACAGTAGGTAAGTATGTATGTGAGTGTGCAAGAATGTTTTATTAAAGTTGTACTGTCTAAGGTGTGTGAGTTTTATCTTTATTACATTATTTATTTCAGTGTAGAACTAAAGGTAACAGCAGGCCCTTTAATGCCCCGCATGCTGGTACTTGTGTTTCACCAAGTACCAGCATGTGGGTGACTCGTTGGGACCTGTAGTTACACTATAAAAGACAATAAATCTATTTTCACACAATTGATTAACTGTAAACTCACCATCCACAGCCCACGGATGGCGAGGATAGCCCTGGGCTTCAGCCTTCACCCTTTATTGGGTGACCCTCTCCTCCAGGAAACCCCGGCCAGGGCTGACGAGGTGAGATTGAAATGCTATGGCCGTAGGGACCAGTATAAACATGTCCCTGGCTTGTAGCATTATCTCCTTGCCTAGTAAAGCCCGTTGCTAGTTTAAAAATACGGGGGACCACTACGTCCATTTCCCCTCATATTTTTGGAACCGGGACCGGTCCAAGAGCCCGGTGACGGTTCTTTAAATACTGGCGGACCTCATGCTGTTTTTCCCCAGTATTTTTTTAACCAGGACCAGCTCAAAGAGCTTGGGGCTGGTTATGTTTAGTGGGGGAGACCACACGCAATTTTATTTCCTTTAATTGTAACTATTTCTTACACTTTAACACTGATCCATGCATGATTCTCCAAACAGGCCAGCCAAAAGGTGTTTTATTTGAATGTTCTATCCCTGTATGAACTCCATCGTTTTACGGCAGTGTTTGTGTAATGTCGGCAGTGATTAAGAAAACAAATCCTTGGTAAATTTCCGTGTTCTATGAGTATATGTGAAAATCCAACCGTGTTTGGCCAATGGTCTATTTGTTTGTGGACAGCCGTGTATCTCAATACAAATTGGTTAAACTGTGCCGTGTTTGGTGCCTAGTGAATTACCGAGATGCATTTTTCGGACGGGAATGGATTTCAGAGCATAGTAAATTTACCCCTAAGATTCTGAAAACTATTCAGTAGGAAAAGTAAGCAATGCTTAGAATTTTTTAAATGGTTTTGCACTAGCTACAAGATGTAGCTAAATAGAATACATTCACTGATCCCATTTATTGTAAAAATATTATGTTTAATTTTCTTTCAGCTGGCATAAATGGGACCCCTCCTTTTTGTTCCACATGCAGTGGGACCTGTACTGCAAATTCTGGGTGCACGTGTGCAACAACCTTGGCATCATGCCTACCAGATTCCCAAACTTGTCTCTTAAACTCTACAGCCTGCTGCCTCTCAGGCCTCTCCTGGTACCCACCACTGGCCTGCTGTATAGGTCAGTATTTGTATATATACTGTATACAGTACATATTGAAATGTACAATTAATTAAAAGACCTGCAATATTTTGGTTTTATTTTATATTTGCTCTTCTTCAGTATAATTTTAAAGCAGTTACTGTAGCACTTGCAGTTTGTAGAAACATGTGGCTAACGGCTATTTTATTTATTTTGCATAAGGAGGTGGAAACAGTGACACCTGCAGGCAGTTTTTTTATACATATATTATAGTAACCTAATAAGAAACATTATGTGGCATTATTTATTAATCCTAATTTGCAGGAAATCTTCTGAAAACAGCAGCGAAAATTAAGTATCCTCAGGATGCAAGACGGGGTTCTGCAGTGATTTGATGTCCCTCAATTTTCACTGCATCTTCTAGGAGGGCTGGTAAAAATTAAATGTCACTCTAGATCAGAGGTTCTCAAACGCGGTCCTCGGGGGCACACACAGTGCATGTTTTGCAGGTAACCCAGCAGGTGCACAGGTGTATTAATTACTCACTGACACATTTTAAAAGGTCCACAGGTGGAGCTAATTATTTCACTTGCGATTCTGTGAGGAGACCTGCAAAACATTGCACTGTGTGTGCCCCCGAGGACCGAGTTTGAGAACCTCTGCTCTAGATAGTTAACAGCAGCTTTAGATGGCAATAGCCATTTTAGCCTATGGGCTACATTACTGCAAGCAGAAAAAAATTTCGGATCACCTATCAGGTTATATTCACTTGCACATGTGCAGACAGACTTTACTCCTTATGGATTACCAGGGTAGGATCGGAGCCTGTGTCATGGTGATTCTTCCATAATTGGTTCCAATGAAAAAAAAGATTCTTTATTGCTGAAAATGAATCTTAATTTGGGGGGACAGAGCACATCTATAATAAATATGTCCCTCTGAGATATTAAAGTCCTGACATGATTGTGTACGTCCCCGCAATCCTGAGCAATCACAGCCTGCACTGATTACATGATTGGAGCTGGATTAAAACTTGGGGGCCATATCGATAAAACCTGGGGGCTTTCCTTTTGTCAAAAATGAAGAGCAGAGGAGCTGATCCTAACACACCAAAGTCAAAATGCACATGAATCTTGCCAACGTCAGAATACTGCACATGTGCCAAAGAAAGAAATTAGCTTCTCCGCATGTGCCAGATGCAGTACCCACACATGGATGGCGATGACCAGTGGCGGTTCTTGCCACGGGCAAGCGGTACTTTTGCCCGGGGCGCCGCCTTCCGGAAGGCGCCGGCGCCATCCGGAGGGCGCCGCACCAAGGCAAGATCCGCCACTGTGCCCCCCGTAGTGCCCTGCTGTGCCCCCCCGCTTTGAAGGGAACCAGACGCGTAGCGTCTAGTTTCCCTTCATGGAGAGGACCTTAGTTGTGCGGTGCGCGATGACGTCATCGCGCACCGCACAGCAAAGGTCCTCTCCATGAAGGGAAACTAGACGCTACAGTCTAGTTTCCCTTCGTCTAGAGGACCTTTGCTGTGCGATGCGCGATGACGTCATCGCGCACCGCACAGCATAGTGGCACAGACACTAGGGGTCATAATTGACCTCTAGTGTCTATGCTGTTCTATGGGAGAGACGTAATAACGTCTCTCCCATAGATCGAAGAGAACAGAAGAGAGGAGGAGAGGAGAAGAGCGGCGGCGCCGGCGGAGGGGGTCTGGATCAGGAACGGGGATGGTAAGTATACTTTTTATTTATTTTTATTTTTTCTTTCAGCGCGCTGACCACGCCCCCAATCGAAGCCACGCCCCCCATATTTTGCCCGGGGCGCCACAAATCATAGAACCGGCCCCGTGGCGATCGCTAGTGCGTATTGATTAATCTGTCCAACAATAACACTGTCCTTGAAATGTTTCTGGACTGTAACTGGGTAGTGACCATGAAACCGTATGGAACAGATCCATATTGTGGGAGTGTCATGGGCATGTTGAAATACTTCCGTGGGCAGATGGAGATGGACATCTGTAAAAGTCAGATATCTTGCACCTAACATGGGACTGGTGTAAGTATAGTTACTAATGATGATGGATGTGACAGCAACATAACAATAGGGGATGAGGAGATGGGATAGCTGTTAGAAATGCTGTGCATTTCTGTTTTATACTTGCAGTACCAGGGGGGTAATTCTGAGTTGATCGCAGCAGCAAGTTTGTTAGCAATTGGGCAAAACCATGGGCACTGCAGGGGAGGCAGATATAACATTTGCAGAGAGAATTAGATTTGGGTGGGTTATTTTGTTTCTGTGCAGGGTAAATACTGGCTGCTTTATTCTTACACTGCAATCTAGATTCCAGTTTGAACACACCACACCCAAATCTAACTCTCTCTGCATATGTTATATCTGCCTCCCCTGCAGTGCACATGGTTTTGCCCAACTGCTAACAAAATTGCTGCTGCGATCAACTTGGAATTTCCTGGGTTGATAAGCCTGGGTGTTTTTCCCGGGTCTTACGTCTGAAAGGGGTATTAGTATATACAGATAGCCCGACACATGGTAGAGGGGATAGGAGAATGGGGAAACAAGTGAGAAAGCTCCTACTAAGTGGTGACTGCAACCACCAACACACAGAATCACTGATATTATACAAAAACGCAGCACTGGAACACTCTAGAATAGAGGTGGTATGCCTAGACTAAAAAAAAAAAAAGATAAAGGGTCTAATTCAGGTTGTATCGCAAATTGCGATCCAAACGGAATTATTGCGATCGCCCGGCGCATCTGCCAGCACTTTCTGGGGCGGGGCGTAGAAAATGTAATTTCCTCTATCTGTCAATTCAGTTAGGCACGGGCGGACGTGGGTCTGGGGGGGGAAGGGGGCGGCAGTGCTCTATTTCCAGGGCAGAAAAGGAGCATTGCAGGGGCAGAGGCGGTCAAACGGGAGGGGAGGGGTGCAGTGCGAATGGGGTCGTGCCAGGGGCGTGATCCCAGCTGCTGCATGACATCACACCCAGCCACCGTGATGGGGAACATGGTGGCGGTCCACCTCCGGGCGCAGGAGGCATCCCTAATTTCTGCAATGAAGCAGAAATTGCGATGCAATCACAATTTCTGCTTCAACAAGAGGGGAGGAGGCGGTCAGCATGCTGGGCAGCCTTGCCTTGTGATGGGCGGCCCCCAGCATGTGATCCACATTGCAATCCTTAGTGAATTAGCCACAAAATATGAAGAGTTTAAGTTGCGCTGACTGGAAACAATCCAGGGGGCAGTGTTGTATTGGTGAGCAGCAGTGGCGTAAGTTTGCCCCAGTTGCCCGGAGGTATGATAAAATGTTGGTGCCCCCCACCCCACCCCCGTATACATATAGGATATAGATAGATAGATAGATAGATAGATAGATAGATAGATAGATAGATAGATAGATAGATAGATAGATAGATAGATAGACACTGCTCAGAAAAATAAAGGGAACACTTAAACAACACAATGTAACTCCAAGTCAATCACACTTCTGTGAAATCAAACTGTCCACTTAGGAAGCAACACTGATTGACAATCAATTTCACATGCTGTTGTGTAAATGGAATAGACAACAGGTGGAAATTATAGGCAATTAGCAAGACACCCCCAATAAAGGAGTTGTTCTGCAGGTGGTGACCACAGACCACTTCTCAGCTCCTATGCTTTCTGGCAGATGTTTTGGTCACTTTTGAAAGCTGGCGGTGCTTTCACTCTAGTGGTAGCATGAGACAGAGTCTACAACCCACACAAGTGGCTCAGGTAGTGCAGCTCATCCAGGATGGCACATCAATGCGAGCTGTGGCAAGAAGGTTTGCTGTGTCTGTCAGCGTAGTGTCCAGAGCATGGAGGCGCTACCAGGAGACAGGCCAGTACATCAGGAGATGTGGAGGAGGCCGTAGGAGGGCAACAACCCAGCAGCAGGACCGCTACCTCCGCCTTTGTGCAAGGAGGAACAGGAGGAGCACTGCCAGAGCCCTGCAAAATGACCTCCAGCAAGCCACAAATGTGCATGTGTCTACTCAGATGATGAGAAACAGACTCCATGAGGGTGGTATGAGGGCCCGACGTCCACAGGTGGGGGTTGTGCTTACAGCCCAACACCGTGCAGTACATTTGGCATTTGCCAGAGAACACCAAGATTGGCAAATTCGCCACTGGCACCTTGTGCTCTTCACAGATGAAAGCAGGTTCTCACTGAGCACATGTGACAGACGTGAGTCTGGAGACGCCAAGGAGAATGTTCTGCTACCTGCAACATCCTCCAGCATGACCGGTTTGGCAGTGGGTCAGTAATGGTGTGGGGTGGCATTTCTTTGGGGGGCCGCACAGCCCTCCATGTGTTCGCCAGAGGTAGCCTGACTGCCATTAGGTACCGAGATGAGATCCTCAGACCCCTTGTGAGACCATATGCTGGTGCGGTTGGCCCTGGGTTCCTCCTAATGCAAGACAATGCTTATACCTCATGTGGCTGGAGTGTGTCAGCAGTTCCTGCAAGACGAAGGCATTGATGCTATGGACTGGCCCGCCCATTCCCCAGACCTGAATCCAATTGAGCACATCTGGGACATCATGTCTCGCTCCATCCACCAACGCCACGTTGCCCCACAGACTGTCCAGGAGTTGGCGGATGCTTTAGTCCAGGTCTGGGAGGAGATCCCTCAGGAGACCATCCGCCACCTCATCAGGAGCATGCCCAGGCGTTGTAGGGAGGTCATACAGGCACGTGGAGGCCACACACACTACTGAGCCTCATTTTGACTTGTTTTAAGGTCATTACATCAAAGTTGGTTCAGCCTGTAGTGTGTTTTTCCACTTTAATTTTGAGTGTGACTCCAAATCCAGACCTCCATGGGTTAATAAATTTGATTTCCATTGATAATTTTTGTGTGATTTTGTTGTCAGAACATTCAACTGTGTAAAGAACAAAGTATTTAATAAGAATATTTCATTCCTAGTGTTGTAGTGTTGTTTAAGTGTTCCCTTTATTTTTTTGAGCAGTGTATATATATATATATATATATATATATATATATATACCATATGTAGATATCTGGTACTCAGGGTAAACAGTAGCAGCATACTCAGGTGCCTTTCACAATAGTATAGAACTATAGATACACACACACACACCTCTTTCATTTACACACACATATGCCTCTTTTTATTGCACACACACATGCCTTTTTCACTTAAAACACACACACCTCTTTCACTTACACACACCTTTTTCACTTACACACACACTTCTTTCACTAACTCACACGCCTCTTTCACTTACACACATACCTCTTTTGCTTACACACACACACAAGCGTTTTTCACTTACACACACACACACATTCCACACAATACGGCATAAAGGCTTTTTTACGGTAAGGACGATACGTGTTTGGAATTCCCTGCCTGAGGGAGTTGTAATGGCCGACTCAGTCAACACCTTTAAGAATGGGTTAGATAAATGCCTAATGGATAAGGATATCCAGGGTTACGGGGCATAGTCACGCACTATGGTTATTATAAAAAAGAGGGGTAAAACGTAACGGCAGTCATCAACTTCAGTCAAAATTTTATACAAAATAATCATGCATAGGAGACCACAAATAGGTTGAACTCGATGGACAATTGTCTTTTTTCAACCTTAGATACTATGTTACTATGTTACACACACACACCCCTCTTTCCCTAACTCACATGCCTCTTTCACTTACACACACACCTCTTTCACTAACTCACATGCCTCTTTCACTTACTCACATGCCTCTTTCACTTACACACACACGCTTTTTTCACTTACACACACGCCTTTTTCACTTACACACACATGCCTTTTTCACTTACACACAATTACACACACACATCACTTTCACTTACACACAATTACACACACACACGCCACTTTCAATTACACACACATTCCATTTACACACACACAATTACACATACACACATGCCTCATTCACTTACACACACACACACACACACACACAATTACACACAACACTTTCACTTACACACACGCCACTTTCACTTAGACACAATTATACACACACACGTCTCTTTCACTTACACACACAATTACACACACACGCCACTTTTACTTACACACACACACACACACACACACACACTTGCCTCTTCCACTTAAACACAAAACTTTCCTTTAAAAAACACAGACATACACACCCCACTTAAAAACATTCACACACATAAACACAGTGCTGCCAACATTTATTAAAGATACCCCCGGTAATCACCCCCTCCCCTTCACACACACCCGTGCCTACCTGTTGCTATCCCCTGGACCGAGGAAGAGAGAGCTTCAGTCGGCCAGCTTTATTAGAAGTCCCTGTGAGCAGCTGAGCGCTGGAGCTCCCCCTAGCTGCAGCCAGCTGTCAGCTGAGCTCTCTTTGTGGATACGAGGAGGCAGCAGCAGCTGCTGCTGCTGTGTCATGACACTGACACAGCTCCTCCGTCCAGTCAGATGCGGCGATGGATTGTCGGGCAGTGGGAGGCAATGGAGCCCGGCGGCAGCCGACTCCATTGCCTCCCACAGTTCCGCCACTGGTGAGCGGACCTTGCAGGTAGTGAATCAGATACAGGCTAATGCTCTGACTCAGGAAGGAGTTTCCAGTAAGCGCTGGTCCTGATATTCAAGCCATAAGTACATGTGGATAAGAGGCTGCAGTGGGTTCCACCTGCCTGTACATGCTTTTTTCTAGCTGCTCTCCTGGGAGAATGTAACATTCCTGGACATAATTTAATAGCAGTACTTATGAATCACTCCATGAAGAGACCACTCACCTTCCAAAACACTTTTAATAAATCATTAGGATGTCAGTACTGACTTCCTAAAAAATCTTTTGGTCAGCTGCATTATACTGGGTGATTAAACTCTCTGTTATTCAAATGTATACCACTGCCAAAAGTTTTTTCAAGGATTTTTTTTTTGCCCTGTTTTATATACGTATTGCTACATACAGTATGAATACTTTGTATTATATATATTATTTATGTCAGCAGATCCACATGTATGTCTTCTATTAGTCTGTAAGGGCCAGATTGAAATATTTAAGCCTCCTTCCTGCCCCCTACCATGCCCGCCGGCGGTATTCTTATGTTACTGGCGATGGGTGCGACAACTTAATTTCAGCTTGGTACCCCCTGAAGGTAGCGAGCTGAAATGTATGTGACGATCGCAACCATTACTTTAGTCGGGTTTAGGTGCATGACACACCTAAACCAGACTTGATAACGGGGCACATTTGAATATCGCCCCTCTATCTCCCGTCACTTTAGAAGGGAGATAGAGAGTGCTATATCATTTGAATCCGGCCCTTTATCTTAAATGTTCTTTCACATGTTTTTTTTTATTTATTAACCCTCATTTTTATGGCTAATTAAATTTTTCAGTTTTATCTGTTTTTTCACTTGAATATTTTTAGTTTAGGCATACCTTTTCTATTTTCCAGTGTTCCAGCGCTGCTTTTTTTGCATATTGAAAAATAAAAAGCTGGATAACTACAAAAGCAGTTATTTCTATTAAAAATAGTCCGGCATACTGTACACTGTACCATAAATGTCAATCTTAATTTTCAATATTTTTCTTTCACTAACAGAGGAGCCATACTGTACCCCAGCATGTCTGTCAGATGAAGTGTGCCAATATGCAAACAGCACTGCAGTCTGTGCAGCTAATACAACCTTCTACCAAACCCTGGACCTTAGTAAGTTGTTTTATTAGCCCTTTCATTGTACACAATACAGCTACCAGGTACACATAGGGGCTGATGCAGAGATGCATTCAAGTCTGCCACAAGTGCACCCAATTAAATGCATATACAGTTACAGTATATACACAGAGGTGTAGCGTGGAGCCATGGCACCCCGAGCAGGCTCATGGCTTCTGTTATCTCCACCCGCCTGATGTTATATGCACGTTCATGTGACATCATAATAATGCCACACGAACAACTTGGGAGTGCAGAGGGAGGAAGCTTACATGGCTCAGGCTGCCCGTGAGGAGACAGCTATGAGCTGCGAGCTGCAGGCGGCCGGCAGGTGCCGCATTCACACTGCAGCATGCCCTCTAACCCTTTTGGCACCTGGAGTTCGAGCTCCACTGGAGCCACCCTCCCTACACCCCTGTATATACAGTTACAGTATATGCATCTTGCCCAGTGGTGCAAGTAGAAATATTTTCTTAGTGGTATTGAGTGCCCCCCAAAATGGGCGTGGTCATGTGTTATGAGGGGGCGTGGCCACATGCTGCTAGTAGGAGTGGCTACATGTCACTAGCGGTGTGGCCACATGACAGACCCTTTTTTATTTAATCTGGAGGCAAGGCTAAACATATATAGTAATGCCTCCAGTGTAATAGAAATCTATTGAGCTAACCTCCAGTATAATAGAAATATATAGTAATGCCCCTAATTTAATAACAATATATAGTAATGCCTCCATTATAACAGGAAAATACAGTCACTGTCGCACTCCCAGTGACCCTGACAAAGTGGGAGGAGCAGTCATGCTGCCAAGCACCATGGTCTTGTTGCTTTGTGGCACATTATAATTGTGGTCATGGCAAAGTGTGTGGCAGGTGGTACTGAGTACCCGCTGCCAAATACTTATAGGGTACTCCGTACCCGAGCGTACCCGCATACTTGCACGCTGATCTTGCCCCAACTTATACAGTACATGGCAGAGAAAATATGCCTTTAAACAGGCATATTTATGCTTATGTCCGACTCTGCATAGCCCACATTCCATCAGCTTGCACTCTTTGAGCTTTGCCTATATGATGAGCAGGACCCTCTTCCCTCATGTACTTTTCCTTCTCTTGCTTAAACTATCTTCTACTCCATACTCCTTTAAACTGAACCAAATCCCTCGGTTTTCTGCCACCCAGATACTTATTTCAGTGTCATCTGCTGATGCAGGTATATTTATAGAAACATAGGGGCAGATGTATTAAGCCTGGAGAAGTGATAAAGCAGTGATAGGTGGAAGGTGAAAACACACCAGCCAATCATTACAGGTTTGAAAACTGACAGTTAGGAGCTGATTGGCTGGCGCATTATCACCTTTCACTTATCACGTCTTTATCACTGCTTTATCACTTCTCCAGGCTTAATACATCTGTCCCATAATAACACAGAATTTGACGGCAGATAAAGAACCACTTTGCCCATCTAGTCTGCACCTATCCTTAGGTAATCTCAACTTTTTTTGATCCTTATTTCTTTGTAAGGATATTCATATGCTTTTATACCCTGTACTTGTCCTATATGTTCTTGTACTGTAAGTCATTGTTTTCTTGTTTTGCTTATCTGTTTATGTACTGTAATTGGGTGCAGCAAATTCCTTGTGGCACCATACAAATAAAGGATAATGAAAAATACGGAGTTCAGTTGAAAGTGGGGATGTAAATGAAATGAGTAAGACTTGTACTTGGGTGCACTCAGGTTCAAAGTATGGGCCTGATTCATGTTTGTAAATAAAGCACACAACTGGGCAAAACAATGTGCACTGCAGGTGGGGCAGATGTAACGTGCAGAGAGATTTAGATTTGGGGGGTTATATTGTTTTTGTGCAAGGTATATGCTGGCTGCTTTTGAATGTAGCCCACAAATACACCTTTATTTTTATGCAGCAATTTAAATTTGAGTTTGTATACACCCCACCCAAATCTAACTCTTTCTGCACATTTTATATCTGCCCCACCTGCAGTGCAGCATGGTTTTGCCCAGTTGCTTCCTTTTTTGCTTTACTTACAAACATGAATCAGGCCCTATGTATAATGCAATAACATAAATGATATGTTCCACAAACAGGTGTGTGTTCAAGTTATACTTCTCTGTGTTTCCAGAACCTGCAGGAGAAACTTGATTTTTCAGGTAGTCCCCTGGAAGAGCGGGTGTTTCTCCAGCATTCTGCCCACCTCCTAGTGAAGTGTAGTCAATACGATGTGTGTCTGTGATAATTACATTATTTGGCCCCAATCCCTCTCCATATTAGCGTGATTTGTGGCATTCTACCCACGGGGGAATTATCCGGCCCTGTCCCCATCACTTTCCACTTGCATCTCCTCTGTGGGCTTCTCCCAGAGTGGACATAATAAAAGTAGACAAGTATCCTGTAGTTCATCTCTGTAACAGTCTCATGATGTCTAATGATATTTTTATGATGTGTTTCTTCTTGGCAGGTGTGCAGAATTTGAGCGCTATAGTGACTTGCAAAGGCTCCAACATGACAGTGTCTGTGAATAAGAATTTGCTGGAGGCTCTGCATTACAATCCTGCTGCATCTACATTGTCACAGTACACCTGTACAGGTGCAGTAGTCAGCACACTGGAAGGCCAGCGTGTTTACTCACTGACTGTGCAAAGCAGTTATGGTACATGTGGAAATACGATGACAGTAAGTTGGGAAATAAATGAGGCTGTATTATAGAATATAAGATGTTTTACTGCTCATTCTTCTGTGCTATAATGATACCATTTTACAATTTACACCAAACATAAGATGTAAATTTTATGCAAAGGTTCACATTGCTTCCACAATTTTTCATGTTCGAACACTATACCGAATACTTAAGCAGTATATTGACTAACCTTCTAAAATAATGATATGCAGTGACGATACATAACAATAACATATATGCATTGTTTAAACATTTCTTAAGTAGTCATTAAAGTCTGATTTTCAGTGCACATGCTATGCATCCAGGCATATAAATACAGGGATGATTCAGACCCATAAGTCATACTGTATGTATCTCAGTCAGAATTCCATTTGTGGCTACGTTGCAGGTTACACTAGGGAAGCCAATCACACCCCAATTTTGTAATACCACACAGAGCCACAGAGAGCAGTACCGGACCCAGGTATTGATTGAAGGCTTGGCCTGATCGGGGGCATGGCCATGTGCCGTTATAAAACAAAATATCTAAAATACTAATCATAGGGGGAGGGGGGGGGCGCTGTTTATCTGGGAAGGAGGGGGTGATCAGTGCTTTATTCTTACCTTGTGAAGGCAGACGGACCCTCCTTTGTGGCAGCACCATCTTCCCAGTGATATTCTGGAAGATGGCGCATGTGCATTAGGGAGCAAAGTGTTTGGCACAGTGCCAGAGTCCTTGCTTTCCCTGTGTGGCACCTTCTTCCCTAAAGATGTCACTAGGAAGATGGCGCCGCCGCAGCGAAGAGACTGGCCTGCCTTCACAACGTAAATTTATACTTAAGGAGGTTAGGGGGGTGACGGTGGTCCCGAACCCTGTTGGACCCCTCCAGCATGGGGACATCTCAACTTCGCATATGCAAATTTTCCAAGTGATATTTTCCGCCCTGCAGCCAGTGCCAGGCCGATGGAGAGGTGAGTAGAAATAAATGGGTACAGGGTGTGCGGTATGTGGGCCCAACTGGACCCAGTGGCCCATATGCACCGCACACCTTGTACCTATTATAGATACGCCAGTGATTAAACCATTATTCTGCACATTGCAGATTATCACCCCAAAAACGACATGTCATTATTAACCTAATTAAGCTAATTAAATTCTTCTAATTATAAAATCAATCATTGGTAGGAGGGTTTTCAAAGGGTTATGAACCAAATCTCGAAATTGTTACCTTAGAATAGGGATTTTCCCTGTCTTTGCTCTGGTTCTGGGTTGTGAGAAAACTTTTTTAAATCCTACTGAAAATCACTGTGGCTAACATTCTGTGGCTAATTGCATACCAAAAACCTCACAGCTGACTGCTGTAACTCTCAAATCGTGGTAACGTGGCTAATTGAAAATGCCCCTTAGTAAACTTTGTTTGATAAATTAGTGCCACAGAGGATTAGTATACAGTGGGACCATGGCCGGACTGGCCATCTGGCCCTTCTGGCACATGCCAGAAGGGCCGATGGGCAGGTGGGCCAAATCGGTCGCTCAGAGAGCCGGGAAGGCCGCACGCAGCGCAGCCTCCGGCTCTCTGGTTCCATGGTCTCCATAGAGTCCACGCCCCAGGTCTCGCGGCGTGTCCTGCCCCCCCAGCAACCGTCGCCATGGTAATGGGGGCGTGACACGAGTCCATGCCCCCATGACTCGCGGCACGCCCCCATACGTCATACAGCGTGCCCCCTGTGACGTGTGCATGCGCCCCCCCATGATGCACGTGCCTTAGGCGAGCGCGCGTTCACAAATGCCAGGGCCGAATCAAGGCCCCAATCCGTTGCTGAGTGTGACTGTCGGTACAGAACTCTAACAGTACGTGCTACAGTTTCAAGCTGCATTTCGAGTGTTTCGGGGGATCGGTATGTGATCCCGGCAGTCAGGTTCCTGGAGGTCAGGAGACCTACGCTGGGAACCCAACAGCCAGAATCCCGTCAGCTAGCACAGTGTGTCCCCTCGCAGGCTCGCTGCGCTCCCTGTGCTTTGGGCGCCACACTATAATAAATATATTCCCTATCGGGTGGCGGTGTGTACCACCACCTGAATGGGAATACCGGGCTTCGGCCGGGATTCTGACTGCCGGCAATTTCACCGGCTGCTGGGATTCCGGCATCAGTATCCTGACCGCCGGGATCCCGACAGCCGGTAATTTAACCGCATACTGTTTTGGGATTTGTAAGCTTATACAAGCTGCTTTCAAAGTACAGTATCTCAGTTTATGTGAGTCATACAAGCTGCTTGCCAGAGAGCATCAGAGTATTACATTTATCTTAATCAGGGCTGTTTCTAGCCAATTTGGCTCCCAGTGCGAGATTTAAAAATGCGCCCCCCCATGACATAAAAAATGTGGGCCCCCCACACACACACACCTAGATAAAAAAAAAAAAACTTGCGTGCGCACTCGACAAGGGGGCGTGGCCTCATATAAATGGGCGTGGTCTCATTTAAATGGGCATGGCCTCGTCTGAAAAGACTACCTCACAATCCAGTTTTTGACCCTGCTCCAACAGATCACGACTACCACAGGAAAAAAAATTCTACCATATTAAGCCCCACACAATAATGCCCCTGCACCATATTATGCCACACACCGCAATGCCCTTGATACATTAAATCCCCACACTACGGCAGGCAAGAGTCCCCATTTCACACATTACGGCAGGTGTCCCCATTTTACACATTGAGAGAGAGAGAGAGAATACTTACAGAGGCGATTACCGCTCTTCGGCCCGCCTCACCAGTCGCTACTCGCGCCGGCCTTTCCCTCTTCCTAACTTGGATCCCCCTCTGTACTCCGCTCGGGGGGGGTAGGAGTTTCGCGGAGTGATGGGGTTGCGTTGTGACGTAATGACGCAACCGCGTCATTCTGTGAAACTCCGCCTCCCGAGTGGGTTACTCGGGGAGAAATAGGAGGGGGAAGCAGGGAGCCACAGTTAGTGCCGCGGCGGGCACCCAGTGCGGTTGCACTGCTCGCCTGCCCCAAGAAACGGTCCTGATCTTAATTACATCCGAGAGTACAGTATATGTTCTATTTCACCTGACATATATCATGGCTACAGTTGTGACATACTGTATGTATGCCAATGCTTATGGGGCCTAATTCCGAGTTGATCGCAGCAGCAAATTTGTTAGCAGTTGGGCAAAACCATGTGCACTGCAGGGGGAACAGATGTAACATGTGCAGAGAGTTAGATTTGGGTGGGGTGTGTTCAAACTGAAATCTAAATTGCAGTGTAAAAATAAAGCAGCCACTATTTACCCTGCACAGAAACAAAATAACCCACCCAAATCTAACTCTCTCTGCACGTGTTACATCTGCCCCTCCTGCAATGCACATGGTTTTGGCTAACTGCTAACAGACTTGCTGCTGCGATCAACTCGGAATTACCTCCATGGTACCCACCGAGAAACCTGACTTGCAACCAGAGGCGGATTGGCCATAGGGTCTACAGGGAAGATTCCCGGTGGGCCGACGCACCCTTGGGGCCTATTTCGTTTGAGGACATGTGATCCTATTTATAGACATAATGAATAAGATGCCAAACAATTTGCATATATGAAAATGACTTTGCCACTTAGTCTGTGATTGCAGATGATCTAGTGTATGCTCTGTCTGCCTGCTTGGCTGACATATAAGATTGAGTGAATAGTGATTGGGATATGGTTGGTGTAATAAGCAAGAAAATATATCTTTCTAAAGAATTACATAGTTTCCTAAATTCTGAAGGTGTATCATATAATGTGCTCATAACATTTAATTTTATTTCCTTTTAACTTCCCCTTGATGCTGGACATCCCCCCTATCTGGAAAGTCTTGGGGGGAGGGTGCTGCTGCCATGGACCTCTGGTGCTGCCAAAGTGGGGCCACTAGTACAAATTTTTTCCAGGGCCGCTTTTTGTTCCCAATCCGCCCCTGCTTGCAACGATAATATATTGCAAATGGGTAATTCTCTGCTGCACTATTGTGTATGTAACAGTGGTGTGTGGCTGTGGTTATAATACTGTGTAGGGATTATTAGAGATTATGGGATTGTATTGTGTTTTTTAGAGTTAAGGGAGTCATAAGAGCTAACTGTGTGTTGTCTATTGTCACAGTCTTTCTAATCAATAGTATTGCTACAATTTTGTCTATGCATGTCTACCTCCTCCTTTATTCAACTCTCTATACTACCTATTACCGATTTTATTTGAAGACTTGTGCTAAACATTTATACTGCATTGTGAATGCCTACGTTAGATAATTACTGCATGTCTGTTGCTCAATATTATTCTTCGCTGGTGAGTTCAAGTACTACCAATCATCAATTTCCATCAATGTCTATTGATATTTTTGTGCATTGTCTATTTTTTCTTTTTCTATGTCCTATCTACTTGTGAGCCTAATTTATTTCTACCTATATAATTATTTCCTTGCTATGTCAAATCAATGTGTTTGTTGCACAGTTTGTTTTATTATGATTGCTAATGCTGATCAATGTTACACTACTGATAGTTCCGAGGTTGCCACTTACTTTTCTGTACAGTATTTAATATAAACAAGGGCGTAGCTACCACAGGTGCAGGCAGTGCAGCTGTTATGGGGCCCAGAGCTGAGAGGGGCCCACCTTCCCTGACAAAGTTACATGTCATATACATTTTTTGCCATTGGAGTGGTACATAGGGGTTCTTTCAAACTTGAGGCCTGCAATATAACATAGTTATGCCCCTGGACCTGCTCATTGTAGTGTGGTATAAAATCAACTGGAGGACATTTTAATGTTATATAATATGAACCAGGTCACTGTAATGAGGCACAATTTGAATGGGGAACACTATATATCATAATGTGAATTGGGGGTACTGTGCGGCATAATGTGTACTGGCAGCTCTGAAATGGGACATAGGGTGAACCTAAGCACTACTGCGATTCATAAAGAAACTACGGCACTACTATGGGCATAACATTAAATAAGGCTGTACTATGGTTCAGAAAATGAACTAGGGCACTATTATAGGGCATAAAATTACAACTGCTGCAGAGAAGTGTCTTTCTAGAAGCATTAGGACGGGGCCCCTTCAAAATGTTGATATGGGGCCCACAAAGGTCTGGCTATGCCCCTGGATATTACACATATAAATTGTTGCAGTTTTGTTAACAAACATTGTGGGGTACATACTGGTCAAGTATAAAAGGTTAGGGGTGGAGGGGAAGAAGTTTCCTGAGTGGACGGATGACCAGAGGTTTCCTGAGTTGATTGATGTCGTGTTCATTACCCCCCGAGGTCTGTATAGATTCAGTAAACCAAGAAACCATGAGAATTTAGTTGCTACATGGGCATCACTTGTACATGGCTCCCTCCAAAAATGGGATGCATTTAGTATCCCGCCTGTCAGGATGCTGGCAGTCATGTGACTGACGCTGGAATCCTGACCCACTCAGTAGACCAGCGCCGGATCACCAACAGCCAACTTCCCGAAGGTGACTATTGGTGTACTGGTTAGAGTTAATGGCCAGGGGGGTGGGGGGGTTGGATTGGGCACTAGGGGGGTTAGCCTTAGTCGTCACCCCCCAAGGGTTAGCCGTAGCAGACACCCTTGATGTGTTAGCTCTACCCACCACCCCCAGGGTTAGGGTAGGGGACGGGGGGTAGAAATACTTACCCCCTCCGATGTCGGGATCTTCAATGTTGGCATCTCGACCGACGGCATATAGTATGTATTCCTCAAAAACATGTACCAAAGATGTGTAACAAATGTACTGTGTATGCAGACTAGAAGTCCCACTCACCATCCGCAGTGAAGGGATTAAAATTCAGCTCAGTTAAACCTTATTTAAATTTGAAAGAGTGGTAGAACATTGGGACCGTCTTTTTTACATGTGTCACTATTATACAGTACATTTTACTGCAAATATACATTTGAAAGATTTTCTTCACTGGTAGAAAGGCACCTAAAATTTATTTTTTTGTACTAAATAACACAGCAACCTTATATCTGAATCTTTAGTATGGACTTAGCGGGGCATTTACTAAGCAGTGACAGAGAAGTGAGACAGTGGAGAAGTTGCCCCATCAACCAATCAGCAGCTCTGTATAATTTTATAGTATGCAAATTATAGATGTTACTTCAGTGCTGATTGGTTGATGGGGCAACTTCTCCACTGGCTCACTTCTCCGCTCTTATCACTGCTTAGTAAATGTCCCCCTTAATCTACATTTGAGGGATATATGTTTAATATGGGTTATACACACACAGCGAGACATGCGGCGGGATGTAATGCCGCTCGAGTCCGGCGGCCATGCGGGATGCTGGCCTAATTCGAATGTTTTTTAAAGGGGCAATCACTTACAAGGCAAAACCGGAGAGGGTTAGGCTGCAAGGAGGGGGGGTTAGGTTTAGGCACCACCGGGGAGGGTTAGGGTTAGGCTGCAGTGGGGGGGAGGTTAGGGTTAGGCTGTGGGAAGGAAGGGTTGGGGGGGTAGAGGGGGAGGTTTAAAATACTCACCTAGCAGGTTTAGTATTCTGTGCATCAGGATGCCAGTATCGGTATTCTGACCGCCAGCAAACCAAGCTTTGGGATCCCGATACCATCCCCTTGAAACAAGTTTCTGTACTGCAGGGGGTTGGTATAATTTTCACCTTGGAGGGATCCAGGTCAGGGCCCTGATAGGAAGGGTTGTGTCAGACAAAACTCAATTGTTTTATTTTCTTTAAATAAATTACTGTGTAATATGTATATATTTATATATTATTTACAGAAAAATGCAACCCATGTAAAATACACAAACACTCTTAATATTCCTGGAAACATCAGTAATGGAATTATCACTGTCTCAAACATCAGCGCTCAGTTTTCCTGCACATACAATATTACCATGGAGACATCTCTGTACACCGTGTTCAATCCAGTTCTGAGGTATGTACATCTACTTTATACTCAGCATTCTTTAAAATGTGGTAATAAAATGCTAGTACAGGTTAAGTCTCCCTTATCCAAAAATCTGATATCCAAAAAATTCAGAAATCCAAACATTTGTGAGCGTAACTGATATAGTGACACCATAGCTTTCTGATGTATTATTGTCCACAGACTTTGTTTCATGCTCAAAGATATTAAAAATCTTATATATAAAATTCAGTGGTCTGATTGATTGATTGATTGATTGATTGATTGATTGATTGTCCGGGGAGCCTGTTCTGACCCTTCCACTGGATGATTTGGACAAAAATTTCACAGAGTGGTAACATTGGATCCCAGAAGACATACTATGGGGTTGGGGTCCTGGTTAGACCTCCTGTTAGTGTTCATCAGGCAGGACTTTGACCCATTGAGCCTGTTGTGGGCCTTTCACTGAATGGATTTGAAAGAAAACTTTAAAAAGTGGTAACATTAACATTCGATCCCAAAAAAACATACTAGGGAGTTGAGGTCCGAGTTGGTCCACCTGTTGGTGTATACTGGGCAGAACTTTGACCCAGGAAACCTGTTCAGGCCCTCCACTGGATGGATTTGGATGAAAACTTCACAGAATGATAACATTGGGTCCAAGGAGACATACTAAAGGGTTGAGGACCTGGTCAAGCCTCCCGTTGGTGTACAGCAGATAAAGCTTTGACACAGAGAGCCTGTTCTGGGCCTTCCACTGAATGGATTTAGATGAAAACTTTAATGAACTGTAATAACTGACAGAAATAACCATAATTCAATGACCTGAAATAACAGTCTGAAATAACCATATATCATTGAACTAAACTAACTGACACAAATGGAGGTGTAGTGTACCCAAAAGCCATGGAAAAGCAACATTGATATCAGAAGGGAAACTTTAAACCCATCTTGCAAGTAAAAGTGATTATAAAACTGAACTGAAAGGAAAGCTGGGGATTAGGGCCACTGGCAACACCCCAAACCCCAAAAAATACACGGGGCAGCCACCTCATGGATGTGGTGAAAGAGCTGCTAAGTATTTTGGATATGGAAGACTCAACCTGTAATTGTATAAAGCAGGGGTTGTTAACTCTAGAACTCAAGTACTCCAACAGGTCATGTTTTGTGGATTTCTTTAATCATGCACAGGTCAGTTAATATATTTCACTGAATATTTAATTACCCCACCTGTTTCCCCAGACAGAATTCTTGAAAACATGACCTGTTGACAAAACTTGAGGGTTGAGTTTAAAAACCATTGGTACTTTCATACTTGTGAATAATCATGTTAAACACTGTAAATTGATTTGTGTTGCATAGTGCCTCTAATATCAAGAAAGATATTTTAACCAACTATGACTTGTCAGTACACAGAACCTGAATACGGGAAGCACAGCTGGCGAGGCTGCCACAACACTTGCAGCCTATGTCAGCCCAACATACACTGATCCCTTGGTGGAATCACAAATGCAAAACGTAGCTGTGGGATCAACCCTGTATTTTGGGATGAGCACAACGTTCGCTGATCCTGCCTTTGTTCTGCGGGTAGAACAGTGTTTTTCTACTCCTACTAGTGACGGTTCCGGTTCAGTTAAAATACAACTGCTCCAAGGAGGGTAAGGAACAAAGATACCAGATTAACTATGTAATAACGGTTTATAGATCACTTTAAAATCTGATTATTCTTTTGCTTATAAAGTAAATTGTTGGCAGCAATTGAAAAGAAATTTTAAGAACATACAAACATAATAGGTGCAGTACAGTCTAATTATGACTTTTTGAGTGCTACTATCTCGATTATTATAGGTTTACTGAACTTGAATGTTTTTGTTTGTACTTTGAATACTCATAATAATTTTAAGAAATGTATATGTTTATACATTTCACATAGTAATACCATATAAACCCAGCCTTACCTACTACAATATCCTAAATTTATTGATTTTGTAAGCATTGTTCCATAGCATTTTTCCAAACTGTAGGGTCTGTGGGGTCTATGCATCAACAGTTTTTTGCATTAAAAAATGAGAAAAATTTTAATTTTTGATACTTTTCACATTTTTTAAGTATCGTCTGTATGTATGTAAGTTTTTAGATTTTATTTATCAGGGTTTTTTTGCCAAAATCTACTTTTCGCATTTTTTTTCAAACTTTTCCAACCTCAGAAAATGAATGGGACCCTTATGTAAAATTGTATTATCGTGAAAATTGTCTGAAACTTTTCATATCTTTTTTTTGCCAGCTTTTACTGGCGTGTTTAGCAATAGGCCATGATTGTTCTTGTAATTCCATCTCTAAATTTACTTTTTTTACAAAAAGAATATGCTAAAAATATCTCCCTTTATCTAAATTATACTTATATATATTGAACTAGTCTAAAAATTTACTAATATTTTCTATATGTTGTTTGCTGGAGATTTATATTATATACATATAAAAATTATCTCATAATATTTATATTTATAATATATATATATATATATATATATATATATATGTGTGTTTTGTTTTTGAGACTCTTAATAGTTCTGTTGGAAGTAAACAGCACACACTACTAAAGGCTAATGGAAATTCATCTTAGTAACATGTTTATAACAGTCATTAGAATAACCAATCAAATTGACTTTGTATAAGTTCCCCCCCCCCCCCCCCCCCCTTTCAGTCTAATAAGTGTCCCATAGTAAACTACAGTAGCTATTCTTTTCTGCTGTAGGTCAGGTATGTGCTGAATGCCACCAAGGAACTCACTGTGCATGTCTGGCTCTGAAACAGAGCATGCACAATTAATAAAATTTTTTTGAAATGCAATAAAAAATGTGATAAAACGACCGAAAAGTAGAGCGATAATTATCACATTTTAGGGCTTTTATCACAATCACATTTTCGATTAAAAAAAAGATACATATGTCGAAAAAAAACGATAAAAAACGCGAAAAAAACCCGTTAATTGACAATAAAAAATATGAAAATTATCGCATTTTTGACATATAGACCTATACCTTTTAAAGCATTGCCGCTGGCATAATACATAAAACAAAGGAGAATGTGAGATTATAATTATTTATTAACATTTACATATATACCACAACCCATTGACACCAGGCCAACATTGCTATGTGACTGGATCATATAGCCCAGTAAGGGGTCTCTTTACTAAGCTTCGGCTCCTAACTGTCATTTCTCTTACGTCCTAGAGGATGCTGGGGTCCACATTAGTACCATGGGGTATAGACGGGTCCCTTGGAGACATAGGCACTTTAAGAGTTTAATAGTGTGGGCTGACTCCTCCCTCTATGCCCCTCCTGCCAGACTCAGTTTAGAAAATGTGCCCGGTGGAGCCGGTCACAGCTAGGGGAGCTCCTAGGAGTTCTTTTAGATTTATTGTTTTTTTAAAGAGTTAGGTACAGGGAGACTGCTGACAACAGTCTCCCAGCTTTGTGGGACTTAGGGGGGGAGTAGGATACAACCCTTGAGGTTAATGGCCCCTATCTCCGCTGACAGGACACTGAGCTCCTGAGGGTGATGATCTCAACCCCCTGAGGCGACCGCATACTCCCACAGCACTGCCGCCACCCCCTAACAGAGCCAGAAGATGGAGTGGTGAGTATGACCCCGGCACCCAGATAAGCGGGTCGCCAGCGGGAATGGCGGCATAAGGGATGGAGCGCATTCTGGGGGGCTCAGTGGTACCTTAGTGTGCTGCGCTGTGAGGGGCGCCCTGGGCCAGTACAATACCCTAACACTGGTCAAACTATGCTAACAGAGGCTAATCCCACTGTTAGCTGCAGCAAACCTCAGGCCAGTATAAACTAATAAGTCCGGGAAGACACGCCATTACAGGGGGCGGGGCTTATCCTCAGAGCAGATCCAGCACTCACCAGCGCCATTTTCTCCCTGCAGATTACATACAGAGACGCTGTCAGGGAGCGCTGACACGCCACATTACTCCAGCTATCCTGTGCGGTACCAGGGGGTTATAGAAGGGGGTGGGGGGGGGGGAATGTTATTACCTGTTTAATCTATTAGGGTTACTCAGTCAGCGCCAGCCATTTATCATATAACTGCCTACTGGGGCGCTGTGTGTGCTGGCTCCTTATACTCTGTGTCTCTCTGAAGGTACTTTGGGGGAAACTGTGTCTGACATTTTCGTGTGTGTGTGTGTGTGTGTGTGTGTGTGTGTGTGTGTGTGTGTGTGTGTGTGTGTGTGTATGCTATATATCTCACATTACCATGTCTAGGGACTCTGTATCTTGTGCTGCAGAGTGTGTATCTTCTTCAGAGGAGTCTATTCCATGTACTCAGGAATATAATATACTGTCTCAGCCTTCTGAATCCGAACTCCCGTGGGTGGCTTCTATTAAGGGAATGATATCCCAGATTTCATCTACGATAGCTCATAATGAGACTGAAACACAGGTTTTGAGAAATTCGTATTCTGCTCCCACTGCCTCTTCAAAATCCCCTGGTATATACCCAAAAAAGCGTGCTCTTTCCCAGATAATGCAAGTCGACACGGATACCGACTCTGATACGGGGGACGGTGATGAGGATATACTGGGGGGGGAGGCATCCCTGGCTAATGGGGTGCAACTCATGATTGAGGCCATTAGGGATGTTTTACACATCACTGACAAGGTACCTGAGCATGTTGAGGAGGCTTACTTTACAGACAATAAGAAAGCCTCCCTTACCTTCCCTGCGTCTAAGGAATTAAACGCATTATTTGAAAAATCATGGGAAAACCCGGAGAAAAAATTCCAGATCCCAAAGAGGGTTCTCATTGCTTTTCCCTTCGCTGAAGAGGATAGGAAAAAGTGGGAACCCCCTCACCCCCACCCCATAGTAGACGCTTCTGTATCTAGATTGTCTAAAAAGGTGGTTTTACCTGTCCCTGGGTCTACCACTTTGAAAGAGTTGGCAGACCGCAATATTGAGACTACGCTCAAATCAATGGCCCTCATTCCGAGTTGTTCGCTCGCAAGGCGATTTTAGCAGTATTGCACACGCTAAGCCGCCGCCTACTGGGAGTGAATCTTAGCTTCTTAAAATTGCGAACGAAAGATTCGCAATATTGCGATTACACATCTCGTAGCAGTTTCAGAGTAGCTTCAGACTTACTCGGCATCTGCGATCAGTTCAGTGCTTATCGTTCCTGGTTTGACGTCAAAAACACACCCAGCGTTCGCCCAGACACTCCTCCGTTTCTCCAGCCACTCCCGCGTTTTTTCTGGAAACGGTAGCGTTTTTTCCCACACGCCCATAAAACGGCCTGTTTCCGCCCAGTAACACCCATTTCCTGTCAATCACACTACGATCGCCTGAGCGAAGAAAAAGCGGTGAGTAAAAATCCAAACTTCATAGCAAATTTACTTGGCGCAGTCGCAGTGCGGACATTGCGCATGCGCACTAAGCGGAAAAACGCTGCGATGCGAAGAAATTTTCCGAGCGAACGACTCGGAATGACCTCCAATATACACTGCTTCAGGTATGGTGTTAAGGACCACTATTGCCTGTGCATGGATTTCTAAAGCCATAGATTCTATGGATTTAAGTGACATTGAAATGTTTTTACGTCACATACAGGATTCTGCAGGTTTCATGGTGGACGCCATGAAGGACCTTGGTCATCTGAATGGAAGGACGTCTTCCATGGCTGTCTCGGCACGCAGGGGACTCTGGCTACGCCAATGGTCTGCGGATGCGGAATCCAAGAAAAGTGTGGAGAACTTACCCTTCGCAGGTCAGGCTCTGTTTGGGGAGGCATTGGATGCGTGGATTTCCATGGCAACTGCGGGTAAGTCAACCTTTCTTCCCTCAGCCACTCCGCCAACGAGAAAATCTTTTCCTACGTCTACAATGCAGTCCTTTCGGACCGCAAAGGTTAAAAAGTCCAAGCCCCCTTCCACTTTCTTCAGAGGTGGTCAGAGAAAATCCAGAAAACCTGCACCAACAGGTTCCCAGGAACAGAAGCCTGGTTCTGCTTCCTCAAAATTCTCAACATGACGGTGGACCTCTCAGCCTGGAGATCGAGCAGGTGGGAGCACGACTAAGAAATGTCAGTCACATCTGGGCGTCATCAGGCCTGGACCCCTGGGTGCAAGATACAGTGTTCCAGGGGTACATACTGGAGTTTCAAGAACTCCCACCTCACAGATTCTTCAAATAAGGCTTACCAGCTTTGCTGACAGAAAGGGCTATCCTACATGAAGCCATTCAAAAATTGGAAAAGGCAAATGTCATTGTTCCAGTTCCACATCATCTGGAAAACATGGGTTACTACTCACACCTATTTGTAGTACCGAAACCGGACGGTTCGGTCAGGCCAATATTGAACTTAAAATCTTTAAACCCCTATTTGAGGGAATTCAAGTTCAAGATGGAGTCTCTGAGAGCGGTGATCTCAGGTCTGGAGGAGGGGGAATTCCCGGTATCCCTAGATGGCAAGGGCGCATACCTCTGCATTCCGATTTGGCCGCCACACCAGGCTTATCTCAGATTGCTGTTGAACTGTCACTATCAGTTCCAGGCGCTGCCATTTGACCTCTCCACGGCACTGAGAGTGTTCACCAAGATAATTGCAGAAATGATGCTACACCTCTGTAAGCAGGGAGTGAACATGATTCCATACCTGGACGATCTGCTGATAAAAGCATCTTCCAGGGAGAAGTTGTTGCAGAGCATTGCTCTCACAACTCGACTACTCTGGGATCATGGATGGATCCAGAATCTTTCAAAGTCACATTTGGAGCCGACAAGGAGATTGTCTTTCCTAGGGATTATCCTTGACACAGAGGTGCAGAGGGTGTTTCTACCAGTGGAGAAAGCGTTGGTGATACAATCAATGGTCCGGGATGTCTTGAAGACAATCTGGGTATCGGTTCATCAGTGTATTCGCCTTCTGGGGAGGCTCTACAGTACGGCAGATTTCATGCACGGTCCTTCCAACTTGATCTCCTGGATAAATGGTCGGGATCTCATCTTCACATGCACCAGAGGATACGTCTGTCTCCGAAAGCCAGAATCTCGCTCCTCTGGTGGCTGCAAACCTCTCACCTACTAGAGGGCTGCAGGTTTGGGATTCAGAATTGGATCCTCCTAACCACGGATGCAAGTCTCAGAGGTTGGGGAGCAGTCACCCAAGGGGAAAACTTCCAGGGACGGTGGTCAAGTCTGGAATCCATCCTTCCAATAAACATTCTGGAACTAAGGGCCGTGTACAACGGTCTTCTACAAGCGGTATATCTTCTGAAAGATCAGACCATTCAAGTTCAGTCGGACAATGTAACGACGGTGGCCTACATAAACCAACAGGGCGGGACAAAAAGCAGAGCTGCAATGTCAGAGGTAACAAGAATCATCCTCTGGGTGGAAAAGCATGCAGTGGCGCTGTCAGCAATCTTCATTCTGGGAGTGGACAACTGGGAAGCAGCATTCCTTAGCAGACACGATCTCCATCCGGGAGAGTGGGGCCTCCACCCAGAGGTGTTCGCAGAGGTGACAAGTCTTTGGGGCGTACCTCAAATAGACATGATGGCCTCACGCCTCATCAAGAAGCTTCGGCGGTACTGTTCCAGGTCGAGGGATCCACAGGCAGTGGCAGTGGATGCCCTTGTAACTCCGTGGGTGTTCAATTCAGTGTATGTGTTCCCTCCACTTCCGCTATTCGCAAGGATTCTCAACTAATCAAAAGAACAAGAGTTCAGGAGATCCTCATTGCTCCGGACTGGCCAAGAAGGGCTTAGTATGCAGATCTTCTGGAGTTACTGCTGGAAGATCCGAGGCTTCTTCCTCTTCGAGAGGACCTTCTGCAACAGGGGCAATTTGCTTATCAAGACTTACCACGGCTACGTTTGACGGCATGGAGGTTGAACGCCAAATCTTAGCTCAGAAGGGCATTCCAAACAAGGTTATTCCCACCCTGATACAGGCTAGGAAAGGAGTAACGTCAAGACATTACAATCAGATTTGGAAAAAGTATGTGTCTTGGTGTGAATCCAAGAATTTTCCTATGGTGGAATTTCAACTTGGACGGTTTCTCCTCTTCCTGCAAGCAGGAGTGGATGTGGGCCTGCACCTGGGCTCCATATTTCGGCCTTGTCCATTTTCTTCCAGAAACAATTGGCTGCCCTCCCTGAGATTCAGACTTTCTTGAAAGGGGTTCTGCACATCCAACCCCCCTTTGTGCCTCCTATGGCACCTTCGGATCTTAATGTGGTGCTGCAGTTCCTGCAGTTGGATTGGTTTGAGCCTTTACAGGAGGTTGATGTCAAGTTTCATACTTGGAAGGCGGTCACACTGTTGGCATTAGCATCTGCTAGACGTGTGTCAGAATTGGGGGCATTGTCCTGCAAGAGCCTCTACTTGATTTTCCATGAAGATAGAGCTGAGCTCAGGATACATAAGCAATTTCTTCCGAAGGTTGTGTCGGCTTTTCATATCAACCAACCTATTGTGGTGCCAGGCGCTACTGACTCCTCAATGACCTCAAAGTCCTTGGATATTGTGAGGGCTTTGAAGATCTATGTGAAGAGAACTTCTCGTTACAGAAAGTTGGACGCTCTGTTTGTCCTTTATGATCCCAACAAGATTGGGTGTCCTGCTTCTAAGCAGACGATTTTTTTCGCTGGATCAGGTTTACTATCCAACATGTTTATTCTACGGCAGGATTGCCGTGTTTGAAATCGGTTAAGGCCCACTCTACTCGTAAAGTGGGTTCTTCCTGGGTGACTGTCCGGGGTGTCACGGCTTTACAGCTTTGCCGAGCAGCTACTTGGTCGGGGTTGAAAACGTTTGCTAAGTTCTACAAGTTCGATACTTTGGCCTCTGAGGACCTAAAGTTTGGTCAATTGGTTCTGCAGGAGCCTCCGCGCTCTCCCTCCCGTACTGGGAGCTCTGGTACATCCCCATGGTACTAATGTGGACCCAGCATCCTCTAGGACGTAAGAGAAAATAGGATTTTAAATACCTACCGGTAAATCCTTTTCTCGTAGTCCAAACAGGATGCTGGACGCCCGCCCAGCGTTTCATTTTTCCTGCAGTTATTACTTGGTTCAGTACTGCCTTGTTACTTGGTTGAGTACTGCATTGTTACTTGGTTAAGTACTGTTGTTCGGCTGTTGCTGAATTGTGTCAAGCTGGTTAGCTTGGTTTTCTGCTGTTATGTGTGAGCTGGTGTGAATCTCACCACTATCTGTGTATTTCCTTCTCTCAAAGTATGTCCGTCTCCTCGGGCACAGTTTCTAGACTGAGTCTGGTAGGAGGGGCATAGAGGGAGGAGCCAGCCCACACTATTAAAGTCTTAATGTGCCTATGGCTCCCAAGGGACCCGTCTATACCCCATAGTACTAATGTGGACCCCAGCATCCTCTACGGACTACGAGAAAAGGCTTTACCGGTAGGTAATTAAAATCCTATTTTTTCAAACACAGCCTGTGGCATGGCAGTTAGGAGCCAATTGGCTGGTACTTTATCTCCATTCACTGTATCTCCATCCAACACTAAGTAAATAGACCCCTTAGAACCTTATCCATCTGGCTGGACCACTAACAATATGCAGCACTAATCCTCATGTACTATATCAAGTTCCTATTCCTATGTCCTTATAGATTGAAAATTGGTGCCCCCTCTTCCTTTCACATTTAAAAAAGGGCAGTACGCATCAAAAATATAAGGGTGTAGCTTTATGGGAAAGGGGCGTGGTCACAGAATAGTACCAATTCATATTACACAGCACAGTAACGTCCGTTAGTCACATTACACCGCACAGTAGCATCCGTTAGTCACAATACACCGCACAGTGGCATCTATTAGTCACATTACACTGCACAGTAACGTCTGTTAGTCATATTCAACCCTCAGTAGCGCCTTTTAGTCAAATTACACCACACAGTAGCATTCATTAGTCACATTACACAACACACTAGCGTCCATTAGTCACATTACACAACACAGTAGCGTCCATTAGTCACATTACATAACACAGCAGTGTCTATTAGTCACATTACACAACACTGTAGCATCCGTTAGTCACATTACACAAGACAGTAGCGTCCGTTAGTCACATTGCACAACATAGTATTCTCCATTAGTCATATTACACAATACAGTAGTGGGTGGTCTTCAGTTTGCCGACTGTCGGGATCCTGGCGCACAGTATACCGGCATACAACACTTTTTCTCCCTTTTGGGGGTCCACGACCCCCCAGGAGGGAGAATAGATGGCGTGGCACGCATAGCGCGCCACCGTGCCCACAGCATGTTGAGCGCAGCGAGCCCGCAAGGGGCTCATTGGCACTCGCCCAGCTGATGGTATGCCGGCGGCTGGGATTCCGGCGCCGGTATGCTGGTCGCCGGTAGCCCGGCCGCCGGCATACCCTACTACACCCCCACAGTAGTGGACGTTACTGGTTGGTTTGGGGCGAAGCTTAGACAGATTGGCATGGTTTGGGAAAGTCAAATGCAGGGCTTATTTTGACCTTAAGTCATTCATCTAAGTGTTGGTAGGTATTTATTTATGACCTGTTATTTATATAGCAACAGCCTATTCTGCTGCACAATACAATTGATTTTGAAGGTATTAATATTATCAAAAATATTCCTGGGATCACAAATCAAGCAGTGCCACAATGGGGAGACAGTGGAATGTTTAATGTGACAAATAATAACACAATTTAAAACAAAGACATAAACACAACTGAGCAAACAACCTCAATGAACATTGCTTTAAGAGTATGGTTTTGGAGACTTGCCTCCAGATCAATGGCAGACCTAGTTCCATGTAGTCTTCTGTTCCCCGCAAGTGTCTCTCTCCACACACTACTGGAGGTACCAGGGGGCATGGGAAGCATACTTTCTCCGTGCTGCTGGTATGGATCCAGAGCACGAGGGAGGGAGTGGGCGGGGCTTTGTCTGCCCACTAACGGTGACAAGAAGAGCTGCAGTGAGGGGGTGGAGCGTGCCCAGCTACAGTAGGTGTGTAATGGAGGTGCGAGAAGGAGCTGGGCGCACCTCACGACAGGCAGCACTACAGCTAGCGGCAGTGGCTGTGGAGCTGCCTTTCATAATAGACAGAAGTGCGGAGTGGCCCTGCAGGTTCTACCGGCCGTCTTGCGCCCACAGAGCTCATCAAGGCACCTCTGGCACACACCTAGTTACAGCCCTGAGCAGGGCCCCACTTACTCATCTGTCTATTTCCTATTACCCAGTCTCACTTTATTACTGTCTTGTTCCAAATCATAAAGCGCAAAGGAATATGCTGGTACTATATAAATGAATGTTAAATAATAATAATAATTGTCACCACCCAAAATGCAATCAAATAAATTATACTGGGGTAAATATGAGTAGATATCTTTGGGTGAATAGTTACTTTTAGCTATTCTGTACATTCTAGGTTTGCAAATCTAGATGCTCTTCCAACACATGAAGGAATCCTCAGTTACAGAACCTGTATTATTCATTTATTTATTTATTTATGTATTTATTATTGATTACCAGTTATTTATATAGCGCACATATATTCTGCAGCGCTTTACTGAGAATATCTGGCTGTTCACACAGGGGAGTTTTAAGAGAGGAGGAGGCTCCTATGTAGCCTTCTTCACCCAGGCCCTCTCCTCCCTGCCGGGCGCCAGCATCGGCACAACGCTGTAGAGTCTGAGCACTAGAGTGCTCAGACACTAATGCGCATGGACAGATCTGCGGGAAAATGGCCACAGACCATTTTCCCAGCAATTTCTGCAGCACTACTGCCATCGACGCGGGACTAGGGGTAAGTATTAAAAAAAAATCAGTGCAGCATGTGTGGTGTGGGTCCTCCTGGACTACACTGCACCCATTATAAAACTGGCAGTACATTCACAGCAGTCCCTGCCCTAGTGGAGCTTACAATCTATTTCCCCTAACACATATACATGCAGACACATTCGTGCTATGGTTATGTTTGTTGGGGGTAAATTAACCTTCTAGTATATTTTTGGAGTGTGGGAGGAAACTGGAGTACACGGAAAAAAAACCACGGTAGCAGGGGGAGAGTATACAAACCCATGACCTCAGTGTTGTGAGGCAGCAATGCTAACCATTACACCATCCGTGCTGCCAATAAATTACATATTCAAAGATATTTTTCCAAGCAATATGTCTAAAAGAGTTGATTTTAAAATAATGGAACATTTCCAATTGACAAATATCCAAAAGCGGTCTAGAGACAAACATTTCAAACCTTGCTCTGTCTCTGGAAATTAGAGTTGCTTCATAATAACAATTTGGGTGTGGATCATTAGCTACACACTAAAAAAAAGTCTACAGTCAATAGGTCGACCCCAAATGATCGACATGCAAAAGGTCAACGGGATCAAAAGGTCAACATGGAACAGGTAGACAGCAGAAAAAGTTGACAAGATCAAAAAGGAAATGGTCGACACAAAAAAGTTGACATCATTTTTGGGGGTCTTTTGGGGTATGTTATCACTCTTCTGCCACAAAAAATTAGTGTACTGCGTCCCCTCACGTGGCTTGCTTCACTCGCCATGCATTGGGCAAGGTTGCTATTCCCAATCATAGTGAACGTGAATGGTAAAGTAGAAAAGAGTTAAAAAAAAAATGTTTGCTTCCTATGCTTTGAGTTGGAGTAAGCATTCCATGTGTTTAAATCTAATACATTTCATTGTGCAGTTGTTCAAGCACTAGTGGACCAAGTATCCAAGTGGTTGAGAATGGGGATTCCAAAGAGGTCAGATTCAGTGTTACCACTTTCGCCTTCCGTGGATTTAGTAATGTCTATATATTCTGTGATGCTCGGCTGTGTAACACTGCAAGTGAGAAATGTTCATCAGTGAGTGATCTTCTTTTTATTTACCCCCATACATAAAACCCCCCATCTTATTTCTGTGTTTTTATGCCGTTACTTATTGTTTATGTATCTTGTTTACTCCTTGCAGTGTTCATCATCTCGTGATATTTCTGAAGGGACTGCACAGTTCACTCTAGGACCTTTCATATTCACTGGTAAAACAACAATTAATAATACTGTATACTGGCTTCCTAGCATATGAAAAAACATTAGAATTATTGAATAGACATCAGGACATTCTACTGAGGGCCACTTTATTAAAGGAGCCAACAAGCAATTTGCCATAACCCACCAGAATACTTAGCTTACTATCAGGTGTACCTAGCAGTATAGCATGTGTTCCTTAAATAGCTTAGCCCCTTGATGTCCCTATTTTATAGAGATTGTCTTTACTTTAGTAAATTGCTATGCAATAATATCCTAAGATAGCCTTGGTTTGACTTTTGCTGTGTACTTGTCACTTCTAATGCCCTGGGCCCACTTAAATATCAAAGTAATCCTGGTTGGATTTTTTGTTTCATCTTTAGTATTGGCAGTTATGACAGATAGGGACAGTGCTTAGTAGTACTTAGTGAAACTACCAATATATGGTATTCTACTTAATTCCAAGTCTGCATGTAAGGTGATGAAACTGAGGTGCAGATGTATTAACCTGGAGAAGGCATAAGGAAGTGATAAACCAGTGATATGTGCAAGGTGATACACGCACCAGCCAATAAGCTCCAATATGTAAATTAACAGTTAGGAGCTGATTGGCTGGTACGTGTATCACCTTGCACATATCACTGGTTTATCACTTCCTTATGCCATCTCCAGGTTAATACATCTGCCCCCTTGTATGTTATCCTAATGGACGGGATGCAAGCGGTCAGAGTACAGAAAGCGGCATCCCGACCATTGGAATCCTGGCAGCCCCCCAGAAAGTATCCTAACCCTCCCCTACCCCCTACCCAGGGTTGGACTGGCCCACAGGTGTACTGGGGAAACCCCCGGTGAGCCCCACTGCACGCGGGCCCACCTCCTCCTCTAGAGATCAGGTTCCAGACTGTGCACTTGAATAGTACATCATGCATGTGTTACCTTATACAGCTCCTTTTACGATGGCCATCCCCACCCCCCAAATGCATCTGCCTGTCAATCAGGCTGAGACTTACAGTGAAAGAAATAGACATATAGATTGGTAAATGCTCAATTAGCTTAGTGATATCATTCAGGTGCTCGAAAGGAAGGGGTATTTCTGAGCAAGAAAAAAGGCAATTGTTTCCCCAGCACACTGAATGGATAACAGTAACCAGATATAAATCCCACATGATAATAGAATTCAGAGATCTTCGTTACACATATTTGCGCAAATGTGTGGTTAAGCCCCAAAGCCGCATCAAGGCCTCTCTGTATATTTGGGGTCCCTAGCGCTATATCTAGGTGCAGGGTGTGGCACCCCAAAACACCAGAATGAGCCAGAAAGCACAGCGTGACATACCAGTGTAAAAAACTATAGTGTTAATAAATTAGTATTTAGGAAGCCGAAGCTATAGAGGGGGTGATACAAACATGAAATGTAATTAAAATAGAGAAATAGTGTTAGAAAATTAATAAGTGAAAAGTGTTAATAGAATGTAAAGGTATGCCACACTAAAGCCATCCAGCTCAGCCAGTCCAGAGGCACCACACCTCACACTTCCATTACCCCAATCTGGGTCTAATATTAACCAGCAAGGAGTCACATGATAATGGCTCCTTACTAAAATATGTCTAAGCTAAGAGCTACTTACCTTGGAGCAACCCCATAATGCTCCATGTGGCATGTCAGGGCCTGCACCTCCTCCTAATGCAGAAACCTCTCTGCCTCTCACAACAGACATATAGATTGGTAAATGCTCAATTAGCTTAGTGATATCATTCAGGTGCTCGAAAGGAAGGGGTATTTCTGAGCAAGAAAAAAGGCAATTGTTTCCCCAGCACACTGAATGGATAACAGTAACCAGATATAAATCCCACATGATAATAGAATTCAGAGATCTTCGTTACACATATTTGCGCAAATGTGTGGTTAAGCCCCAAAGCCGCATCAAGGCCTCTCTGTATATTTGGGGTCCCTAGCGCTATATCTAGGTGCAGGGTGTGGCACCCCAAAACACCAGAATGAGCCAGAAAGCACAGCGTGACATACCAGTGTAAAAAACTATAGTGTTAATAAATTAGTATTTAGGAAGCCGAAGCTATAGAGGGGGTGATACAAACATGAAATGTAATTAAAATAGAGAAATAGTGTTAGAAAATTAATAAGTGAAAAGTGTTAATAGAATGTAAAGGTATGCCACACTAAAGCCATCCAGCTCAGCCAGTCCAGAGGCACCACACCTCACACTTCCATTACCCCAATCTGGGTCTAATATTAACCAGCAAGGAGTCACATGATAATGGCTCCTTACTAAAATATGTCTAAGCTAAGAGCTACTTACCTTGGAGCAACCCCATAATGCTCCATGTGGCATGTCAGGGCCTGCACCTCCTCCTAATGCAGAAACCTCTCTGCCTCTCACAACAGACATATAGATTGGTAAATGCTCAATTAGCTTAGTGATATCATTCAGGTGCTCGAAAGGAAGGGGTATTTCTGAGCAAGAAAAACGGCAATTGTTTCCCCAGCACACTGAATGGATAACAGTAACCAGATATAAATCCCACATGATAATAGAATTCAGAGATCTTCGTTACACATATTTGCGCAAATGTGTGGTTAAGCCCCAAAGCCGCATCAAGGCCTCTCTGTATATTTGGGGTCCCTAGCGCTATATCTAGGTGCAGGGTGTGGCACCCCAAAACACCAGAATGAGCCAGAAAGCACAGCGTGACATACCAGTGTAAAAAACTATAGTGTTAATAAATTAGTATTTAGGAAGCCGAAGCTATAGAGGGGGTGATACAAACATGAAATGTAATTAAAATAGAGAAATAGTGTTAGAAAATTAATAAGTGAAAAGTGTTAATAGAATGTAAAGGTATGCCACACTAAAGCCATCCAGCTCAGCCAGTCCAGAGGCACCACACCTCACACTTCCATTATCCCAATCTGGGTCTAATATTAACCAGCAAGGAGTCACATGATAATGGCTCCTTACTAAAATATGTCTAAGCTAAGAGCTACTTACCTTGGAGCAACCCCATAATGCTCCATGTGGCATGTCAGGGCCTGCACCTCCTCCTAATGCAGAAACCTCTCTGCCTCTCACAACAGACATATAGATTGGTAAATGCTCAATTAGCTTAGTGATATCATTCAGGTGCTCGAAAGGAAGGGGTATTTCTGAGCAAGAAAAAAGGCAATTGTTTCCCCAGCACACTGAATGGATAACAGTAACCAGATATAAATCCCACATGATAATAGAATTCAGAGATCTTCGTTACACATATTTGCGCAAATGTGTGGTTAAGCCCCAAAGCCGCATCAAGGCCTCTCTGTATATTTGGGGTCCCTAGCGCTATATCTAGGTGCAGGGTGTGGCACCCCAAAACACCAGAATGAGCCAGGAAGCACAGCGTGACATACCAGTGTAAAAAACTATAGTGTTAATAAATTAGTATTTAGGAAGCCGAAGCTATAGAGGGGGTGATACAAACATGAAATGTAATTAAAATAGAGAAATAGTGTTAGAAAATTAATAAGTGAAAAGTGTTAATAGAATGTAAAGGTATGCCACACTAAAGCCATCCAGCTCAGCCAGTCCAGAGGCACCACACCTCACACTTCCATTATCCCAATCTGGGTCTAATATTAACCAGCAAGGAGTCACATGATAATGGCTCCTTACTAAAATATGTCTAAGCTAAGAGCTACTTACCTTGGAGCAACCCCATAATGCTCCATGTGGCATGTCAGGGCCTGCACCTCCTCCTAATGCAGAAACCTCTCTGCCTCTCACAACAGACATATAGATTGGTAAATGCTCAATTAGCTTAGTGATATCATTCAGGTGCTCGAAAGGAAGGGGTATTTCTGAGCAAGAAAAAAGGCAATTGTTTCCCCAGCACACTGAATGGATAACAGTAACCAGATATAAATCCCACATGATAATAGAATTCAGAGATCTTCGTTACACATATTTGCGCAAATGTGTGGTTAAGCCCCAAAGCCGCATCAAGGCCTCTCTGTATATTTGGGGTCCCTAGCGCTATATCTAGGTGCAGGGTGTGGCACCCCAAAACACCAGAATGAGCCAGGAAGCACAGCGTGACATACCAGTGTAAAAAACTATAGTGTTAATAAATTAGTATTTAGGAAGCCGAAGCTATAGAGGGGGTGATACAAACATGAAATGTAATTAAAATAGAGAAATAGTGTTAGAAAATTAATAAGTGAAAAGTGTTAATAGAATGTAAAGGTATGCCACACTAAAGCCATCCAGCTCAGCCAGTCCAGAGGCACCACACCTCACACTTCCATTACCCCAATCTGGGTCTAATATTAACCAGCAAGGAGTCACATGATAATGGCTCCTTACTAAAATATGTCTAAGCTAAGAGCTACTTACCTTGGAGCAACCCCATAATGCTCCATGTGGCATGTCAGGGCCTGCACCTCATCCTAATGCAGAAACCTCTCTGCCTCTCACAACAGACATATAGATTGGTAAATGCTCAATTAGCTTAGTGATATCATTCAGGTGCTCGAAAGGAAGGGGTATTTCTGAGCAAGAAAAAAGGCAATTGTTTCCCCAGCACACTGAATGGATAACAGTAACCAGATATAAATCCCACATGATAATAGAATTCAGAGATCTTCGTTACACATATTTGCGCAAATGTGTGGTTAAGCCCCAAAGCCGCATCAAGGCCTCTCTGTATATTTGGGGTCCCTAGCGCTATATCTAGGTGCAGGGTGTGGCACCCCAAAACACCAGAATGAGCCAGAAAGCACAGCGTGACATACCAGTGTAAAAAACTATAGTGTTAATAAATTAGTATTTAGGAAGCCGAAGCTATAGAGGGGGTGATACAAACATGAAATGTAATTAAAATAGAGAAATAGTGTTAGAAAATTAATAAGTGAAAAGTGTTAATAGAATGTAAAGGTATGCCACACTAAAGCCATCCAGCTCAGCCAGTCCAGAGGCACCACACCTCACACTTCCATTACCCCAATCTGGGTCTAATATTAACCAGCAAGGAGTCACATGATAATGGCTCCTTACTAAAATATGTCTAAGCTAAGAGCTACTTACCTTGGAGCAACCCCATAATGCTCCATGTGGCATGTCAGGGCCTGCACCTCCTCCTAATGCAGAAACCTCTCTGCCTCTCACAACAGACATATAGATTGGTAAATGCTCAATTAGCTTAGTGATATCATTCAGGTGCTCGAAAGGAAGGGGTATTTCTGAGCAAGAAAAAAGGCAATTGTTTCCCCAGCACACTGAATGGATAACAGTAACCAGATATAAATCCCACATGATAATAGAATTCAGAGATCTTCGTTACACATATTTGCGCAAATGTGTGGTTAAGCCCCAAAGCCGCATCAAGGCCTCTCTGTATATTTGGGGTCCCTAGCGCTATATCTAGGTGCAGGGTGTGGCACCCCAAAACACCAGAATGAGCCAGAAAGCACAGCGTGACATACCAGTGTAAAAAACTATAGTGTTAATAAATTAGTATTTAGGAAGCCGAAGCTATAGAGGGGGTGATACAAACATGAAATGTAATTAAAATAGAGAAATAGTGTTAGAAAATTAATAAGTGAAAAGTGTTAATAGAATGTAAAGGTATGCCACACTAAAGCCATCCAGCTCAGCCAGTCCAGAGGCACCACACCTCACACTTCCATTACCCCAATCTGGGTCTAATATTAACCAGCAAGGAGTCACATGATAATGGCTCCTTACTAAAATATGTCTAAGCTAAGAGCTACTTACCTTGGAGCAACCCCATAATGCTCCATGTGGCATGTCAGGGCCTGCACCTCCTCCTAATGCAGAAACCTCTCTGCCTCTCACAACAGACATATAGATTGGTAAATGCTCAATTAGCTTAGTGATATCATTCAGGTGCTCGAAAGGAAGGGGTATTTCTGAGCAAGAAAAAAGGCAATTGTTTCCCCAGCACACTGAATGGATAACAGTAACCAGATATAAATCCCACATGATAATAGAATTCAGAGATCTTCGTTACACATATTTGCGCAAATGTGTGGTTAAGCCCCAAAGCCGCATCAAGGCCTCTCTGTATATTTGGGGTCCGTAGCGCTATATCTAGGTGCAGGGTGTGGCACCCCAAAACACCAGAATGAGCCAGAAAGCACAGCGTGACATACCAGTGTAAAAAACTATAGTGTTAATAAATTAGTATTTAGGAAGCCGAAGCTATAGAGGGGGTGATACAAACATGAAATGTAATTAAAATAGAGAAATAGTGTTAGAAAATTAATAAGTGAAAAGTGTTAATAGAATGTAAAGGTATGCCACACTAAAGCCATCCAGCTCAGCCAGTCCAGAGGCACCACACCTCACACTTCCATTATCCCAATCTGGGTCTAATATTAACCAGCAAGGAGTCACATGATAATGGCTCCTTACTAAAATATGTCTAAGCTAAGAGCTACTTACCTTGGAGCAACCCCATAATGCTCCATGTGGCATGTCAGGGCCTGCACCTCCTCCTAATGCAGAAACCTCTCTGCCTCTCACAACAGACATATAGATTGGTAAATGCTCAATTAGCTTAGTGATATCATTCAGGTGCTCGAAAGGAAGGGGTATTTCTGAGCAAGAAAAAAGGCAATTGTTTCCCCAGCACACTGAATGGATAACAGTAACCAGATATAAATCCCACATGATAATAGAATTCAGAGATCTTCGTTACACATATTTGCGCAAATGTGTGGTTAAGCCCCAAAGCCGCATCAAGGCCTCTCTGTATATTTGGGGTCCCTAGCGCTATATCTAGGTGCAGGGTGTGGCACCCCAAAACACCAGAATGAGCCAGGAAGCACAGCGTGACATACCAGTGTAAAAAACTATAGTGTTAATAAATTAGTATTTAGGAAGCCGAAGCTATAGAGGGGGTGATACAAACATGAAATGTAATTAAAATAGAGAAATAGTGTTAGAAAATTAATAAGTGAAAAGTGTTAATAGAATGTAAAGGTATGCCACACTAAAGCCATCCAGCTCAGCCAGTCCAGAGGCACCACACCTCACACTTCCATTACCCCAATCTGGGTCTAATATTAACCAGCAAGGAGTCACATGATAATGGCTCCTTACTAAAATATGTCTAAGCTAAGAGCTACTTACCTTGGAGCAACCCCATAATGCTCCATGTGGCATGTCAGGGCCTGCACCTCCTCCTAATGCAGAAACCTCTCTGCCTCTCACAACAGACATATAGATTGGTAAATGCTCAATTAGCTTAGTGATATCATTCAGGTGCTCGAAAGGAAGGGGTATTTCTGAGCAAGAAAAAAGGCAATTGTTTCCCCAGCACACTGAATGGATAACAGTAACCAGATATAAATCCCACATGATAATAGAATTCAGAGATCTTCGTTACACATATTTGCGCAAATGTGTGGTTAAGCCCCAAAGCCGCATCAAGGCCTCTCTGTATATTTGGGGTCCCTAGCGCTATATCTAGGTGCAGGGTGTGGCACCCCAAAACACCAGAATGAGCCAGAAAGCACAGCGTGACATACCAGTGTAAAAAACTATAGTGTTAATAAATTAGTATTTAGGAAGCCGAAGCTATAGAGGGGGTGATACAAACATGAAATGTAATTAAAATAGAGAAATAGTGTTAGAAAATTAATAAGTGAAAAGTGTTAATAGAATGTAAAGGTATGCCACACTAAAGCCATCCAGCTCAGCCAGTCCAGAGGCACCACACCTCACACTTCCATTACCCCAATCTGGGTCTAATATTAACCAGCAAGGAGTCACATGATAATGGCTCCTTACTAAAATATGTCTAAGCTAAGAGCTACTTACCTTGGAGCAACCCCATAATGCTCCATGTGGCATGTCAGGGCCTGCACCTCCTCCTAATGCAGAAACCTCTCTGCCTCTCACAACAGACATATAGATTGGTAAATGCTCAATTAGCTTAGTGATATCATTCAGGTGCTCGAAAGGAAGGGGTATTTCTGAGCAAGAAAAAAGGCAATTGTTTCCCCAGCACACTGAATGGATAACAGTAACCAGATATAAATCCCACATGATAATAGAATTCAGAGATCTTCGTTACACATATTTGCGCAAATGTGTGGTTAAGCCCCAAAGCCGCATCAAGGCCTCTCTGTATATTTGGGGTCCCTAGCGCTATATCTAGGTGCAGGGTGTGGCACCCCAAAACACCAGAATGAGCCAGAAAGCACAGCGTGACATACCAGTGTAAAAAACTATAGTGTTAATAAATTAGTATTTAGGAAGCCGAAGCTATAGAGGGGGTGATACAAACATGAAATGTAATTAAAATAGAGAAATAGTGTTAGAAAATTAATAAGTGAAAAGTGTTAATAGAATGTAAAGGTATGCCACACTAAAGCCATCCAGCTCAGCCAGTCCAGAGGCACCACACCTCACACTTCCATTACCCCAATCTGGGTCTAATATTAACCAGCAAGGAGTCACATGATAATGGCTCCTTACTAAAATATGTCTAAGCTAAGAGCTACTTACCTTGGAGCAACCCCATAATGCTCCATGTGGCATGTCAGGGCCTGCACCTCCTCCTAATGCAGAAACCTCTCTGCCTCTCACAACAGACATATAGATTGGTAAATGCTCAATTAGCTTAGTGATATCATTCAGGTGCTCGAAAGGAAGGGGTATTTCTGAGCAAGAAAAAAGGCAATTGTTTCCCCAGCACACTGAATGGATAACAGTAACCAGATATAAATCCCACATGATAATAGAATTCAGAGATCTTCGTTACACATATTTGCGCAAATGTGTGGTTAAGCCCCAAAGCCGCATCAAGGCCTCTCTGTATATTTGGGGTCCCTAGCGCTATATCTAGGTGCAGGGTGTGGCACCCCAAAACACCAGAATGAGCCAGAAAGCACAGCGTGACATACCAGTGTAAAAAACTATAGTGTTAATAAATTAGTATTTAGGAAGCCGAAGCTATAGAGGGGGTGATACAAACATGAAATGTAATTAAAATAGAGAAATAGTGTTAGAAAATTAATAAGTGAAAAGTGTTAATAGAATGTAAAGGTATGCCACACTAAAGCCATCCAGCTCAGCCAGTCCAGAGGCACCACACCTCACACTTCCATTACCCCAATCTGGGTCTAATATTAACCAGCAAGGAGTCACATGATAATGGCTCCTTACTAAAATATGTCTAAGCTAAGAGCTACTTACCTTGGAGCAACCCCATAATGCTCCATGTGGCATGTCAGGGCCTGCACCTCCTCCTAATGCAGAAACCTCTCTGCCTCTCACAACAGACATATAGATTGGTAAATGCTCAATTAGCTTAGTGATATCATTCAGGTGCTCGAAAGGAAGGGGTATTTCTGAGCAAGAAAAAAGGCAATTGTTTCCCCAGCACACTGAATGGATAACAGTAACCAGATATAAATCCCACATGATAATAGAATTCAGAGATCTTCGTTACACATATTTGCGCAAATGTGTGGTTAAGCCCCAAAGCCGCATCAAGGCCTCTCTGTATATTTGGGGTCCCTAGCGCTATATCTAGGTGCAGGGTGTGGCACCCCAAAACACCAGAATGAGCCAGAAAGCACAGCGTGACATACCAGTGTAAAAAACTATAGTGTTAATAAATTAGTATTTAGGAAGCCGAAGCTATAGAGGGGGTGATACAAACATGAAATGTAATTAAAATAGAGAAATAGTGTTAGAAAATTAATAAGTGAAAAGTGTTAATAGAATGTAAAGGTATGCCACACTAAAGCCATCCAGCTCAGCCAGTCCAGAGGCACCACACCTCACACTTCCATTACCCCAATCTGGGTCTAATATTAACCAGCAAGGAGTCACATGATAATGGCTCCTTACTAAAATATGTCTAAGCTAAGAGCTACTTACCTTGGAGCAACCCCATAATGCTCCATGTGGCATGTCAGGGCCTGCACCTCCTCCTAATGCAGAAACCTCTCTGCCTCTCACAACAGACATATAGATTGGTAAATGCTCAATTAGCTTAGTGATATCATTCAGGTGCTCGAAAGGAAGGGGTATTTCTGAGCAAGAAAAAAGGCAATTGTTTCCCCAGCACACTGAATGGATAACAGTAACCAGATATAAATCCCACATGATAATAGAATTCAGAGATCTTCGTTACACATATTTGCGCAAATGTGTGGTTAAGCCCCAAAGCCGCATCAAGGCCTCTCTGTATATTTGGGGTCCCTAGCGCTATATCTAGGTGCAGGGTGTGGCACCCCAAAACACCAGAATGAGCCAGAAAGCACAGCGTGACATACCAGTGTAAAAAACTATAGTGTTAATAAATTAGTATTTAGGAAGCCGAAGCTATAGAGGGGGTGATACAAACATGAAATGTAATTAAAATAGAGAAATAGTGTTAGAAAATTAATAAGTGAAAAGTGTTAATAGAATGTAAAGGTATGCCACACTAAAGCCATCCAGCTCAGCCAGTCCAGAGGCACCACACCTCACACTTCCATTACCCCAATCTGGGTCTAATATTAACCAGCAAGGAGTCACATGATAATGGCTCCTTACTAAAATATGTCTAAGCTAAGAGCTACTTACCTTGGAGCAACCCCATAATGCTCCATGTGGCATGTCAGGGCCTGCACCTCCTCCTAATGCAGAAACCTCTCTGCCTCTCACAACAGACATATAGATTGGTAAATGCTCAATTAGCTTAGTGATATCATTCAGGTGCTCGAAAGGAAGGGGTATTTCTGAGCAAGAAAAAAGGCAATTGTTTCCCCAGCACACTGAATGGATAACAGTAACCAGATATAAATCCCACATGATAATAGAATTCAGAGATCTTCGTTACACATATTTGCGCAAATGTGTGGTTAAGCCCCAAAGCCGCATCAAGGCCTCTCTGTATATTTGGGGTCCCTAGCGCTATATCTAGGTGCAGGGTGTGGCACCCCAAAACACCAGAATGAGCCAGAAAGCACAGCGTGACATACCAGTGTAAAAAACTATAGTGTTAATAAATTAGTATTTAGGAAGCCGAAGCTATAGAGGGGGTGATACAAACATGAAATGTAATTAAAATAGAGAAATAGTGTTAGAAAATTAATAAGTGAAAAGTGTTAATAGAATGTAAAGGTATGCCACACTAAAGCCATCCAGCTCAGCCAGTCCAGAGGCACCACACCTCACACTTCCATTACCCCAATCTGGGTCTAATATTAACCAGCAAGGAGTCACATGATAATGGCTCCTTACTAAAATATGTCTAAGCTAAGAGCTACTTACCTTGGAGCAACCCCATAATGCTCCATGTGGCATGTCAGGGCCTGCACCTCCTCCTAATGCAGAAACCTCTCTGCCTCTCACAACAGACATATAGATTGGTAAATGCTCAATTAGCTTAGTGATATCATTCAGGTGCTCGAAAGGAAGGGGTATTTCTGAGCAAGAAAAAAGGCAATTGTTTCCCCAGCACACTGAATGGATAACAGTAACCAGATATAAATCCCACATGATAATAGAATTCAGAGATCTTCGTTACACATATTTGCGCAAATGTGTGGTTAAGCCCCAAAGCCGCATCAAGGCCTCTCTGTATATTTGGGGTCCCTAGCGCTATATCTAGGTGCAGGGTGTGGCACCCCAAAACACCAGAATGAGCCAGAAAGCACAGCGTGACATACCAGTGTAAAAAACTATAGTGTTAATAAATTAGTATTTAGGAAGCCGAAGCTATAGAGGGGGTGATACAAACATGAAATGTAATTAAAATAGAGAAATAGTGTTAGAAAATTAATAAGTGAAAAGTGTTAATAGAATGTAAAGGTATGCCACACTAAAGCCATCCAGCTCAGCCAGTCCAGAGGCACCACACCTCACACTTCCATTACCCCAATCTGGGTCTAATATTAACCAGCAAGGAGTCACATGATAATGGCTCCTTACTAAAATATGTCTAAGCTAAGAGCTACTTACCTTGGAGCAACCCCATAATGCTCCATGTGGCATGTCAGGGCCTGCACCTCCTCCTAATGCAGAAACCTCTCTGCCTCTCACAACAGACATATAGATTGGTAAATGCTCAATTAGCTTAGTGATATCATTCAGGTGCTCGAAAGGAAGGGGTATTTCTGAGCAAGAAAAAAGGCAATTGTTTCCCCAGCACACTGAATGGATAACAGTAACCAGATATAAATCCCACATGATAATAGAATTCAGAGATCTTCGTTACACATATTTGCGCAAATGTGTGGTTAAGCCCCAAAGCCGCATCAAGGCCTCTCTGTATATTTGGGGTCCCTAGCGCTATATCTAGGTGCAGGGTGTGGCACCCCAAAACACCAGAATGAGCCAGAAAGCACAGCGTGACATACCAGTGTAAAAAACTATAGTGTTAATAAATTAGTATTTAGGAAGCCGAAGCTATAGAGGGGGTGATACAAACATGAAATGTAATTAAAATAGAGAAATAGTGTTAGAAAATTAATAAGTGAAAAGTGTTAATAGAATGTAAAGGTATGCCACACTAAAGCCATCCAGCTCAGACAGTCCAGAGGCACCACACCTCACACTTCCATTACCCCAATCTGGGTCTAATATTAACCAGCAAGGAGTCACATGATAATGGCTCCTTACTAAAATATGTCTAAGCTAAGAGCTACTTACCTTGGAGCAACCCCATAATGCTCCATGTGGCATGTCAGGGCCTGCACCTCCTCCTAATGCAGAAACCTCTCTGCCTCTCACAACAGACATATAGATTGGTAAATGCTCAATTAGCTTAGTGATATCATTCAGGTGCTCGAAAGGAAGGGGTATTTCTGAGCAAGAAAAAAGGCAATTGTTTCCCCAGCACACTGAATGGATAACAGTAACCAGATATAAATCCCACATGATAATAGAATTCAGAGATCTTCGTTACACATATTTGCGCAAATGTGTGGTTAAGCCCCAAAGCCGCATCAAGGCCTCTCTGTATATTTGGGGTCCCTAGCGCTATATCTAGGTGCAGGGTGTGGCACCCCAAAACACCAGAATGAGCCAGAAAGCACAGCGTGACATACCAGTGTAAAAAACTATAGTGTTAATAAATTAGTATTTAGGAAGCCGAAGCTATAGAGGGGGTGATACAAACATGAAATGTAATTAAAATAGAGAAATAGTGTTAGAAAATTAATAAGTGAAAAGTGTTAATAGAATGTAAAGGTATGCCACACTAAAGCCATCCAGCTCAGCCAGTCCAGAGGCACCACACCTCACACTTCCATTACCCCAATCTGGGTCTAATATTAACCAGCAAGGAGTCACATGATAATGGCTCCTTACTAAAATATGTCTAAGCTAAGAGCTACTTACCTTGGAGCAACCCCATAATGCTCCATGTGGCATGTCAGGGCCTGCACCTCCTCCTAATGCAGAAACCTCTCTGCCTCTCACAACAGACATATAGATTGGTAAATGCTCAATTAGCTTAGTGATATCATTCAGGTGCTCGAAAGGAAGGGGTATTTCTGAGCAAGAAAAAAGGCAATTGTTTCCCCAGCACACTGAATGGATAACAGTAACCAGATATAAATCCCACATGATAATAGAATTCAGAGATCTTCGTTACACATATTTGCGCAAATGTGTGGTTAAGCCCCAAAGCCGCATCAAGGCCTCTCTGTATATTTGGGGTCCCTAGCGCTATATCTAGGTGCAGGGTGTGGCACCCCAAAACACCAGAATGAGCCAGAAAGCACAGCGTGACATACCAGTGTAAAAAACTATAGTGTTAATAAATTAGTATTTAGGAAGCCGAAGCTATAGAGGGGGTGATACAAACATGAAATGTAATTAAAATAGAGAAATAGTGTTAGAAAATTAATAAGTGAAAAGTGTTAATAGAATGTAAAGGTATGCCACACTAAAGCCATCCAGCTCAGCCAGTCCAGAGGCACCACACCTCACACTTCCATTACCCCAATCTGGGTCTAATATTAACCAGCAAGGAGTCACATGATAATGGCTCCTTACTAAAATATGTCTAAGCTAAGAGCTACTTACCTTGGAGCAACCCCATAATGCTCCATGTGGCATGTCAGGGCCTGCACCTCCTCCTAATGCAGAAACCTCTCTGCCTCTCACAACAGACATATAGATTGGTAAATGCTCAATTAGCTTAGTGATATCATTCAGGTGCTCGAAAGGAAGGGGTATTTCTGAGCAAGAAAAAAGGCAATTGTTTCCCCAGCACACTGAATGGATAACAGTAACCAGATATAAATCCCACATGATAATAGAATTCAGAGATCTTCGTTACACATATTTGCGCAAATGTGTGGTTAAGCCCCAAAGCCGCATCAAGGCCTCTCTGTATATTTGGGGTCCCTAGCGCTATATCTAGGTGCAGGGTGTGGCACCCCAAAACACCAGAATGAGCCAGAAAGCACAGCGTGACATACCAGTGTAAAAAACTATAGTGTTAATAAATTAGTATTTAGGAAGCCGAAGCTATAGAGGGGGTGATACAAACATGAAATGTAATTAAAATAGAGAAATAGTGTTAGAAAATTAATAAGTGAAAAGTGTTAATAGAATGTAAAGGTATGCCACACTAAAGCCATCCAGCTCAGCCAGTCCAGAGGCACCACACCTCACACTTCCATTACCCCAATCTGGGTCTAATATTAACCAGCAAGGAGTCACATGATAATGGCTCCTTACTAAAATATGTCTAAGCTAAGAGCTACTTACCTTGGAGCAACCCCATAATGCTCCATGTGGCATGTCAGGGCCTGCACCTCCTCCTAATGCAGAAACCTCTCTGCCTCTCACAACAGACATATAGATTGGTAAATGCTCAATTAGCTTAGTGATATCATTCAGGTGCTCGAAAGGAAGGGGTATTTCTGAGCAAGAAAAAAGGCAATTGTTTCCCCAGCACACTGAATGGATAACAGTAACCAGATATAAATCCCACATGATAATAGAATTCAGAGATCTTCGTTACACATATTTGCGCAAATGTGTGGTTAAGCCCCAAAGCCGCATCAAGGCCTCTCTGTATATTTGGGGTCCCTAGCGCTATATCTAGGTGCAGGGTGTGGCACCCCAAAACACCAGAATGAGCCAGAAAGCACAGCGTGACATACCAGTGTAAAAAACTATAGTGTTAATAAATTAGTATTTAGGAAGCCGAAGCTATAGAGGGGGTGATACAAACATGAAATGTAATTAAAATAGAGAAATAGTGTTAGAAAATTAATAAGTGAAAAGTGTTAATAGAATGTAAAGGTATGCCACACTAAAGCCATCCAGCTCAGCCAGTCCAGAGGCACCACACCTCACACTTCCATTACCCCAATCTGGGTCTAATATTAACCAGCAAGGAGTCACATGATAATGGCTCCTTACTAAAATATGTCTAAGCTAAGAGCTACTTACCTTGGAGCAACCCCATAATGCTCCATGTGGCATGTCAGGGCCTGCACCTCCTCCTAATGCAGAAACCTCTCTGCCTCTCACAACAGACATATAGATTGGTAAATGCTCAATTAGCTTAGTGATATCATTCAGGTGCTCGAAAGGAAGGGGTATTTCTGAGCAAGTAAAAAGGCAATTGTTTCCCCAGCACACTGAATGGATAACAGTAACCAGATATAAATCCCACATGATAATAGAATTCAGAGATCTTCGTTACACATATTTGCGCAAATGTGTGGTTAAGCCCCAAAGCCGCATCAAGGCCTCTCTGTATATTTGGGGTCCCTAGCGCTATATCTAGGTGCAGGGTGTGGCACCCCAAAACACCAGAATGAGCCAGAAAGCACAGCGTGACATACCAGTGTAAAAAACTATAGTGTTAATAAATTAGTATTTAGGAAGCCGAAGCTATAGAGGGGGTGATACAAACATGAAATGTAATTAAAATAGAGAAATAGTGTTAGAAAATTAATAAGTGAAAAGTGTTAATAGAATGTAAAGGTATGCCACACTAAAGCCATCCAGCTCAGCCAGTCCAGAGGCACCACACCTCACACTTCCATTACCCCAATCTGGGTCTAATATTAACCAGCAAGGAGTCACATGATAATGGCTCCTTACTAAAATATGTCTAAGCTAAGAGCTACTTACCTTGGAGCAACCCCATAATGCTCCATGTGGCATGTCAGGGCCTGCACCTCCTCCTAATGCAGAAACCTCTCTGCCTCTCACAACAGACATATAGATTGGTAAATGCTCAATTAGCTTAGTGATATCATTCAGGTGCTCGAAAGGAAGGGGTAATTCAGAGATCTTCGTTACACATATTTGCGCTAGGGACCCCAAATATACAGAGAGGCCTTGATGCGGCTTTGGGGCTTAACCACACATTTGCGCAAATATGTGTAACGAAGATCTCTGAATTCTATTATCATGTGGGATTTATATCTGGTTACTGTTATCCATTCAGTGTGCTGGGGAAACAATTGCCTTTTTTCTTGCTCAGAAATACCCCTTCCTTTCGAGCACCTGAATGATATCACTAAGCTAATTGAGCATTTACCAATCTATATGTCTGTTGTGAGAGGCAGAGAGGTTTCTGCATTAGGAGGAGGTGCAGGCCCTGACATGCCACATGGAGCATTATGGGGTTGCTCCAAGGTAAGTAGCTCTTAGCTTAGACATATTTTAGTAAGGAGCCATTATCATGTGACTCCTTGCTGGTTAATATTAGACCCAGATTGGGGTAATGGAAGTGTGAGGTGTGGTGCCTCTGGACTGGCTGAGCTGGATGGCTTTAGTGTGGCATACCTTTACATTCTATTAACACTTTTCACTTATTAATTTTCTAACACTATTTCTCTATTTTAATTACATTTCATGTTTGTATCACCCCCTCTATAGCTTCGGCTTCCTAAATACTAATTTATTAACACTATAGTTTTTTACACTGGTATGTCACGCTGTGCTTTCTGGCTCATTCTGGTGTTTTGGGGTGCCACACCCTGCACCTAGATATAGCGCTAGGGACCCCAAATATACAGAGAGGCCTTGATGCGGCTTTGGGGCTTAACCACACATTTGCGCAAATATGTGTAACGAAGATCTCTGAATTCTATTATCATGTGGGATTTATATCTGGTTACTGTTATCCATTCAGTGTGCTGGGGAAACAATTGCCTTTTTTCTTGCTCAGAAATACCCCTTCCTTTCGAGCACCTGAATGATATCACTAAGCTAATTGAGCATTTACCAATCTATATGTCTGTTGTGAGAGGCAGAGAGGTTTCTGCATTAGGAGGAGGTGCAGGCCCTGACATGCCACATGGAGCATTATGGGGTTGCTCCAAGGTAAGTAGCTCTTAGCTTAGACATATTTTAGTAAGGAGCCATTATCATGTGACTCCTTGCTGGTTAATATTAGACCCAGATTGGGGTAATGGAAGTGTGAGGTGTGGTGCCTCTGGACTGGCTGAGCTGGATGGCTTTAGTGTGGCATACCTTTACATTCTATTAACACTTTTCACTTATTAATTTTCTAACACTATTTCTCTATTTTAATTACATTTCATGTTTGTATCACCCCCTCTATAGCTTCGGCTTCCTAAATACTAATTTATTAACACTATAGTTTTTTACACTGGTATGTCACGCTGTGCTTTCTGGCTCATTCTGGTGTTTTGGGGTGCCACACCCTGCACCTAGATATAGCGCTAGGGACCCCAAATATACAGAGAGGCCTTGATGCGGCTTTGGGGCTTAACCACACATTTGCGCAAATATGTGTAACGAAGATCTCTGAATTCTATTATCATGTGGGATTTATATCTGGTTACTGTTATCCATTCAGTGTGCTGGGGAAACAATTGCCTTTTTTCTTGCTCAGAAATACCCCTTCCTTTCGAGCACCTGAATGATATCACTAAGCTAATTGAGCATTTACCAATCTATATGTCTGTTGTGAGAGGCAGAGAGGTTTCTGCATTAGGAGGAGGTGCAGGCCCTGACATGCCACATGGAGCATTATGGGATTGCTCCAAGGTAAGTAGCTCTTAGCTTAGACATATTTTAGTAAGGAGCCATTATCATGTGACTCCTTGCTGGTTAATATTAGACCCAGATTGGGGTAATGGAAGTGTGAGGTGTGGTGCCTCTGGACTGGCTGAGCTGGATGGCTTTAGTGTGGCATACCTTTACATTCTATTAACACTTTTCACTTATTAATTTTCTAACACTATTTCTCTATTTTAATTACATTTCATGTTTGTATCACCCCCTCTATAGCTTCGGCTTCCTAAATACTAATTTATTAACACTATAGTTTTTTACACTGGTATGTCACGCTGTGCTTTCTGGCTCATTCTGGTGTTTTGGGGTGCCACACCCTGCACCTAGATATAGCGCTAGGGACCCCAAATATACAGAGAGGCCTTGATGCGGCTTTGGGGCTTAACCACACATTTGCGCAAATATGTGTAACGAAGATCTCTGAATTCTATTATCATGTGGGATTTATATCTGGTTACTGTTATCCATTCAGTGTGCTGGGGAAACAATTGCCTTTTTTCTTGCTCAGAAATACCCCTTCCTTTCGAGCACCTAAATGATATCACTAAGCTAATTGAGCATTTACCAATCTATATGTCTGTTGTGAGAGGCAGAGAGGTTTCTGCATTAGGAGGAGGTGCAGGCCCTGACATGCCACATGGAGCATTATGGGGTTGCTCCAAGGTAAGTAGCTCTTAGCTTAGACATATTTTAGTAAGGAGCCATTATCATGTGACTCCTTGCTGGTTAATATTAGACCCAGATTGGGGTAATGGAAGTGTGAGGTGTGGTGCCTCTGGACTGGCTGAGCTGGATGGCTTTAGTGTGGCATACCTTTACATTCTATTAACACTTTTCACTTATTAATTTTCTAACACTATTTCTCTATTTTAATTACATTTCATGTTTGTATCACCCCCTCTATAGCTTCGGCTTCCTAAATACTAATTTATTAACACTATAGTTTTTTACACTGGTATGTCACGCTGTGCTTTCTGGCTCATTCTGGTGTTTTGGGGTGCCACACCCTGCACCTAGATATAGCGCTAGGGACCCCAAATATACAGAGAGGCCTTGATGCGGCTTTGGGGCTTAACCACACATTTGCGCAAATATGTGTAACGAAGATCTCTGAATTCTATTATCATGTGGGATTTATATCTGGTTACTGTTATCCATTCAGTGTGCTGGGGAAACAATTGCCTTTTTTCTTGCTCAGAAATACCCCTTCCTTTCGAGCACCTGAATGATATCACTAAGCTAATTGAGCATTTACCAATCTATATGTCTGTTGTGAGAGGCAGAGAGGTTTCTGCATTAGGAGGAGGTGCAGGCCCTGACATGCCACATGGAGCATTATGGGGTTGCTCCAAGGTAAGTAGCTCTTAGCTTAGACATATTTTAGTAAGGAGCCATTATCATGTGACTCCTTGCTGGTTAATATTAGACCCAGATTGGGGTAATGGAAGTGTGAGGTGTGGTGCCTCTGGACTGGCTGAGCTGGATGGCTTTAGTGTGGCATACCTTTACATTCTATTAACACTTTTCACTTATTAATTTTCTAACACTATTTCTCTATTTTAATTACATTTCATGTTTGTATCACCCCCTCTATAGCTTCGGCTTCCTAAATACTAATTTATTAACACTATAGTTTTTTACACTGGTATGTCACGCTGTGCTTTCTGGCTCATTCTGGTGTTTTGGGGTGCCACACCCTGCACCTAGATATAGCGCTAGGGACCCCAAATATACAGAGAGGCCTTGATGCGGCTTTGGGGCTTAACCACACATTTGCGCAAATATGTGTAACGAAGATCTCTGAATTCTATTATCATGTGGGATTTATATCTGGTTACTGTTATCCATTCAGTGTGCTGGGGAAACAATTGCCTTTTTTCTTGCAGTGAAAGAAATAGTTAAGGTTTAGAGGCGCTGTGCACGTAAGTGGGTAGGTAATTATACAAATCAGCAGCCACCTAATGGAGAGATAACAGGTCTCTCCTGGTTACCAGGAACAAGATATAGAGCTAATTAGGTGGCGCTTAATAATGCATATCCAGTATAGATAATAAATATTTTTTAATAGACAGTTCACAAATATAAAAAAAAAATTATAAAAATACACTGCTGAGTGTAAAATTATTCAATGAATGAATGAAATTGTAATAGTAAGTATGAAAAAAGAAAGAGTGGGAGCGCAGAATGAATCCAATATATTGTTTTATTTAAAATATTAATATGTCATCCACATAAAAATGCAGTACATGAACTAGCCTAAGAATAAACAATTGATATTATATAAATGTAAACGAGACTGCCATATCTCCTGAACAAATATGAATAAAAAACCTTTAATAAACCCTAGTTAGGGCTGCATTAATGCTTCATGAAAATCAGCCGTGCGTCCACGAGCTGAAATGATTGTAAAAAGGAGACTGATAAAAAGTGCCTCTGTTATAAGTCACTGTCCTCCTTATACACAATAGAATCTCATTGGTAGAGAGTGTCCCAGTACTGGACTTGCGGACAACCGTGCTGTAGTATTATGTGGCAAATGGATAGTGATGGTCAAATTCACTTTGTGGTATATCACCTGATGTAGAAGCCTCTCCGTCAAAGGCGCTGTACTGAGCCGGGTTTGCAGCGGCTCTGTGCAGTGAACGTACAGCTGGTCTCGTCACCGGTGAACCATCCAGATGAACACGGTTGTTTAATTCTGCTGAAGGGTTTATTAAAGGTTTTTTATTCATATTTGTTCAGGAGATATGGCAGTCTCGTTTACATTTATATAATATCAATTGTTTATTCTTAGGCTAGTTCATGTACTGCATTTTTATGTGGATGACATATTAATATTTTAAATAAAACAATATATTGGATTCATTCTGCGCTCCCACTCTTTCTTTTTTCACACTTACTTTGATCCATTGTTGGGGCAGCCCGCCCACAACTGGTGAGCAGCCGTCTGAATCCAACCACATATAGTGTGTGTATTGTAGAGCGCCAATCTTTTGTGTATATTAATAGTAAGTATAGATGACACTTATACTAATATAAAAGTTGTTGATCTTCCTATAGAGGTATAAAGGTCTGGAGTTCAGACTGCAAATGGCAATGCTGTTACACTATAATTAGGTGGAAAGCTGTATGGAATATGTTGGCATAGTTACCAGTTTGTCTGATGAGCGGAGACTCTCAGTTCTTATGCAGTCAGTCTCTACGCTCGTAAGCTTCCGCTTGATTGTTGGTTGCGTTTTAGTGAGTATTCCAGATATTGGTATCACTGCAGCATTTTGCCGCAAGTGTGGAAGAAGGTATGCTATGCAAACCTAAATGGACGGCTCCATAAACGCTGGTATGATGCTGTAGGTTAAATGCTACAGCGCTTCACGTGTAGTGCCGGTCAAATAGTCACAAACACATGCAGCCTTGCTCACCGATGTTCAGTTGTCACGATCCGGGTATCTGGACGCCATTTCTTACCCATCAGATGCCTCCTAAGGCTGGCTCAGCGCTCCAGGACCGGATCCCATCTGTTATCCTGATGTGTACATTCCTGTATCCTCTCCTGTCTCTCTGAGACGCTGTCACAGTAACGCCATATTACATCTGGCATGGCGTCTCCCGTGGCCTCCGCCGCCGTCCCTGAGCTTCTGCATGCAGAGTGTCAGAGTGGCGATTACGTCAGCCGCGGCCTCCGCTGTGTCCGCGTGGTTGGATGTGCACTTGTCAGCCTGGCGTCTCCTGTCTCCAGTGGCCGGCGCCGCCATTACTGTTTTCATTACCACATGGATTACAAACCAAACTTCCCTCCAAGTGTCTGCATGGGCGCAGCCATCTTGGATTCTGTCAGCTGATCATTTCCTCCAATCTGTTGTCAGTATTGTTAATCTGCATAATTGCCTAGCCAATCCCTTCCTTGCTGCAGGTATAAATACACTGTGCCTGAGCAAGGAAGGCGTCAGTGCTTTGGTTGTCAAACCTAGTTCCTGTTTGTCTCTCTCCTGTGATTGTCTTCCAGGTTCCAGCTCCTGTCTCAAGACTTCCACCATAGAGACCCGCACCAGCATTCCACCTGCGGTGTAGCCTGACTCTCCAATCCATTGTGGATTCATCTGTTTCCAGCTACAACATTACCTGCTTCCAGCTCAGCTTTCAGCAGAGTACAGCTTCCCTTAAAGGGCCGGTGTCCTTTCTACACTTTGCCACTCTCCACCGGTATTATTATTTCTCCGCTCTCAAGTTCTACATTTCAGTTCATATTTCATCGCTCCCAAGTTCATTTATTATTTAACTGGTTCCAGCCAGTATCCACTCCGTGCTAACAACAGTCTGGTTCCAGCCAGTATCCACAGCAGCTGTTTTACCTTCAGCAACCCAGCTTTTCCTGGAACACCAGCTGGCACAATCCTGGGTTATCTCCATTGCTACAGTCGGGCCTGGTAAGGACTTTCCATCTAGAAGATCATAAGAACTATCTCACACTACCAGTGCCCTATGGCTCCTGCCATCCTGTAGTACCCAGGAACTGTATTTATTCTTTGCTGACTTTTACGTTTTCTTTTACTGCTGCTGTGTTGCGGAGTTGTCATAATAAACATCATTGACTTTTATCCAAGTTGTCGTGGTCACGCCTTCGGGCAGTTATTATTCATGTTACTTACATGTCCAGGGGTCTGATACAACCTCCCAGGTTCCGGTACATCTCAGCCCCTACAACTGAGGCTGCCTCCAGTCAGCTCAGGCCCTCAGTTGTGACAGTAAGCACTGACCTAATGAATCCAGCCGGAGACCAGGATCAAGCGGCCAGGCCGATGCAAGAACTGGCAGCCCGACTAGAACATCAGGAGGCTGCACAGGGCCACATCATCCGCTGTCTCCAGGATCTCTCTACTCGGCTGGATGGGATTCAGACAACTCTCCGTGGATCAGGCGCATCTGGTGCGTCAACCACAGTGACTCCAGCTATAACCCCACCCACCTTACCCATTTCTGCTCCACGTCTTCATCTTCCAACGCCAGCAAAATTTGACGGATCTCCAAGATTCTGCAGGGGATTTCTCAACCAGTGTGAGATTCAGTTTGAGCTACAACCTGGCAATTTTCCCAGTGACCGTACAAAAATTGCCTACATCATCTCTCTTCTCAGTGGCTCCGCCCTTGACTGGGCATCACCGTTATGGGAGAGGTCCGACACCCTGCTATCTTCTTACACTGCATTCGTGTCAACATTCAGGCGCATCTTCGACGAGCCAGGCCGGGTAACCTCAGCTTCATCCGAGATTCTCCGTTTACGCCAGGGGTCACGTACTGTAGGACAATATCTGATACAGTTCCAGATCCTGGCATCCGAACTGACATGGAACGACGAGGCCCTGTATGCTGCATTCTGGCATGGCTTATCTGAGCTTATTAAAGATGAGTTAGCTACCAGAGACTTACCTTCTAAGTTAGATGAGCTAATCTCACTCTGCACGAAAGTTGATTTACGTTTCAGAGAGAGAGCAACTGAGCGTGGAAGATCATCTGCTCCAAAATCTTCTGCTCCTCCTCCTCGTCAACTGTCACCATCTAAAGATGAGCCCATGCAAATTGGCCGTTCCCGTTTAACTCCTGCTGAGCGCCGAAGACGTCTCTCTGAGTCTCTTTGTCTTTACTGTGCAGCTCCGTCTCACACCATCAATGCCTGTCCCGAACGTCCGGGAAAACTCCAAACCCTAGCTCGCCCAGGAGAGGGCCGGCTAGGAGTAATGATCTCCTCTCCATCTCCTCATGATTGTAATCTCCCAGTCTCGCTTCAAGTTGCTCAACATTATCGGAACGTCATTGCTCTCCTTGATTCCGGAGCAGCTGGGAACTTTATTACTGAAGCCTATGTTAAACGGTGGTCCCTACCCACCGAGAGACTTCCTTCCTCCTTTTCCTTAACTGCCGTGGATGGCAGTAAAATTTTTGATACTGTTATTGCTCTAAGGACTCTACCAGTTCGTCTGAGAGTGGGAGTTCTTCATTCCGAACTTATTTCACTTTTAGTGATTCCAAGAGCCACACATCCTGTGGTCCTGGGCCTTCCATGGCTCCGTCTTCACAATCCTACAATTGATTGGACGACTACGCAAATCCTGGCATGGGGTTCCTCCTGTGCAGAGACATGTTTGTTTAAAGTATTGCCTGTCTGTTCTTCCTCCCCCAGGTCGTCTGATGTTCCACCTCCTCCATATCAAGATTTCACGGATGTGTTCAGTAAAGCTTCTGCTGATATCCTTCCTCCTCATAGAGAATGGGACTGCCCGATTGATCTCGTTCCAGGGAAGGTTCCACCTCGAGGCCGAACTTATCCGTTGTCTCTGCCTGAGACGCATTCTATGGAGGAATACATTAAAGAGAACCTAGCAAAGGGGTTCATTCGACCTTCTTCTTCCCCAGCCGGTGCAGGCTTCTTTTTTGTAAAAAAGAAAGATGGTGGTCTGCGGCCGTGCATCGACTACAGAGGTTTGAACGACATTACCATCAAGAACCGTTATCCTTTACCCCTGATTACTGAGCTCTTTGACAGAGTTAGCGGATCTACCATCTTTACAAAGCTGGACTTGCGAGGTGCATACAATCTCATCCGGATCCGTGAGGGTGACGAGTGGAAGACCGCATTTAACACCCGTGACGGACATTATGAGTACCTCGTCATGCCCTTCGGATTGAGCAATGCTACAGCTGTCTTCCAGCATTTTGTCAATGAGATCTTCAGAGACATTCTATACCGTCATGTCGTGGTCTATCTAGACGATATCCTAATTTTTGCCAACGATTTAGAGGAACATCGTTTTTGGGTTAAAGAGGTTCTGTCCCGTCTCCGTGTCAATCATCTCTATTGCAAATTAGAAAAATGCGTCTTTGAAGTCAAGTCCATTCCGTTTCTAGGGTACATTGTGTCCGGTTCCGGACTAGAGATGGATCCTGAGAAACTACAAGCAATTCAGAATTGGCCGGTACCCTTAACCCTCAAAGGGGTCCAGAGGTTCTTAGGGTTCGCCAATTATTACCGAAAGTTTATACGAGACTTTTCCACCATTGTGGCGCCTATTACTGCTTTCACCAAGAAGGGTGCTAACCCGTCCAAGTGGTCTGAAGAAGCCATCAAGCTTTTCATCTTTTAAAACAGAGGTTCATCTCTGCGCCTGTCCTGAAACAGCCTGACATCGACTCTCCTTTCATCCTAGAGGTGGATGCCTCCTCCGTTGGAGTAGGAGCGGTGTTATCTCAGAGGGCAAAAGATGGCCATTTACATCCTTGCAGTTTCTTCTCCCGGAAGTTCTCCCCAGCTGAGCGCAACTATGCCATTGGCGACCAGGAGTTGCTAGCCATCAAGCTCGCTCTAGAAGAGTGGAGGTATCTGTTGGAGGGAGCTTCTCATTTAATCACCATACTTACAGACCACAAGAACCTTTTATACCTGAAGGGCGCACAATGTCTCAACCCTCGTCAGGCCAGATGGGCACTTTTCTTTTCCAGGTTCGACTTTAAACTCCAGTTCTGTCCGGGCTCTCAGAATCGCAAGGCCGATGCCCTTTCCCGCTCATGGGAGCAAGAAAATGAGTCAGAGTCTTCAGACAAGCATCCTATTATAAATCCGTTGGCATTCTCCATGGTAGGGATGGACTCTACGCCCCCATCAGGGAAAAGTTTTGTGAAGCCGATGCTAAGGAAGAAGCTCATGCATTGGGCCCATGCTTCCCGTTTTGCCGGACATACAGGTATCCAAAAAACCCTGGAGTTTATCTCTAGGTCCTATTGGTGGCCAACTCTGAAAAAAGACATCTTGGAGTTTATTGCATCTTGCCCAAAGTGTGCCCAACATAAAGTATCCCGCCAGTCGCCTGCGGGGCAACTGGTTCCACTATCCGTTCCCCGTCGACCATGGACCCACTTGTCGATGGATTTCATTACAGACTTACCCATGTGCAACAAGTTCAATACCATCTGGGTGGTAGTTGACCGGTTCACCAAGATGGCACACTTCATTCCTCTCACCGGTCTTCCGTCAGCTTCCAAGTTGGCTCAAGTATTCATACAAGAGATCTTCCGACTCCACGGTCTTCCTGAAGAAATTATCTCAGATCGAGGAGTTCAATTCACAGCCAAATTCTGGCGAAGTTTATGTCAAGTCCTCCAAGTCAAGCTAAAGTTTTCCACGGCTTACCATCCTCAGACCAATGGTCAAACCGAGAGGGTGAATCAGGACTTGGAGGCCTTCCTCCGCATCTATGTGTCCTCCTCTCAAGATGACTGGGTTCAATTACTTCCCTGGGCCGAGTTCTGTCATAACAACCAGTATCATTCTTCATCTGCTTCAACACCATTCTTCACTAACTTTGGATTCCACCCTAAAGTCCCTGAGTTCCAACCGCTTCCAGCAACTTCTGTTCCCGCAGTGGATATCACCTTGCATCAGTTTGCCAATATCTGGAAGAGCGTACGATCAGCTCTGCTCAAGGCATCGTTCAGGTACAAGAAGTTTGCGGATAAGAAGCGTCGAGCAGTTCCTGCTCTCAAGGTGGGTGATCGGGTATGGTTATCCACGAAGAATTTGAGGTTAAGAGTTCCCAGTATGAAGTTTGCACCTCGCTATATCGGTCCTTTCAAGATTGAACAAGTCATCAATCCTGTTGCTTACAGACTCCAGTTGCCTCCCTTCTTAAAAATACCCAGGACATTCCATGTTTCCCTGTTGAAACCGCTGATCTTGAATCGGTTTCATTCCTCACTTCCTCCAACTCCGAAAGTCCAAACTCAACGAGGCGTTGAGTATGAAGTGGCCAAGATCCTGGACTCACGTCACCATTACGGTCAACTACAATATCTTATTGACTGGAAGGGTTATGGTCCTGAGGAACGGTCGTGGACCAATGCTTCTGATGTCCATGCTCCTGCCTTGGTCCGGAGATTCCATTCCAAGTTTCCTCAAAAGCCAAAGAAGTGTCCTGGGGCCACTCCTAAAGGGGGGGGTGCTGTCACGATCCGGGTATCTGGACGCCATTTCTTACCCATCAGATGCCTCCTAAGGCTGGCTCAGCGCTCCAGGACCGGATCCCATCTGTTATCCTGATGTGTACATTCCTGTATCCTCTCCTGTCTCTCTGAGACGCTGTCACAGTAACGCCATATTACATCTGGCATGGCGTCTCCCGTGGCCTCCGCCGCCGTCCCTGAGCTTCTGCATGCAGAGTGTCAGAGTGGCGATTACGTCAGCCGCGGCCTCCGCTGTGTCCGCGTGGTTGGATGTGCACTTGTCAGCCTGGCGTCTCCTGTCTCCAGTGGCCGGCGCCGCCATTACTGTTTTCATTACCACATGGATTACAAACCAAACTTCCCTCCAAGTGTCTGCATGGGCGCAGCCATCTTGGATTCTGTCAGCTGATCATTTCCTCCAATCTGTTGTCAGTATTGTTAATCTGCATAATTGCCTAGCCAATCCCTTCCTTGCTGCAGGTATAAATACACTGTGCCTGAGCAAGGAAGGCGTCAGTGCTTTGGTTGTCAAACCTAGTTCCTGTTTGTCTCTCTCCTGTGATTGTCTTCCAGGTTCCAGCTCCTGTCTCAAGACTTCCACCATAGAGACCCGCACCAGCATTCCACCTGCGGTGTAGCCTGACTCTCCAATCCATTGTGGATTCATCTGTTTCCAGCTACAACATTACCTGCTTCCAGCTCAGCTTTCAGCAGAGTACAGCTTCCCTTAAAGGGCCGGTGTCCTTTCTACACTTTACCACTCTCCACCGGTATTATTATTTCTCCGCTCTCAAGTTCTACATTTCAGTTCATATTTCATCGCTCCCAAGTTCATTTATTATTTAACTGGTTCCAGCCAGTATCCACTCCGTGCTAACAACAGTCTGGTTCCAGCCAGTATCCACAGCAGCTGTTTTACCTTCAGCAACCCAGCTTTTCCTGGAACACCAGCTGGCACAATCCTGGGTTATCTCCATTGCTACAGTCGGGCCTGGTAAGGACTTTCCATCTAGAAGATCATAAGAACTATCTCACACTACCAGTGCCCTGTGGCTCCTGCCATCCTGTAGTACCCAGGAACTGTATTTATTCTTTGCTGACTTTTACGTTTTCTTTTACTGCTGCTGTGTTGCGGAGTTGTCATAATAAACATCATTGACTTTTATCCAAGTTGTCGTGGTCACGCCTTCGGGCAGTTATTATTCATGTTACTTACATGTCCAGGGGTCTGATACAACCTCCCAGGTTCCGGTACATCTCAGCCCCTACAACTGAGGCTGCCTCCCGTCAGCTCAGGCCCTCAGTTGTGACATCAGTGGGCAATCAGATGTCTCAGTCAGGCATGCGTCAATCCTCAGTGTTTGAGATTTATTTGTGTAGCAGCCATAGGCAATAGCTCTAGACCTTCGGCTCTCTGTGTCCTCAACGTGTTTCCCCGCACAAGGGCGGCTTTGTCAAGAGGCACATTTATAGTGTAACAGCATTACCATTTGCGATGTGAACACTAGGCCTTCATATCTCTATAGGAAAATCAGCTACTTTTATATTTGTATAAGTGTTATCTACACTTACTACTACAATTTCATTCATTCATTGAATAATTTTATACTCAGCTGCGTGTTTGTTTGTGATTTTTTTATAAATTTATTATTTGTGAACATGTGTGTATTGTCTATTAAAACATATTTATTATCTATACTGGATATGCATTATTAAGAGGCTTACAGAGGGCTGCCTGTGATAATGCAGGAACTGTACTACACATGCACAGAATGGGTCCTGCACCTGTGCAGTTTCCCGATAATCGGGAGATTACACAGGTGATCGCACAAGTGATCAGTTTTTAGTCTATTCTCTCTAATATAAACATTCAAATAAGCTTCTCCAATAGAACAGAAGACCACTGTGATCAGATGTATGTTCTGCATAAACAGAATCTTGTGTCATACACTGACATCCCATTATGTGGAGCATTGAATAACAGAGTTGTCATATCGATGGCATTTTCCAATTGTCCATTCTCCTGTACAAGTGGCTAGGTTTAAGAAAAGCTCTAAAATTCTAAGAATAGAATACAATGAGACTGCAAGCTTAATAGGCCTGTGCTATTCATGTAAGATTAACAAACACTTGCATAATTGTTTAAAAAGTGTCTCTTTATTTTCTTTGTTTTTAGCTTTAGATTATACAGATAATTCTGCCATCTCTCATGGAGGTAAATATGTAACAGTTACAAAACACTACAATTCCAACAGACAGTAGAATTTCAATACACAATGTGCGTGTGTGTGCGTGTATACAATATATATATATATATATATATATATATATATATATATACAGTGTGTAGACAAGACAGATGGCAGCACTCGAAGGCTTCATTAAAACTAACAGCCAGCGTTTCAGGGCCCAAAAGCCCTATTGTCAAGGCAAGGTATTCGAGCCCTGTAATATTGCCTGTTAGCACAGCGGCCCTCATTCCGAGTTGATCGCTCGTTGCCGTTTTTCGCAGCGTAGCGATCAGGCTAAAAAATGGCTGTTCTGCGCATGCGTATGGGCCGCAGTATGCACGCGCGAAGTACTTTCACACAAAACTATGCAGTTTTAAACAAGGTCGAGCGACGCTTTTCTGTCGCTATGTTGATCGGTGAGTGATTGACAGGAAGTGGGTGTTTCTGGGTGGTAACTGGCCGTTTTCAGGGAGTGTGCTAAAAAACGCAGGCGTGACATGTAAAAACACAAGAGTGGCTGGAGAAACGGGGGAGTGGCTGGCTGAACGCAGGGCGTGTTTATGACGTCAAACCAGGAACTAAACAGACTGCAGTCATCGCAAGCTAGGAGTAAGTCTTGAGCCACTCTGAAACTGCATGACATTTTTTAGTTGCAGAACTGCTAACCTTTCGATCGCACTTCTGCTAAGCTAAGATTCACTCCCTGAGGGCGGTGGCCTAGCGTTTGCATTGCTGCTAAAAGCAGCTAGCGAGTGATCAACTCGGAATGAGGGCCAATGTTTGGTTTGATTAATCAATCCTCCGAGTGCTGCCATCTTTCTTGTCTACATTCTGTGCATAGCGCTGCAGGCTGGGGGGTGCTGTCAGTGACACTTGTCAATTATCTGTTTTAATTACTTTCACTTACAGCTTCCCCCCCTTTTTGAAGCCCAGCATCTCCTGACCGCCCCTGTCTCCTACCCTGACACCTTCTGTCGCTAATACCTATACAACAGTCATGAACTTAACTTGAGATTTCTTTGTTATTCAGTCACACTGTCCTTTATTACATTTCAAGATGCTGACATAACCGGGATTCTAACTATTTGCCTGTGGCATTCCAGTCAATCTATTCCTTTAACTATCTGCCCTTGCATAGAAAGATAGATAATTGTAAACTAGAGAATTCTATTTTTAAAGCTTACTTTGTGACAAATGATCAGCATTGCGGCTGAGCAGATCTATGTAGTGTGTGGCTTCAAGGGATTAGATGTGTGGCTACACACTACATACTGTAGATCTGCTCAATTGCAATGCTGATTATTATTTTTTTACAAAGTACCAGTAGCATCATATAGTGTTAGAATTCAACAGGTTATAGGTTTGAATCCTGGTTATGGCAGTATATTGAAAGGTGTTATTTAATAAAGGGTATTGTATTAAGTGAATAACAACGAGCTCTCAAGTTAAGTGCATTAATGTGGTATAAATAGGATTTGTGTCCAAACCCATTTTCTTGCAGTGGTCTATAAATGTGTGTTCCTTATGTTCACTGAATGAAGTTGAATTCTTTAAATGTATTAGGCAGTTCTTATTTTGCACCAAGACCTTACTTCTTGCGGTCGGCGTTTCCCCTTTAATCCTGTATCCAGTATCAGGTCAATCTATAACTCAAAATGAGAAGAATGGGGGTGCTTTATAGGGCATAATTCCTTTTTAAAAACAATTTTATTCACACATAAAATTTAGGTAAAGAATGACGTACCAGAGACGGCGGTAAACCACTGTAAGTATAACAGTTGTTGCGTAACGTTGGGTCAGCCCTCTGACGAAATCCAAGGGATGAAACGCGTAAGGGTGTGGCCTGACGTGAACAAAGTCTTGTGGAATCACTGACTGTGCATGATAAGTATGCTGCTTGCCACTGTTTGGATCAAATCACATGCTGTTATAGTTACGGTGGTTTACCGCCGTCTCTGGTACATCATTCATTACCTCAATTTTATGTGTGAATAAAATTGTTTTTAAAAAGGAATTATGCACTATGGAGCACCCCCATTCTTCTTTTTTTGAGTATATATATATATATATATATATATATATATATAATGTGAGAAGGGGCATCATAGCATGGGCTTTCTCTGGGATTAACCTTGTCATGCCTTTTCCCTATGAGGCATGCAACTTATGTTCCTATTGAAAAAAATGGGGGGGGGGGGGGGGGGGCACCAATGCTCTCTCTGGCACTGGGCACCAAAAAGTCTAGTTACAGCTCTGCTCCAAGCATCCTAAAACAGTCCAAGTGGCGGCACTCAATACAGACAGAAAGACTAAGCAGCTAGTGTTTTGCCAATGTTTCAATGTCCAATGTTTTGACACGTTAATAAAACAGGTAACAGGAACCCTGATTGTATATTAATAAGACGTCTGGAGTGCCGCTAGTACCGACTTATAATTTGGAGCAAGTCCTGGCTACAGGACAGGCTTTGAGGAAGGCCGGCTATTTGCAGTTGTGTATATGTTCAGACACACATGTTCTGTCTGAACATTGAAACATTGACAAAACACTAGCTTCTTGGTCTTTCTGTCTGCATTGAGTGCCGCCACTTGAACTGGTCTGTATACACGTCTCCTCATGGGAAGCATTTGTTTGGAGGGAGTCTGCAGCCTATCATTTGCTAACATTGAGGACATAAACTGTATATATAAAACATGTTAATGCCTTCCTACCTTCTACCACTAGAAGGTAGGAAACAAAGTGGATACACCAGCCAGTCCAGACAATTTATATTAAGTATATTCCTTTATTTTCAGGTTTGTCCTTTACTTTACTGTTGGGGAGCCTATTGAGCCTTTGGATACTGCTTTTATCTGAAATTGTATAATGTTGGAAAATAACTATCGGAATGGAGGAAAAGAGCTGTCATGCAGCTAGTCAGTCATTCATGCAGACTGAGGAGATCCTAGGAACTTTATTATATTTTTTCGTTATTCCTTAATATTGCTACTGTCTAAGCTTGCAAAATAAAAATGGACTATAAATCATAAAACTCATACTTTCAAAATTAAACGTAGTCATGTTTTGTTGTGTGTATGGAACAGGGTAAATTCAGAGAATTCTGAGCATTTTCCTGATTCAAAGTTTAAAAATTAAAGTAGTTTAATGTCTCAATGTACTCTCAAACTATAGAATGGAAAAGAAGGATTTAGAGATAAAAAAAAAAGAAAAGAAAAAGAAATCTTGATTATTTTGTATAACAAAATTTACTACAAATTTTTGACTCATCAAAGTAGCCACAAATTGCAGATTACTGTCAAACACACTCATGACAATCTTTCTACAATTACTGTTTGGGCATTTTTTCCCAACACTGTTGAAGAAGTTATCACAAATGTGCTGCACTTGTTGATTGTTTTGCTTTCACCTTTCTGTCCAGTTCATCCCAAATCTGGAAGCTGTGCTGGTCATTCCTTGCTTTGAAGCCTACCATCTTGTGCTTTTCCTGTAAAGTAGATCTGAAGTAGCCTGGTTGTATGTGTTGGGTTCGGGAAGCAGCTAGCTTCCCGACAAATGGGATCCCAGCGGTCAATATACCGTCGATGGAATCCCGTGGGAGGACAGAAACCTGGCGTCACTATACCGACACCAAATGGGATGCCGGCGTCAAAATACCGACAGCCGTCATCCCAATCGTCCTGAGAGCGGGATGAACTGCCATCCTGCCACAGGAGTGGGTGGTTAGGTTTAAGCTGCAGAAGTGGGGTTAGGGTTAGGCTGCAGTGCTGGAAAGGTTAGGGTTAGGCACTGGGAAGGGAGGGTAAGGGTTAGGCACATAGAAGGGGAGGCTAGGGTTACGCACCAAGCGGGGAGGGTTAGGTTTAGGCAGGTTAGGCACCACATGGGAGGGGTAAGGTTAGGCACCCACAAGGGAGTGTTAGGGTTAGGGTAGGGAAAAGGTGAGGGTTAGGGTGCTTCCTGTGGGGGCTATCGGTATTTTGATGGATGGGTACTGCTGTTGGACAGTCATACTGATCCCTTGGGTACATTTGTTGCTGCAGGATGAATTCTTGACTAAATAGGTGTAGACCAGTGGGTATTGTATGCAAAATGCACTGCAAAATGCCATGGTATCCCTTTTGGTTCAGATTGCCAGTCATTCTAAACAAGTTGCCAACTTGGGATCAAACAAGAGACTATCATGCTTCCTCCTCCATGTATTTAGTATTAAATACTCATTCAACCAGTGCTGAATATTCATCCAATTGTTTTCTGTTTAATTTGCATTTTTACTTTACATACAGATGGAGCCACGCTTATCTTGACTTCTCTGCTGCGCCTAGGCACACCATGGTTTATTAGTATAAGCCCTTCATCTATTGTTCTCAGCTGCAATACAATACAGAGAGAACAATACATCAGAGGATTAAGTCATTACAGTAGGGGATTAAGTCTGACTGCCCTGGCTCAATTAATCCTATTAAAGGCCAAGATAAAGATGGCTCCATCTGTACTATCTTTTAGTCAATTTATAAGTAGCTGTAATGCTAAACTCAACATACAGTAATGCAATGCCAAAAAACATGCAACCAAGATGTAAATCTTCAATCTTTTTTAATTGAAACATTACGTCCCTCAGTGCTGTGGCTGCCACCTTGACAACATGGGCCATGTCTTCAGCCACACACCCCTCTTCCCATCCATGCTGGCCATGTCCCAACCATTTGGCTCTTGTTCCCACAGTCTCTTGGAGTTAAAGGAAGCTACCTAGGGAGCTTTCACTTGGGCCTAGACAGTTCATCCATATTGCAGAGGCCTTTATTTGTTGGTAAATAATGTCCACATTTTAAACCTGAATTCCACCACACCAGTCTGTAAGTTTCCACATTGGTATTTTGCAGACACTCAAAAGGACTGTGGTCAGTTATCAATGAGGAAGGCGAGTTGAACAAACAGGGCATAAATGCAATGCACACATAATTTCCAACCATGTTGTTCCAATTGTGGAAAATAGGCCACAGGATGCTCCTGCCCATTTGGCCCCTTTTGTCTCACTATTCCCAGTCCGTACAGGGACATAATGTCCTGGTCATGAATTTTCGCAATCAGCACTGTAGCTAGTACCAGAGCCTCCTTAAATGACTGGAATGCCAACTCACAAGCGGGTTTCCAATCTAATCACTTGGGAAGACACATACTAGTCCCATATACAGTATAAGGGATGTCAATACAGAATTAAAGTGAGGGATATCTCATCCATAAGGCCCCACAGTATCTTTTTCAGGAATGTGGGCCAGTGACAGTGTCTGGTTGCCGACCAATGCTGGTTGTGGCCTTCCCCTGCCTCCTAGGATAAGTCTAGTTGGGTTATACAAAGAAGACAGACAACTCTTTTTTAAGGGGCACTCATAAATAATTAAAACTTAACTTTTAATTAAATCACCAAGACTCACACTAACATACAAACACATAACACATAATTCTAAAAAACGATTTCAGATGTTAATCATTGGACCTTTTAATAGATTCCTATACTGGAACAAAATTGTCTTGTGACCTGATTGTGTGATGATTCAGTTGGTATAATCCTTCCTCATATCACCACATGGTAACAATATGAATCTTCCTCCATATGAACACATAGTATCAGTCTTTTTCAGGAAACATCTTAGCAATCCACCGTTAGAAACAATATTGCCAATTGAATCCTAGTTCTACAACTGCCCTATGCAGTGGAAAATAGTATATATATGGTGGCAATTTACAATCCACAAACCTTAATAGGTAATTGTAATACTAATTTGTCTGTAATCAGATATAGATAATTGTATAAAATCACAGTCCCTGATGAAGCCGCCCAAGTGAAACGTGCACGTAGGATACACAGTGCACGTGCACGCCACCACTGCTGCTCCTATACACAGGTCCGAACCGTCAGCGGTGATACCGCATGTTACCGGTACCAATACAGAGGATTACCCCCAGTGACAAATAGACGGGGAATGGAGAGCCGCATCTGCTGCACCCGCTGGGTACAAAGTGAGTGCCCTTGGAGAACACGCTATATATCCCCAGTGAAGGGCAGATAGGGAATGGAAAAACGCATCTGCCGCGCCCACCGGGTACAAGTAGCTACGAGTGTCTCCAGTGTCCCACGCCATATGGGGATCGTGTATAACCACATCAGATTAAGTTTCATTTCCTAACAGCAGTATACTCACACATTTAATTAATAGAGATTTTTTTCTTAATTGTGGGATAGTAGTTTTATACATTTTGAAAAAAACGACATCTGTATATGTGTAAAATGGTGGCATACATGTTAGATGCTTTTAGCAAATTAGATGCATTATATATATATCAAAGGGACAGTATTCGGCACTCCTATAAATTCAAATGTGCAACTTGCCCGGTGCCATCCACAAAACAGGTAATGTAGCAAACGGATACTGGCGGCACTCACGGTCTTGTATGGACACAAAGAAATGAGATGACCCAAATCTGTGTAGCTTAACGTTTCGGTCTTTATTCGACCGTCATCAGAAGTCACAATAAAAATGTTACATAAGCTTACCTTTATACAAACAAAATATCACCACACGTGCAGCGTCCCCGGTTCTCACGGAGATTCACTTCCGGTTGCGTCATTCCTCATGGACAACAATGTCCTGCAGGCGTCGCATACCGGTGTGCGTATATCCCATCACCATAGTAACTTATACACAAAGGGTTGGCCCAGTGTCCCAGACAATAACACTGTTTAGAGAAAGCAAAAGTAATGCACATATAGCAGCTTGGGACATACTGAAAAAATGAAAAAAATAATACATCAAGAGGCGTGCATGTGCTGCATGTGAATAACCTTATATACACCCTAACAATATGTACGAGATGCAGATTATTACATATACAGCAAATGTCATGATAAATTATAAAAAGCAAGCAAATGAAATAGTTTCATTGAGCCCGTTGGGTGACACCGTGTTTAGCCGGTGTATCCAGCGGGCTTCTTTCTGTAAGAGAACTCTATGCCTATCACCTCCCCGTTTGGAGAATGGGACCTGCTCTAACATTTTATAACGTATATATTACATCCACATAATGGCAATAAAATTGCGATTAGGCAGGTTTTAACCTGCACTAGTAAATTTGTAATTTATTGTATCCGGTGTCCCTGTGGGCTCCTTTACATAGGCAAAACTAGTTGTCAGTTTAAAGAGAGGATGTCGCAGCACAGAAGTGCGATCAAGCAAATTTTAGAGGGTAAGCACATTGATCAGCCGGTGGCCAAACATTTTAAACAGCATCAGCATGGTTTGGCCACTCTACGTTATAAAATGTTAGAGCAGGTCCCATTCTCCAAACGGGGAGGTGATAGGCATAGAGTTCTCTTACAGAAAGAAGCCCGCTGGATACACCGGCTAAACACGGTGTCACCCAACGGGCTCAATGAAACTCTTTCATTTGCTTGCTTTTTATAATTTATCATGACATTTGCTGTATATGTAATAATCTGCATCTCATACATATTGTTAAGGTGTATATAAGGTTATTCACATGCAGCACATGCACGCCTCTTGATGTATTATTTTTTTAATTTTTTCAGTATGTCCCAAGCTGCTATATGTGCATTACTTTTGCTTTCTCTAAACAGTGTTATTGTCTGGGACACTGGGCCAACCCTTTGTGTATAAGTTACTATGGTGATGGGATATACGCACACCGGTATGCGACGCCTGCAGGACATTGTTGTCCATGAGGAATGACGCAACCGGAAGTGAATCTCCGTGAGAACCGGGGACGCTGCACGTGTGGTGATATTTTGTTTGTATAAAGGTAAGCTTATGTAACATTTTTATTGTGACTTCTGATGACGGTCGAATAAAGACCGAAACGTTAAGCTACACAGATTTGGGTCATCTCATTTCTTTGTGTCCATACAAGACCGTGAGTGCCGCCAGTATCCGTTTGCTATATATATATATATATATATATATTTTAGATTTACATATGCATCTTGTCTATATTTAAGATCTTTGATTCCATTTTTCCCCCAGGATTATTAGTTTGCAATATCACTAATAATATTACTATAATATATTCGGAATCAAAAATTGATACTATTGCTTGTGACACTGCAATTTTATACAATTACAGTATCTATATCTTATTACAACCAAATTAGTATTACAATTACCTATTAAGGTTTGTGGATTGTAAACTGCCATCATATATATATATATGTATATATATACACTATTTTCCGCTGCATAGGGCAGTTGTAGAACTAGGATACAATTGGCAATATTGTTTCTAACGGTGGATTGCTAAAATGTTTCCTGAAAAAGACTGATACTATGTGTTCATATGGAGGAAGAATCATATTGTTACCATGTGGTGATATGAGGAAGGATTATACCAACTGAATCATCACACAATCAGGTCACAAGACAATTTTGTTACAATATAGGAATCTTTTGAAAGGTCCAATGATTAACATCTGAAATCGTTTTTTAGAATTATATGTTATGTGTTTGTATGTTAGTGTGAGTCTTGGTGATTTAATTAAAAGTTAAGTTTTAATTATTTATAAGTACCCCATAAAAAAGAGTTGTCTTTTTTCTTTGTATTACCAGTGATCTATTTCTACAACTTTAGGGAGCACCGCCGGCTCTGTAAAATAACAAACGTGTATTCTGTTCCACTCTTAGGAAGTGGCAAATATTTGATTGTGATCTATTAATCTCTCTATATACCAGTTTACATATTATTTCTATTAGTCATACCCAGTGCGCTAATTTATCCCCCAAAAACGAACTCCTTCTCTTTAAGTCTAGTTAGGGTCAGTGTGGTCACTTACACTCACCACCAAAGTACTGGACACCCTCACTGGATCCAACAAGCTAGAATAAACATCCTCTGCATTGCTAGGGGACATATATACACCAGAGACAAAAGGCATGCTGGTAGATCTGCTGATCTTGCCGCTGTGGTCTTTTTTATCTGGGCTGGTTGATGCTGTGGTTAGCTGTGCTGGTAGTTGTCTACAGATGTCATAGGAGTACAATACCCTCTGGATGGTCACACAAGTCCTAAAAATAGATAAAGAAAACCAAATCAAACAAATGAGACAAAAAATAAACATGCATTGCAGGGCTGGCATAGTACCTGGGTGGTGTTAGTGGATGCCCTACACCCTTGTTTCAGTGACCTCACATCTTCCCTGCATCCCTGCTCTGCTGATTAGACTTGTCCTAGACAGGGATTACTGTTTCTCACCCACTGACCATTCAGCTTAAGACCTGGGGTGGCTTTATGTACTAAACAAGAAAAAATCTCTTTGTTTCGCCTACAGCTGGATCGTCTCAGGTTTTTCTATCAGTGCGATTGTTGTTCTTGGAGCTCCCTCCTGTGGCTGTTCTGGATTGCAGCTTCATATTATCTTTATTACTGTTCTCTCTATTATACGATACATAGCTGTACATTCCCCCTGGTGAAGATTTGGCCTTGTACTGTGGAAATTTTCTACGACTCCATCAGCCAGTGCCAACTACCGCACTCCTCTCTATTCTATTGTCTCACTCATTGATTGGCCACGTGTGGTGTTGCATGACTCTGTACTGGTGTGGCTGCATCTATATCTGGCGGTGCTACCTCCCATCCACAGCGGCAATATACTCTTTTCAATTTAGCAACCTACGGAGTCCGCCCTTTGTGCTCCTCTTGGTCGTGATGATGTCAGGATGAATAATACCCCATGGCCGGTCTGACCATTTAATAACATACCTGTGTCAACCATATCTCCCAACATGACCCTCTCCAGGAGGGACAGAATGTTCTGCTCCTGGACTTCCCACTTAATTTATGATTGCCATCATCTGTGGTGTAATACCTTTCTTATCCATTTACCTGTCCAAAACAGGTGCTGGCTATCACAAATTAAGAAAAAAAGTCCAGAAGCAGAGCATTGTGTCCCTCCTAGAGAGGGTCATGTTGGGAGGTATGGTCAACTCCCATCCTCTACTTTTCTACACCTTACCCCTTTATGCTGCAATTTTGCAGAAGAAGACAGTCCTCCCCATGCCTGCTTTCAGTATAGCACAAAGGAACAAGAAGGCACTCCAGGCTTCTGCAAACTTCTTTGGCGGCAAGGCTAGAGGTTCCCAAAACCTGGCACATTCTCCGGAATCTCCTTCCTCCCCTCATTCTTCGGAGACGGGTATTGACCCTCAAATACAGGCAGTGATGACCGGCCTCCTAGAGGACGTGCAAATGGCTTTCAAATAGGAGCTATCTAAAATCGTCTTGGATTTTAAAACAGAGATTGCCTCGCTTGGGATCCAGATGGATACTTTGGATACTAAGACGGATGATTTATGTCGCTCACAACTGCGCTTAGACAAAGAGCTCTCGAAAGTTGAGGCCTTGAAAGAGCGCCAAGAGGACCAAGAGAACTGATCCAACAGATTTGTAACGTGGCGGCGTCAGTCCAGAGCTCTACACTGTCCTCCTTAAAATACCTTTTCCAGCATTTGGTCACGGAATTATCCGATGAAGACTGCCTCTTTGACAGGGCGCACAGGGCCTTGCGGGCTAAACCGTCAACATTGCAGCCTCCTCGGGACATTATAGCTTGTCTCCATTACTATCGCTCGAAGGAACAAATAATTTCTTTTGTCCAGGGCTCTTCTGACATCTACTTTTAGGGCATGCAATTGCAGATTTATCAGGATTGGTCTCCTTCGACCATTCAGAAATGGCAAGATCTCCTACCGATTACTAGGCTCCTCCACCAATATCAAATTCGATATCGGTGGGGATTCCCCTTCCTGTTGCAGCTTTCTGTTAATGGCACCAACTATGCAATTAAGACCCTGGCACAAGGGCAGGAATTGCTTCATGAACTTAATCTTCTCCAGGAGTCATCATCTTCTTCTGTCAATTCATCCGCTTCCCCGGAATCACAGTGACCTTGTCTGCCCCAGCCGGACTGGGCAAGAGTGTCTCGCCATCACGACAAGGACTGTGATCCCCCCTGAACTCCTGCCCTCCTTTCTTCAAGTGCTCTCCCTATGCCATTGCATCTGATTATAGGAGGTTCCCTTTGAAATGGACTGCCCACTCTTTGTCCTCTGGATCTCCCTCTTATCCTTTATGTCCTATCGTTTGTTTCTTTTTTTTTTTTTTTTCTGTTGAATCGATGCTTTGATGTTAATGTTGTGTATTTCGTAATTTTAGACCCTATGCTAACTGAGGGCCCTCCATGGAGCCGATTGAGCTGGTCCCAGCACCATGGACCCCATCTGTTCATTTCAGGCCTTATGTCTGATTGCTCTTATGATGATCCACTTACTATGTTTATTACTGCACATTTTGCCTTTATGTTTTTGGTCACATGATGACTGGCTATTTCGTTGTTAGGTTTTCAGATATTTAACCTATGTGGACTACATGTAGTTGCAACACTTTTCCCCTTGCTACCAACCTCTCCTTTCCCTTTTTTTTTTTTTGTTACAGTTCTTTCCCCTAACCCTCTCCTCCTTTTCCTTTTCCCTTTCCCTTTCCCTTCTTTCCTCCCTCCTCACTTTTTCTCTCTCCTCCTTCCCTCCTTTTACGTTTTTGTTTTTGTTTGTTTTTTTACACAGGTTATAGCCCCATTTACTGGGACTGTTTTATATTCTTTTGGCCCCGGCCATTTTATGTTCTCGGTCAGGCTGCACAGTCCGATATGTTGGTTCGTGCCACTACCTCCATGCTCCCTTTTTATAGTGTTCTGCTGATTGTGCTTTTTCTTTGTTCGGCGGTCCTGTCATGGGCCCCACTGTTACAGGGTTTCTGCACGCATGGGCTTTATTTCCTTTCTTCTTGTTCTTTCTTGCTTTTCTTCTGTGGCCTTCTCTTCCCTCAATTTCCTTAGTGGATGCCCTACACCCTTGTTTCAGTGACCTCACATTTTCCCTGCATCCCTGCTCTGCTGATCAGACTTGTCCTAGACAGGGATTACTGTTTCTTACCCACTGACCTGGGGCGGCTTTATGTACTAAACAAGAAAATTTCTCTTCGTTTCGCCTACAGCTGGATCGTCTCAGGTTTATCTATCAGTGCAATTGTTGTTCTTGGAGCTCCCTCCTGTGGCTGTTCTGGATTGCAGCTTCATATTATCTTTATTACTGTTCTCTCTATTATACGATACATAGCTGTACATTCCCCCTGGTGAAGATTTGGCCTTGTACTGTGGAAATTTTCTACGACTCCATCAGCCAGTGCCAACTACCGCACTCCTCTCTATTCTATTGTCTCACTCATTGATTGGCCACGTGTGGTGTTGCATGACTCTGTACTGGTGTGGCTGCATCTATATCTGGCGGTGCTACCTCCCATCCACAGCGGCAATATACTCTTTTCAATTTAGCAACCTACGGAGTCCGCCCTTTGTGCTCCTCTTGGTCGTGATGATGTCAGGATGAATAATACCCCATGGCCGGTCTGACCACTTAATAACATACCTGTGTCAACTCCCATCCTCTACTTTTCTACACCTTACCCCTATATGCTGCAATTTTACAGAAGAAGACAGTCCTCCCCATGCCTGCTTTCAATATAGCACAAAGTAACAAGAAGGCACTCCAGGCTTCTGCAAACTTCTTTGGCGGTAAGGCTAGAGGTTCCCAAAACCTGGCACATTCTCCAGAATCTCCTTCCTCCCCTCATTCTTCGGAGACGGGTATTGACCCTCAAATACAGGCAGTGATGACCGACCTCCTAGAGGGCGTGCAAATGGCTTTCAAATAGGAGCTGTCTAAAACCGTCTTGGATTTTAAAACAGAGATTGCCTCGCTTGGGAACCGGATGGATACTTTGGAGACTAAGACGGATTATTTATGTCGCTCACAACTGCGCTTAGACAAAGAGCACTCAAAAGTTGAGGCCTAGAAAGAGTGCCAAGAGGACCAAGAGAACTGATCCCGTGGATTCATAACGTGGCGGCGTCAGTCCAGAGCTCTACACTGTCCTCCTTCTTAAAATACCTTTTCCAGCATTTGATCCCGGAATTATCCGATGAAGACTTCCTCTTTGACAGGGCGCACAGGGCCTTGTGGGCTAAACCGTCAACATTGCAGCCTCCTCGGGACATTATAGCTCGTCTCCATTACTATCGCTCATGGAACAAATAATTTCTTTTGTCCAGGACTCTTCTGACATCTCCTTTTAGGGCATGCAATTGCAGATTTATCAGGATATGTCTCCTTCGACCATTCAGAAATGGCGAGCTCTCCTACCGATTACTAGGCTCCTTCACCAATATCAAATTCGATATCGGTGGGGATTCCCCTTCCTGTTGCAGCTTTCTGTTAATGGCACCAACTATGCAATTAAGACCCTGGTACAAGGGCAGGAATTGCTTCATGAACTTAATCTTCTCCAGGAGTCATCATCTTCTTCTGTCAATTCATCCGCTTCCCCGGAAACACAGTGACCTCATCTGCCCCAGCCGGACTGGGCAAGAGTGTCTTGCCATCATGACAAGGACTGTGATCCCCCCTGAACTCCTGCCCTCCTTTCTTCCAGTGCTCTCCCTATGCCATTGCATCTGATTATAGGAGGTTCCCTTTGAAATGGACTGCCCGCCGTTTGTCCTCTTTATGTCCTATCGTTTGTTTCCTTTTTTTTTTTTTTCTGTTGAATCGATGCTTTGATGTTATTAATGTTGTGTATTTCGTAATTTTAGACCCTATGCTTACTGAGGGCCCTCCATGGAGCCGATTGAGCTGGTCCCAGCACCATGGACCCCATCTGTTCATTTCAGGCCTTATGTCTGATTGCTCTTATGATGATCCACTTACTATGTTTATTACTGCACATTTTGCCTTTATGCTTTTGGTCACATGATGACTGGCTATTTCATTGTTTGGTTTTCAGATATTTAACCTATGTGGACTACATGTAGTTGCAACACGTTTCCCCTTGCTACCAACCTCTCCTTTCCCTTTTTTTTTTTGTTCCAGTTCTTTCCCCTAACCCTCTCCTCCTTTTCCCTTTCCCTTCTTTCCTCCCTCCTCACTTTTTCTCTCTCCCCCTTCCCTCCTTTTACGTTTTTTTTTGTTTGTTTTTTTACACAGGTTATAGCCCCATTTACTGGGACTGTTTTATATTCTTTTGGCCTCGGCCATTTTATGTTCTCGGTCAGGCTGCACAGTCCGATATGTTGGTTCGTGCCACTACCTCCATGCTCCCTTTTTTTAGTGTTCTGTTGATTGTGCTTTTTCTTTGTTCGGCGGTCCTGTCATGGGCCCCACTGTTACAGGGTTTCTGCCCGCATGGGCTTTATTTCCTTTCTTCTTGTTCTTTCTTGCTTTTCTTCTGTGGCCTTCTCTTCCCTCAATTTCCTTTTCCATATTTGTCCTTGTAGTGGGTTCCGGGTGCCCCTTTCATTAGCCTTTGTTCCCTTATTGGTGGGTTAGAACTGGGAGGCCTTTGTTTGTGTACCCTTTTTTTCCGCTATGACTTTAATTGTGATTATGTTAATTAGCCCATTATGCCCTTGATGATATTATCTGTTAATGTAAATGGCCTTAATTCCCCCCAAAAACGGGCGGTGCTTTTGGGTGCCTGCAGACGTGAGAAAGCTGACATAGGGCCTAAATCAGACCTGATCACTAGGGTGCATTTTTGCATCCTTGCGATCAGGTAGTCGCCACCTACAGTGGAGGAGGAAATCGCTGTGCAGGTGTGCGATTGCATGTGCAGAGAGCTGCGCAAACAAAAGTTTGTGCAGTCTCTGCACAGCCCAGGACTTACTCAACCACTGCGATGATCAGGTCAGAAACCCTCCTTCCAAACGCCTGGATCCTTCTGCGTTTTTCCGGACACTCCTCTAAAACAGTTACCACCCACAGATAGCCTCTTCCTGTCAGTCACCTTGCAATCGCCCATGCGATCGCTTTATTCGCACCATCCCATCACTGCCCGGTGCACCCCGTCGCTGCGGTCCAATGCGTCTGCGCATTGCGGTGCATACGCATGCGCAGTTCAGACCTGATCGCCCGCTGTGTGAAAATGCACAGCAGTGGTCGGGTCTGAATTACCCCCATAGTTTTTCTATAAGAAACTCATCTCATGGGCTCCCATACTCGACTCCGCGGTGAGCAATTCTCACAGACTTTCTTTGCTTCGGCTGACTGTAAAAAACGTGGGGTTGCTATTTTAATTAATTGTCATGTCCCATTTATCCATAGTAAAACTGTGGCACATCCAGAAGGTCTGTACTTGATGGTTATTGGTACCCTCCGTTCTGAAGTTCCAACATTTATTTCTATATATGCTCCTAACCAGGATCAGCCTCCGTTTTTTCACTCCCTTTTCCGGCACATTGGCAGAGTTGCGCAGGGTCATATCGTTTTGGGTGGGGACTTTAACACCATTCTTAAACCCATATTAGATAGGACTGGTCCCTACTTAGCCTCCAGAGCTTCACGCACGCTTGCAGCCTCCCTAAAATTTCATGACCTACGGGACTCATGGCGTCTTTGCCACTCTGGCGCTAGAGACTACACCCATTATTCAGCCACGCATCGTCACTACACCCGGATTGATATGTTACATGTTTCATCCTCCATTGTCTCTAGAATTACGGAGGCGGATATGACCCCTTTCACGTGGACTGACCATTCGGATGTCTATACTTTAATAGATCTCTATCATTCCGTACACACTGTTTGCAAATGGTGATTCGATGAATCCCTATTGCTTCACCTGTCAGTTTTCGCGGAACTACAACTGGTGATAGAACACTATTTTACAGAGGATACCACACCTAACATTTCTCCTGGTATTATTTGGAAAGCTTACAAGGCCACTTTGCGGGACCTTCTTGTGGCACGGACCTCCTCGCTTTGCAAAAAAGCAGCGCAGGAGATTCAGTTATTAGAATCTCAAATAGCTGTTCTAGCCACTCAACATAAACAATCTCCCTGCCTCACTTTACTTGCGCAAATGACTAGTTTGCATGGCCAATTGAATGTGCTTTTATCTCGTCGTGCAGACCTCATTCTCCGAAAGTTGAATCAGAAATTCTATGACAAGGCAGACAAATTGGATTCCCTATTAGCAAGTAAATTGAGACACAAACAAGTGATTGGCACAGTTGACAAACTACAGTCCCGATCTTTGGGTGGGCTCACTTATGACCATAAGCAGATGGTTGATGAATCTGAAGACTATTATAGTTCATTCTATAATTTGGCAACCCCTCCCCCCCACACACTCCCCTTTCCTGGACCCCAAAGGACTACGTTCCTATCTGTCCGCGGCCCCTTTACCGAGTATTTAAGCAACTCAATTAGAAACATTAAATCAGGATATCTCAGTAGAGGAGACGATAGCAGCCATAAAATCCATGCGATCTTCAGCTGCCCATGGCCCCGACGGTTTCATGGCACACTATTATAAGCACTTCACTAAAAACGTAGCCGCTCACCTTACATCCCTCTTTAACCAGATTTTGAGGGGTGCCTCCTTTGCTCCTGTAACTACTCAGGCAGATATTGTAGTGATCCCTAAACCTGACAGAAACCCCACTCAGTGTGGTAATTATAGGCCTATCCCATTACTCAATGTCGATTTTAAAATTTATGTGGAAATTCTGGCTATACGACTAGCCCCCCTTCTTTCTGTATTGGTCCACCCCGATCAAGTTGGTTTTATTCCAGGCTGACAGGCCTCTGATAACACCAGATGGGCAATCGATATTATCTATTCTATTCATCAGAGAAAGTCCTCCTCCCTTTCATTGGCCTTGGACGAAGAGAAGGCATTTGACTGTATTTCATGGCCTTTTGCCTTCTATGTTCTCCAATGCATGGGTTTCTCCGGAAAGTTTTATGATGGTGTTTCGGCATTGTATCGTAACTCCTCAGCGCGGGACTCTGTCAATGGGGTCGCTTCCTCATGCTTTGAAATAGCCAATGGTACCAGGCAGGGATGCCCGCTCTCACCCTTGAAATTGCACTTTATGCAGTGTTAGTCTCTATTATGAATCCTACATCGTCACTCTCTCCTCCCCTCTCTGAGATTGATCTTTATTCGCAATACTCTGGTTACAAGATTAACACTACTAAAACAGAAGTACTTGATTTTTATATTACCCCTACATCTAGGACTCAACTTGAATCATCATTCCTATTTTCTTGGCATACCCAAAAAATCAAATACAGGTTGAGTATCCCTTATCCAAAATGCTTGGGACCAGAGGTATTTTGGATATCGGATTTTTCCGTATTTTGGAATAATTGCATACCATAAGGAGATATCATGGTGATGGGAACTAAATATAAGCACAGAATGCTTTTATGTCACATATACATACACCTTATACACACAGCCTGAAGGTCATTTTAGACAATATTTTTTATAACTTTGTGCATTAAACAAAGCGTGTGTACATTCACACAATTCATTTATGTTTCATATACACCTTATACACACAGCCTGGGGGTCATTTAATACAATATTTTTAATAACTTTGTGTATTAAACAAAGTTTGTGTACATTGAGCCATCAAAAAACAAAGGTTTCACGATCTCACTCTCACTCAAAAAAGTCCGTATTTCGGAATATTTGGATATGGGATACTCAACCTGTACTTAGGTATTTATTTAACTCACAGACACCATCAACTTTTTCAAGCAAACTTTCCACGGCTCTTGGACCAAATACATTCTGATCTTCAGACTTGGTCCTCCTATTTTATCTTATGGATAGGTCGTGCCAACTCTGTAAAGATGAATAATCTTCCTAGAATTTTATATATTTTCCAAACCCTCCCGATCTATGTCCCCTCCTACATCTTTAAATTATTGCAGCATCAAACGTCCCATTTTGTGTGGGACAACAAACATCCTAGAATTAAACTTTTGTTATTACAACGGCCATCCATGTGTGGAGGTTTAGGTACACCCAACTTTAAATACTATTATCACGCAGCTCAGATGGCTTCCTGTGTTCAGTGGTGTTGTTCTGGGGTGGAAAAGGTTTGGACAACTATAGAGGCCGGTGAGTTGGGAGTTTCCACACTTTGCTTCCTCTTATGGCTTCTGAGACCCTCCTGCCCTCGTACTATAGCATCTCACCCAGTGATGGCCCACTCCCTGTATGTTTGGGATTTTGTAGTGAGGAAACTGCAGTTGGCCCCTAGCCTATCCCCTCTCATACCACTGTTCCACAACCCTGACTTTTCTCCAGGCATGATTAGTAATGCTTTCTCCCTCTTTCTTAATGATGTTACCTCTAATGCGGCTTTCCCATCCTTTGCTCAGGTCCAGACACAATCCTCTCTCCCTCATAGTGAATTTTTCCGATAACTCCAACCTAAACACTTTCATTCCAAGGTCCATACCACTCTCTCCTCCAAGCCTCTTCCCACTCTCGAAAGCATATGTGTGAGACGCTCTTCTATGAAAGGTCTCAGCTCTGATCTCTATGCTTTGCTATTACAGAGCTCTGCCCCTTCCAGTAATTACAGAGAAATGGCCTGGGAGAAAGATCTGGCAGTCACATTGGGTGAAGAGGAATGGGGAGAGATGTGGGGTAATGCATCCTCCAGCTCTATATGTGTTAAGATAAAGGAAAATGTCTATAAGCTACTATACCGTTGGTACTATGTACCTTCTCGTTTAAAAGTGATGTGTACTGATGTTTCAGATAGATGTTGGAGGGGTTGTGCTACTGAAAGGACCTATATACATATTTGGTGGGCTTGCCCGAAACTAGTGATGAGCGGGTTCGGTTTCTCGGAAACCGAACCCCCCCGAACTTCACCCATTTTACACGGGTCCGAGGCATACTCGGATTCTCCCGTATGGCTCGGTTAACCCGAGCGCGCCCGAACGTCATCATCCCGCTGTCGGATTCTCGCGAGATTCGGATTCTATATAAGCAGCCGCGCGTCGCCGCCATTTTCACTCGTGCATTGGAAATGTTAGGGAGAGGACGTGGCTGGCGTCCTCTCCGTTTATTCATTGTTGAGTTGATGCAAATATTTGTGCTTGCTTATATCATTGTGGGGACTGGGGAGCAGCTTTATATTAATATAGGAGTACAGTGCAGAGTTTTACCACCAGTTTTATTCGTTCTCTGCCTGAAAAAAACGCTCCTTATCTGTGCTCAGTGTGCTGCATATATCTGTGCTCACACTGCTTAATTGTGGGGACTGGGGAGCAGCTGTATTATATAGCAGGAGTACAGTGCAGAGTTTTGCTGACAGTGACCACCACCAGTATACGTTGTCTGCCTGAAAAACACTCCATATCTGCGCTCAGTGTGCTGCTTTATTGTGGGGACTGGGGACCACCAGTATAATATTATATAGTAGGAGTACAGTGCAGAGTTTTGCTGACCAGTGACCACCAGTATATAATATATAGCATTACGGTACAGTAGGCCACTGCTGTACCTACCTCTGTGTCGTCAAGTATACTATCCATCTACATTCTATACCTGTGGTGCATTTTAGTTTTGCAGTTTGCTGACACAGTGACCACCAGTATATATAGCAGTGCGGTACGGAAGGCCACTGCTGTACCTACCTCTGTGTCGTCAAGTATACTATCCATCTACATTCTATTCCTGTGGTGCATTTCAGTTGTGCAGTTTGCTGACACAGTGACCACCAGTATATATAGCAGTACGGTACGGAAGGCCACTGCTGTACCTACCTCTGTGTCGTCAAGTATACTATCCATCTACATTCTATACCTGTGGTGCATTTTAGTTTTGCAGTTTGCTGACACAGTGACCACCAGTATATATAGCAGTACGGTACGGAAGGCCACTGCTGTACCTACCTCTGTGTCGTCAAGTATACTATCCATCTACATTCTATACCTGTGGTGCATTTTAGTTTTGCAGTTTGCTGACACAGTGACCACCAGTATATATAGCAGTACGGTACGGAAGGCCACTGCTGTACCTACCTCTGTGTCATCAAGTATACTATCCATCTACATTCTATACCTGTGGTGCATTTTAGTTTTGCAGTTTGCTGACACAGTGACCACCAATATATATAGCAGTACGGTACGGAAGGCCACTGCTGTACCTACCTCTGTTTCGTCAAGTATACTATCCATCTACATTCTATACCTGTGGTGCATTTTAGTTTTGCAGTTTGTTGACACAGTGACCACCAGTATATATAGCAGTACGGTACGGAAGGCCACTGCTGTACCTACCTCTGTGTCGTCAAGTATACTATCCATCTACATTCTATACCTGTGGTGCATTTTAGTTTTGCAGTTTGCTGACACAGTGACCACCAGTATATATAGCAGTACGGTACGGAAGGCCACTGCTGTACCTACCTCTGTGTCGTCAAGTATACTATCCATCTACATTCTATACCTGTGGTGCATTTTAGTTTTGCAGTTTGCTGACACAGTGACCACCAGTATATATAGCAGTACGGTACGGAAGGCCACTGCTGTACCTACCTCTGTGTCGTCAAGTATACTATCCATCCATACCTGTGGTGCATTTCAGTTTTGCACAGTTAGCTGACCACCAGTATATAATATATAGCATTACGGTACAGTAGGCCACTGCTCTACCTACCTCTGTGTCGTCAAGTATACTAGCTTAGTCACACAGCGACCTTGGTGTGCCTCTTTTTTTCTTTGCATCATGTGCTGTTTGGGGACAATTTTTTTGAAGTGCCATCCTGCCTGACACTGCAGTGCCACTCCTAGATGGGCCAGGTGTTTGTGTCGGCCACTTGTGTCGCTTAGCTTAGTCACACAGCGACCTTGGTGCGTCTCTTTTTTTCTTTGCATCATGTGCTGTTTGGGGACAATTTTTTTGAAGTGCCATCCTGCCTGACACTGCACTGCCACTCCTAGATGGGCCAGGTGTTTGTGTCGGCCACTTGTGTCGCTTAGCTTAGTCACACAGCGACCTTGGTGCGCCTCTTTTTTTCTTTGCATCATGTGCTGTTTGGGGACTATTTTTTTGAAGTGCCATCCTGCCTGACACTGCAGTGCCACTCCTAGATGGGCCAGGTGTTTGTGTCGGCCACTTGTGTCGCTTAGCTTAGTCACACAGCGACCTTGGTGCGCCTCTTTTTTTCTTTGCATCATGTGCTGTTTGGGGACAATTTTTTTGAAGTGCCATCCTGCAGTGCCACTCCTAAATGGGCCAGGTGTTTGTGTCGGCCACTTGTGTCGCTTAGCTTAGTCACACAGCGACCTTGGTGCGCCTCTTTTTTTCTTTGCATCATGTGCTGTTTGGGGACTATTTTTTTGAAGTGCCATCCTGCCTGACACTGCAGTGCCACTCCTAGATGGGCCAGGTGTTTGTGTCGGCCACTTGTGTCGCTTAGCTTAGTCACACAGCGACCTTGGTGCGTCTCTTTTTTTCTTTGCATCATGTGCTGTTTGGGGACTATTTTTTTGAAGTGCCATCCTGCCTGACACTGCAGTGCCACTCCTAGATGGGCCAGGTGTTTGTGTCGGCCACTTGTGTCGCTTAGCTTAGTCACACAGTGACCTTGGTGCGTCTCTTTTTTTCTTTGCATCATGTGCTGTTTGGGGACTATTTTTTTGAAGTGCCATCCTGCCTGACACTGCAGTGCCACTCCTAGATGGGCCAGGTGTTTGTGTCGGCCACTTGTGTCGCTTAGCTTAGCCATCCAGCGACCTCGGTGCAAATTTTAGGACTAAAAATAATATTGTGAGGTGTTCAGAATAGACTGGAAATGAGTGGAACTTATGGTTATTGAGGTTAATAATACTATGGGATCAAAATGACCCCCAAATTCTATGATTTAAGCTGTTTTTTAGGGTTTTTGGAAAAAAACACCCGAATCCAAAACACACCCGAATCCGACAAAAAATTTTTGGTGAGGTTTTGCCAAAACGCGTCCGAATCCAAAACACAGCCGCGGAACCGAATCCAAAACCAAAACACAAAACCCGAAAATTGTCCGGTGCACATCACTACCCGAAACTAGCGCCCTTATGGAGAGATGTTATTCGACTTCTCCTGATCCTATTTGCCACTGCATTCCCCCTGGACCCTAAATACCTCCTTCTGCCATTAGAACTCCCAACTTTGACTAAGCATCAAAATAAGTTATTGCATCATGTAGCTACTGCTACAACATGCCAAATTGCAAAGGCCTGGAAATTGCCCTCCCCACTATCCCTGCATTCTGTCGTCGCTTGTATTTGGTACGTCTATAGAATGGAATATATAACTAGCATTATTAGGCAGTCAGGCAGCGGCGCTTACTGCTGCGGCGGTGAGTCCTGGGGTCCGTCCGTGCTTGCGCGGCTGTCTGCAGTGCTCTGGGCTGCGGAAGAGTGCGGCGCAGTCGGCAATGGGAGTGACGGCTTCCTGGAGGCAGGAGGGAGGACCTAATGGCCACAGCTTCCCTGAGGTGTCTGCAGTATGGGGGTGGCCATGTTGGAGACCAAAGTGCAGCACCAATGAGCGATGGGTGAGTGACAGCCAATCCTGATTCCCTGCTGCCCATAAGTAGGCTGGGATTTTTACATTCTGTGCCAGTGCTTTGTTGTAGTTACTCTGTGCCTTAGCTCTGTGCTCCCGCAGCTTGTTCTGTGCTTCTCCTGTTAATTGGTCCCATCAGGCTCTCCGAGCTCTCTGCCGTCTCTCACTGCACAACACCCGCCAGCGCTCCCGTGTGCAGTCACAGTCGCCCGCTCGCTCACCGTTGCCTTCGGATTCCACAGGAACCCTGTAGTGGTTCGCCGACTCCAGTTTTCACAGTTCTTCATCCACGTCTTTATATCATCCAGCATCCAGTTTTCACAGTTCTTCATCCACGTCTTCATATCATCCAGCATCCAGTTTTCACAGTTCATCATCCACATCTTTACATCATCCAGCACCCAGTTTTCACTGTTCTTCGTCCACGTCTTCATATCATCCAGCATCCAGTTTACACATTTCTTCATCCACTTTCTTCATATCATCCAGCATCCAGTTTACACAGTTCTTCGGCCACGTCTTCATATCATCCAGCATCCAGTTTTCACAGTTCTTCGTCCACGTCTTCATATCATCCAGCATCCAGTTTTCACAGTTCTTCACCCTCGTCTTCATATCATCCAGCATCCAGTTTTTACAGTTCTTCACCCTTGTCGTCATACCATCACAGATTTCACTGTTCTTCAACCTTGCCACCGCATCATTCTACAACTCGACTTCATAGTTCCTCAGTCTCGTCCTTCTATCAACTTGCGTCCATTCTTCACAGTCATACAATCTCGGCCTCATATCATTCAGTGACTTCATTCGCAGCAGTTTCCCTATCCTGAACCAGTTAGCCCCAGCTCCCTACAGATTCATTCCTATCTGTTGTCTTCAATAAATATATGAAAAGGAATTACCTTCGTCTTCCTTGTTTCAGCACTCAGGGGCATCTGCTCCTTCGGTTGGACTGAGTCCAACGGATCCACAAACACCACCTGTCCTGACATAGGCAATCTGCCACGGCGTTTGATAAAGTCTAGGCACCTTGGCTTGTTTCTCAAAATGCCCCCTCCCCATTCTGTAGCTAATCAATTTATTTTCCCTCCTTTTTCTTTAGGCTGCGCGGACCCCGCAAATTGGACACCATGCCCCCCTTCTCTCTTTTGTATACCTCTTTGCCCTCTATCTTGTTCTCTTTTCTCTCTGTTTTGCTCCTTTCTGTTTCTTAATCCTATTTGCTGGCTGGCCACGCCGTAGACCTAGAGGATTCTCTCTTTTCTTGTACTACTTCTGTTATCCCCCAAAAAAACAAAAAAGATTTACTCATATATTCGCTATATTTTCTGTGTGTATCCGTGTACTGCAATTTTTTTTGTTATTATGTGTCACACTGACTTGTGTATCACTGTGAATCGACCAATAAAACTATTCAAAATAAAAAAAAAATAATGGCTTCATTTGGAAGGTGCGTGGCTAGAGAATAGTACGAATTCAAATTACACCATGCAGTAGAGCCTCTTATACACATTATGCCACACAGTGGAGTCCCTTATACACATTACACCATTTGTAGAGCCGCTATGGAAGTAGCTGTATTTAACTATTTACTTGTTTAATTCAAATAAATTAAACACACTATATGTACCCTGACTGACTGACTTTGTAATCACCCCATTCCTCAATGATAATAAAATCCCAAATGTGACCCCCCCCCCCCACACACACACACACACACACACACACACACACACACACACACACACACACAGACCTGATAACCCCCTAATCTCGTAAATGAAAATGCCCCAAAATTGCTCCCCCGATCTGAAAATTTCTCAATGCTTCAATGAAAGTAATGCCCCATATGTGACCTCGCCCCCAGTCCGGAACCCCCCCAAACTCTCGATGAAAATAATGCATTGAAAATTGCAACACGCTCCAAACCCCCCACCCCCTCCGATTTGCTAATCGTCTAATGCCTCAATGAAAATAATGCCCTGGTACTGCCAACCCAGATCTGGTAATCTGACTATGCTTCAATGAAAGTAAAGTCCCAGAATTGCATGACGGGCAGAGAGAGCTGTACCACAGCAGCCTGAGGAGCAGAGAGACTGTGCCACAAGCAACCTGAGGGGCAGACAGAGTTGCTGCAGCAGCCTGAGGGGCAGAGGGAGGTGCTGCAACCTCTAATGCAGATAGAGATGCTGCAGCAGTATGATTTTACTGGCGGATGGGTTGCCGGCTGTCAATATACAGACAGCGGTATCCCAGCCACCAGAATGCCGGCATCGGGGCGAGTGATAAGAGTCATCTTGCAGGCTCGGTGGCTTGCTGCACTTGCCACATGATCTATTCCCACTGTATGGGTGTTGTGGACACCAACGAGTGGGAATAGCCCTGGTACACCAGGATTCCGGCTGGCGGCATTGTTGGTATCCAGACCGACAGGATCCCGACAGCTGGCAAATTAAACGCATCCCACAAAAAGGGCGGGCAGATCTCCAGCATGTGTTGGCTGTCAGTGTCTCCTGCTGTCGCCTCTAACCTACCCAGTTCCCATACCTAGTCTCTGAGTCTGAGTCAGTGTGCGCCCCCTCTGCTTCTCCTCCTGCTCTGTGGCAGCCAGTACAGTTGCAGTGCACCCTCTAATTTTTTCAGTGGCCGGAGTTTGCACTCCTCCAGAGCCACCCTTGCTACACATCTGCTAATTAGGCTGGAAAAGGTTACAAAACCATCTCTAAAGTGTTTGGACTAGACCAATCAACAGTCAGACAGATTGTGTAGAAATGGAGGAAATTCCAGACCATTATTACCCTCCCAGGAGTGGCCGACCAACAAAGATCATGTCAAGAACAAGGTGTCTAATATTTTGCAAGGTCACAAACAGAGCCGGCGCAACCCACTCAGCAAGGGTATGCAATGCAGGTAGATGCCAAGGTGTGGAGGTGCTCTACCTGCTCTGCATCCCTGCTGCTGCTGGCTGCCGCTGCGTCTGTCACACTGTATGACAGGCAGCAGCGCCGGCAGCAGGAAGCGCAGCGGTGGCTCTCAGGGTCAGGTTCCTTTAGCTCCGTCTCCTAACTGCTGTAGTACACCCGGCCGGCGCACTGCCGCTGGGAGAGCTGCTGCTGACAGGCTGATGGGGGAGGCTGGAGATTACTCAAGTGGTGCCAGAGTTTGGATAGGATCTGCAGCGGCTGAGAGTATCTGTCCCGCCCCCACTCGTCACCCTGCTCAAAAACTGCTAGCAGAACAGGGCATGGCTGATGAAAGTTCAGGTAAATTCAGAGCAGAGGTACAGTAGTATGCAAAGCAGTGTATTCTGTGTGTCCCTGCTGAGCTTCAATGGAGCAGAGTGCAGGGGACTCCGGAGCACAGCCCAGGGAGAGAAAGAGTTATGGGCTTGCTGAGTGCATGTAGCTTTATGTGACCAGTTTCTAGTAGAGATGAGCGGGTTCGGTTTCTTTGAATCCGAACCCGCACGAACTTCACTTTTTTTTTCACGGGTCCGAGCGACTCGGATCTTCCCGCCTTGCTCGGTTAACCCGAGCGCGCCCGAACGTCATCATGACGCTGTCGGATTCTCGCGAGACTCGGATTCTATATAAGGAGCCGCGCGTCGCCGCCATTTTCACACGTGCATTGAGATTGATAGGGAGAGGACGTGGCTGGCGTCCTCTCCATTAGAATAGATTAGAAGAGAGAGAGAGAGAGAGAGATTGTGCAGACAGAGTTTACCACAGTGACCAGTGCAGTTGTTGTTAAGTTAACTTTTATTTAATATATCCGTTCTCTGCTATATCCGTTCTCTGCCTGAAAAAAACGATACACAGCAGTCACACAGTGTGACTCAGTCTGTGTGCACTCAGCTCAGCCCAGTGTGCTGCACATCAATGTATAAAAGCTTATAATAATTGTGGGGGAGACTGGGGAGCACTGCAGGTTGTTATAGCAGGAGCCAGGAGTACATAATATTATATTAATTTAAAATTAAACAGTGCACACTTTTGCTGCAGGAGTGCCACTGCCAGTGTGACTAGTGGTGACCAGTGCCTGACCACCAGTATAGTAGTATATTGTTGTATACTATCTCTTTATCAACCAGTCTATATTAGCAGCAGACACAGTACAGTGCGGTAGTTCACGGCTGTGGCTACCTCTGTGTCGGCAGTCGGCACTCGGCAGGCAGTCCGTCCATCCATAATTGTATAATTATATACCACCTAACCGTGGTATTTTTTTTTCTTTCTTTATACCGTCGTCATAGTCATACTAGTTGTTACGAGTATACTACTATCTCTTTATCAACCAGTGTACAGTGCGGTAGTTCACGGCTGTGGCTACCTCTGTGTCGGAACTCGGCAGGCAGTCCGTCCATCCATAATTGTATTATTATAATATATACCACCTAACCGTGTTTTTTTTTTCATTCTTTATACCGTCATAGTCAGTCATACTAGTTGTTACGAGTATACTACTATCTCTTTATCAACCAGTGTACAGTGCGGTAGTTCACGGCTGTGGCTACCTCTGTGTCGGCAGTCGGCAGGCAGTCCGTCCATCCATAATTGTATTATAATATATACCACCTAACCGTGGTTTTTTTTTCATTCTTTATACCGTCATAGTGTCATACTAGTTGTTACGAGTATACTACTATCTCTTTATCAACCAGTGTACAGTGCGGTAGTTCACGGCTGTGGCTACCTCTGTGTCGGCAGTCGGCAGGCAGTCCGTCCATCCATAATTGTATTATAATATATACCACCTAACCGTGGTTTTTTTTTCATTCTTTATACCGTCATAGTCAGTCATACTAGTTGTTACGAGTATACTACTATCTCTTTATCAACCAGTGTACAGTGCGGTAGTTCACGGCTGTGGCTACCTCTGTGTCGGAACTCGGCAGGCAGTCCGTCCATCCATAATTGTATTATTATAATATATACCACCTAACCGTGGTTTTTTTTTCATTCTTTATACCGTCATAGTCAGTCATACTAGTTGTTACGAGTATACTACTATCTCTTTATCAACCAGTGTACAGTGCGGTAGTTCACGGCTGTGGCTACCTCTGTGTCGGAACTCGGCAGGCAGTCCGTCCATCCATAATTGTATTATAATATATACCACCTAACCGTGGTTTTTTTTTCGTTCTTTATACCGTCGTCATACTAGTTGTTACGAGTATACTACTATCTCTTTATCAACCAGTGTACAGTGCGGTAGTTCACGGCTGTGGCTACCTCTGTGTCGGAACTCGGCAGGCAGTCCGTCCATCCATAATTGTATTATAATATATACCACCTAACCGTGGTTTTTTTTTCGTTCTTTATACCGTCGTCATACTAGTTGTTACGAGTATACTACTATCTCTTTATCAACCAGTGTACAGTGCGGTAGTTCACGGCTGTGGCTACCTCTGTGTCGGCACTCGGCAGGCAGTCCGTCCAACCATAATTGTATTATATACCACCTAACCGTGGTTTTTTTTTCATTCTTTATACCGTCGTCATACTAGTTGTTACGAGTATACTACTATCTCTTTATCAACCAGTGTACAGTGCGGTAGTTCACGGCTGTGGCTACCTCTGTGTCGGCACTCGGCAGGCAGTCCGTCCAACCATAATTGTATTATATACCACCTAACCGTGGTTTTTTTTTCATTCTTTATACCGTCGTCATACTAGTTGTTACGAGTATACTACTATCTCTTTATCAACCAGTGTACAGTGCGGTAGTTCACGGCTGTGGCTACCTCTGTGTCGGCACTCGGCAGCCCGTCCATAATTGTATATACCAGTGACCTAACCGTGGTTTTTTTTTCTTTCTTTATACATACATACTAGTTACGAGTATACTATCTCTTTATCAACCAGTCTATATATTAGCAGCAGACACAGTACAGTGCGGTAGTTCACGGCTGTGGCTACCTCTGTGTCGGCACTCGGCAGCCCGTCCATAATTGTATATACCACCTAACCGTGGTTTTTTTTTCTTTCTTTATACATACATACTGCAGTGCCACTCCTAGATGGGCCCGGTGTTTGTGTCGGCCACTAGGGTCGCTAATCTTACTCACACAGTCAGCTACCTCATTGCGCCTCTTTTTTTCTTTGCGTCATGTGCTGTTTGGGGAGGGTTTTTTGGAAGGGCCATCCTGCGTGACACTGCAGTGCCACTCCTAGATGGGCCCGGTGTTTGTGTCGGCCACTAGGGTCGCTAATCTTACTCACACAGCTACCTCATTGCGCCTCTTTTTTTCTTTGCGTCATGTGCTGTTTGGGGAGGGTTTTTTGGAAGGGCCATCCTGCGTGACACTGCAGTGCCACTCCTAGATGGGCCCGGTGTTTGTGTCGGCCACTAGGGTCGCTTATCTTACTCACACAGCGACCTCGGTGCAAATTTTAGGACTAAAAATAATATTGTGAGGTGTGAGGTATTCAGAATAGACTGAAAATGAGTGTAAATTATGGTTTTTGAGGTTAATAATACTTTGGGATCAAAATGACCCCCAAATTCTATGATTTAAGCTGTTTTTTAGTGTTTTTGGAAAAAAACACCCGAATCCAAAACACACCCGAATCCGACAAAAATAATTCGGTGAGGTTTTGCCAAAACGCGTTCGAACCCAAAACACGGCCGCGGAACCGAACCCAAAACCAAAACACAAAACCCGAAAAATTTCAGGCGCTCATCTCTAGTTTCTAGTGCTTGGTGAGATTTTAGAAGGGATTCTACATACTGGACTGCATATTACAACAAGGACTTTTCAAGGGTGATTATTACTTTTCAGATCTTATGGTGTTATCTAGGGCACCATTTTATCTGTTGTTCACTTGGGTGTTTAGGGATTGCGGCTGAAATTCCGGCATGCAGGATACCGGCAGTCAGAATACCAACTACAGCATCCCTCTATTTAGAATACTGACCAGGGTTGGGAAGCAAGCTAACCCTCACCCCCTTACCCCTCTAACCCTCCCTTACTGCAGCCTAACCCTCCCCGGTGGTGCCTAATCCTAATCCCTCTCCTTGCGGCCTAAACCTACCCTCCTCCCCGGTGGTGCTTAGAAACTTACTCCCCTCCCTGCAGCCTAAACCTTACCCTACTACTCCCGCGGCCTAACCATAACCCTCCCCAGGGGAACCTAACCCTCCCTCCCACAGCCTAAACCTAACCCACATTTTCCTGCAACCTAACCGTAACCCCTCCCCTGGCAGCCTAATACAAACCCCCGTCCCCCACATGACTTACCTCTGAGACATCACGGCAGGCAGTCGATCGGGATCCCAGCTGTCAGGATGCCAGCACAGGCATTGTGATCCTATTCAGGATGCATTGTGATGCATTGTGGCATTGTGATCATTGTTGGGATTCCGGCATTGGGCTTTTGACAGACGGGATCCCAACCGCCTAGATCCTGACCAGATCCCAGGTGTTTGTCAAGTGAACATGTTAATGGGGTGTGCGCTAGTGTGTTGCATATATGTTTTTCTATTTTTTTCTTATTTAACATATCATTGTGGGAGTGACAGGTGGCACTACTACTATGGACATTATGTATATAATGGACACTACAGTGGGAATTGTGTATAAGAGGCACTACTGTGCAATGTAACATATGTATAAGGGGTACTACTGTGGAGCGTAACGTGAATAAGTGGTACTACTGTGTGACGTAACGTTAATAAGCGGCACTACTGTGTGACATAATGTGCATAAGGGGCACTGCATAACATGAATTAGTGGCACTACTGTTTGTCGTAACATGAATAAAGTAAACTACTATGTGGTGCAATATGAATCAGGGGCACTACATGTGGTGTAATGTGAATAAGATTGTGCTACTGTGTGGTGTTATTTGAATTGGGGGTACAGGGCCTAACTCTACCCTAGTGTGTGTCCGCTACACTAGCTACATGAACAGAGCCCTCAAACTAGCTCAGGTGTATGTGGTGGGACACAACTATGCACAAACTGTAAACAAAATTTAAAACAAGCACTTTGCCCTGCACGGTAACAGTACAAGATCAAATGGTGCTGTCCCTTTAAATCCCTATCTGCCTTAGATTACTGTGGAGTGTTCACCGTACAGCCTACCCACTTCCCCTTGCTGCTTAATTGGGCCTAGTGCCGCCTAACTGCGCACAGACCAGAGGCCTATCTGTTTCCCACGGGCCTTGCGCCCGCCTAACGTGCGGCCGGTTGGGTGACCTGGGCCTAATGCCCAGAGTCACCTTTATATAACTAACAGAGGGTCTTCACTGGAACTAGGGCCTAATGCCCTCTACTGTTCCCCACAGGCCTATTGCCTGATTATGGCCACGGGCCTAGTGCCAGCCTATCATGCCCCACAGGCCTGAGGCATGAATGTACCCATGGGCCTAGTGCCCGAACCCTGTTGGTCTAGGGAGGGGGGTAGGTGACAGGTGCCCTCACCGAGGGCCTACTTGTCCATTGGGAGAGGCACCAGGGGGGAGCTTCGTTAGCTCTTTTGCATTCCTCCCCTGGTGGCTTCTCCGGGTCCTCAGTCGCGCTCTCCTGCCGCTGGGATACCAGGCAACCTATAAATAAGCACCCCCTAAGTCTGTTACTTAATTACTTAATAATTACCTCCTAACTCAAAAGGAATACATATATATATATATATATATAGATATATATATAGATATAAATATATATACAGTATAGCTATCACTTGGATAGAGATAGCTAGTACAGTGCCAGTGATATCAAGTGGGGAGAATTGGAAATATCCTCTCAGATATATATTACACCTCCATTGGAGGAGTTATTTATTTGGATACAATAACTTATCTTTGTATAACAAAAAGGAAACTAGTGATACAAGTAGCCTTCTACTGAATATAACACCTAGTCAGGATTCTTCTAGTGGTATTTTGATACAGCAAGCCTTTGCTATCCCTACAAAGGATTTTAACCATAGCTGGAGGAAATAGACCAGTACAGTTGACTATATATATATATATATATACACACACAAAGAAGATCCTCGGCACTCCATAATGATTACTGGTGCAGCATGCCCGGTGCCCTCCAAAGCCAGGAAGCAATATAGAAATGTAGTCGGCGGCACTCTAAGGACTTGATCAGGTGAATAAACGAGACCACCCCGTTTAGACAAGCTTAACGTTTCGGTCTTTATTGACCGTCTTCAGAAGCAACAACAAACAGAGTAAAACACATCTTACCTTAAATAACAGAATCAAATCACCACAAGTGCAGGTGCTCACGGAGCTCCGTGTAGCTACATCCGGTTATGAGGAAAACAGGGTCTATTTTTGGCCCAATAATTTAACTTCTAAACAAAAAATCTATAGGTCAAGAACCTATAATAGGAACAGACGTTTCCCGTTGGAGGTTGATTCTAGTAGTGGGGCCTCAAACAGCGAGGCGGACCAACCTTCTACTTCCAATAACTCTAAAGCTTCCAAGCTCCCTTTAGGTGTGAAAACGAGAGCCCAGAGGGAGGGCTCCGAAGTAAAAGAACCCGACGTGGCAGGCAATGCCAAAGGGAAACACTGTAAAATCCAATGTTTCGGGGCCCGTAGCCACTTTGTCAAGGTGACTCACCTTGACAAAGGGGCTACGGGCCCAGAAACATTGGATTTAACAGTGTTTATAATGTTCTAATACAAGAACCGTATCACACCTTAAGTCCGGAAGTGTCGCTGCTTTCTTTTCTTTCTTTTATATATATATATATATATATACACATATATTTTACTTAATTATATGAACTATATATAAGGTTCAGAAGTGAAAGGTAGTATACGTTGACAAATACACAGCTATAAACACATTTTACAAATACACAGCTATAAACATATATAAAATGTAAGCTTGTATTACATCTGGTAAACTGACATTAAGGTATAATAATTATTTCATATTATGTGATATTATAGAAGAATAATATGTTACATACAGTATGTGTATATTTAAGTAAAAGCCAAGTGGACATCACTGTTCTTCTGAGTTAGCTACTTCATCCCTCTCTTTGGCTAACTGACTACACAGGTAATAGTCATTAACCCCTGCAACAAATGACCATTTATAAATGGAAATGGAAACATATCAGCAAATGGTATTCATATAGGTACACATCTCTCCCCAAATTGAGCCATGAATATGGCCCTTAAGGAACGATGACTGTTTAATGTGTATGTACAATATTGTGGGTGGGATACATGGTGCGATGCATGCCACCACTTAACGCAAGCGTAACGGTGTTTACTAACGTGGTATGTTTGAAAAAAATCACAAAGGACATCTTACACGGTAAGAGCTGTACTTTGTGATAGAAGGACTTCCAGGTTTATGGACCCAGGAGTCCTTTTGTCAAGTGACACATATGCTGCGGAGGGTGCTGGGGGTATCCGATTGGATTCCTCTCAGAGGGAAGTACAGAAATAAGTCCATAGACTTCTAATGGGTAATGCCATCTAAAGAGGGTGTTGCATGCTGCATCTAGACTGGAGTTTGGTGCATATGCAGTAAGCTGCCAAACCTCCAAAAACTGCATTTCTGCTGCGGGATACACTGGTATTCCACAGGAAATAGCATCGGGGGTGTAGAGTTGGATCTTGATCTGAGGCACCAACAGGCTAAAGGTTTGACTGTTCCCAAGATGCACTGCACCGCCTCCTCTATATCCCCGCCTCCAGGCTCTGGAGATCAGTTTGTAAGTTGGTGCCTACAGTGCAGGCAGCTAACAGGGAGGGCTGCGCTAGACAGCCCTGAAAAGAGCTTTTCTGACAAGAAAGAAGACTTCAAGGACCGCAGCATAGGCACTTGGTGCTATATGTCATACTGACATATTGTGCTGTGGCTCTCTCACCTCCCCCAGTGGCGCTGTATACTCCCGCACACTGGTTGCTGGGTACTTACAGCGGAGGCGCTCCGGTCTCATCAGGCACACATACCGGAGCTGCTCTCCAGGATCGCGTGGCCGCACGATAGAGAGGAGGTAAGAGGGTCCCCCGGGCGGGACCCGACGAAATCGCAATCCAGACACGGTCTCCAGACATGGACTGCGGCGCTGGCGTGTAGACTGTGGCTGTGCAGGGACCGCACTATACCCACCAGGGCAAGGAGCACAGGTCGGATTTACTAAAATCCATTTAGTATAGGCTCCATAGTACCCGGTGGTGAAGTCCAGCAGAGGGGATAAGGCTCTGACCTAGAGTGTGCCTCTGCATTTCTCTTGCCCCTCCCCCAGCCCCAGGCACCAACTACAGCAGATGTTCCCGCCCTGGAGCTGCATCTCTCTCTTTCCCTCACTCCCTGTCAGCGTTTGGGCACCATTACACAGAGCTGCGCTGATTCTGGGACTGCTGGGCACTGTCTCCTCTGTAAAGCCGCCTGCCTCATCAGCACTGTGCATTTACTGGACACTTAAATATTCTACATGTCGTTTAGACAGTGTTAGTTAAGAACAAGTGCATAACTATAGGGATATTTAGCACAAGTAGCCTGTGATATATATCCAGTATTTACTGTGCATTGTTATATCTGTATACATACATAGCTTTACTTAGTATAGTCCAGTGTTGTCTGTAATAATTTCTGCATTGTACATGTGACTATGTGTGCCAATAGCTGCTGTGTGGTTCCTATTCCGTGTATCTCACACATATTGCTATCCCTATATTCTGTACCCTGACGGGGGCTAAGTGCATCAGGGTCCTATATATATATATATATATAGTGTTTCACAGGATATACTGTTTGGTATTTTTCTCTGTGTATTTCAGTCACCATATACCACTTAAATCCTCTGTTTGTGACCTGCATTTGCAATCATACTCCACAGGGGTTTTTTGTCAGGTACTGTGTCTGGCTTACGCCCTAGCGCTACATTCTCCAATAATGTCTGCATCACAGGGCGGGAGATCCGTGGCTGATCCTGCGTCATGCAGTGCTGATGCCGAGGATTTATCTGAGAAAAATATTCCAGCTAAGGGTCCAGGTATTGGGGGTTCTGTACCCCTTGGTCAGCCTGCAGTACCGGTGGCGGCACACCAAGACCCACCTTGGGCTGCTTTTTCTTTTTTTTTTCAAATATGTTTATTGAAAAATATAAACAGAACAATTGGTTTGAGTACATTCTCGCATACAGGTTGGCAGTCAATAGCAAATAAATGGGAACTGTAGGTCCATAGGAAGACATTGGAAGTGTATACATAAACAGAAACATATACAGAAATAAGAAAATATCTAAAGGAGGGATCATGCGGAGTCAAGTGAGAACATGTCTGGTCTACAAAAGAAAATCATATAATAGGATAGAGCAAGTAGACTGACTTAGTGTGGATATCTAGAGCCCATTAAATAAATCTCTACATAGAAATGCGGGTAGCCTTTCTCCTGTGTAGTTAAGTTATACCAAGAAGTAAGATGTACTATACCACGAAGGAAGTCCTTCTCTTCAGTTGATAATGTGAGCACACAGGGCAGCCAAATATCAAAAAAAAATTGTGTTCGAGACTCTAAATCTAAAGAACAGTCTATCCACTCCATCTGGTAAACATAAGCCAATCTCGGTAACATAAGAGAAAGCGCAATAGGTATAGGGTGTATCCACTGAGACAAAATAGTTTTTTTTGCTACTGCAGCTATTTTAGCAAGTAAGAGTGTAGTGCCTCTAGTAAGGTGTGGAGGTTGAGTATAATAATTCCATAATGCCCATGGCATCGTTATAGTGAAGGGAATGTGGAGGACATTGTTTATATAATTTTGAACAGAGGTCCAAAAAGCATGAACTACTGAACAAGACCAGAGGCAATGGAGAATGACAGCGTCAGGGAGGCAACATTTAAAACAATTGGAGTCCTCTGCTACTCCAGTTAGAAATCTCAGTTTGGGAGTATAATACGCTCGATAGAGAATCTTGAATTGCATTTCAGCAAACGAGGATGAGAGTAACTGTTTATTTAATTTAGTCGAGGCCGTAACAATAGTGTGCATGGAGATATTAGGGGAGGAGTCTTTCCACTTTGCCATACCTGTCGATAAAGTAGTGAGGTCAATTTTCTTTCTAACCTGTTCATATAATAAAGAGATAGGGAAGGAAGTACCCAAACGTGTTTTTATCAAAACATCAAATACCAGAGAAGGATTTGAATGGGTTAGCTCAGATAATAGTCTAGTTACAAAACTATGGGCCTGAAAATAAGCAAACATGGGAATCTGGATATCAGGAAACAACTCCCTGAGTCGCTCCAGGGTGTGGGTGGTGGAGAGACCATCATCCATCAAATGATATGCTAATCGAAGTCCATGGAGACGCCAAGTTTCAAATATCGCTTGAGGGTCACCCCGTTGAAAATCACTATTATGTAATAACGGTGAAAATATTGTACGAGTAGAGGATAATCCCAAATGTTTACGTTATATACGCCATGCCATACATGGAGTGCACAATAGTGGGTTATCTTTAACCTCTATAGGGAGAGAAAGCGGGGAGGTGTGTAGAGTGGAAATCAGAGAGCCTTTGATAAGAAAGCCTCGTTCAATATCTAAATTAACAAAAGCAGAGGTTTCACCTATCCAGTCCAGTGCATATCTCAGATTAGAAGCTATTGCATAGTCTTGTATGTTGGAAAGATTGATTCCTCCCAAGGATACTGGCTGTTGCAGTTTAAAAAGTGAAATACGAGGACGTTTGCCTGCCTATATGAATTTGGATAAGGATCTATTAACAGTGGCAACATCTTTTTTATTCATTAAAAATGGCAGCATCTAGACTGGATATAAAAACCGAGGGAAAGAAACCATTTTAAATAAATGCCATCTCCCAATATATGATAATGGCAGATATCTCCATTTTTCAAAATCTGACCTCATTCGGGTGACAAAGTGTGTCTAATTAACAGTATATATAGTGGATCACTGGGAAATCGTAAACCTAGATACAAGAGATGGTCCTGGGCCCAACGGAAAAGAAAGGAGTTACCCCATCCAGATTTAGCCATAGTGTGTAAAGCTAAAGCTTCTGTTTTAGTAAAATTAATAGTGAAACCGGATATCAACTGAAAATCTGCCAAAATATGTTGTAAGGAGGGGAGGGCTTGTTTTGGGTTACTAAAGTACAAAAGCAGATCATCTGCAAAGGCCGATACTTTAATCTCTGAAATGCCTAAACTAACACCTCCAGTGCCAAATTAAACAACTGTGGTGAAAGGGGACATCCTTGGCGGGTGCCTCTAGATAGTGGGAAAGGTGACGAATTTAGTCCATTAATAGTTAAATAAGCCATCGGATGTGAGTACAGCATATTAAAAATTCCAATAAATGTCGGGCCAAATTGTTGGGCATGGAGTATACGTGAAATATGTGACCAGGAAACCCTATCAAAAGCCTTGTCAGCATCACAGCTGACAATGATGGCTTCTTTGTTGTTCAATTGATGATAACGATGCAATGCCGCTACTAACATACGTACATTGTGGACTGAAGTTCTGCCCTTCACAAAGCCATTTTGAGCTGGGTGCAATATCCAAGGGAGAAAACTCTGCATACGTTGCGCCAAAAGTTTAGTAAAGAGTTTCAGGTCCTGATTTAATAGAGAAATGGGCCTATAGGATTGAACCTGTGCAGGGTTTTTGCCTGGCTTTGGGAATACCACAATCCTAGCCTCAGTAAACTTAGAGAGGGGTTGTTCCCCAGAAAGTAAGGAATTAAACAAAGTAACCATGTGGGGTAACAAATGATCTAAAAGGAGTTGATAGTATTCTGCTCCAAAGGGATTTACCTTACGCTAATGATTTTATAAAAAAAGATAATTCTACATCAGTTACTGGCGCAGTCAATAAATTTCTCTCCTCCTCAGTTAGGACAGGCAATTCCGTCTTGGAAAGGAATTGGTCACCTTCAGATGGATAATCAATTGGAGAGGTATATAGCAGCCGGTAATAATCCCTGAAATGATCGGATATCTCAGACGGATCAGTAAACGGGGATCTATTAGAAGGGTCAATTTGCAATATACGAGAAGGGGCATTATGGGAACGTACAAGGTTAGCAAGCAGTCTCCCCGATCTATTGCACCCATAATAATATTTACTACGCTGGACATCATGGGCAAATTGGGCCCATTCAGTACATAAGGTATCATAAGAATGTTTGGCATCTAAGTAATGTTGTCGAGAAGCTGCAGAGTCCGATTGCAACATGGCATCGTAAGCTGTCGTCAACAATTTACTGTGATCTTCAATAATCTTTGAAAGTTTCCACCGTTTCCTGGCCACATACTCCATCACCTGACCTCTAACTACAGGCTTGGCCGCAGCCCAAAACAGCTGAATATCTTCTAAATGACCTGCATTATCCTGTTCATAATTACAGAAAGCAGTTGTCGGATGATTACGAAAATCAGTAGACTTGGCGAGATAGGCAGGAAATCTCCAATTATAAGAGGTAATCAAGGGACCTTTAATAGATAGAGTTACCCAAACCGGGGCATGGTCTGAAAGAGCAATGGGGCCTATACCTGAGTCCACCACTCTACTATGTAGTGTGTCAGAAAGTAACCAAAAATCTATACGGGAAGAAGTATGGTGAGGGTGAGAATAAAAAGTATATTCCCATGAGACCGGGTGTTGGCATCTCCATGGATCACACAACTTTAAAGAGTCTTTCAAAAAGGTCAACGAGGAGACATCTCCCTCCACCCCTCGTCCAGAGGAGCGATCCAGGCCCCTAGAAATAACACAATTAAAATCGCCACCAAGTAGCAATTCTCCTTCCACCCATTCCTGCCATTTAGAATATACAGTAGTAATAAACGGCCTAGTCGAGCTTGTCGGTGCGTAAAGCGCCACTAATGTATACAAGGAACCCAGAAGCGATAATTTAATAAAAAGAAAATGACCATCTGGATCGGACCACGTATCTTTGATTGTGTATGGCAAGTGTTTCCCGAATAAAATCAAAACCCCCCTACGTTTTGCAGAAAATTAAGCAGTTTTACATTCTCCAACCCAAGGTCCCCTAAGGGTGTTGGGGTCCTTTATATCCCAGTGGGTCTCTTGTAAAAATGCAATATCCGGCTTAAGGCATTTTAAATGTGACAATACGTTGCGTCTCTTGATAGGGGAGTTTAAACCCTCCACATTCCAAGTGATAAATTTTAAAGAGGATTGAGTCCTCGTGGAGCCATCAGTATGAGTAGCAATATTATCCAATACCTACTCTAGGCCACAAAATGATCATGAGTATGGAAAATAGTCGTATCCAGCCCGTCCCAGCGAGCGGGCGGGGACAGTAATATGAGTACCCAGAGCATTGTGCCAAACCTGTACAGAAATACCACACATCCAAAACAATAAACCAAATAATCTATAACCAAAACATCTTATAACTTTTCTGAACCCATGAGGGCAATCCATCAGATTGCCAGTATCTAGAATAATAATAATAGTAGGATCAGGGAAGAAGGGACATGTGAAGGAGAAGTAAAGCATGGAATAACACAATAGTAGGAATCCAACAGCGATAATAATAAAATAATAAAACAATGTGAAGCCACATATAGCAACATCTGCAGCAATGAAAACAAAAAATAAAACTCAGGTGCAGTATAACTACAGCTCACAGTTAGCCACACTATACCAGACATAAAGAGACAGGTAGTGTAGGCCGTGAGACCGAAAAGAAGACTAGAATACCTGAATGCAAAAGGGGTGATGAGATAACAATACAAACAATACTACTCAATCTTCGTCTGATCTATGTGTCGAGGATCTTGAGGAGAATGAGTCCACAAAGTTCTTGCCCGCCTGTGGCGAATCAAAGAAATGGGGTTTGCCATTGTGAAAAACACGAAGTTTTGCAGGATACAATAATGAGAATCGGCATCCCAAATCAAATAATTTTACTTGCAGGTCGGGGCATGTTCACGTCGTTTCATAGCCACTAAGTATGAAAAGTCTTGAAATAGTAAGAGTTTTACGCCGTGGTAACGAAGATCAGCATGTTTACGATAAGCGTCTAGTAAACGCACTTTGTCAGCATAATTAAGGATCCGCAATATTACAGGGCGAGGGCGATCCCTAGTAGTCTGTCTATCCGAGCCCACCCGATGCACCCTTTCCACTAACAACAATGATCCAGCCATTCAGAAACCAGCGACATGAGGTCCATATATTTGACAGATTCAGGAAGCCCAATAATGCGGACATTATTTCTACAATTTCTGTTATCTAAATCTTCTAGTTTGTCCACCATGGACAATACCGATTTCTCCTGATCAGAGAGAGTGGCTTTAGCCGCTGTAAGCTCGTCTTCCAAATCCGATTTGCGCTGTTCCGCTTCAGAGAGACGTTGATCGTGTTTCGTGAGTTGTGTGAGTGCAGAGTTGATAGAATCTTTAAGCGGTGCCAATTTCTGATCCAAAAGTGAAGCTAGAAGGGAGGTCAGTTCTTGAGAGGTGAGAGAGGCCGCAAAGGCACGAGGAGCGTCATCAGAGGCCTGCTCTCTAGCAACATTGCCCCGTCTATTACCAGGAGAGGCAGGTGATGCGGAAGATGGCATGTCGCTGCCTCGACCCTTGCCCGTCTAGCCCCCCTTAGTGCCTCTGGCAGATCTGGCCACATACTTCTCCATAATTAGCACCATGGTAAAAAAAAAAAAGGAAATATGCAAAAAACAAATATAGATGAATTGTGCTACTCCGAAACTGAAGATTCCAGATAGCCTGGCCTGCCAACAGCTTTCAGAGCTAAGATAGGCTTTATAGTGACCCCTATCCACTTCTCCCTGCGCCCACCAACCTCCAATATAAGCAGGAGGTGTAAAGAAAAGTAGGGGGTATCTGGCAGTCAGAGGTAGTACGGTCCCCAGTACAGAATAACAGAGCCAGGAAATTACCAAAAGGGAGGGGTGTGATACAGCTTACCCCAGCAAGGTGGCAGCAGCTGCAGCTGAAAGCAGTTGCGAATGGCTGCAGTAAACTAGTGAGCGTGTCCTTCCAGGGGTCTCAGCCGAGAACCCCACTGCCAGCCATGTAGAAGTGTGCTCCAAGATCGCTATGTACTCGGGCGCAGAGGTACAGTTCCGGATCGGAGCTCCAAGCTCCAGGCCGCGGCTTCCTCCAGCAGGGTAGGCCGCCACTCGCGGGAGCTGACGGCTGCTGTCCTCGGCCCAGTGCGGTCACCTCTCGATGCCACGAACTTGACTGGCCTGGTGTCAGTGCGGGCAGGGTGCCGGTGCCCACTGTAGCTCCTTTCCCAAGATGGTAAAGGGAGATAGGCTCCGGAGCACAGCAGCAGCACGTCTTCACTTAATTCCCGCCAGGCCATGCCCCGAGCTGCTTTTTCTAATTTACTGACTACGCTAGTAACGAGACTTGCGCCCCCCTGTGGGACCTCCTGTGCCTGTACAATCACATATTGTCCCTGTTGTAAATCCACCATGGGTGGATTCTCTGTTGACTCGGTTACAGCAGTTAAATCAGTCCTTGGTTAAACAAAAGCCTGACCCTCGCCCCCCTAGGACCAAAGGGTCATCTAAGCGGGCCATTTCTTCCTCACAATCCACGCAAGTTTCGGATACTTCATCCGATGAAGATGGCGTATATACTGACCCATCAGACACTGATGCAGATGCTTCTGATGGGGAATATACAACACAGGTGGATGTTCGTGACCTCTTGGAGGCTATCAAACTGATTCTTCAGATTGATGATGAAACTGAACCTCCAAATATGTCTAAGAAACCTGATAAGTTCAAACGTCAGAAGGTTACTAAATTAGTTTTGCCACATTCTGACCATTTAGTTGACATACGTTAGGAATCCTGGGAGTCTCCGGGAAAGAAATTCTCCCTGTCTAAAAAGATGCTAGCTCATTATCCCCTCGCTGCAGAGTTAAGTAAAAATTGGGAAACATCACCTCCGGTGGACTCACATTTTGCACGTCTGGTGGTGTCTTCTACTCTGCCTGTCACTAGCATCACCTCTCTGAAGGAACCGACGGATAAGTGTGTGGAGGGTTGCTTGAAGTCTATTTACACTCTTGCGGGTGCTGTGCATAGACTTCTTCTTCTTGCGGGTGCTGTGCAAAGCGGCTTCTTGGTCTGCAAAAGTTATTGAAGCCTGGGTTCAGGAAGTTGAAGCGGAGCTACTTCTAATTTTTCTGATAATGCCAGACAGTGTCTTCCATATATTACCACAGCCTCTCATTACATACAGGAGGTGGCCTCTGATGCCAGTGTGCTGGCAGCCAAGCGTCTACTACGTCCATTATGGCTCGCTGGATTCTGTGATTGCGGTCCTGGCCTGTGGATATGGACTCTAAAAAGACCTTGGCAGTGATCCCTTTTAAGGGAAACATCCTTTTTGGGGAAGATCTGAACAAGATTGTTGCTGACTTAACTTCGGCTCCGAAGGCTAAAAGTACCACGTTTTGTTCCTTTCGACCTCCAAGTAAACAAAGGGTCAGGCGTACCGAAACAGGCTCACACTTCCAAAACCTCTAAGCCCAAACCTAAACGCTCCTGGGCTGCCTGTCAGACTGCTTCCAAACCAGACAAGCCTGCTGCATGACGGGGCGGGCCTCCCCTTGAGGGACCCTAGGGTGGGAGGCCAACTTCTGCAGTTCGCCCAGGTATGGTTACAGACCACTTCAGATGCCTGAGTGAGGGAAATCGTCACTCACGGATACGCCATCTCTTTCAAGAAACGTCCCCCTCGCCAGTTTTGCTCGACAAATATCCCTTCGGATCCGTTAAAAGCAAAAACTCTACATTTGGTGGTACAATTCCTCCTGGAAACAGGAGTGATAGTGCCGGTGCCTCTGGCTCAGAGAGGCAGGGGGTACTATTCAATGCTGTTCCTAGTTCCGAAACCGAATGGAACCTCACGGCCCATTCTCAACCTCAAGTCTTTGAACAAATTTGTGAAGGTTTCCAAATTCCGTAGGAAAACTCTTCGCTCTATTGTTGGAGCCCAAGGACTATATGGTATCCCTGGACATTCAGTATGCTTACCTGCATATACCTATTGCCATGTCGCATCAGCAATATCTGCGGTTTGCTATTGGCAACCTACATTATCAATTCCAGGCCTTGCCTTTTGGACTGACCACGGCTCCGCGAATCTTCACCAAGGTCATGGCGGTCATGACGGCCCTTCTACGCCGTCGGGGTATCAGGATCCTTCCGTATCTGGACGACTTGTTGATCCTGGCGAACTCCCCAGAGGTTCTCCTCCATCATCTGGAGCTGACGGTCCAATTCCTGCAAGCCCACAGGTGGCTCATCAACTGGAAGAAATCCTCACTGGTTCCTGCTCAGGGCATGGTACACCTGGGGGCGTTACTGGACACACACAACCAACGGTTGTTCTTGTCTCCAGAGAAGGTCCTGAAACTTTGGAACAGGATACGATGCTTCCTCTCTCGTCCTAATGTATCGATACACTCGGCAATGCAAGTACTAGGCCCCATGGTGTCGGCTTTTGACATGATGGCGTATGCTCAATTTCATTCTCGCCCTCTGCAGAGGTTAATCCTTTCCAAGTGGGACGGCCTACCTCACTGGATCAGGTCTCACATGATTTCCTTGACTCTGGAAGTTCATCTGTCTCTGAGCTGGTGGCTCCAGGACCAACGATTGAGCAGGGGTTGTCTCTTCTGGATCTCCAACTGGGTCCTCCTAACGATGGATGCCAGTCTGCGGGGTTGGGGCGCGGGGTTGGAGCAACACTCTCTTCAGGGTCGGTGGACCAGGGAGGAATCTCTCCTTCCGATAAACATTCTGGAGTTGCGGGCAGTGTTCAATGCTCTGAAACTGTCCCTGCCTCTGATACAGAACAGGCCTGCCTGTTCAACTACAATTGGAAATGCCACCATGGTGGCATAAATAAATCATCAAGGCGGCACTCGAAGCCGCATGGCAATGATGGAAGTGTCAAATATTCTTGTATGGGCGGAACGCCATCTGCCAGCCATATCGGCAGTGTTAATTTCGGAGGTTCTCAACTGGGAAGCAGACTTCCTCAGTCGTCAGGACATACACGCCTTCATCCGGAAGTTTCTGAACTCCTAGTGGACAAGTGGGGCCCTACCAGATGTTGACCTGATGGCGTTTCAACACAATCGCAAGGTTCCGGTCTTCGGAGCAAGGACAAGGGATCCTCAAGCAGCGTTTGTGGACGCACTTGGAATTCCATGGAACTTTCGGCTGCCATACATGTTCCCTCCTGTGTCACTCCTGCCCAGGGTAATAAGGAAGTTCAAGCAAGAAGGAGGAATCCTACTTCTGATCGCTCTGGTGTGGCCCAGACGGCATTAGTTCTCAGACCTCCAGCGTCTCTCATTAGAGCATCCTCTTCTATTTCCACAGCGCCCAGACCTCCTCGTTCAGAGCCCCTGTGTCTACCAGGACTTGGCCCGATTGGCTTTGATGACGTGGCTCTTGAAGCTTCAGTTCTGAGGGCCAAAGGATTTTCTGAGGCGGTCATTCAAACTGTTGAAAGCCCGTAAACCAGCTTCGGCTCAGATTTATTTTAGGGTCTGGAATTCTTACTTCACCTGGTGTGCGGCTAAGAATTATGATGCTTACAAGTTCAGTACTGCCAAACTCTTGGCTTTTCTGCAACAGGGCCTGGACTTAGGCCTTCGTTTAGCCTCCCTCAAGGTTCATATTTCAGCCTTGTTGGTATGGTTTCAGAGAAATTGCAACTTTACCTGACGTTCATACTTTCACTCAGGGTGTGTTACAGATTCAACCTCCCTATGTTCCTCCTTTGGCTCCTGAGGATTTGTCGGTTGTTCTGGATGACCTACAACAGTCTCCGTTTGAGCCTCTTGAGTCTGTGGACCTTAAATGGTTTACATTTAAGGTTTTATTTTTGCTGGCTATTGTCTCTGCTAGAAGGGTTTCAGACTTGGGTGCCTTATCCTGTCAGTCACCATTTCTGATTTTTAACTGTGACCGTGCGGTTCTGAGAACTCGCCCTAGGTTTCTGCCTAAGGTGGTGTCATCTTTCCACCTTAACCAAGAGATTGTGGTTCCGGCCTTTATCTCTCCTGGTTTTTCCTCCAAAGAACGATCTTTGGATGTGGTACGGGCTCTCCGTATATATGTGAAGAGAACCGACTCTCTTATGTCTGATTCTCTGTTTGTCCTTTTTGGTTTTCACAAACGTGGCTGGCTTGCAAATAAGCAGAACTTGGCCAGATGGATTAGAATGGTGATTGCACAAGCTTATGTACAGGCTGGTCTTCCAGCTCCTGCTACTATCAAGGCCCATTCTACTCGGTCTGTTGGACCTTCTTGGGCGTACCGCCGTGGTGCGACCCTAGAACAATTGTGCAAGGCGGCTATGTGGTCCTCAGTGAACACGTTCATCAGGTTCTTTGCCTTTGATACTTCCGCCTCCCAGGTGCTTCCTTTGGACGCCGGGTTCTTGTGCCCGCTGCAGTGCGTCCCCTCCCATAAGGAACTGCTTTAGAACATCCCCGATGTTATTCCCTGTGGAATACCAGTGTACCCGGCTGCAGAAAGGAGATTTATGGTAAGACTTACCATTGTTAAATCTCTTTCTGCGAGGTACAGTACACTGGATTCCACAGGGCGCCCACCCTGACGCACTTAGCTTCTTTGGGTTTGTATGGCATTAGCCACTGGTACCTTCTGCTGTCGTGAGAATGTGATGTCTGTGGCTACTAACTACTGTCATCTCTTTTACCTGCTACTGCATTGGACTGGTTAACAAAACTGAGCTCCAGTGCCTGGAGGCGGGGATATAGAGGAGGAGGTGCAGTGCCTCTTGGGAACAGTCAAAGCTTTAGCCTGTTGGTGCCTTGGATCAAGATCCAACTCTACACTCCCAATGTTATTCCCTGTGGAATCCAGTGTACCTCGCAGAAGGAGATTTAACAATGGTAAGTAATACCATAAATCTCCTTTTTCTAAGGTTTGAGGTTTGCATTGCTGCATTACATCTCGTGTGTTCTCAATTGTCAGGTTGGTCAGTTGGCAGCTACATTGTTCAAGTGTTTACCCCGCATTAGGCCTCCTTTATTCAATCTATATCAAATAAATAAAAGCAGTGACCTTAATACTTGTCTCTTATGTCTTTATTTCTAGTTTACTGGGGGGTGGGGGGGTTTCAGACTAATGACAGCTTAAGTAATTGTCCTTTTTGTATTTGCGCACACCCCAGAATCAGCCCTCTAGTGTCATTAGGGAGTAAGTTCAGGGAATGACAAATAGACACATTTTGGAAAACAAGCAGAAAACGAATGAATCTAGATGCTAAACAGGAGTGTAATTCCCAGAGGCAATGGAGGTGCCTGCCTCCGGGCTCCAAGCCCTGGAGGGGCATCTGAATGTACAATAGCTCCTGTTTGGTTCACAGTGGGATCTAAGTGTGATCACTGCTCTTCCAATGGAGCTCTGCGGTACACCCGCTGCTGCAGAGTTAATTGGTTCAACCCCAGGAGACCTGTAATAGAGGACAGGACAGCTCGCGCCTGGTACTGCTCAGCTTGCGCTGCAGCAAATGACTGTTCATCCGCCATTGCTGCTGGACTGTGAGATGGTACCTGCCAGTGAATGCTGATTCTGCATGCTGCAGGTGGCTGAATCCAGCGTAGCTGAAGCCCTAACAGCTCACTGTGGGCTTTTGTCCCTTTAGTCAAGCTGAAAACACTATTTATATAACTATATAAGTCCAGGGCCGGTTCTACACCTTGTGGCGCCCAGTGCGAAAGTTTCCACTGGCGCCCCCCCCATGGCAAAACAGGGGCGTGGCTTCATAGGGAAGGGTCGTGGCCACAGTTATGCCCCCAGTAGCTGTGCCCCCAGATTTGCCCCAAGTAGTCGTGCCCCCCAGTTGATTTGCCCCCTGTAGCTGTGCCCCCAGTTAATTTGCCCCCAGTAGCTGTTCCGCCTGTAGTTGTGCCCCCTGTAGCTGTGCCCCCTGTAGCTGTGCCCCCAGTTGTTTTGTCCCCAGTTGATTTGCCCCCTGTAGTAGTTCCGCCAGTATGTGCCCAATGTAGTTGTGCCCCCTGTAGATGTGCCCCCTATATGTGCCCCCAGTAGTAGTGCCACTTGTAGCTGTGCCCTCTGTATGTGCCCCCAGTAGTAGTGCCACTTGTAGCTGTGCCCCCTGTATGTCCCCCCAATAGTAGTGCCCCTTGTAGCTGTGCCCCTTATATGTACCCCCAGTAGTAGTGCCCCTTGTATCTGTGCCCCCTGTATGTGCCCCCCGCAGTAGTGTCCCTTGTAGTTGTGCCCCCAGTAGTAGTGCCACTTGTATCTGTGCCCCCAGTAAAATGCCACTTGTATCTGTGCCCCCTGTATGTGCCCCCAGTAGTAGTGCCACTTGTATCAGTGCCCCCAGTAGTAGTGCCACTTGTAGCTGTGCCCCCTGTATGTGCCCCCAGTAGCCGCTCTGAAACCCTAAAAGAGAAACCACAATACTTACCAACCTCGCTCCTGTTTCCGGTCCGCTACTGCTGTCTCCGGGCGCCGGCTCATCTCTATGGCGTCAGTCAGCAATTCCGGCTGCAGGGGGCGCACCGGGGAAGGAGGGAGGATACTTAGTAGCGGCTCTTGCCACGGTGGCGGCGCCCTCAGGGTAGCGGCGCCCCGGGCAAAAAGCCTGCTTGCCAGTGGCAAGAGCCGCTACTGTATAAGTCGTATATGTTTATACACACAAACACACCATATTCGTTTTCCGTTTTTAAGGTTGGGGGTACCAAACTCCAATTTGCCTCCGGGCAACTGGGCTGAATTTACGCCCCTGATGCTAAGTAACACAGAGTTGCTGTGACTATAATCCACAGCACAAGCAGCCAACAGCTGTGAGGATTTTGCATCTTCTTAAGTATACAGGAGGAAAAAGAAAAGTTCTTGTTTTGCTTTATGATGCTGGAAAATAGTGTCAAAGTAAACAGTAGCAATGACCAGAAAAATATATATACATACAGAAATGTAATAATAGAAATATAAACAAGATTATTTAAACAAATATTAACAAAAACTCCTGAAACCTCAGGAATAGAATAGAATTAAACACAGTATATCATCATAGATCCTTTGACAAACAGGATACATTGGGGGGTCATTCTGTCCCGTTCGCACGCTGCAGTGCGAACAGGTCGGAACTGCGCATGCGCAGCGGCCGCATTGCGCAGGCGCGTCATTGCCCGGCAACGGGCAGCGACGCCGCGTACAAAGAAAGTGGTTGCAGCGGCGGCCGCAAGAAGATTGACAGGAGGAAGGCATTCCGGGGCGTCAACTCACCGTTTTCCGGGCGTGGAGATCCGAACGCAGGCATGTCCAGACGTTTGGAGGGCGGATATCTGACGTCAATTGCGGGACCTTCATCGCTGGATCCATCGCACAGAGTAAGTAACTGCAGGGCTAGTTTTGTTTTACACAAAAAAAAATTAGCATAGCAGGGCTGCACAAGCGATCGCAGCCCTGCTATGCTAAAATACGCTCCCCCATAGGTGGTGTCTAGTTGATCACACGAGCATCAAAAAGTTGCTACGTGCGATCAACTCGGAATGGCCCCCATTATAATTTGTTTTGCACCAGCATGGAGAGTGTCAGTTTTGATAAACAGTAGATGGAATATCAGTTATCAGCATGGGAGCATAAATGCTAATTGTAGATATTTCTATCCTTATGGTTGATAAGAATGTTCATTGTAAACTGTGGTCTGGCACAAAGCATAATACTCTATATAGCACACCAATTGTCATTTGCTTTGTGTCAATTAGAAATTATTAACTTTTATTTGTGTTTGTGTTTTTAGTATAGTACCAGCATATGCCATTGTGCTTTGGAAATGAATGATTTGTATGCTTATACATTACAGTTCATTTGTTTTAGTATTCATTTATGCTAAATGTTGTATAAAACGCCAATACATCTAATAATAATCACTGCTTTCCTTCTATGTTACATCCTGTATGACATTTGCTTTGTTCTCTGCAAATATGTAAGAGCATCACACCACAGTGCTGTGCACCTGTAGGCTTTGCAGGCACACATGACTGGTGCTGAGGCTGGTAGGCTGTTCCCTCCCTCTGCATAGGAAGCAGGTGCAGTAATCTGTAGCACCTCCACTACAGTATGTGTGTGGTGCTGGCTGGTGTGTGGCACACAGAGGAAGTCCATCCCATTCCCTCTTACTCCACTGGAGGAAATAAATATTCTGTTATCAGCATTTCCCGTTGGACTTTGCTTTACGATGTTGTGACATGTTTCCGTGTAATCAGCTTGTGTAACAGCAGCAGTCCGTCCACACACATGAGGGGTCTAGTGTCACTAACGTTACCTGCTGCATCAGGTCCATGGCGAGTGGGATGCACAGACATCATGGGGGGCTTCGGGACAGAGGTGATGATGAGCTGTACACGCTGTAATTATATATACTGTATATAACTGTGTAGTGTCAGGGTATTCTGACAACATTCTGAACATCTCACTGGGTTTTGCACACAGGGCACTTTCTTTCGCCTATTTTACCCCTGCAGCCCATCTCCTGCCCAGCAGCAGAATACTCTCTGGTCTCCGCGTCCTGAGTACATCGCCGGTCTGCTTGCCATCCGCGGGTGGGAGGGCAAGGTCGCCCGGTTTGGAGCCTCAGTGATATTGGGTAATTGTGTTTCTCTCTATTTCATTGTCGTGCAATAAATGCTGCAGTGTAGTTTTGTATTTCATAGCGGAGTTTAGTGACATACAATAAGTACATTCTTATGTTACAATGTGCATAGATCCTCAATGTAGATTAGTTACTGTAGTAAAGCAATCAGACTGTCAGCTAAGAACAACATTTACACCGACAGGTGGCGCTGCAGAGCGCAGACATGCTCCAATTATTACTAACGCCGCAGATAAGTGTAGTGTCAGCTAGAAGGAATCTCGCCTGCTCTGCCCCCTGGATCATCTGATTGATTGATTGATTGATTGATTGATTGATTGATTGATTGATTGATTGATTGATTGATTGATTGATTGATTGATTTTGGAGGGAATTTATTATGAGCTTTCTATGTTGAAAGATGGTAGTAGAAGAGGATAAGGAGGTGTGTGTTGAAAGATGTGTAAAGTAGGGGTATTAGAATTGAAAAGATGGGGTATTACAATGGGTAGTGTGCTTGTGTTACGACACATACAGTAGGTCTGTTGTATCTGTAGAAATGAATGTGACCAAATTAAAAAGATAATGTAAAGTGACCTAAGGGTATATTAATAGTAGAAGAGCTTGTAGTGGGTGAGATAATACATTAGATCAGTGGTTCTCAAACTCGGTCCTCAGGATCCCACACAGCGCATGTTTTGCAGGTAACCCAGCAGGCGCACAGGTGTACTCATTACTCACTGACACATTTTAAAAGGTCCACAGCTGGAGCTAATTATGTCACTTGTGATTCTGTGAGGAGACCTGCAAAACATGCCCTGTGTGGGGTCCTGAGGACCGAGTTTGAGAACCTGTGCATTAGATTGTAGATCTGGACAGGGCTGTACTAACTGAGGGGGAGGGTGCATGTGCCCTGGGCATCGCATTTGAGGGGGAATATGTAGTCTTGAACTACCCGTGTGTGTGGTATGTGTGATATGATGCGTTGGTGTGAGTATATGATGTGTTATTGGCCGGTAGGAAGCAGTAAGGAGTCAGTATGAATAAGACTGCCTACTCCCACGCAAGGCCTCACAAATTACTTCCTTGCCCTGGAAGACAAAAATCCTAGAATGGCCCTGATATGGACAACATCAAGTACATAGGGCCTTATTTGCGATTGCATACTGGCAGATCTGCGCGGACTGGGCAATGCATTTGCATCGCTTTGCAGGGGAGTAGCGCCAAAAATGGGGGCGGATCCGGGCCATTTTCGGGGAGGCCGCGTGCCATCATGCACGGCCACTGCAACAGGTAAGATGCCCGCGCTGCGCCTGCTTTCGCAGCCAGGCTGCACAGGAAGGGGGCATCACTTATTTTGCAGGGACAGCGATGCGATCCCAATTGAATTGCTATCGCATCAGTGGCGGCCATTAGCATGCTGGGCGGCCTTGCCCTGTGCTGAAGGGCCCCCAGCATGTGATCGTCAGCAGTTGCAGTTTTTCTAAATTAGCAAAACTGCAACTGAAGCTGAATAGGGTCCATATACTACAGTAAAGGTGGGTACACACTGGAAGATATATCTGCCGATCAATTGATCGGCAGATATATCTATGGATGGATCGAGCAGTGTGTTGAGCATACACACTGCCCGATCCGTCGGGGACTGACATCATGAACTGGGCGGGCGTGTACACACTGTCAATCACCGCCGGCCGCCGCAGCATGCGCCACAGCGACACAGCTGTCGGTAGATAGATTGGCCGTCGGCTGTGCTGTGGGGCCGACGCGATACGTCTGTGAACAACGGAGTTCACAGACGTATCGGACGTACACACTGGCCAACGGACCCGCGATATATCGGCCGTTCAAGAGAACGGCCGATATATCGGCCAGTGTGTACGGGCCTTTAGTCAATTATATGGACAATAAGAATGCATTCTGGACACAGACCCCATTGAGGAAATCACTCACCATGGTGAAATTAGGTGAATCCTCTCCCAACACTTTGATTTACATTTATTATATACTAGGTGATTCATTGCGTCCTACGGGCGCTCTTCACACCGTCAAAAGGGCTAAGCCCCCTTAACCCTTGCACGCCCTTATGGTGTGCAATATTTGTGTTATATGGCGTATTACGTCCAATCATAATTGTGTGAGTGGTTAAATATTGCACGGACAAAGGGCGTGCAATGGTTAAGGGGTCGTAGCCCCTTTCAATGGCGTGAACAGCGCACGCAGGGCCTGATGAATCATCTAGTAGGTGCTGTGGTTGGGGGAGTGGCGGGTGTGGGGGAGATGCAAATGGGGAGGGGGTCCGGTGGTGCCGCGGGTGGGAGTGTGGCGGTTGCAGGGGTGCCGTGGGTGGGGCAGGGGCTGGTGCAGTGGTGCCACGAGTGGGGGAGGGGCGGTTTGCGTGGGTGCCTCGGGTGGGGGTCTGGAGGGGTGCCGTGGGTGGGGCAGGGGCTGGTGCGGTGGAGCCACTGCGGGTGGGGCAGGTGCGGTGGTGCTGCGGGTAGGGGAGGGGCAGGTGGGGAAGGGGGTCCAGAGCCAGCGCAGGTTGTGGAGGGGGGGGGGTGGTAGTGCCGTGGATGGGGCCCGGAGGTACTGCGAGTGGGGGAGGGGCGGGTAATGCTTCTCCTCTTGTCCTCCCTTTGTCAATGGCTCTCCCGGAGACTCGCACAGCAACCAAGCAGCCTGTCACTATTGTTAGTGCCGGTGTCCCAACGCGCCGTATTACAAGGAAGAAGATGCACTCAATAAACTACAGCTCCAAGCGGCGCTAACGGCTGCTGGGAGCTGTAGTTTATTTAGTGCGTCTACTTCCCTGTAATGTGACACGTTGGGACACCGGCGCTAACAATAGTGACTGGCTGGCAGAACTGACTGACTCGCTGAATCAATGTAAAAGGTGAGAGTGCTGTGCAGTGTCAGTGACACTGCACACCCACTGCACTGCACAGCACTGTCACCTTTTACATTGATCCAGCGTCCCAGACATTACCATCCGCTTTATCACCCACTCTATCCGTTACATTAGCCATCTTGGGGCTTCCAGGCCGGCAGCCCAGGTGCTGTGTTGCAGAGTCAGGGCCTCTGGGGATCTGGGCGCGGCTGTGACGGGGAGGCACTTCTGTGACATAATGCGCAGAGAAGGCTTCGGGGCTCAGGGAGTATGCGGCGCAGGGAGGGTTATGAAAGCCTTCCGCTGCGCCGCTTTCATACACATCTATGCCGGTGGCCGCAGCATCTTTTGTTCCACCTGCGCCGCGGCTAGGGAGTGGGGATTGTTGATGCCGGAAGGGCAGCAGGACATAGGACGCTGAAGTAAAAGTTTCCCCTTCCCCTATCTACAGCGCAGAGACTTGCTGCAGATGCAGTGGCATACCCTCCAGCTGTACCTTTTTGGCAAGTACAGTACCTTTTTTTTATGGTCTGTACCAATTTCTGGCTCTCCAAACTTCCATTGAAAGTATAGGAAAAGCGGCGTGGCCACGACGCTTTACCTGTGGCCACGCCCCCTTCTCGAATTTGTAACGATTTTTATGTGTAAATTGTTGGAGGGTATGTTGCTGCAGATGCAGTGGGCCTATTTTGGGGCGTGGAGCTGGAGCTGCAGCTCCATCAGCCCCATTGTTAATCCCAGCTCTGGGCACACACAGCAGCCAAAGGGCAGAGCCTCCCATTGGATGTAACCTGTGTGGGAGGGCGTTTCTCGCCCAATCAGCTGTGGACTGGGTGTGATAGACCTGCTGCTAACCCAATGAGAGCTCCTAGCTACGCCCAGCGTTATATATACAGTCACTCAGGGCTATTATATAGGAGATTTACTTCACTATTGGCCACCAACACTGGGTTGGAGTTTTCTATCGCCACAGTAGTAAACAAGTAGATAGGCCATCCTGTAAGTGCTAGCGGAACTCATTTTAGTTCTCAGTGTTTTTTCATCACTAGTGCATCACAGTGCTGTAGAATCTCAAGAAAAGTTCACTATTAAACACATAAAATGTGTGAAAAAATCCATTATTTAACATTTTATAAATCACTTTTCTAAAAAATACTGTATAGATTTGAAGTTAGTCTGAATTATGTAATTGCAGTAACGCTGTAGTATTTGAAATAAGCACCACTTTAATATGAATATATTATTGTTGATAGGTTCCCCCCAAATTTCTGTAACCTGGAATGGAAACTTTATATCTGGTAATTCCCGAAGGCCGCTTGTCATCTACTCTCATGGACTTGGGTCTTGCAGGTGAGCAGAGAACCATAACCAGGGCTGCAACTAGGGGGGCTAAGGGGGTATGTGACCTGGGCACTGGATTTGAGGGGGTGCTGACTCGCCCCCCACCTTTGAGAAGGCACAGGCTGTCCTCATCTCACCCACAGGATGTTACACACCGGCCTGTGCATTCTACCCGCCTTCCAGCATGTGCTTTCCACCCGGCATCCAGCCTGTGCGTTCCACCCGGCTCCTGGCATGTGCATTCCACCCGGCTTCTGGCCTGTGTGCTCCACCTGACTGCAGCGCTGCACAAATGTGTGGTCCCCACGTACCTTCTCTCTGATCTCCGCCTTCTGCTCCCAGGCAGATCGCTGATTAGGAGACTGCTAATTAGAAGACTTTGCTGTGTCTGATGCCAACAGGTACTGATCCCTATATCCAGGAGTTAAAGTGATCCGGAACAGGGCGGAACTGCATTCCGTCAGTTCCATTTGGATTCTCCGTCTCACCTAACCCGATGTTAGCCCGGTGCCGCACGGAGATACCGGGCGCCCGCTGAAGTTGTGTTACCAGTAGGCGCCGGCTCCCTCCCCACAGCAGCAGCCGGTGGCAGGAGCTCACTGCTGAGCTCCAGCATCCCGGCTCAGTCAATGTGCGGCTGTGCGCTATGGGAAAGAAGCCATGACGTCGATCCCATAGTTCTGAGGAGCGGGCGCCAGTCGGAGGGCAGCGGTCCGGAAACAGGAGTGGGCTTGGTAAATATTGTGTTTTTTTTGTGTGTGTGTGTGTGTGTGTGTGTGTGTGTGTGTGTGTGTGTGTGTGTGTGCAAGCGGCTTCAACAGGGGGCATAACTACTGGTGGCATAACTACAGGGGCATAACTACAAGGCATAACTACCGGGGGCTAAACTACCAGGGGCTAAACTACCGGGGGCATAACTACAGGGGCATAACTACAAGGCATAACTACCGGGGGCTAAACTACCAGGGGCTAAACTACCGGGGGCATAACTACAGGGGCATAACTACTGTACGCATAACTACTGGGGGCACCACTTCAAGCATTGCCTATATCACCTGAGAACTGTGCTTATTATCCCCTCCATCACCCCTGTGCCCACTGTTATCCCCACACCCTTGTGTCCCGTTATCCTCTCCCATTCTACCCCTGTGTTCCCCGTTATCCACTCCCCTCCCTTGCCACCCCTGTACCCCTTATCAAACCCTCAACTGCTCGAGCAGACTGCCGCACAATGCCTTTCTTACAGCCACACGGTCAGTGACAGTATGACACACACACAAACAGGGGGCTTACTAGCCGACGCTTCTACCGCCTGTCATAGCAAAGACCCCGCTGCTGGCCTGGACCCGGGGGATGGAGAGAAACGATAATGGCAGTGGAGAGTGCCACACTGTGCAGCCTCTGTCACAAGCCCCCCCCCCCACATCATTCTATTTAAAGATGTAAAAATCTTTTTTATTATCTTTTTTAGGTTTTTGTTATACAGGACCCTATGTTCCCGTGGGGTTTTTATGTATATTAAGTGGCATATCTGCAGATATGTAATTATATGTGTGTTCACGTAGGTTATGGTGTAATGAAGTGTTAGCTCTTAGACCGAGGTTGCCAGAATAAGGTTCTGGTTTGGCATCTTTGCTCGTATTTTGTACATTGGGGGTCATTCTGAACCGATCGATCGCTGCCGTTCATCGCAGCGCAGTGATCAGGTCAGAAGTGCGCATGCGAGACAGCCGACGGCTGTCATTGCCTAGTGATCGCCTCTGCCTGTCGGTCGCTGGGCGGGAGGGGGTGGCACGACGGCGTATGGACGCCGTTTTGTGAGCGTGGTCCTGCCAATGCAGGCGTGGCTGGACCGTGCATGGAGCGGGCCGCAGCGGCTGCGTGATGTCACACGCAGCCGCTGCGACCCGGGCAGCGACGAGTAATTCCCAGCCAGCCGCAGGAGCTGCGCTGGCCGGGAGTTACTCTTCAAGTACAAAAGCATCTGTACTTGTGCGGGGGGGCGGCCTGACATGCGGGGCGGACTAGCCCTGTGCTGGGCGTCTCCCCCCCATGTCAGTGTAAGTGATCGTAGCTGTGTTCAATTTAGCACAGCTACGATCAGGTCGGAATGACCCCCATAGTTCTCACTCCTGTGCCGGAGGTGTAGATACAAAGGGGGGCACGCCAAATTACTGCCTTGTCCCGGGTGACGAAAAATCTAGTTTCAGCCCTGACATGACTAATGAATTACCTGAAGATATAAGCACAGCAGTACTTAACTTTTTTTTTATAACACATTTTTATTGACAGGTTAATAATAAGGTTGTCTTCAGGTTGCCGACTGTCGGGATCCCAGCGCACAATGGTGGTCATTCCGAGTTGTTCGCTCGGTAATTTTCTTCGCATTGCAGCGATTTTTCGCTAACTGCGCATGCGCAATGTTCGCACTGCGACTGCGCCAAGTAAATTTGCTATGCAGTTAGGTATTTTACTCACGGCATTACGAGGTTTTTTCTTCGTTCTGGTGATCGTAATGTGATTGACAGGAAGTGGGTGTTTCTGGGCGGAAACTGGCCGTTTTATGGGAGTGTGTGAAAAAACGCTAGAGTAAGTCTCGAGCTACTCAGAAACTGCACAGAGAAGTCTTTTCGCAATTTTGAGAACCTTTCGTTCGCAATTTTGATAAGCTAAGATTCACTCCCAGTAGGCGGCGGCTTAGCATGTGCAAAGCTGCTAAAAGCAGCTTGCGAGCGAACAACTCGGAATGAGGGCCAAGTTTGTTAGCAATTGGGCAAAACCATGTGCACTGCAGGGGGGGCAGATATAACATGTGCAGAGAGAGTTAGATTAGGGTGGGTTATTTTGTTTCTGTGCAGGGTAAATACTGGCTGCTTTATTTTTACACTGCAATTTAGATTTCAGTTTGAAAACACCCCACCCAAATCTAACTCTCTCTGCACATGTTATATCTGCCCCTCCTGCAGTGCACATGGTTTTGCCCAACTGCTAACAAAATTGTTACTGCGATCAACTTAGAATTAGGCCCAGTATACCGGCGCCGGAATCCCGACAGCCGGCATACTGACAGATTTTCTCCCTCGTGGAGGTCCACGACCCCCCTGGAGGAAGAATAAATAGCCTGGCGCGCGTAGCGCGCCACCGTGCCCGCAGCGTGGCGAGCCCACAAGGGGCTCATTTGCGCTCGCCACGCTGTCGGTATGCCGGCGGTCGGGCTTCCGGCGCCGGTATGCTGGTCGCCGGGAGCCCGGCTGCTGGCATACCATACTACACCCAATAATAATAACAAACAGTGCACATTACTGGATGCAGCCAGTGTATGCCACTATACTACAGACATAAGAAAAGAAAGAGCACCACAACAGACAATAAATAGAATGTATGTACCAGTGCCGTAACTAGACATTTTAGCGCTATGTGCAAAAAACAGCATCGGTGCCCTCCCCCACATATACAAAACAGTGCCAGTGCATGCTGTAAAATTTAGGGGCGTAGATTCATGGGGATGGGGCATGGCCACAAAAGAATACCAGTTCATATTACGCTTCACAGAAGTCTCCTTTATTCGATGCCAATTATGCCATGATAGAGCCCCTTATACATATGATGCCAGGTAGAGCCCCTACACCTCATTCCTCCTTATTCCGCTCCTCCCACAGGTCTAGTGTCAATGAAGAGATGAGAGAGAGATGACGGCGAGAGATGAGAGAGTGTGTGTATCACCACCAGAGGCAAAATAGACAGTGGTGCCCCCTCCCCGATGGTCCCGGCTTGTGCATGTGCCAACGTCTGCTGGCCCTTGTACAGTAGCACAGCTGAGGGAACAAAGAAGGATGTAATGTGATCGCAATGTGATCACATGACTTCTCAGTAATTGCTGGGACGGACTCTACCAGCATTTTATTTGCCAGATTTGAAGTAATTTTTTTTTTAAATGAATTTATAGCATCAGTCTCTCATGCCCCTATATATTCCACACATGCCATATTTTTGGCATCAGAGCTCTTCTCACCTTAAATAATCTAGCAAGGGGCAGTGCAGTGTGTATAGTATTACTGTAATGTATAATAATAACACACACACACACACACACGTATATTCATCATTGTTCTCCCCTTCCCGCATCCACATCCTACACTGTGCTCTCCTTTACCCATTGTGCTCCCGTTTCCCTATCCACATGCCTCACTCTGTGCTCCCCTTTCTCATTCCACATACCTCACTTTGTGCTTCCCATTCCACATTCCTCACTTTGTGCTTCCCATTCCACATGCCTCACTTTGTGCTTCCCATTCCCATTCCACATGCCTCACTTTGTGCTCCTCTTCTCATACCACATGCCTCACTCTGTGCCTCACTTCCCCATTTCACATGCCTCACTCTGTGCCTCACTTCCCCATTCCACATACCTCACTCTGTCTCACTTCCCCATTCCACATTCTCACTATGTGCCTCACTTCCCCATTCCACATTCCTCACTCTGTGCCTCACTTCCCCATTCCACATGCCTCACTCAGTGCCTCACTTCCCCATTCCACATACCTTACTCTGTGTCTCACTTCCACATTCCACATGCTCACTCTGTGCCTCACTCCCCCATTCCACATGCCTCACTCTGTGCCTCACTTCCCCATTCCACATGCCTCACTCTGTGCCTCACTTCCCCATTCCACATGTCTCACTCTGTGACTCACTTCCCCATTGCACATGGCTCACTCTGTGCCTCACTTCCCCATTCCACATGTCTCACTCTGTACCTCATTTCCCCATTCCACATGGCTCACTCTGTGCCTCACTTCCCCATTCCACATGCCTCACTCTGTGCCTCACTTCCCAATTCCACATGCCTCACTCTGTGCCTCACTTCCCCATTCCACATGCCTCACTCTGTGCCTCTTCCCCGTTCCTCATGCCTCACTCTGTGCCTCACTTCCCCATTCCACATGTCTCAGTCTGTGCCACACTTCCCCATTGCACATGCCTCACTCTGTACCTCACTTCCCCATTGCACATGCCTCACTCTGTGCCTCACTTCTCCATTCCACATGTCTCACTCTGTGCCTCACTTTCCCATTCCACATGCCACACTCTGTGCCTCACTTACCCATTCCACATGTCTCACTCTGCTCTTTTTCCCCATCAAACTCTCCCACACTGCTCTTAATCCTAACTTATCAGAGAAAGCCCCTCTCTCAGGTACTCTTGACTTACCCCCACCAGCCAGAAAGGTGGCTGGCTCCTATACCCGGCAATCCTAAAGTACTGTACAACACATCAGAGTGACACAGAGTTGAGGGGGCGGCCGTGCAGATGGTGCGCCCACAGTGCATATGCGCTGTGGGCAAGGCACCAATGGCACACACCTAGTTACGGCCCTGGTATAGACATACAATGAAGCAGACCAAAATCTCAACAAATGAAAGAAAAACAATACAAGATATAGTAAAATTAAATCAGAAGGGAGGGCCATTGCTTAACACTTCCAAATTGTACCAAGAGGTCAATGAGAAACATTTTCTAAGGGCATTCCTAAGGACCAGGGATAGGGTTTTAACATATGGCAACCAGGTATCAAAAAATTTGCAGTCAGCTTTTCTTTTTAAGTAGAAGTCTCGGTACAATCCATTAAGAAAAAGTAGGAGATCCTAGGGTGTAACAGAGTTAAAGAAATGGCATCAGGAGAAATCCATTGTGAGAGGATGGTCTTTTTTGCTGCTGCAGCCAATTTTATCAGCAATTTACAGTTACCATAGGTTAAAGCAACTATATCATCTGGAGGGTAAATACCCCAAAATGCCCAATGGGGGTCATTCAGACCTGATCGCTCGCTAGGGGTTTTTTTCACTGCTGCGAGCAGATAGTCGCCGCCCATAGGGGAGTGTATTTTTGCTTTGCAAGTGTGCGATCGCATGTGCAGCCGGCCAGTACAAAAAAAGTTTTGTATAGTTTCTGAGTAACCCAGAACTCACTCAGCCGCTGCGATCACTTCAGCCTGTCCGGGGCCGGAATTGACGTCAGACACTCGCCCTGCAAACGCTTGGACACGCCTGCGTTTTTCCAAACACTCCCAGAAAACGGTCAGTTGACACCCACAAACACCTTCTCCCGGTCAATCTCCTTGCGATCGGCTGTGCGAAATGATTCTTCGTACAATCCATCGCCCAGCAATGATCCGCTTTGTACCCGTACGATGCGCCTGCGCATTGCGGTGCATATGGATGCGCAGTTTGACCTGATCGCAGTGCAGCGAAAAATTCTAGCGTCCGATAAGGTCTGAATGACCCCCAATGTTTAATAACTTTAAAGTTAACACATAAGGTATGATTAATATAATCTTGAAGGGATATCCAGAAAGTTTGCACTAATGGATAAGCCCATAAGCAATAAACAAGGGGCCTAATTCAGACCTGATCGCTCGCTAGGGTTTTTTTGCACTGCTGCAAGCAGATAGTCACCGCCCATAGGGGAGTGTATTTTCGCTTTGCAAGTGTGCGAACGCATGTGCAGCTGGGCGGTACAAAAAAATATTTATGCAGTTTCTGAGTTGTTCAGAACTTGCTCAGCCGCTGCGATCACTTCAGCCTGTCCAGTCCTGGAACTGACGTCAGACACCCACCCTGCAAACGCTTTGACACACCTGCGGTTTTCCCAGAAAATGGTCAGTTGACACCCACAAACGCCTTTTTCCTGTCAATCTCCTTGCGATCGGCTGTGCGAATGGATTCTTTGTTAAACCCATCACACAGCAACGATCCGCTTTGTAGCCGTGCGACTCGCCTGCACATTGCGGTGCATATGTATGCGCAGTTCTGACCTGATCACAGCGCAGCGAACAAATCTAGCAGGCGATCAGGTCTGAATGACCCCCAATGTCAGCGTCAGGTGACTCACACTTGTAACAAGTAGTAGAAAAGCTATCTCCAATTAGGAACTTTAGTTTAGGGGTGAGATAGGATCTGTGTAAAAAAAATTTGGTGCATTTCAGTGTATGAAATTGAAACTAAGCATTTATTCAAATGGAGATATGCACGTAAAATCTGTTCCACTGTAAGATCAGGGAAGTCTATACGCCACTTCAGCAGACCCACTGTACCTGAATCCTCAGCAAGCTGTTAATGACATTGCGTATAAATATCAGAAGTTGCGAGCGGAGTCCCTAGTCTAGTACGTAACATGTTATCTAGCACACAGCGTTTATCTACATCCCTAAGATTATGTGTTATCGCTTGTACATAGCTGACTGCCTGTAGATATGCAAACAATGGTATTGGGGGCGAAGGGAATTTTGATTGCAAAACTGTGTGGGAGACTGGAGTGTATAGGGGGGTACACACGCAGAGATCCGTTCTTAAAATCTAAGCAATCTTGACTAGATTGCGTAAATGTTAAGCACGGAACTCGCGTGTGTATGCCCCACAGCGATAGCTTTCGCCGGTGATAGATTGGCCTGCAGGCACAATCTAGCACCGGCGAACATTTCACCCTCTGGGTGAAATGAGCGTCCCGCCCCCTGTCCACCCCCCTTGCTCAGCACACATCGTGCTGTGCTGAGCGGTCGCTCAGCACACATCACTGGGAAAATAAAGAACGTGTGTACTGGCCTTAAGAGTTAGGAGGAAGACCTTGAGCTACACAATGCAATCCACCAATATGCCACAGATTAAATATCGGAGGCGTTTTACTGGGAGGAAAACCTGGGTTCCCCCAAAGTGGAGCAAAAAGTGAGATAAACTTAGACATTTTCAAACACTGGCGTGCAAATCTCCAGGCCATACATGCGGAATTTAACAAAAGATTGGATTTTACAGAATCTGGCAATAACTGGGAAGTAGTATGTAATAAAGACATTAAATTCCAACCCGGTATGAAGTCCTGTTCTAAATGAGCATTAGTGAAAACGTCAGTGCCATTGAGCCAGTCTATCGCAATCCTATAATAAGCTGCTACTGCATAAGTTTTAAGGCATGGCAGATTAACCACTCCCAGTTCCCCTTTTTGCTGCATCTTATACAGAGACACTAGGCCGTTTACCAGCCCAAATACATTTTGGCAATTCCTTGTTAAGTTTAGAGATATCCTTCTTAGACGGTATGATAGGTATCATTTGTATAACATATAAGAGTCTCAGAAAGCAAATCATCTTATAAAGGTGATATCGACCATAATAAGACAATGGCAAGTAGGCCCTTTTTGACAACTCCAAGAATGTTTTGGAGAACAAGGGATCCAGATTCAAACGATACAGTTGAGAGGGGTGAGGGGGCATTTTAATGCCCAGATATGTGATACCATCAGACTTAAAGGGAAATTGAGTACCCCAGCCTAATTTAGCTTACGGAAAGAAAGCCAAGGCTTTCGTCTTATTCTAATTAATTTTAAATCCCGCTAACCTCTCAAAGGAATCAAAAATCAAAAGCAAGAGGATTGCCTCTTTTAGATTTGCCAAATACAATAATAAATCATCTGAAAATGCCAAGAACTTGATTTCTGAGCGTGCCATATGAACACCCTGCCACTTTGGTTCCTTTAAAAAGTGTCTAAGGAGTGGATCTACGGCAACAGTAAGCAGCAACGGGGAAAGTGGCAGCCTTGCCTCGTTCCCCGAGACAGCCGAAAGTAGCGTGTATTAAAATTGTTAATGGTTAAAAAGGCCATGGGCGAACAGTATAAAGTATCAAATACATAAATAAATTCTGATCCAAAGCCTTGTAAATAAAACAAGTTAGTTAAATGCAACCATGATACTCGGTCAAATGCTTTGTCAGCATCACAACTAACTACTATGGTATGTTTATTGCTAAATTGGTGAGTTTTTAACATGACCGAAAGGAGAGTTCTAACATTAATTATCGAATGCTGGTTTTTAAGGAAACCAGTTTGTGCTGGGTGTAATAGGGCAGGCAAGAACAATTGCAGGAGAGACGCTAAGAGTTTAGTAAAAAATGTTAAATCTTGGTTGAGAAGAGAGAGAGGTCTATATGAGGAAACTAAGGTAGGGTCTTTATTCTGTTTAGGTAGCACTATCACCCTAGCCGTGTCAAAGTCCAGAGGGGCCATATGTCCCGAGAGTATAGAATTATACAACCGAACAAGATGTGACGTGAGAAGGGGTGATAATAACTTATAATAAGAGGCAGTGAGCCCGTCAGGGCCAGGGGTCTTACCAGAGGGCAATGACTTAATAAGTGCAGTTATTTCCAATTCGGTAAAGGAGGAGGTTAAATATTCCCTTTCAGTTTAAGACAATGGTGGTCATACCGAGTTGTTCGCGCGCTGCCGATTTTCGCAGTGCAGCGATTAAGTGAAAAAACTGCAAAAATGCACATGCGCATGGTATGCAGCGCACATGCGCTAAGTACTTTCACACAAAACTTTGTAGATTAACACAAGTTCGAGCGACGTTTTTTCATCGCTCGAGTGATCGTAGTGTGATTGACAGGAAGTGGGTGTTTCTGGGCGGAAACTGGCCGTTTTCAGGGAGTGTGCTAAAAAAAACGCAGGAGTGCCATGTAAAAACGCAGGAGTGGCTGGAGAAACGGGGGAGTGGCTGGCCGAACGCAGGGCGTGTTTGTGACGTCAAACAAGGAACTAAACGGACTAAGGTGATTGCAGTCTAGGAGATCGTAATGTGATTGACAGGAAGTGGGTGTTTCTGGGCGGAAACTGGCCGTTTTATGGGAGTGTGTGAAAAAACGCTACCGTTTCTGGGAAAAACGCGGGAGTGGCTGGAGAAATGGAGGAGTGTCTGAGCGAACGCTGGGTGTGTTTGTGACGTCAAACCAGGAACGACAAGCACTGAACTGATCGCACTGGAAGAGTAAGTCTCGAGCTACTCAGAAACTGCACAGAGAAGTCTTTTCGCAATTTTGAGAACCTTTCGTTCGCAATTTTGATAAGCTAAGATTCACTCCCAGTAGGCGGCGGCTTAGCGTGTGCAATGCTGCTAAAAGCAGCTTGCGAGCGAACAACTCGGAATGAGGGCCAATGTTGGTAAGCCAGCCTGTTTTAAAAATTCCATATTTTCAGTGGAAAAATCAGGAGGGGACTGATATAGGGATTCAAAATAAGACAAAAAGACATCCGCTATACGATTAGGATTAGTAGTAACAACATTAGTACCATCATTAATAGAAGTAATATATCTATGGCCCAGAGAGGTCTTAACTAAATTACCCAATAATTTGCCAGGAGAGTTGCCCCAATGAAAAAATCTATTTTTTTTAAATTGGAGAGAAACTTGAGCCCTTTAATTTTCAATGGCATCATAAGCCGCTTTGGCATCTTTATACAAGGATCTATTCAGCTCAGTAGGGTCCACCAACAGCTTAGAGTGAGAGCAGTGACTACACTAGCTGCTTGGAGGAGTCTTTGTTGTAATTTATTTTTCTGAGCAGCTGTATAAGCAATCACATGGCCTCCCAAAACTGGTTTAGACGCCTGCCAAAACAGATTGATTTCCTCACTATGACCCGCGTTATCGGTAGTGTAATTTTGAAAAAACTGAGACAAATATTTTTTTGGAAATCTTCACAGGATGCTAAGTAATCGGGGAAACGCCAATTAAAGGAGGTTAATGTAGGAGTGTTAAGAGTTAGTTGCAATTTTATGGGGGCATGATATGATAACAAAATATCCGCAATAGAAGTATGGACAACTCTATGGAGCAAAATATCCGCTGTTAACCAATAATCCAACCTTGAAAAGGAATTATGGGGATGGGAGAAAAAGGAATATTCTCTGGACACGGGATGCAAGCATCTCCAGGGGTCCACTAACTGAAGAAAATCAATGAGTAAGAAAAGTGTTTTTGGTGTAACACGGACCCCACCCAACTGTCTAGGACCACTGGATACATCCAGTGAAGCATCAAATACCACATTTAGATCACAACCCAATATCAATGAACCCTCCGTCCATGTTTGTAATTGATCAAAAATCTCAGAAAAAATACTGTGTTCAGGCGGGGCATATAGACATGCTAACGTGAAAGGATCATTCTCAGTGATCACCTTTAGAAATAGAAATCTCCCTTCCGGGTCCACCCATTCTGCAGTTATCATATAATGGAGAGATTTACTGAAGAGAATGAGCACCCCACGGTTTTTAGATGTATAAGAGACGCTACGGCATTCTTGTATCCAAACATCCCTTAACGTGTTAGGGTCAGAATCTCGCCAGTGTGACTCCTGTAAAAAAGCAATATCAAGGCAGAACTTTTTAAGGAGGCCCAATACTTTTTTTCTCTTGATGGGCGTGTTTAGCCCTTCCACATTCCACGATAATAGTGTAAGGGCAGTTTTTGTGGAAGTGGTCTGCTGACAGGAGGACAGTGGAGCAGGGATCATCCTATACCTGTCCAAGGACACATAATCAAAAGAGATTCTAGTCTACACATCTCAGGCAAGAGACTATCAAGTATAATACAATGCCTTGCTAAAGTATTCACCCTCCTTGGCTTTTTACATATTTTGTTACATTACAACCTGTAATTTAAAAAAAAATTAAATCCAAATTTTATGTGATGAGTATGCACAAAATAGTCTAAGTTGGTGAAGTGAAATGAGAAAAATTTATATTAAAAATTATTTTTATAAATAAAATTTTTAAAATTGGCATGTGCATATGTATTCACTCCCTTTGCTATGAAGCCCTTCAAAAGTTATGGTGCAACCAATTACCTTCAGAAGTCACATAATTAGTGGAATGAAGTCAACCTGTGTGCAATCTAAGTGTCACATGATCTGTCAGTATAAACACACCTTTTCTGAAAAGCCCCAGAGGCTGCAACACCACTAAGCAAGAGGCATCACACAATGAAGACCAAGCAGCTCTCCAAACAAGTCAAAGACAAAGTTGTTGAGAAGTACAAGTCAGGGTTGGGTTTTAAAAAAATATCCAAATCTTTGATGATCCCCCGGGGCACCATCAAATCCATCATCTTCAAATGGAAAGAACATGGTACCACAACAAACCTGCCAAAAGAGGGCTGGCCACCAAAACTCACAGACCGGACAAGGAGGGCATTAATCAGAGAGGCAGCACAGAGACCAAAGGTAACCCTGAAGGAGCTGCAGAGTTCCACAGCAGAGACTGGTGTATCTGTGCATGTGACCACAATGAGCCGTACATTCCATAGAGCTGGGTTTTTTGAGTTTGCCAAAAGGCATGTGGACGACTCCCAAAATGTATGGAGGAAGGTGCTCTGGTCAAATGAGACTAATATTGAACTTTTCGTCCACCAAGGAAAACGCTATGTTTGGCACAAACCCAATACATCCCATCCCCCCAAGAACACCATCCCCACAGTGAAACATGGTGGTGGCAGCATCATGATGTGGGGATGTTTTTCAGCAGCAGGGACTGGGAAACTGTTTCGAGTCAAGGGAAAGATGGATGGTGCTAAATACAGGGATATTCTTGAGCAAAACCTGTTTCAGTCTGCATGTGATATGAGAATGGGACAGAGGTTCACCTTCCAGCAGGACAATGACCTGAAGCATACTGCTAAAGCAACGCTCGAGTGGTTTAAGGGGAAACATTTAAATGTGTTGTATTGGCCTAGTCAAAGCCCAGATCTCAATCTAATTGAGAATCTGTGGTCAGACTTGAAGATTGCTGTTCACAAGCTGAAACCATCCAATATGAAGGAGGTGGAACAGTTTTGCCTTCAGGAATGGGCAAAAACCCCAGTGGCAAGATGTGGCAAGCTCATAGAGACTTATCCAAACTAGCGACTTGCAGCTGTAATTGCCGCAAAAGGTGGCCCTACAAAGTACTGACTTTAGGGGGGTGAATAGTTATGCAAGCTGAAGTTTTCTATTATTTTGTCCTATTTTTTGTTTGCTTCACAATAAAAAAAAAACATCTTCAAAGTTGTAGGCATGTTCTGTGAATGAAATGATGCAAACCTTCAAACAATCCGTTTTAATTCCAGGTTGTGAGGCAACAAAACATGAAAAATGCAAAGGGGGACTTTAGCATGGCACTGTATGTAGCATAAGCACATCTGTCATGGTAAATACGTACCTCACATATAATGGAAACCAAATAATCAAATAAAAGAGCAATAACCTGTCAAGTTTTAAACATTTCATCTTTACCCAAATGGATGACCAATCTGGTCGCCTCAATATGAATATGTAACTAAAAAGAGGAAAGAGAACAAAAAGAAAAGAGAAAGGAAAGTAACAAACAATCAGGGCCACACATCCAGTATGTAGCCAGATTAGGTAAACATTAACTGTTTGGGAGGATAGCCACTCCCCCAAAAAACAGAAAGTATTTGTAAATGCGAATTGTAAAGAACAAGGGACATAATAACAAAGATATCAACAATGGCCCTCATTCCGAGTTGATCGCTAAGTTTTTCGGTCGCACAACATATTCGCAAAGTTGCGTTAATGTAGTAAATTTGCGAACCTCCGCCCTCAACGTATTTTAGCAAATTCGCACGCAGTATTACACAAAGTGGGCGTACGCCAAATGACATCGCAGTAATGCGAAACCATCGCAGCATTGCGAAACCATCGCAATAACACATATTTAATCGTAAAAATACTAAGTTTGAGTAGATTTACACATTTTACCGTAAAATTGCACACTTTTAAGGTAAAACGCACCAAAAAGTTTTTTTGGGCTATTAAGTGAAATTACACCTTTCCTTTTAAAGTCCACAAGCCCTTTTCAATTACGAACCCAATTAGTGTAATGATTGATAATGTTCCTAAACAATTAAGTCTGTAAAAAAAACCAGATTAACACTTTGTTGCCATAATTGCCCATCAACATGTAAAAGTGTAAAATAGTTTTTTTTTTTTTTTCACTTTTTTTCACTTTTTTATTTTTTAAAAAGGTGTTGTTTGTGAATGAAGGTTTTTACATGTTTCTTAACACAATAATCTCCTGTATTTTTTTGCATTAATAAACACAACACCCGGTTAACTTTAATCAACTTTTTTATTTTTTTTTGGTTATTATTTTTTTTATTTTTAAAACAAATAATCAAAATCAAGCAAATTTTTGCAATTGGTCAACACAAGTCATTATTCCTTGCAGGTGTAGGCGCATGGTGTAAAGAATCCCGGATAAACTTGTAGGATCTCCAACTGCAACATCTGAAATTAAGATGCAACACAAACATTAATAACTTAATTACATTAATTATTATCCAAGCAAGGCGCAAAGCACACTTAAATGCTGGCATGTCCAAACTGCTGGACTCCAGCTGTTGTGAAACTACATATACCAGCATGCCTTTACACAGTTTTGTGGTCAGGGAATGGCAAAGCTGTGTCAGGGCATGCTGGGATGTGTAGTTTCTCAACAGTTGGAGTGCCGCAGTTTGGACAGGCCTGCTTTAATGGCAAAGTTACTACATCCTGCCTGTTTTATGGTACAATCATTAGCAGAACACACAAGCCTGCTCAGCCTTTTTATCAGATTTTAAAGTGTTCCAGACCATGTGTTAAATTTACTACTATGTGAGTTATATTTAAGATGGAACGTTGCCCATAGCAATCAAGCAAAAATATGATTATTATATTGTAGAAGTGGATCCCAATTTTTAAAGTATAATCTTATTGGTTGCTATGTCCGACATCCCATGTTAAAGATAACTACCATCTTCGTCAATGTTACACCATGTTGGCATTCATTCCCATTTGTTGTTTTATTTGTATTTTATTTTTAGGGGGTTGGTCCTGCATCATCACACTGCATATCCACATCTTCAGAAGGCCAACATATCATAGCATTCCCACACTCCCTGAAAGCTGCCCTTACTAAATAAGTGCAAACAGGTTTGAGTAGAACAATTAGTAATTTTGAGAATGTAACTTTCACACAAAAAAACAGTGTGTCATTAGGCTGCATAACAAAGTGAAGCATGTGATTTGTAAGTGTAAATATTCAGACTACACAGGCCCAAGTGTAAAAGGCAAACAACATACTAAACTCCACTCAGGTCTAACTGTTTACCAGAAAAACTAACACATATAAACCCTGTTCTCCTGGCAACCCTGGCTACCTAATGAGTGTCAACCTAGAGTGGACACACAAAACATTGCACACATACACACTGTACATATAATGACACTCACAAATATGTCAAGGCAACATGTACACCATGATGAAATTTTCAAATATTTGTCCAGGGTCCAAGAATTCTAACAGTACAACACTGCATGTTTTGACATTGTAAGTGTAAGTGGGTAATCATTTTTTTCATTATAAAACAAAACTTACTTTCCACGGCAACCTCAAGACTCCCGGACCGGTCTGCAGGGGCTTCCTCTGCCCATTCACTGGGTGGGGATGTTGGCTGGATGGGGGAAGGTGGCTGGATGGGGGAAGGAGGAGGGATTGGGGAAGGAGGAGGGATTGGGGAAGGAGGAGGGATTGGGGCAGGAGGCTGGATGGGGGAAGGAGGCTGGATTTGGTTGCCAATTTCAGAGGGGGGGTCTGATTGAGAGGGCGAGGGGGGCGGAGAGAAAGTTAAGGCAATAGAGGGTGTGGGGGGTTCAGATTGGGATGTAGAATTAGAAGGAGAAGGGGTATGGGAAGGAGGAGAAGGGGTCCCAGAAAGAGATGGAGAGGTGTGGTGAGAAGGGGAATGGAAAGTGGAGTGGGCCAGGGAAGCTGATGGGGCCTGGGAAGCTGAGGTGGACTGGGAAGATGAGGTGGACTGGGAAGCTGAGGGGGACTGTGAAGGGGAGGGGGAGTGAGAAGGGGAGGGGGAGTGAGAAGGGGAGGGGGAGTGAGAAGGGGAGGGGGAGTGTGAAGGTGAGGGGGAGTGGGAAGGGGAAGGGGGTGGTGAGTTTTGCCGTTGTTGTTGTCCTAGAATGATAATTGTGTACAAATTTTGTAAACATGAGAAATTACTTAGTAATCAATTTCTTTTCTCAATGTTCTGTTCAATGTTAAATGTTTTTTTTTTTGTAATAGCAAAGCAAACATGTTAAGATCCTCTTCATGTTGGCCACAGCAAACAAAATGAGTCCAAATTTTTACTTTGAAGCTCATTCCTTCATCTAGTCAATTGAGTCATAGTGATTGGTCTAGGCAACATCACCAGATTACTATTCCAGGAACCTTATTATATAGCCAGCACTGATCAAGTTTTTTGGTTCTTTTTCCTGCCTGCTTCTTATTTTTTTGAAACATGCACTTGTTTGGTGTTACTTTGCTACAGTCAGTACTGTTTTCCCTAACCACACACAGTGTCATAATTTCCAAAAAAGGACACAGCAGGTTGCAATTAGCCTACCATTTACTGTAAAATGATTGAAATTCCAAGGGGATTACAGCAGGAATTTCGTTTGCAATTGGCCAAAAGCATGTGCACTGCAGGGGTGGCAGATATAACATGTGCAGAGAGAGTTAGATTTTGTTGGTTTGAGTAATTATGGGCAGGGTAAATACATGCTGCTTTATTTTAACAATGCAAATTTATATGCAGATTTAACATACCCCACCCAAAAATTACTCTCTCTGCACATGTGACATATGCTTCCCCTGCAGTGCACATTGTATTGAACAATTGAACCATAAATTCCGGAAGCCCTAAACTTGGAAAAAAACACAGTAGCACAATTTTGAACCAAAACATTATGTAAGGTAACTTACTTCGTGTATGCAGAGCCCGAATTTGCTGGCGGATCTCCGCCAACAAATCTGGAGTCCTCCTACGGAGATCACTCCACCTCCTTTCTAGCTGGATGATTGTCCGCCTGCTGCGGACGCGAGTCCGCAGCAGGCGGCGGACCACCGCGTAGGCCTCGCGCTTCACCCGATTGGGGATGAAGCGCCCAACGCGGCCTACGCGGCGGTCCATCACCGCAACCAGCACGCGGAGCTCCCGCCTGGTGAACGGTGCTGCACGCATCATGGCAATGGCGTTTTCCTTATTTGGGCATATATTTATAGTGTCTGTTAGCATGTGATTGGTCAAAAATCTATGTTGTCATTTCTAATAACTTTATTGCTCTAAGCAATGCTGTGAAGAGCAGAGTGTTATTTGGCACGAGCGGAAATTCGCATTAGCAGAAGCGAAAATGTTTTGAACACAAATTTAAGAAAACAAAACACACACAGAGACACAGACTTTAGATAAAATTACTATACATATCTGTGTACTCACCACAGTTCGTGTGATCATTCAGCTGGACAGTCACAAAGTGTGAAACATTGAGTATCATTTGTTTGTGTGTTTGGTTACAGAATCAGGATTTGAGGATATAAAATAAATAAGGACACTATTTATTAACATTACAGTATTTAAATTTCTAAAAAAACATTGTAAGCTTAACGTGTTTTTGGTTTTTGATAAAAAAAACAATTACCCATTCCAACACAACAAAAGCCTTACCCAATCACTTTACAAGATCATACAAAATGCAATCATGGTTTAAAAAACATAAGCATACTGTGTTGTATTATTTCTGCAAATATAAAATATAAAAACACTATACCTGAAATATTCTGCAACAATTCTTGCCCTCACTTGGCTCCCCCTCCGTGTCACACTCCCCCCACCGAAGCGTGGACCAACCCCTGGCTCCTCATCAGGCAATTCCTCTGCCTGAGGAAGCTCTACACTACTCCTTACCGCGATATTATGTAGTATTGCGCACAGGACCACTATTTTACTTGCCATCTCCGGCGAATACATGATGTCGCCACCAGTGCGGTGGAGCACACGAAACCGCCCTTTAAGGACACCAATTGTGCGCTCCACCAGCTGCCTAGTGGCAGTAAGCGCGGAGTTAAATGCCATCTGTGGTCCTGGCCTGGGATTACGGTAAGGAGTCATGAGCCAGGGGGTGCAAGGATATCCACGGTCTCCTGTTGGTAGATAATCCAATATTTCAAAATAGTATATTTGTCAAGTTATTTTTGTTTGTTTCAAAAATTAAAGCAAAGACTCACCCAATAACCACATGTCTGCTCGTTGACTTGATCTTAATCTCTGCCATATCCCTGATTGTCTAATGACATATGCATCATGGGAACTTCCAGTAAACTTTGCATTCAGGGAAAGGATCTGGAGGGATGGCCCACAAACAACCATTACATTCAGAGAATGAAACAGTTTCCTGTTTCTAAAAATTTCTTCATTATGTCTTGGTGGCTGAATAGCAACATGTGTGCCATCCACAACCCCAATAACATGTGGGAAGCGACTACCACCTTCCGCAAATTGCCGCTTCACCACATCTAGGGCACCAACATCCAAAGGCATATCAATGAACTGCTTCACCCGCTTTAGGAAAGCCTGGCAGACACGCCGCAGGACCTTACTGAACTGGCCCTGCGACATGCCAACCAGGTCTCCCACAACATGCTGATATGAGGCTGTAGCCAAAAAATGTAACACTGCAAGGAATTGTGTCAATGGTGGTATTGCTGTAGGATACCGAATTTCAGACTCCAGATCACTCTCTATTATGGAGAGAGTGTCTAGGATTAGATGTGGTGGCAGCCGGTATCTACGCACCACCACATCATCTGGCATCCCAAAAAGTAGGACACGGGTTCGGAAAATTGGTGGCCTAGCACGCCTCCGTTGCCTTGGTTGATGAGGAGCCGGCTGTGGTTGTGGGGCTTGCGGTTGGGGTGGGAGTGCTGGCGTGGGTTGGGGAGGTAGGGCTTCTGCTGCAATATATATTGACATCACACACTTTTTCAAAAAAAAAAAAAAAACAAAGATGAAGAATACAAAACTAAAGTTTGACAAATATACTACAATAAAATGGTTTGACAAATGTGGTGTCAACTTACTGCAGGAGCGTACATTTTTTCTGTGTTGAATTCATGTCCAAAATGTAAAAAAATTTGGCAAAGAACAAATAAAGAACAAATTTAATTAAAAATACATATGTTATTTTTACAATTTCCAAAAAAAATTTATGGGTACATTTCTCTGCATAAAAAACTTCACTAACACCAATAAAAAACCACAAACAAAAAATAATAGGCATTTAGTAGCTAGACCAGGAAAGACAAACACTACTTTGCAGATCAATCCTGGTAAAAAAAAAATTGGTTTAGCCAAAAGGCAAAAAAAAAAAAAAATATTTTACAAAACACAAACAGGCACCAACACAGGCCAAGGACACTTACCTGCTCCAAAAGAAAGGAAAACTTGGTGTTCCCTAGCACACCAATCCAAATAAATATCAAAGGGTTATATGACCCAAAAACAAGCACCTACAAGAGAACACAAATGATAGTCACAAATAACATACAGAACATTAAAACAAACAGCCACCAATACAGGCCAAGGACACTTACCTGCTCCAAAAGAAAGGAAAACTTGGTGTTCCCTAGCACACCAATCCAAATAAATATCAAAGGGTTATATGACCCAAAAACAAGCACCTACAAGAGAACACAAATGATAGTCACAAATAACATACAGAACATTAAAACAAACAGCCACCAATACAGGCCAAGGACACTTACCTGCTCCAAAAGAAAGGAAAACTTGGTGTTCCCTAGCACACCAATCCAAATAAATATCAAAGGGTTATATGACCCAAAAACAAGCAGCTACAAGAGAACACAAATGATAGTCACAAATAACATACAGAACATTAAAACAAACAGCCACCAATACAGGCCAAGGACACTTACCTGCTCCAAAAGAAAGGAAAACTTGGTGTTCCCTAGCACACCAATCCAAATAAATATCAAAGGGTTATATGACCCAAAAACAAGCACCTACAAGAGAACACAAATGATAGTCACAAATAATAAGCACATGTTTATTTTCACAAATGGACTTGCCAAATATATATGGGATTAAATAATTAAACAAAAAAACATTAATAAAACACTTTGACTTCCAAAAATTAACAATAACATTTCCACAATACTCACAAACGAAAAATTGCATAAACAATGCAACACTGTCTATATTCCAAACGCAAACGAAAGGACAAAGGTATGCTTGACAATTACTCACTCTGCAAATTCCACTAGCACCTTCACGCACAAGCCAACAAACAAATGAAACTCCAAACTACCTACACTCACAGCGTGCAAACTCGGCCCTTAAATAAGCAGTGCAATCATTCACCAGATTAATAGTGTACACCTGTGTGAATTAACTATTCGCACGTAGGTATATAAGCGCACACACCTCGGCGTACACGTCATCACAAACATGGCTTCTCGTGAGCAAATCGCAGCAGAGCTAGACCGCATTGCAGAGCAGCAGATGGCATTGCAGAAACAACGCTTAGAGTGGCAAAGGCGCTTGTTAGAATCCGCCTCTGCGGATGTGGAGGCAGGACCTAGTACTCTGCAAATTTCTGCTTCTGAACCTCAACAATTGAGTGTGGATACCCTGCCACACACACATAGTGAGCCAACTGAGGGAGAATTGACTTTAGCCACACAAACACAGCAGACAGAAGCTGCTAGTGAGGAGGAAGATGGAGATGAACAACAAGAAGAAACCTCACAGGCTACCTCCAGACGGAAAAAAAGACAGCCTGCATTCACTAAGAGGGAGTTGCGTGTCTTGGTCACGCAGGCCATGCCCAAAATACATAGAGGGCCAAAAAACATGGGTGCTGCTTCAAAAGAACGCATATGGAGAGACATCACAAAATCTGTGAATGAAGTTGGCTCTGTCGTCAGAACATCACAGGAAGTGAGACGACGGTAAGTGCATCTTGACAATCCATTTTCTGTGCTAAGTTGTTCAAAAAATATAGTTACATATCATGTTCTGTCTAGCAAACACAAGCAGAACATGTGTGCTATATATTTTCTACAACCAATAATAATACTCAACTTTGTCCCTCTTTCACAATACATATGTAGGTGGGCTGACTTCAAATCCCGCCTGAAGGCAAAGAGGGCTGCGGAGTGGAATGCCTCAAGGGCTACAGGGGGTGGACCACCTGTCGCTGTGGAGTATACTGACTTGGAGGAGATGGCGATGGACTGTGTCAGTTATGAGGAGGGCCAAGGGGTGTCTCATATGGACACGGACCTGCCTGAGATTCTGACGGGACATGACTTGGAAGGTAAGTTTACACATTTATTTGTCTGTAATTTGAACTGTATTTAGAATCTTTTACTAATTTATACTCCAACTTTTTCCCCACACATTCTTCTATTTGCTTGGCACAAAACACAGCACAGGGGGGTGAACAGTTTGAGTCACAGGCCGGTTATGTGGTTGAGGCTGAGGTGGAGGGACCTAGTGGGTCTGGCAGTGTGGGCCAACAAAACCCACCTATGCAGGTTCCTACTGGCCCCCCCACCCAACCCTCTGCTATCCCGGAGATCCTGCTTGAAATTGCTAGGTATGGTGAGAGCCTAAACACATTTCAAGACGGGGTCATCCGGGAGGTAAGCCAGATAGCTGTCCGGCTCACTGAGATCCGAACCTGTGTTGAGCAAGGTGTTGCTCAACTCTGCCAAGGTCTGGCAGAGATCAGGCAGGCCCAAGAACAACTGGCCTCCTCAAACCAAACCCTTGCAAATAACATCTTGCAAGGGCTCCAGGCCATCGCTGTCTCCCTTGCCCACAGTGGCAGAGAGCCAACCACATCGGCTCCCTCCCCTGCCCCTGCCCAGGAAGAACAGGCCACTGGGCAGGCCCAACGAAGGTCACTCCGCAGACCAAGCAAAGAAGATCAGCCTCAGGCGGGGAGAAAAAGAAGAAAGTGATGTCTCTCCAGATGGGCAGCACCCATGTTTTTGTAGTTGCCTCTATGTTATTTTGGAGTTGGCTTGTGTGGCCAGAATGGATCACTCCCTCTTAGTGAAATGTCTTTTTTCTGTTTGGAGGAATTGTAGCCTGTGAGTTTCTTTTAACAAACAACAGAGCCATCTTCCTCTCACTAGTGTGCTGTGTATTGTTGTGTTTGTGTGGTGGATACTAATTCTTTTTCATTTGGTATCAAATTTGTGTGTGGCAGGGTGTGTAATATGTTTAATTTATGCATTTTAAAGATACTTTTGTCAGAAGCAGAAATTTGCAGAGTACTGAGTTCTGCTATCTAATTATTGTCAGTGCCATCTGCTTGGTGCTTGGTCTATCTCTGCCTGTGAGACTCATGTGGAGCCATGTTTAAATGTTGTGTAATATTCTTCCCGTAATAAAAAAAACATATTACAAATGTGTGCAATTTCTTGAAGGTAATGCATTAGCAAAATCTTAGTTAACAAAAGATTAGGTCAACATATAGACACTTGGTGACCAATCTGCTAATTCTCCTTAAAATTCTAAATAATTTAAAAAAAAAGGTATGCTTTGCACCACACTTTAATGTCCATATTAATAAAACAGACACGACAACTTGATTAAATATCTTTGGTCAACATGACATCATTGAAAACATTGACAGATATTATAAACATATATTAGTGTGACTTTTAAAACTAAATCATAGTGTATGCTGCATTATGTGGGTGTTGGTTAATTGATAAGAATGTAGCAGAATTCTATAACTTTATCTAAAAATGTAACTTGTTTGTATTTAGTAGTCTAACACACATTAAAACATTTCAACAAAATGCTTACACACCAAGGTAAACACAAATAACAACCTTATTTGACAGTGTGTGAGATTAATATGTGAGTAGAATAAACATGTAATGTGTGTTCAGTCAATTGGTGGTTGGTAACTTTCATGTGCTCAGTAATTAACAAGTAATTGGACATCAGATGAATGTGCTCTCCAATTAACTGCTAATTACTGCATACACACTTGTACCAGTACTTCGCAAATGTAGAGTAACTGCAGACCTACTCTGCTGCTGCGTGAATGGTGCTACGGTTTCCTATGTTAGTTTTAACAGCGACAATGTTTATTTGCGAAAACAACGCCCAATGCTAGTTGCATACTCCCACACAGTACGCCCACTTTCACGCCCATGTCGGAGCATTGCGAAGTCTCGCCTCCGCCACGCCCACGCCACTCCTCGTTTTCGTTTGGCAGTTACGGCTTTTTGTTTCCAAAGTAATTTTGCACAGTTGTCGTACGTATGTCGTCGCGCATGCGTAATCACGCATTTGCGCATGCGCAGATACTTACATTTCGGACATTTGCGATGCGATGACTCTTAGCGATCAACTCGGAATGAGGGCCAATATACTTAACAGTCGGCAAACATCAATCAGTGCTGTCCATTGCAGATCTTGGTGAAGCTGAACTCAAGGAGCGTAGGAAAGATTGAGCCACTTTGAGAGAATCAAAATAAGTTTCCCGCCATGAATCTTTTTCCATGTCGACCTTGTTCCTGTCGACCTTTTGTCCATGTCGACCTTTTGTCCATGTCGACCTAAGGTGTGTCGACCAATTGGTGTCGACCTAAGGTGTGTCGACCTTTCTGTTGTCGACCTGGAGTCCCAGACCCCTCCCCTGCAGTGCTCAACTGCTAACAAAATTGCTGCTGCGATCAACTCAGAATTAATCCCTACTTGTGTTAATTATTTTGCCAAACAACCAATCAAGCATCAATAATACTTTTACTCAAAAAGGTATAAAAGAGATTAATGAAATACTTCAGTCAATATAACTCAAGCATGTCCAAACTGCGGCCCTCCAGCTGTTCAGAAACTACACATCCCAGCATGCCCTGACACAGCTTTAGCATTCACTGACAAAACTGTGTCAGGGCATGCTGGGATATGTAGTTTCACAACATCTGGAGGGCCGCAGTTTGGACATGCCTGGTATAACTGTTCAGAGGAAAAATGCATACCCATCTCAGCTTAATGATTCAACAGTAGAATATGTACTCACTTTGGGGGATATAGATCAAGCCTTAAGGGCCCCATACACTAATGCGACATGTCGGACCCTCATGTCGCAGGCGATCACCCCGGCAGCCTCCTGGGCGGCAGGATCGCATAAGATACATCGTATGTGGTCCTTTTGTTTACGATGTATCTTGTGCGATCCCAGCCATGCCTGCGGGGTAGGACATGTCGCTAGTGCAGCGCAGTCAATCTAGGGGATCAGATCCGATGCTCACGGGAGCGCGCATCGGATCGGATATAAAACACATCCGAAATGCCCGATTTCATCCGATATATCGTCCCGAATGGCCGAAATCGGAAGAAATCGGACATTATCGTTCTAGTGTATGGGGCCCTTAAGAGAGAGATAAAGTACCAATTAGTCAACACCTGTAATTTTTGAAGCACAGTCTGTAACATGACAGATAAGCTGGGTACATATTAGACGACAGGCAAACAATGCAATGTATTCAACGATTTCCCTTGAACTCCCGGACAAACGATATTGGCCCTCATTCAGGTTGGATCGCAGTTTGCAGAAAATCAGAAACAAGCTATTTTTGTGAATCTGCGTAGGTGCTGCGGCTGTAAAGCAAGCGCATGCGTGAACGTTCACAGTGTGATCGCATCCCTGAAGAATGAGATCACACTATGATAGACAGCACGGCCGTCAGGCAGGGGGTGGGGGTGGGGGGTCTGTCAACACTGCATTGCGGAGGCTTGGTCCGGACAATGGAGGCGTGTCCGGACCATTTTTGGGGCGGTCGCATGACATCAAACACAGCCGCTGCTACACGAAAAATGGCAGTGAGGTGCCTGCATACGCATCCAAGCTGTGTATGCAGGGGGTTATCCCTAATTTCTCGTTCTGCAATTGAATTGCGATCGTATCCCTGGGCGGGACTTTGCATGCTGGGAGGCTTGCCCTGTGGTGGGCGGCCCCCAACATACGATCGTACTCAGTAGCAGATTTTTTTTAACAGAGTCTGCAACTGAGCCTGAATAGGCATTCCTTCAGCTTCAGCAGCAGATACTGCTAAATCGCAAAATCTTCTACTGAAAAAATCTCATGCTGGGGGCCACCCAGCACAGGCAAGGCCACCCAGCATGAGAAGCACTGCCCAGTGCTGCGATCACATGTAAAAATGTGAATGCAGCACAGGCATTGGAACCATCGGGTTTACTGGTAGCCACCCTGCATACTTAGCATGGCTGCGTATGCAGGTGTATCGGCGCTATGTTTCCCCCCGCAGCAGCAGTGTGTGATGTCACTTGGCCCCTAACGCCGCGTCGCCCCCCACCGATGTCTTGCAAAAGACATAAAGTCCTATCGTCAGTGGCCACATCCAGGAGTATGCTGTTGTTGACGATATCCTCAGATTGAGATGCATGTAGGGCCGACCAGAAGACTTCACTAATGACCACAAATAGGGGGTAATTCTGAGTTGATTGCAGCAGCAAGTTTGTTAGCAATTTGGCAAAACCATGGCCCTCATTCCGAGTTGATCGGTCGCAAGGCGAATTTAGCAGAGTTACACACGCTAAGCCGCCGCCTACTGGGAGTGAATCTTAGCTTCTTAAAATTGCGACCGATGTATTCGCAATATTGCGATTACTAACTACTTAGCAGTTTCAGAGTAGCTCCAGACTTACTCTGCCTGTGCGATCAGTTCAGTGCTTGTCGTTCCTGGTTGACGTCACAAACACACCCAGCGTTCGCCCAGGCACTCCCACCGTTTCTCCGGCCACTCCTGCGTTTTTTCCGGAAATGGTAGCGTTTTCAGCCACACGCCCCTGAAACGCCGTGTTTCCGCCCAGTAACACCCATTTCCTGTCAATCACATTACGTTCGCCGGAGCGATGAAAAAGCCGTGAGTAAAATTACTTTCTACATAGCAAAGTTACTTGGCGCAGTCGCAGTGCGAACATTGCGCATGCGTACTAAGCGGATTTTCATTGCGATGCGATGAAAAATACCGAGCGAACAACTCGGAATGAGGGCCCATGTGCACTGCAGGGGGTGCAGATATAACATGTGCAGAGAGCGTTAGATTTGGGTGGATTATATTGTTTCTGTGCAGGGTATATACTGGCTGCTTTATTTTTACACTGCAATTTAGATTTCAGTTTGAATACACCCCACCCAAATTTAACACTCTCTGCACATGTTATATCTGCCCCCCCCCCCCCCCCCCCCCCGTGCAGCGTGCATTGTTTTGCCCAATTGCTAACAAAATTGCTGCTGCGATCAACTCAGAATTACCCCCATAGTGCGTTCACACTCCAATCCATCGAATTGGGCAAATTATTAAAAATATTGTCTACTGTGTACCCAGCTTTAGGAGCTGATGAGATAGTACTTTATTTCTCTCCACTTTATCACTCTCAAAGCTTTGATAAATCTCTTCCTTTAACTTTACAGTTGAGCAGAATAATTTTTTGTCAATGGCAACTGATTGGATGGTCACGGCATGTGATCACTACTGCTAGATGGGGGAGGGGTTGTAATGTAAAAGTAGTTTCCTACGTTCTCACCATTTGATTATGTCCCTTCTGGAAGAAATGCAAATGCTGTCTTCTTATTGCAAGTGTTTGCTTGTCATGCAACATTGTCATGTTGTTTCCTCAGAACAATATACACATCTCTGTGTATGGACCTGGCATCTTATGGCTTTCTTGTGGCTGCTGTAGAACACAGGTGAGTATGCACTGACTATGTGAAAACATATACTCTTTATACGTAACAGCTAACTTTTTTAGGGATTGTAAATATATATACTTTATTAAAGGTTAGATATAAGTACTAGCGGCGGCTGCAGCCCCTGGGATGCAGCGCCGACTACCTAATGCAGGGTGGGGGATGCTAAGCATATAAACATAAATGTGTAGATGTATGTAATATATGCGCTGGCAGTATATCCGGATCAGAAGCGGCGCTGTATACCAGACCTGCCTGGTGAACCCGGGACTTGGTATCATGTAGGTTGCCCCATGTAGTCTAGCCCTCAGTAGTAATGCCCCCTGTAGTTTAGCCCCTGCAGTTACGTCCCCCCCCAGTCGTAATGCCCCCAGTAGTTTAGCTCCTGTAGCAGGGGCGTAGCCAGAACTTTGTGGGCCCCACAGCAACATTATGAATGGGGCCCCCATCCCAGTGCTTCTAGAGAGACACTTCTCTGCAGCAGTTGTTCATTTTATGCCCTGTAATAGTGCCCTAGTTCATTTTCTGAACCGTAGTAGAGCCTTATTTAAAGTTATGGCCTATAGTAGTGCCCTAGTTTCTTTTATTAATCGTAGTAGTGCTTAAGTTCACCCTATGTCACATTTCAGAGCTGCCAGTACACATTATGCCGCACAGTACCCCAAATTCACATTATGATATATAGTGCTCCCCGTTCATAATGTGCCTCATTACAGTGCCCCGGTTCATATTATATAACATTAAAATGCCCTCCAGTTCATTTTATACCACACTACAATGAGCAGGTCCAGGGGCATACCTAGATATATTGCAGGCCCCAAGGAAAAAGTTTGAAAAGACCCTTACATACCACGCAATGGCAAAAAATGTATATAACGCATGTAACTTTGACAGAGAAGGTGGGCCCCTCTCAGCTCTGGGCCCCATAGCAGCTGCACTGCCTGCACCTATGGTAGCTACGCCCTTGCCCTGTAGTTTAGCCCCATGTAGTTTGCCCCCAAGTAGTAATGCCCTCAGTAGTTTAGCCCCTGTAGTTATGCCCCCTTGTAGTTTAGCCCCCAGTAGTAATACCCCCTGTAGTTGCCCCCTTGTAGTTTAGCCCCAAGTAGTTTTGCCCCCAAGTAGTAATGCCCCAGTAGTTAACCCCTGTAGTTATGCCCCCAGTAGTAATGCCCCCAGTAGCAATGCCTCTGTAGTTATGCCCACAGTAGTTATGCCCCCAGTAGTTATGCCTCCAGTAGTAATGCACCCCTGTAGTTTGCCCCCAGTGGCTTGCCCCCTTGTAGTTTGCCCCCAGTAGCTTGTCCCTTGTAGTTTATCCTCCTGTAGTTTGCCCCCTTGTCGTTTAGCCCCCCAGTAGTTTAGCTCCCATGTAGTTTAGCCCCCAAGTAGTAATGCACCTCTAGTTTGACCCCAGTAGTAATGCCCCTGTAGTAATGCCTCTGTAGTTAAGCCCCCAGTAGCAATACCCCTGTAGTTATGCCCCTGTAGTTATGCCCCCAGTAGCAATGCCCCTGTAGTTATGCCCCCAGTAGTTATGCCTCCAGTAGTAATGCACTTCTTTAGTTTGCCCCCAGTAGCTTGCCCCCAAATAGTTTGCCCCCAGTAGCTTGCTCCTTGTAGTTTACCCCCTTGTAGATTATCCCCCTGTAGTTTGCCCCCCTGTAGTTTGCCCCCTTGTCGTTTAGCCCTCCGGTAGTTTAGCTCCCATGTAGTTTAGCCCCCAAGTAGTAATGCCCCCAGTAGTTTAGCCCCTCTAGTTTGCCCCCAGTAGTAATGCCCCTGTAGTTAAGCCCCCAGTAGCAATGCCCCTGTAGTTATTCCCCTGTAGTAATGCCCCTGTAGTTATGTCCTCAGTAGTAATGCCCCCAGTAGTAATGTGCCCCAGTAGTTAGCCCCCTTGTAGTTTGCCCCCTTGTAGTTTGCCTCCAGTAGCTTGCCCCCTTGTAGCTTGCCCCCTTGTAGTTTGCCCCTAAGTAGTAATGCCCAAGTAGTAATGACCCCAGTAGTTTAGCCCCCAGTAGTAATGACCCCCGGTAGTTTGCCCCCTAGTAATTTAGCTCCAAGTAGTAATGCCTCCAGTAGTTTAGACCCTGTAGTTATGCCCCTAGTAGTTATGCCCCTGTAGTTATGCCCATGTAGATATGCCCCTGTAGTAATGCCCCCTGTAGTAATGCGCCTCTGTAGTTGGCCCCCAATAGTTTGCCGCCTTGTAGTTTGCCCCCAGTAGCTTGCCCCCTTGTAGTTTGCCCCCAGTAACTTGCCCCCTTGTAGTCTGCCCCAGTAGCTTGCCCCCTTGTAGTTTACACCCTTGTAGTTTGCCCCCAGTAGTTTTCCCCCTTGTGTTTTTCCCCCTAGTAGCTTGCCCCCAGTAGTTAGCCCCCTGTAGAAGTCCCGCTAATACACTCACTCACACATATGTTAAAAAATACAAAAACACCATACTCACCAAGCCCCACTCCCGCATCTGACCGCTGCAGTCCTTCCGGCGTCCGCTCCTCGGCACTATGAGAGAGATGTCATGACTTCTCTCCCATAGCGCACACTGACATAGCCGGGAGCCAGAAGCCGGAGCTCAGTAGTGAGCTCCTGCCGCCGGCTTCCGCTGTGGAGAGAGAGACGGGCGCCCGCTGGTAACACAATCTCAGCGGCGCCTGGCATCTCCCTCGGATTAGGTGAGCACATCGGGTTAGGTGAGCCGGAGGAGGCGGAACTGCGTTCCGTCTCCAAGTGGAACTGATGGAACGCAGTTCCGCCCCATTCTGGCTCACTTTAACCCCTGGGCTTCACTCTCCTAAGCCCACCCCCAGACTCCTTTGAAACTAACCAATGATAGTCTGGGGGCTGGTTTAGGAGAGTGAAACCTAATGCTGAGGCCCAAGTACTGCACAGCGGCTGTAATACATAGTGCCAGTCACACGCCAGTGCATATATTACATACATCTACACATGTATGTTTATATGTGCTTAGCTTCCCCCCCACACTAGGTAATCAGTGCTGCAGCAGCCGCTGATAAGTACTATTGTTGATATTAATAAAGCTTTTACCATACATAGGGGGTCATTCCGAGTTGATCGCTCGCTAGATACTTTTAGGAGCCGTGCAAACGCGTAGTCACCATCCACGGGGGAGTGTATTTTCGCTTTGCAAGTGTGCAAACGCCTTTGCAGCCGAGCGTAGCAAAAACATTTTGTGCAGTTTCAGAGTAGCTCTGGACTTACTCAGCCCTTGCGATCACTTCAGTCTTTTTGGTGCCGGAATTGACGTCAGACAACTGCCCTGCAAACGCCTGGACACGCCTGCGTTTTCCCAAACACTCCCAGAAAACGGTCAGTTGACACCCATGAACGTCCTCTTTCTGTCAATCACCTTGCGTTTGGCTGTGCGAATGGAATCTTCGCTAAATCCATCGCCCAGCACCGATCCTCTGTACCCGTACGACGCGCCTGCGCATTGCGGTGCACACGCATGTGCAGTTTCGCAGTTTTTTTACCTGATCGCTGCCCTGCGAAAATCGACAGTGAGCGATCAGCTCGGAATGACCCCCATAGTGTTTTTATTTTCTTTCATACTGTATATATCCTTTCATCCCTGAGCTACAATATTTTGAGCACCCCTATATTGTCAAATGACTTCATTTGTCTCATCGGCGTAAGCTGACATTAGGTACTTACGCTCGATGTGCCGAATGCAGAACTCAATGGCAGGAATAAACACCTAGGGGTATATTTACTAAGATTCGTAATTGTCGGGATTTGGTGGGAGATTAAACACGAATGACATCGGTAGTGTGAATTTGCAACTTTTTGTTTTTTTTACGTCTCATTTACTATGCTGTCGTATTCTGCATTTTAGTTTTTTCTGATGTCGATGTCATTCATAATGTCAGGCAGTGTTTTACGGGAGTGATTAGTAAAACACTGCCTGCAAAACACAATGAATCCCGGCCGGATCTGTGAGAAGAAAGAGTTAAAAAAATTAAAAAAATTTGCGTGGGGTCCCCCCTCCTAAGCATAACCAGCCTCGGGCTCTTTGAGCCAGTCCTGGTTGTAAAAATACAGGGGGAAAAATGCATAGGGTTCCCCCATATTTAAACAACCAGCACCGGGCTCTGCGCCTGGTCCTGGTGCAAAAAATATGGGGGACAAAAAACATAGGGGTCCCCCGTATTTTTAACACCAGCACCGGGCTCCACTAGTCAGAGAGATAATGCCACAGCCGGGGGACACTTTTATATTGGTCCCTGTGGCCCTGGCATTAAATCCCCAACTAGTCACCCCTGGCCGGGGTACCCTGGAGGAGTAAGGATGACTTAAATCAAGGGTTTTCCCCCCTCCAGCCACCCAAGGACCAGGGGTGAAACCCGAGGCTGTCCCCTCCATCCGTGGGCGGTGGATGGGAGGCTGATAGCCTTTTGTGTAAAAAAAATAAATTGTTTTTTGTAGCAGAACTACAAGTCCCAGAAAGCCTCCCCCGCAAGCTGGTACTTGGAGAACCACAAGTACTAGCATGCGGGGTAAAAACGGGCCAGCTGGTACCTGTAGTTCTACTACAAAAAAAAACACCCAAATAAAAACAAAACAGACACCGTGAAAGTAAAACTTTAATGTACATACATGCACACTTACATACATACTTACCTATGTTGACACGGAGCCCCTCGGTCCTCTTCTCCAGTAGAATCCATGGGGTACCTGTAAATAAAATATATACTTACAAACAATCCTATGTAGATCGGTCCTCTTCTTTCTACTTGTAATCCACGTACTTGTTAAAATAAAAAAACGGGGAAAAAAACGAACCACGAACTGAAAGGGGTCCTATGTTTACACATGGAACCTCTTTCTCCGACTGGCGGGACCCCCCGTGACTCCTGTCAAAGAGGGTCCCGCCAGCCAATCAGGGAGCGCCACGTCATGGCACTCTCCTGATTGGCTGTGCGCTCCTGCCCTGTCAATCAGGAGGAGCGCACTGGTTACAATGTAGCGTAGCGGCGCTCCATTGTAACCAATGGTGGGAACTTTGCGGTCTGCAGTTAACCGCGAGTTAATTGGGGTCACTCTTGTGGGTACCCCATGGATTCTACTGGAGAAGAGGACCGAGGGGCTCCGTGTCAACATAGGTAAGTATATATGTATGTAAGTGTGCATGTATGTACATTAAAGTTTTACTTTCACAGTGTCTGGGTTTTGTTTTTATTTGGGTATTTTTTTGTAGTAGAACTAAAGGTACCAGCGGGACCGTTTCCCCCCCGCATGCTGGTACTTGTGGTTCTCCAAGTACCAGCTTGCAGGGAAGGCTTGCTGGGACTTGTAGTTCTGCTACAAAAAACAATATTCTTTTTTCTCATACGTCCTAGAGGATGCTGGGGACTCCGTAAGGACCATGGGGTATAGACGGGCTCCGCAGGAGACATGGGCACTATAAAGAAATTTAGAATGGGTGTGCACTGGCTCCTCCCTCTATGCCCCTCCTCCAGACCTCAGTTAGATACTGTGCCCAGCGGAGATAAGGTGCACTACAGGGGAGCTCTCCTGAGTTTCTCTGAAAAATAATTTTGTTAGGTTTTTTATTTTCAGGGAGCACTGCTGGCAACAGGCTCCCTGCATCGTGGGACTGAGGAGAGAGAAGCAGACCTACTTAAGTGATAGCTCTTAGGCTACTGGACACCATTAGCTCCAGAGGGAGTCGGAACGCGGGTCTCCCCCCGCCGTTCGGCCCAGAGCCGCGCCGCCGTCCTCCTCCCAGAGCCGGAAGATAGAAGCCGGGTGAGTATAAGAAGAAAAGAAGACTTCAAGGCAGCAGAAGACTTCGGATTTTCACTGAGGTAAGCGCGCAGCGGTAAAGCTGCGCGCCATTGCTCCCACACACACTACACACACTAGCGGGCACTGATGGGTGCAGGGCGCAGGGGGGGCGCCCTGGGCAGCAATAAAACTTCTGGATCTGGCATAGACACTGCGGAGGCAGTAATTCTTTATATCCCCCGCCAGTTTGAAATATTTTGAGCGGGACTGAAGCCCGCCGCCGGAGGGTGCGGAGCTTGGTCCCTCAGCACTAACCAGCGCCATTTTCTCCACAGAGATCTGCAGAGAAGCTGGCTCCCCGGTCTCTCCCCTGCTGAACACGGTGATACAGGGCTGAAAAGAGGAGGGGGGGAGGGCACTTGTAAGGCGCAGTGAGTGTATTACACAGTAATCTAATATAAAAGCGCTGTTATCTGGGACATTATTTTCCAGTGTCAGTTGGCGCTGGGTGTGTGCTGGCATACTCTCTCTCTCTCTCTCCAAAGGGCATTATTGGGGAACTGTCTCCTTATAACTATATCCCTGTGTGTGTGTGGGGGTGTCGGTACGAGTGTGTCGGCATGTCTGATGCGGAAGGCTCAGCTAAGGAGGAGGTGGAGCAGATGATTGTGGTGTCGCCGTCGGCAACACCGACTCATGATTGGATGGACATGTGGAATGTTTTAAATGCAAATGTGACCTTATTACATAAGAGATTGGACAAAGCAGAGTCCAGGGAAAGAGCAGGGAGTCAATACATGGCTTCGGCTGGGTCACCGGGCCCTTCTGGGTCTCAAAAACGTCCCCTATCCCAGATAGCAGACACTGATACCGACACGGACTCTGACTCCAGTGTCGACTACGATGAAGCGAGGTTGCACCCGAGGGTGGCAAAAAGTATTAATTATATGATTATTGCAATAAAAGAGGTTTTGCATATCACAGATGGGTCCCTCTGTCCCTGACACGAGGGTGCGCATGTATAAGGAAAAGAAACCTGAGGTAACCTTTCCCCCATCCCATGAACTTAACGAGTTATTTGAAAAGGCTTGGGAAACTCCTGATAAAAAACGGCAGATTCCCAAGAGGATTCTTATGGCATATCCTTTCCCTGCACGGGACAGGGTACGTTGGGAATCCTCACCCAGGGTGGACAAGGCTTTAACACGCCTGTCCAAGAAAGTGGCGCTACCGTCTCCGGACACGGCAGCCCTCACAGATCCTGCTGATCGCAGGCAGGAAACTACTTTAAAGTCTATTTATGCGCTTACAGGTGCTTTGCTCAGACCGGCAATAGCATCGGCATGGGTGTGTAGTGCAGTTGCAGCTTGGACAGATACCTTGTCAGCTGACATTGATACCCTAGATAGGGATACCATTTCATTAACCTTAGGCCACATTAAAGACGCAGTCTTATATATGAGGGATGCTCAAAGAGACGTTGGGCTGCTGGGGTCGAGAGCCAACGCCATGGCGGTTTCTGCTAGGCGCGCCCTGTGGACTCGCCAATGGACGGGTGATGCCGACTCAAAGAAACATATGGAGGTTTTGCCATACAAAGGTGAAGTTTTATTTGGGGAAGGTCTCGCGGACCTGGTTGCCACAGCTACCGCGGGTAAATCTACCTTTTTGCCTTTTGTTCCCCCACAGCAAAAGAAAACTCCACAGTATCAGATGCAGTCCTTTCGGTCGCGTAAGTCCAGAAGAGGTCGGGGCTCATCTTTCTTCGCCATAGGTAAGGGTAGAGAGAAAAGAATGCCTGCTACGGCTAGTTCCCAGGAACAGAAGTCCTCCCCGGCTTCTACTAAATCCACCGCATGACGCTGGGGCTCCACTGAGGGAGTCCGCAACGGTGGGGGCACGTCTTCGACTTTTCAGCCAGGTCTGGGTTCTGTCAGATGTGGATCCTTGGGTGACGGATATTGTATCCCAAGGCTACAAACTGGAATTTGAAGAGGTGCCCCCTCGCCGATTTTTCAAGTTGGCCTTGCCAGCTTCTCCCCCAGAGAAGGAAGTAGTGTTCGCGGCAATTCAAAAGCTGTATCAACAGCAAGTGATTGTCAAGGTTCCCCTAGTCCAACAGGGGAAAGGGTACTATTCGACCCTGTTCGTGGTCCCAAAGCCGGATGGTTCGGTCAGACCCATTTTAAATTTAAAATCCCTAAACCTGTACTTGAGAAAGTTCAAATTCAAGATGGAATCGCTCCGGGCTGTAATCTCCAGTCTGGAAGGGGGGGATTTTATGGTGTCACTCGACATAAAGGATGCACACCTTCATGTCCCCATATATCCTTCTCATCAGGCGTACCTCAGATTCGCTGTACAGGACTGTCATTACCAGTTTCAGACGTTGCCTTTTGGGCTTTCCACGGCCCCGAGGATTTTCACCAAGGTGATGGCGGAGATGATGGTGCTCCTGCGCAGGCAGGGAGTCACAATTATCCCATACTTGGACGATCTCCTGATAAAAGCAAGATTGAGAGATCAATTGCAGAAGAGCGTGTCGCTCTCCCTGAGAGTGCTACAACAACACTGTTGGATTCTCAATCTGCCAAAGTCACAATTGATTCCAACGACTCGACTATCATTCCTAGGCATGATTCTGGACACGGAACAGAAGAGAGGTTTTTTCTCCCGATGGAAAAAGCCCAGGACCTCTAGAATATGGTCAGAGACTTGCTAAAACCAAAAAGAGTGTCTGTTCATCAATGCACTCGAGTTCTGGGGAAAATGGTGGCAGCCTACGAGGCCATCCCCTTCGGCAGGTTTCATGCAAGGACGTTTCAGTGGGACCTCCTGGACAAGTGGTCTGGGTCCCATCTACTAATACATCAGAAGATAAGCCTGTCCCCCCGGGCCAGGGTGTCTCTCCTGTGGTGGCTGCAAAGTGCTCACCTTCTAGAGGGTCGCAGGTTCGGCATTCTGGACTGGGTTCTGGTGACCACGGACGCGAGCCTCCGAGGATGGGGAGCAGTCACATAAGAAAGAAATTTTCAGGGGCTATGGTCAAGCCAGGAGGCTTGTCTACACATCAACGTACTGGAATTGAGGGCCATATACAATGACCTACGACAAGCGGAGGATCTTCTACGCGACCTACCGGTTCTGATTCAATCAGACAACGTCACAGCCGTGGCTCATGTAAACCGCCAAGGTGGGACAAGGAGCAGAGTGGCAATGGCGGAAGCCACCAGGATTCTTCGCTGGGTGGAAAATCACGTAAGCACTCTGTCAGCGGTCTTCATTCCGGGAGTGGACAACTGGGAAGCAGACTTCCTCAGCAGACACGATCTCCATCCAGGAGAGTGGGGACTTCATCAAGAAGTTTTTACAGAGATAACAAGTCTTTGGGGAATTCCTCACATAGACATGATGGTGTCACGCCTCAACAAGAAGCTTCGGAGGTATTGTGCCAGGTCAAGGGACCCTCAGGCAGTAGCGGTGGACGCCTTGGTGACACCTTGGGTGTTTCAGTCGGTCTATGTGTTCCCCCCTCTTCCTCTCATCTCAAAAATATTGAGAATCATAAGACAAAAAAGGGTGAAAACAATACTCATTGTTCCAGATTGGCCTCGAAGGGCCTGGTATTCAGATCTTCAGGAGATGCTCACAGAAGATCCATGGCCTCTTCCTCTCAGGGAGGACCTGTTACAACAGGGTCCCTGCGTGTTCCAAGACTTACTGCGGTTACGTTTGACGGCATGACGGTTGAACGCCGAATCCTAGCTGGGAAAGGTATTCCGGAGGAAGTCATCCCTACTCTGATAAAGGCTAGGAAGGAGGTGACAGCAAAACATTATCACCATATCTGGAGGAAGTATATTTCTTGGTGTGAAGCCAAGAATGCTCCTACGGAAGATTTCCACCTGGGCCGTTTTCTCCACTTTCTACAGACAGGAGTGGATATGGGCCTAAAATTAGGCTCCATTAAGGTACAGATTTCGGCCCTATCTATTTTCTTTCAGAAGGAATTGGCTTCTTTCCCAGAAGTCCAGACTTTTGTAAAGGGAATACTGCACATCCAGCCTCCTTTTGTGCCCCCAGTGGCACCTTGGGACCTTAACGTGGTGTTACGGTTCCTGAAGTCTCACTGGTTTGAACCTCTTCAAACGGTTGAATTTAAATTTCTCACTTGGAAGGTGGTCATGTTGTTGGCCTTGGCATCTGCAAGGCGGGTGTCCGAATTGACGGCCTTGTCTCACAAGAGCCCCTATTTGACCTTCCATGTGGATAGAGCAGAGTTGAGGACTCGTCCTCAATTTTTGCCTAAGGTGATTTCTTCATTTCATATGAACCAACCTATTGTGGTGCCTGTGGCTACGAGTGACTTGGAGGCCTTAAAAATCTATGTAGCCAGGACGGCTCGAGTTAGGAAAACAGAAGCACTGTTTGTCCTGTATGCAGCCAACAAAGTTGGCGCTCCTTCTTCGAAGCAGACTATTGCTCGCTGGATCTGTAACACGATTCAGCAGGCTCATTCTACGGCAGGATTGCCGTTAACAAATTCGGTAAAGGCCCATTCCACTAGGAAAGTAGCCTCTTCTTGGGCGGCTGCCCGAGGCGTCTCAGCTTTACAGCTTTGCCGAGCAGCTACCTGGTCAGGTTCAAACACTTTTGCAAAGTTCTATAAGTTTGATACCCTGGCTGATGAGGACCTTGCTTTTGCTCAGTCGGTGCTGCAGAGTCGTCCGCACTCTCCCGCCCGGTCTGGAGCTTTGGTATAAACCCCATGGTCCTTACACATCCTCTAGGACGTAAGAGAAAATAAGATTTTAAACCTACCGGTAAATGTTTTTTTCTCCTAGTCCATAGAGGATGCTGGGCGCCCGTCCCAGTGCGGACAAAATCTGCAAGGCTTGTATATAGTTGTTGCTTACATAAGGGTCATGTTACAGTTGAGTTCAGTCTTTAGCTGATACTGTTTTGTGTTCATACTGTTAACTGGTTGCGTATATTCCAGTTTATACGGTGTGGATGGTGTGGGCTGGTATGAATCTTGCCCTTAGATTAACAAAATCCTTTCCTCGTATTGTCCATCTCCTCTGGGCACAGTTTCTCTAACTGAGGTCTGGAGGAGGGGCATAGAGGGAGGAGCCAGTGCACACCCATTCTAAAGTTCTTTATAGTGCCCATGTCTCCTGCGGAGCCCGTCTATACCCCATGGTCCTTACAGCATCCTCTACGGACTAGGAGAAAAAGATTTACTGGTAGGTTTAAAATCTTATTTTTACACAAAAGGCTATCAGCCTCCCATCCACCGCCCATGGGTGGGGGGGACAGCCTTGGGCTTCACTTATGGTCCTTGGGTGGCTGGAGGGGGGGGGGCTTGATTTAAGGGGTCCCCACTCCTCCAGGGTACCCTGGCCAGGGGTGACTAGTTGGGGATTTAATGCCAGGGCCACAGGAACCAATATAAAAGTGTCCCCCGGCTGTGGCATTATCTCTCTGACTAGTGGAGCCCGGTGCTGGTGTTAAAAATACAGGGGACCCCTATGTTTTTTGTCCCCCATATTTTTTGGACCAGGCGCAAAGCCCGGTGCTGGTTGTTTAAATATGGGGGAACCCCAGTCATTTTTTCCCCTGTATTTTTAAAACCAGGACCGGCTCAAAGAGCCCGAGGCTGGTTATGCTTAGGAGGGGGAACCCCACGCAATTTTTTTTTCAAATTTTATCCCATTCCCACCCCTTCCCACTGATAAGCGTGCACGGATCTCACTGATCCGTGCATGCTTATCAGAATACGGGGGGGGAAAGCAGGTCTATTTGAAAACTGCTTTTTTTTTTACGATATGTACTTTTTCACGCCAGTGTTTGGCTTTTAACAGCAGTGATTGAAAATACGAATTTTTAGTAAATTACCGAGTTGTATAAAATAACAGGCGTATTTAACTGATGGTGTATTCATTCGTATTTTTTTTCTTTACCTTCAAAAGAAATACGAATGCCCTCATCACTGCCGAGATTTCAGTTTAGTAAATTCCCGAGATGACACTTTGAACAAAAAACACAAAATCGGTCGAAATCTGGAGCTTAGTAAATCCCCTGAGTGACTTTGATAAAGTACAAGAAAAAGGGGACAGTTGCTTTTTGTGACGATGCACTCAGACCTGTTTAAATAAAAGTAATACATTTCTTATTAGGTATGCATTAAAAGGAGATGAATAATTTTTTCTCTAAAGTCCTTCCTAATCCACTAAGTCAGATAATTATCCATTGAATCCTTATATATAAGTTTTTTTGTATTTGTGATATTTTAATCACTTATAATATTGCTTTAAAAAAAGTAAACTATTTTAGTCAAAACTTACAGTATGTAGGAATTTAGTTTTAGATTTAAGCAGATTATTTATTAAAAGCATATAGAAAAGAATATTTGAAGAAAAAATAGGAAGTATTTAAATCAGTGGTTCTCAAACTCGGTCCTCAGGACCCCACACAGTGCATGTTTTGCAGGTAACCCAGCAAGTGCACAGGTGTATTAATTACTCACTGACACATTTTAAAAGGTCCGCAGGTGGAGCTAATTATTTCACTTGTGATTCTGTGAGGAGACCTGCAAAACATGCACCGTGTGGGGTCCTGAGGACCGAGTTTGAGAACCTGTGATTTAAATGATGCTGTGTGCGAGTGGTTCTCAAACTCAACCCTCACGTTATCCAGCAGGTCATGTTCTGTGGATGTCTGTCTGTGGAAGCAGTTGGGATAATTACTGACCCAGAAAAATAGATTAACTCCCCTGTGCCTGATTAAACAGAGCCACAAAACATGATCTGTTGGGGGTACATGAGGACTAGAGGCTATAGTCATTGTAGCAATTCAATGTTATTATTACATACGGCAGTGGTTACTGGTTACCAAACACAAGGGTCTATTTACTAAGCGTTTGATGGAGATAAAGTGGATGGAGATAAAGTACCAGCCAATCAGCTCCTAACTGCCATGTCACAAGCCATATAGTGCATCCGGAAAGTATTCACAGCACTTCACTTTTTCCACATTTTGCTATGTTACAGCCTTATTCCAAAATGGAATAAATTATTTTTTTTCATCAAAATTCTACACACAATACCCCATAATGACAACATGAAAAAAAGTTTTTTTTTAGATTTTTACTAATTTATTCAAAATAAAAAAGGAAGAAATCACATGTACATAAGCATTCCCAGCCTTTGCTCAATTCTTTGTTTATGCACCTTTGGCAGCAATTACAGCCTCAAGTCTTTTTGAATATGATGCCACAAGCTTGGCACACCCATCTTTGGGCAGTTTCACCCATTCCTCTTTGCAGCACCTCTCAAGCTCTATCAGGTTTGATGGGAAGCATCAGTGCGCAGCCATTTTCAGATCTCTCCAGAGATATTCGATCGGATTCATGTCTGGGCTCTGGCTGGGCCACTCAAGGACATTCACAGAGTTGTCCTGAAGCCACTCCTTTGATATCTTGGCTGTGTGCTTAGGGTCGTTGTCCTGCTGAAAGATGAACCGTCGCCAAAGTCTGAGGTCAAGAGCCGTCTGGAGCAGGTTTTCATTCAGGATGTCTGTGTACATTGCTGCATTCGCCTCACAAGCAGTGGTTCATTCCGGTTTGCTTTCCGTTCATGAATTTTAGGTTATAGTTTTGTTTGCATGCCAGGATTTCTCTTGTACTTGTTTAAAAGACTCTTGTTGGCCGCCGGTGGTGAGTCTGTGTGCTGCAGTCTGGCTCTTGTCTGTGTAACCTCACCTGCTAGTATTTTGGCCATTACCTTGTGCTTGGCTTCCAGCCATCCTGATTGGCTCGTGTTTCCCTTATTACCCAGCCAGCCCTGCAGTCCAGTGCTGGTGATAGAAGTTTGTTATGATACCTGTATGTTCCTGGTTAGTTTCATGTCCAGTATTGCATCTGTGTCCAGACTCTGTCTGATAGTGGAATCATGTATTGGTGCTATTATATTCCTTGTGGTATCCACCTGAAATCCTGTGTACTCAGTTCTGACAGAATCCGGAGTTCATTACTCTCCACCTGAGTTCCAACCTTCAGTGAGAACCTGTCAGCTTCCTGTGGAGCTGTGTCCTGCCCCTGGATTGTTCCTGTGCAGCCAGTTAATCCTGTATCCTGAGTCCTGGTGTCCGGAGCCTGATCATTGGAATTTTTATCCAGTCTTCCTGTCCTGATATCTTGTATCTGCAGCCTTGGAGTTCCTGTTCATTCTGCGTGCACCTTTACCGGTGTCGCGAGTAGCGGCTCTGCTGCACCTTACGGCTGTGGCCGTATTTATTCTTACTTTCTGGCTTTTGTGTTTCTCTGCGGAGGTTTCCGCTATTGCTGTCCTTGCCGAATTACGACGGTGTCGTGTTTGGTGTTCGGGCAGCATTATCTTGGTTACAGTTTTGTTGGCGCCGCACATATACTAGTTTATTGTGTCTTAGTTCGTTTTCCCTTGTTCTCTCTCTGTCTCGGTTAATGCCTTGTCACCTACTAAGACCGGGGGGACATCGGAGTCGGGCAGACGTAATCCGCCCGTCAAACGAGGCTGCCGTGGGCCCAAGAAACCATAGTCTCGCAGGCGTTGACCGACCACTTGGGAGAAACAACGGAGTCAGGATTCCCGTCAGGTATTGCTGCGTATCCCAGTTCTGTCGCAGCTTCACATATCTGTACTTGGAACTCTTCTGCTGCCACCCTATCTCCTGGGTTTCAAGTACAGAGAACATAAAACTATACTGACTAGTCTCCCAGTTCCTGCCACTGAAAAACATCCTCACAGCATGACGTTGCCACCACCATGCTTCACTGTAGGGATGGTATTGGCCTGGTAATGAGTGGGGCCTGGTTTCCTCCAAACAGGATGCCTGGCATTCACGCCAAAGAGTTCAATCTTTGTCTCATCAGACCAGAGAATTTTTGTTTCTCATGATCTGAGAGTCCTTCAGGTGCATTTGGGCAAACTCCAGGCGGGCTGCCATGTGTTTTTTTACTAAGGAGTGGCTTCCGTCTGGCCACTCTACCATACAGGCCTGATTGGTGGATTGCTGCAGAGATGGTTGTCCTTCTGGAAGGTTCTCCTCTCTCCCCAGAGGAATGCTGTAGTTCTGACAGAGTGACCATCAGGGTCTTGGTCACCTCCCTGACTAGGGCCCTTCTCCCCCGATTGCTCAGTTTAGACGGCCGGCCAGCTCTAGGAGGAGTCCTGGTGGTTGAGAACTTCTTCCATTTACGGATGATGGAGGCCATTGTGCTCATTGGGACCTTCAAAGCAGCAGATATTTTTCTGTACCCTTCCCCAGATTTGTGCCTCGAGACAATCCTGTCTTGGAGGTCTACAGACAATTCCTTTGGCTTCATGCTTGGTTTGTGCTCAGACATGCACTGTTAAGTGTGGGACCTTATATAGAGAGGTGTGTGCCTTTCCAAATCATGTCCAATCAACTGAATTTACCACATGTGGACTCCAATTAAGCTGTAGGAACATCTCAAGGATGATCAGTGGAAACAAGATGCACCTGAGCTCAATTTTGAGCTTCATGGCAAAGGCTGTGAAATCTTATGTACATGTGATTTCTTAGTTTCTTATTTTGAATAAATATGCAAAATCTCAAAAAAAAAACTTTGGAATAAGGCTGTAACATAACAAAATGTGGGAAAAGTGAAGCGCTGTGAATACTTGCTGGATGCACTGTACCTTCCAACATGACACTCTACAGGAGGGACAAAATGCTCTGCTTCTGGACTTTTCTCTTAATTTGTGATTGTCGCACCCCAGATTTTGTACACTGGTCCTTCCAGGGTGTGACTCCTTTCAGACTGACAGCCTGACCTGGCTTATTGCCAGATTGGTGACATCATCACCAACGCATGCTGAGGCGGTGCTAGGAGATTCCTATGGTGTGATCAGGGTACTGGGTAGCATTGACCTGGCTTACCCATTCACACTGCACCGCAAGCCGGGTTGAACATGTGTTCAACTCTCCTCGCTACCTGGGTTGAAATACCGGGTCGCTCGACCCAGGTTATTTCAACTGACCCCTTTCAGACTGTTCCACAACCGGGGTAGCTGCGTGTACACGTGAAATATCCAAGGTTATTGCTGGCAGTCTGAACGGGGTATAAGTAGCTTACTTACTTTAGCCCTTATTCATAGAACTAAGCAAGAGTGTTAGGGAGAGAGAGAGAGGAGAGAGAGTATAAGGGAGAGAGAGAGGAGAGAGCGAGTGTTAGGGAGAGAGACAGAGGGGCGAGAGTGTTAGGGAGAGAGAATGTTAGGGAGAGAGAGAAAGAGAGAGGGGGGAGTGTTAGGGAGAGAGAGAGGGGGGAGGATAGAGTGTTAGGGAGAGAGAGGAGAAAGAGTGTTAGGGATAGATAGAGAGAGAGAGAGAATGAGGAGACAGTGTTAGGGAGAGAGAGAGGAGCAAGAGTGTTAGGGAGAGAAAGGGGAGAGGGTGTTAGGGAGAGAGAGAGAGAGAGAGAGAGAAGGGGAGAGAGAGATGAGAGTGTTAGGGAGAGAGAGGAGAGAGAGTGTTAGGGAGAGAGAGTGTAACAGGGAGAGAGATGGAGTGAGAGACACTATTGTACAGATTACACAGCAGCACAGCCACAGGTCTCTCATGGAGACGGGCACCCTTCGGCATTAGGCCACGCCCCCAAATCACCGGCGATTCGCTGCAGTTTGCCACTGCTCTGCTGGGAGTTAGGGGTGGGGGAACGCCATTGCTTAGTCCCTGCGCTGCATGGAGGTTGTGATGTGTGGTCTTTAAACTGACCGCACAACGCTTCTCCCGTGTACATTGGCCAGTGCCTCTCATGTTTGGGGGGCGAGCTGCCCCCTTGCCCCACCTATGCTGGCTCCTCTTCACTACATTATCCCTGTTGCTAGATCCTTCCTCGTTCCTTTCTTGACTTTGATAAGGACCAAATTGTTAAGGCCAGGTGACTGAATCAGAGCATTTCCAAAACACCAATGCTTGTAGGGTGCTCACAGTTGGCTGTGGTGGGTACCTACTGACAGTGGTTCATGAAACACAGGGCATCACATCCAACTTTGTATGGGTCTGCTTAATGGCACACTGGTCACTCTAATCATGTTAACCAAAGCACTTACAATGGTCACGAACTTTAGGATTGGACCTTTGAGGAAGGTTGTTGGGTTCGATGAATCCCAGTTGCGTTTGCATTGAGGAAGGTTGTTGGGTTCAATGAATCCCATTTGCTTTTGCATTATGTGAATGGCCGGTACATATGTGCTGTTTGTCTAGGGAAAAGATGACAACATGATGCATTGTGGGAAGAAAATAAGCCAATGGGGGTAGTTTGATGCCTTGGTCAATGTTCTGATGAGAAACCGTAGATCTGGTAATTCATGTGCACTATATTTGACATGTACAGATGTTTCCAAATTCACCTTTCCCCATTAAGCCATATGGCCAAATTAGCCATGCAATGAAATCTGTGACATAGCCACACCTAGTCATTTTTCTTAAGATATGCTACTTTATTCTGCTACTTTTTACGAATTGTTATGTGGCAGAAAGAAATTGTGAATCCATCCAATCACTACTCGCGGTGGAGTGTCTAAGCCTTGCTAAGCATTTTGTGCCCAGTGGAGCAAAAAGGAATGTGAGGTACACATCTGAACCTCCTACCTAAACACTGATGCAAGCCAGGTACATTCTTTCATGGCAACAATATACTATGGAAATGGCCTCATACAGCAGGAAAATGCACTTTATCACACTGCAAAGATTGTTCAGTGATGGTTTGGGGAATATGATAACATTTTCAAAGTGTTGCCCTGGCCCACGTGCGGTATGTGTTGGGCGAGTCTGATCCGTGGCAGCTCCACCTTGCAAATTACAGAAAAGGATCTGCTGGTAATGTCCTAATTCCAGATACCACAGGGTACCTGTAGTATCTTGTATAATCTATTGGGAAGATGTATGAAGTGAAAATAGTGGAGAAGTGAGCCAGTGGACAAGTTGCAACTAATCAGCATTGAAGTAGCATTTATCAAGTGCATTATATAAAGTTATAGGTAGCTGCTGATTGGTTGCCATGAGCAACTTCTCCACTGACACACTTCTTCACTCTTTTCACTGCTTCATACATCTCCCCTCATGTCTCAGTGAGTCAGATCTGTTTTGGTGGCATATGGAGGAGCATCAGCTATTTGGTTAGTAGTCATTATGTTATGGCTCCACATATATACTCATACTAGCTGCAGTACCTGGCTCTGCTTGGATAATAATAATAATAATAATAATAACAATAATTTAGTTAAATAGTTCTCTGTTATAATTACAGTTGCAAGAAAAAGTATGTGAACCCTTTGGAATTTCCTGGATTTGTACATAAATTGGTCATAAAATGTGTTCTGATCTTAATATAAGTCACAACAATAGACAAACACAGTCTGCTGAAACTAATACCACACAAACAATTATATGTTCTCATGTTTTTATTGAACACGCCATGTAAACATTCACAGTGCAGGGTGGACAAAGTATGTGAACCCCTAGGCTAATGACTTCTCCAAGAGCGAATTTGAGTCAGGAGTCAGCCAACCTGGAGTCCAATCAATAAGACGAGATTGGAGGTGTTGGTTAAAGCTGCCCTGCCCTATAAAAAACACACCAGTTTTGAGTTTGCCATTCTCAAGAAGCATTGCCTGATGTGAACCATGCCTCGCAGAAAAGAGCTCTCAGAAGACCTACGATTAAGAATTTTTGACTCGCATAAAGCTGGAAAGGGTCACAAAAATATCTCTAAAAGCCTTGATATCCATCAGTCCATGGTAAGACAAATTGTCTATAAATGGAGAAAGTTCAGCACTGTTGCTACTCTCACAAGGAGCGGGCATCCTGTAAAGACTGCAAGAGCACAGCGCAGAATGCTCAATGAGGTGAAGAAGAATCCTAGAGTGTCAGCTAAAGACTTACAGAAATCTCTGGCACATGCTAACATCTCTGTTGACGGATCTACCATACATAAAACACTGAACAACAATGGAGTCCATGGGAGGATACCACGGAGGAAGCACTGCTTTACAAAAAAACCCATTGCTGCACGTTTGAGGTTTGCAAAAGAGCACCTGAATGTTCCACAGCACTACTGGCAAAATATTCCGTGGACAGCGGAAACCAAAGTTGAGTTGTTTGGATGGAACACACAACACTATGTGTGGAGAAAAAAAGGCACAGCACACCAACATCAAAACCTCATCCCAACTGTGAAGTATGGTGGAGGGAGCATCATGGTTTGGGGCTGCTTTGCTGCCTCAGGGCCTGGACAGATTGCTATCATCAACAGAAAAATTAATTCCCATGTTTATCAAGACATTTTGCAGGAGAATTTAGGGCCATCTGTCCACCAATTGAAGCTCAACAGAAGATGGGTGATTTAACAGGACAACGACCCAAAGCACAGAAGTAGATCAACAACAGAATGGCTTCAACAGAAGAAAATACTCCTTCTGGAGTGGCCCAGCCCGATTGAGATGCTGTGGCATGACCTCAAGAGAGCGATTCACACCAGACAACCCAAGAATATTGCTGAACTGAAACAGTTTTGTAAAGAGGTATGGTCCAAAATTTCCCCTGACCGTTGTGCAGGTCTGATATGCAACTATAGGAAACGTTTGGTTGAGGTTATTGCTGCCAAAGGAGGGTCAACCAGTTATTAAATCCAAGGGTTAACATACTTTGTCCACCCTGCACTGTGAATGTTTACATGATGTGTTCAATAAAAACACGAGAACATATAATTGTTTGTGTGGTATAGTTTCAGCAGACTGTGTTTGTCTATTGTTGCGACTTAGATGAAGATCAGAACACATTTTATGACCAATTTATGCACAAATCCAGGAAATTCCAAAGGGTTCACATACTTTTTCTTGCAACTGTAACATAATACAGTACAGAAACAATGAAGTACAGAAAAGCTTTTCATAAAATACATAGAGCATGGAAATATTAAAAGGACAGTTTACGGAAATGCTTGAGTAAACAGGAAAGTCTTGAGATAATTTTTGTATGATTCTAGAGTGGGGGCCTGTCGAACTGTATAGGGATGCAGGTTCCATAGAGTTGGAGCCACATGGCTAAAAGCTCGACCCCCCAGATGAATTACGGGAGATTCTAGGTACTGTTAATAGTCCTTCATCTACAGATCGCAATAATCGAGTGGTCCAGTATTGAATCACAAACTTCAGGTTCCTTGGGCACTGATCATGTAGGACTTTGAATGTCAGCAAGCCAATCTTGAAGACGATTTGCAATTTTACCGGCAGCCAGTGGAGGGAGTAGATAATGGGTTTTATGTAGCTGGAATGGGGCTGGTTGGTTAACAGCCTGGCAGCTGCATTTTGTACCAGCTGTAAGCGGTGTAAATAGTTTGCTGGGAGACCAATGTAGAACACATTACAGTAGGCTAATCAAGATGATGCAAATGCATGTATGACATTAGGCAGATATTCAGAGGGAATGAAGTGCTTGATTCTGGCTATGTTCCTCAGATGAAAGAATGAGCATTTGACTGTGGTTGATAGCTGATGTTTAAGTGTCAAGCCACCATCCTGGACAACGCCAGGATTGCGCACATGATCAGTGGTTTGTAATTCTGAATCCCCAAGTGTAAGTACAGTTGGTTGGCTATGCTGCAATCTTGTCCTTTGATGTTGTGGTCCTATCATAAGGATGTCTGTTTTATCTGTATTCATTCACAGCCAACTGCCACTCATCCACTGGTGCTCAGCTAGACAGCCATTTAAGGTTGTTTGAGGTTTATAATTAAACCTTAATCAACAATAGATAGAGTTGAATATCGATCATATAATATGGTCCCTGTTGTTATGAAGTAGTTCTATGCTAGATGATGTAGGATGAAACAGACACAGAATAGGAGGAAAAAATAGCCCTGTTCATGTTCTTTGAACATATCATTGCACTAATCATCTTTGATGATGATTAATGTCAAGTCCTATGAGTTATGTAATTATTTTTACATTTTTATTATATTTTTCAGAAAATGGCAGTGGTGTGCTGCTGTCTGTGAGGCAGTGATGTTCTGCTGTCATGAAGCTGCAATGTGCAGCTGTTAGTGAGGCAGTGATATGCTGCTGTCAGTGAGGCAGGGATTTGCTGCTGTCAGTGTGGAAAGGATGTGCTGCTGTCAGTGAGGCAGTGATGTGCTGCTGTCAGTGAGGCAGGGATGTGCTGCTGTCAGTGAGGCAGGGATGTGCTGCTGTCAGTGAGGCAGGGATGTGCTGCTGTAAGTGAAGCAGGGATGTGTTGCTGTCAGTGGGCAGGGATGTGTTGCTGTCATTGAGGCAGGGATGTGCTGCTGTCAGTGGGCAGTTATGTGCTGCTTTCAATGAGGCAGGAATGTGCTTTTGTCAGTGAAGCAGTGATATGCTGTTGTCAGAGAGGCAGTGATGTGCTGCTGTCAGTGAGGCAGTGATGTGCAGCTGTCAGTGAGGCAGTGATGTGCAGCTGTCAGTGAGGCAGGGATGTGCTGCTGTCAGTGGGCAGGGATGTGCTTCTGTCAGTGTTGCAGGGATGTGCTGCTGTCAGTGAGGCAGTGATGTGCTGCTGTCGGTGAGGCAGGGATGTGCTGCTGTCGGTGAGGCAGGGATGTGCTGCTGTCAATGAAGCAGGGGTGTGCTGCTGTCCGTGGGCAGGGATGTGCTGCTGTCAGTGAGGCAGGGATGTGCTGCTGTCAGTGAGGCAGGGATGTGCTGCTGTCGGTGAGAGAGGGATGTGCTGCTATCAGTGAAGCAGGGATGTGCTGCTGTCGGTGGGCAGGGATGTACTGCTGTCAGTGTGGTAGGGATGTGCTGCTGTCAGTGAGGCAGGGATGTGCTGCTGTCAGTGAGGCAGGGATGTGCTGCTGTCAGTGAGGCAGGGATGTGCTGCTGTCAGTGAGGCAGGGATGTGCTGCTGTCAATGAGGCAGGGATGTGCTGTTGTCAGTGAGGCAGGGATGTGCTGCTGTCAATGAGGCAGGGATGTGTTGCTGTCAGTGAGGCAGGGATGTGTTGCTGTCAGTGAGGCAAGGATGTGCTGCTGTCAGTGGGCAGGGATGTGCTGCTGTCACTGTCAGCAATATTGCATAAAGTCACTCGTACTGTATATTATTTTTAATGCCCTCATATTCCCACCTGTGAGTATGCCAACAGCTTATCATGTGCGGAATGTAATGAAGTCTGAGTTTGACGGCTGTGCAGGATGCCGGCCGAACTTGGACATTTTTTTAAAAGGGGAGTTACGTACAAAGTATGCTTTAGCCTTGTATATGATAGCCCCTATAAAAAAAAACATCAGAGTATGGACTTCATCACATCCCTGCCCATGTCTGTGTTAGACTAGGAGTGTGTCGCTTGCCTATGATATCACAGCAAATGCCACATTTCCTCAGACTGAGCTCCCATATTCCCCCTGCTACAATAAGAAGTGCCAGGTGTATAACATTTAAGTGTGATTGGTTTGCCATTTCCATGGGGGGAAGGGCCACCACCTAGGTTGCTTTTAAACCTAGCACTGGAACTGTATGTGTCTGGTGACACTACATCTACCCCCTGCCTTTCAAACCGCGCACATGCCCTACAAGAATACAGGTTGCTTAAAAAGCATAAGTGAGCATAAGTCTAACAGACACTGCAGCAACAGGCAGGGCGTCAAAACATTTATGGGCTGGGGGGGCAAGATAGACCCTAATTTGGTGCCCCTGGGGGTGGGACCACTGGGGAGCAGGAGGCGGTACTACTGGAAGGCGGCAGTGGCACCGCGGTGGGGAGGGTGGGAAGAGAGAGGGAGAGTATCAGGGAAAGAAAGAGCGAGAGAGAGAGACTAAGTGTCAGGAAGAAAGAGAGAGGACAGTGGTGGTCATTCCAAGTTGGCGCTCGCTAGCAGTTTTTAGCAGCCGTGCAAACGCTATGCCGCCGCCCTCTGGGAGTGTATTTTAGCTTAGCAGAAGTGCGAACGAAAGGATTGCAGAGCGGCTACAAAATAATTTTGTGCAGTTTCAGAGTAGTTTCAGACCTACTCAGCGCTTTCGATCACTTCAGACTGTTCAGTTCCTGTTTTGACATCACAAACACGCCCTGCGTTCGCCCAGCCACGCCTGCATTTTTGTTGGCACGCTTGCGTTTTTCCGAACACTCCCTGAAAACGGTCAGTTGACACCCAGAAAAGCCCACTTCATGTCAATCATTCTGCGGCCAGCAGTGCAACTGAAAAGCTTCGCTAGACCCTGTATGAAACTACATCGTTCGTTGTAATAGTACGTCGCGCGTGCGCATTGTACCGCATACGCATGCGCAGAAGTGCCTTTTTTTACCTCATCGCTGCACAGCGAACGAATGCAGCTAGCGATCAACTCGGAATGACCCCCAGTGTCTGGTAGAGAGAGACAGTGTCAAGGAGAGAGAGGCGCAAGAGGAGAGAGTGTTAGGGAGAGAAAGAGAGAGAAGAGTGAGAGTGTTAGGTAGAGAGAGTGAGAGTGTTAGAGAGAGAGAGAGAGAGAGAGAGAGGAGAGAGGGTGTTGGAGAGAGAGAGGAGAGAAAATATTAGGGAGAGAGAGAGAAGCGAGAGTGTTAGGGAGAGAGAGTGTTACAGAGAGAGAGGAGAGAGTGTTAGGGAGAGAAAGAGAGAGAGGAGTGAGAGTGTTAGGGAGAGAGAGTGAGAGAAGAGTGTTAGAGAGAGAGAGAGGAGAAAGAGGGTGTTGGAGAGCGAGAGAGAGACAGAGAGAGGAGAGAAAATGTTAGGGAGAGAGAGAGAAGCGAGAGTGTTAGGGATAGAGAGAGTGTTACAGAGAGAGAGGAGAGAGTGTTAGGGAGAGAAAGAGAGAGGAGCGAGAGTGTTAGGGAGAGAGAGAGGAGAGAGAGTGTTAGGGAGAGAGAGTGAGAGAAGAGTGTTAGAGAGAGAGAGAGGAGAAAGAGGGTGTTGGAGAGCGAGAGAGAGACAGAGAGAGGAGAGAAAATGTTAGGGAGAGAGAGAGAAGCGAGAGTGTTAGGGATAGAGAGAGTGTTACAGAGAGAGAGGAGAGAGTGTTAGGGAGAGAAAGAGAGAGGAGCGAGAGTGTTAGGGAGAGAGAGAGGAGAGAGAGTGTTAGGGAGAGAGAGGAGAGAGAGTGTTAGGGAGAAGAAGAGAGAGAGAGTGAAAGTGTTAGGGTGAGAGTGTTAGGGAGAGAAAGAGAGAAAGGAGCAAGAGTGTTGAGGGGATAGAGAGAGAGAGAGGAGCGAGAGTGTTAGGGAGTGAGAGAGAGAGGAGCAAGAGTGTTAGGGAGAGAAAGAGAGGAGAGAGAGTGTTAGGGAGAGAGAGAGAGAGGAGAAGAGAGAGTGTTGGGGAGAGAAAGAGAGAGATAGGAGTGAGAGTGTTAAGGAGAGAGAGAGAGGAGAGTGTTAGGGGGAGAGAGAGAGCAAGAGTGTTAGGGAGAGAGAGAGAGAGTGTTACGGAGAGAAAGAGAGATAGGAGCAAGAGTGTTAGCGAGAGAGAGTGGTAGAGAGAGAGTGTTAGGGAGAGAAAGAGAGAGAGGAGCGAGAGTGTTAGGGAGAGAGAGAGGAGAGAGAGTGTTAGGGAGAGAGATAGAAGTGACAGTATTAGGGAGAGAGAGTGAAGAGACATTGTTAGGGAGAGAGAGGAGAGAGAGTGTTAAGGTCTATACACAGTGGCGGATCTTGCCACGGGCAAGCAGGACTTTTGCCCGAGGCGCCGCCTTCCGGAGGGCGCCGTCGCCATCCGGAGGGCGCCGCACCATGGCAAGATCCGCCACTGTGCAAAGTGCCCCCCAGCAGTGCCCCCGCGCTGTGCCTCCCCCCGCTGTGAGAAAGGAACCAGACGCTACGCGTCTAGTTTCCCTTCATGGTGCTGGTCCCCCCCGCTGTGAAAGGAATCAGACGCTAAGCGTCTAGTTTCCCTTCATGGAGAGGACCTTTGCTGTGCGATGTGCGATGACGTCATCGCGCACCGCACAGCATTGTAGCATAGACGCTAGGGGTCATAATTGACCTCTAGTGCCTATGCTGTGCTATGGGGGAGTCGTCATGACTGACTTCTCTCCCATAGATCCGAGGAGAAGAGCGGCACCGGGGGGAGGTCTGCAGCTCTGGAATCAGGAGCGGGGTATAGTAAGTATACTTTGTTTTTGTGTTTTTGTTATTTCCTTTCAGCGGCGCTACAAATGGGGGCGTGACTGACCATGCCCCCACATTAAGCCACGCCCCTAACTTTTGTCCGGGGCGCCACAAGGGCAAGAACCGGGCCTGTCTATACACATGGAGCGATATGGCTGAGCGATTTTGACTATATAGTCAAAATCGCTCAGAAAGTCAGTGCATATAACTCTGTGTGTACACAGCCAGCGATAGCGATGCGCGTCCCCGCCAGGCAAGTCAATTTCGACTAGGTCGCTGGAAAAGTAAAAGCATCCCCCTATTTAAATGAGTTAGCCAAAATCGCCCATAGCCAAAATCACTTGCACACTTAGTCAAAATCGCTGGTAAAGTTAGTCAAATTCTCCCACTGCAAGTTCAAGAGAAATCGCTCAGTCAAAATCTCTCATTGTTAAAATCTCTCGTGTGTATGCACCTTTAGGGAGAGAGAGAGGGGAGAGAGAGTGTTAGGGAGCGAAAGAGAGAGAGAGGAGCGAGTGTTAGGGAGAGAAAGAGAGACAGCGAGAGTGTTAGGGAGAGAGTGGAGAGGGAGAGTGTGTTATAGGCCCTACACACATGCCGATATTCTGAAAGATATGAACGATCTCGTTCATAAATGAACGAGAACTCGTTCATATCTTTCAGTGTGCAGACTCCAGCGATGAACGATGCGCGGCCCCGCGCTCGTTCATCGCTGATCTCCCGTCGGCTGTGCATGCAGGCCAATATGGACGATCTCGTCCATATTTGCCTGCACTTCAATGCAGCCGGGTGACGGGGGGAGTGAAGAAACTTCACTCCCCCCGTCACTGCCCCCCCGCCGCCGGGTTGCTCGTCGGCCGTATCGGCCGTCGGGCACCTCGGCGGCGCATCGCCGAGTGTGTAGGGCCCCTTAGGGAGAGAAAGAGAGAGAGAGGAGCATGAGTGTTAGGGAGAGAAGTGAGAGAGAGAGAGAGAGAGAGAGAGAGAGAGAGATGAGAGAGTGTTAGGGAGAGAGTGTTAGGGAGAGAAAGAGAGAGAGAGGAGCGAGAGTGTTAGGGAGAGAAGTGAGAGAGAGAGATGAGAGAGTGTTAGGGAGGGAGAGAAAGAGAGAGAGAGAGGAGCGAGAGTGTTAGGGAGAGAAAGAGAGAGAGAGGAGCGGGAGTGTTAGGTAGAGAGAGAGATGAGAGAGTGTTAGGGAGAGAGAGAGTGTGGGCCTAATTCATACCTGATCGTAGCCCACCCCCGCAGAAGTACAAAAGCATTGCACAGCGGCAATGTTTTTGCACTTCAGGAGTAGCTCCCAGCCAGCGCAGGTTTTTCGTGCTGGCCGGGAGCTACTCATCGCTGCCGAGGCGACGTCAATATTTGCTTTGTCAATGTAATCTGACATTTTGTAATTCTGCACCAAGGTAGAAATGTCTGATGCTTTAGGGGTCTATGTACTAAGCCTTGGAGAGAGATAAAGTGGACCGAGATAAAGTACCAGTCAATTAGCTCCTAACCACCATGTTATAGTTTGTGTTGGAAAAATGACTTTATCTCTCTCCAAGTCTTAGTACATAGCCCACTAAAGCATCAGACATTTCTAACTATTTCTACATTTCTACCAATTAGTTGTTAGTATATTTTTTTGAACTTTGACTTATGTTCTTATACTATGCATTCCTCTTTTCAGTGTCATCTACCAGTATTTCTGAGCTGGTCTCTGTTGTCAGTGACCTTCTCCAGTTTATGGGCGGGGTGGTGCATAATCAACCCTTAAACTGATTACGCTGCAGCCTAGGGTGACAGGACTTGAGGGGAAGCATACTTGCCTGCCTGACCCTCTCCATAAGGGAGAAAATGCTCTGCTCCTGGACTTTCCTGGTAATGTATGATTGCCATCACCTGTGGTGAGCTAGTTAATTGATAAGAAAGGTGTTTCACCACAGGTGATGTCAATCATACATTACCAGGAAAGTCCAGGAACAGAACATTTTCTCCCTCATGGAGAGGGTCAGGTAGGCAAATATGGAGTGGGGGCATCACATAGTTGGAGAGTAAAATGAAAGCCTTATTCATTCCATGTTGGCGGCAGCCATGCGGCTTGATTAAAGAAGTTTGTTAGTTATCCAGTGGCAGTGTTGAGGGAAGATTCAGAAAATGATCACCAGTTGGCTATAGCGATGTGACCATGTAACTTACTCTGAAAACCTTATATTTATGTACATTGTACTACAACACAGTCTGGGTAGCCCAAAGAGCTGCATGTAATTATATCTAGAGTCCTTCTTGCATTTCCTAGAAGCCTAATTCTGCTATGAACTCCATAAACACCATTAGATGTCAAACTCAAACATGTCAGTACTATCAGTTGAATAACCTTCATTATCTGCATATGTGCAGCATGCATGGGGATTTCCTGAGCACACATACTCTGATTAGTAGTTTTACAGGGGGTGCTACAAGTGTATTAGCTTAGTGCACAGGTTCTCAAACTCGGTCCTCAGGACCCCACACAGTGCATGTTTTGCAGGTCTCCTCACAGAATCGCAAGTGAAATAATTAGCTCCACCTGTGGACCTTTTAAAATGTGTCAGTGAGTAATTAATACACCTGTGCACCTGCTGGGTTACCTGCAAAACATGCACTGTGTGGGGTCCTGAGGACCGAGTTTGAGAACCTATGGCTTAGTGCATCTGGAAACCTTAATCAGGCCCATGGAGGAAGGTGGCCAAGCTCCAGTGCTGATCATCCACACCTTCTGACTGACATTTGCCCATACATATTTCCTTGCAAGTTTTCCTCCATTTAATACGAAGTACTGTATGTGTGGTAGGCAGAGTGTTGGATTCCTATTCTGTCTAGAACAGAGGTTCTCAAACTCGGTCCTCGGGAGCCCACACAGTGCATGTTTTGCAGGTCTCCTCACAGAATCGCAAGTGAAATAATTAGCTCCACCTGTGGACCTGCTGGGTTACCTGCAAAACATGCACTGTGTGGGCTCCCGAGGACCGAGTTTGAGAACCTCTGGTCTAGAATAACATCCTTGGTGTATTCTTATTTCCAGTCTCAGGTTAAGCTAGCATGAGGACTAGGCTGAGTTTTAGGTATGTCTTAAAATGCAATGTTATTTCTCAAAGAGGGGCCTGTACAATGTATAATATGATCATATCACAGGGATGGCTCAGCCTGTGCTACGTACCATTTTTCAGAAGTATCCTCAGGAGAGGCTGGCATACCCCCGAAGGAGGTCTGGATCCCATATAAGAAACTGGAACCAGGAATGAAAGAATTTTATCTCCGAAACTATCAGGTATCTCAAACTACTCCCTTTTTGCAGTCTACTGTGGTATAGCAGCCCTGCATAATGATTCATTTTACCCAGGTATTAATAAACTAAACTACTTAAACCACTTCTGAACAATGTATATTAGCAACCAAAATCTGTTGTCTGCATATTCTAACCAAACAGTTAAATATTAGGTCTGATTGAGAGTCACACGCAAAGAGGATTGTCTGTTAGTGTATAACGAAGTCTCAATGGACACTAAAACTGGAAGACATTGAGCTTTAGGGATCTATTTACTAAGCCTTGGGTGGAGATAAAGTGGACGGAGATAAAGTCCCAGCCCGTCAGCTCCTAACTGCTATATTACAGGCTTTGTAACATGAAAAATGGCAGTTAGGAGCCGATAGGCTGGTACTTTATCTCCAGCCACTTTATCTCCGCCCAAGGCTTAGTAAATAGACCAATTAGTCCCTACCAAGTGTGTAAGTGGGAGTGAAGACTGAGGCTCAGCAAGTGAGATTGTGCACTGAAGTGACTAGGACAAAGATGCTGGTGAGATATTTTTGTGTGTAATTTGCAGTGTGGTCAGCCCCCTTTTAACCACTTGCTTGGCATGGTTGCGTCAGATGCGACCATACCAGCAAGTGTTTTATCTGACCTGGTCACACAGGATGCGACCAGTAAGATAAAGAGTGTTAGCAGCTGCAGAGAAGAGAAACTTCCCTCCACTGCTGCCCTCAGAGGGACTAGAAGGTCCCTCTGCCTCCCTGCACCCTCTCCTCAGTGTTGCCGTGCTGCCGATCACTGTTGATCGGTCGGAACGGCAGGACCCCCACCCAGCGGCTGCAGACAATGGCAGCCGCTGGGAAAGTGTAAAACAAACCCCCCCAAGCCCCCCCCCCCACTGTGTACCTGACTGCTGTCTTGGGATTAAAAAGTAACGTTGCAATGTTACCGATCTTCCAGACAGATGTTCCGATGTTTGAGAAAAATTATTTTATTTTTTTAAATTTAAAAAAAAAAAATTCTTCTTTTTTTTTTTATTTTTTTTTTTAACTATAATCATTTTGGGTATGGCTAAATTCACCCAATTCACTCATTAAAAAAAAAACGACAATTTCTGAGTGGTTTTGGGGGGCGAAAATCGTCAGTTAAGTGGTTATGTTCACAGATTTGAAAGATATAAGCATGGTATCTCACACTCCATACTGATGTCAAGTCCTATACCTAGACAAGTTCAGGTTCCCCCCTCTTCCACTTAACCCATCTTCTGAGAATGGCCAGTGTTTAATCTCAGTATGGTTTTATTATTTTATTCTAAACAGCTTCTTACACATTCTCCAAGTGTGACAAGATTGGAACAATGGCCCAGATTTATCAAGCCTTGGAGAGTGATAAATTGCTCGGTGATAAAATACCAGCCAATCAGCTCCAAATTGCCATGTCACATTTGAGAAATGACAGTTAGGAGCTGATTGATTGGTACTTTATCACAACGCAATGTATCACTCTCCAAGGCTTGGTAAATCTGGGCCTGTGTCTCGCTTATTCTTCATGGGAGTCAAATACTGTATTGCTGGAAGAAAATTTATTTGGACTTCAGCGTCACAGTGTGTTATGATGACTGAATGTCATCCCCGGCTCTCTCTGCAGCACACAGTGGAGGAAGCTGGGCTTAGGACTTGTGCTTAGTGGCAGTTTTTGACACTCATTATTTTCAGTGACCAGCGTTATCGTCTATTTGTGGGCAAGAATGGGTTGCTAGGAGTGCATCTTCAATCTCCAGCAAAAAATGTCCCCATCATGACATTTGGCTCAGATGTGTACGCTAATGAAGTAGAAGTTGCAGCCACTGCTGCAAAGTAATGCTAATGCCATAGCAGATAGGCTTTCTACTGAAACGCCCAACGGCTGTGGCTCTAATCCGCTGCAGTGCGCAAAATAGTCTCACCATCGAGTGGACATTGGCTGCACCATCCGACATTAGAGAAGCCCTATAGTTGCTCAGAATGTCTGACGGTACATGGCCACCGTGTCAGTGGAACTGTGTCTTCTAACGCAGTCCCTGAATCCAACATGCCCACCAATAAAAGCCAGCTCCTAATCACATCCATTAGTAACCATTGCGATGCATGTTTAGTGCGTTGAGGACACATGCACAAATTTAAATGTGTACAGTAAACCTCTGAATCAGGTGCATTATCCATGTGAGTAATTATCACGGATTACCTAGTAAACTTAACAACAGTACCAAATGTCAAACTGCAGCAATAATGGCAAATAAGGTACTAGAATGCATAAAATTGGGAATTGAGACAAGGGATGAAAGTGTAATCCTACCGTTATATAAATCATTGGTACGGCCACATCTTGAATATTGTGTACAGTTCTGGTCACCACAGTATGAAAAAGATATCTTAGAGTTTGATAGGGTTCAGAGGCGAGCTACAAAGTTGATAAAGTGGTTAGAGGCACTGGAAAATGAGGAGAGGCTTACTAGGTTAAATATGTTTACACTTGAAAAAAGGCGTCTAAGAGGAGACATTATAAATACAGTATTCATAAATATATAGAGGGACAATACATGGAGCGAACAGGAGATCTGTTTATTGAGATATCTCTAAACAGGACACGTGGACACCTTCTGAGGTTAGAGGAGAGGAGGTTTTTTACCCAGCGAAGGAGGGGGTTCTTCACAGTAAGGGCAGTAAGGATCTGGAATTCTTTGCCAGAGAAGGTAGTAATGGCAGACTCGGTCAATAAGTGTAAAAACGGGTTAGATAAATTTCTAACTGAAAAAGATATCCATGGGTATAGCATCTAAAATGAATGCATTTTAGAAAAACTATGGGTGAATTTATGGGGTATCCGTTTGATCAGAGCCAGATTAAGGGGGGGGGGGGTCACAGGGGGTCAGTACCCCAGGCCATCTAATCTTAGGGGGCCCCCTGGCTAGAGCTGTTCTGCCTCTGACACAACCGCCCCCTGCTGTCTTGCACACTGAAGTCACGCTGCGTCGCTGAGTGGCAGCACGAAGGGTTACGCAGCTACTGTACAGTGTACAGCAGTAGCAGCCAGTAGCAGACCACACCTCCTCCCAGCGTCTCTTCAGAGAGATGGACCAAGCGGATTGAAGCAGAGACTGAACAGACCTCTGACTCAGGCTTGCCTACCCTCCCGCATTCAGCGGGAGGCTCACGCTTTTTGATTGAGCCTCCCGCTGCCCCGCAAACCCAGCTTCTCCTCCCGGTTATTATGGGTCCCTCTGACAATCTGAACTGCGCATGCGCAAGTCCAGAGATTGCCGGGGGGCGTGCCCTGCAGTTATTGCCGCTATTGGTGACTGCTCTGCAGATGCAGTGTGCGTGGAGGCTCTTCTTCACTGCAGCCTGCCTCAGTGCGGGACAGGAGCTGCAGACAGAGACTGCACCCTGCCACAGCTGTGAGGCCCGAAGGGGGTGCGGGGTAAGCAATGCAGGGAGGCACCGTGTCGGAGAGTTGCTCTCCCTGCTGCACAACTATCAGCTGTTGGAGAACAGCAGTGCCGTTCGTTATGGCCAGGTCTCTGCGCCCTCACCTCCCCCCTCGCTCACCTCCCCACTCAGGACAGATACAGCTGCTGCACCATCCAGAAGCCGAGGCCCCGCCCCTTTCACAGGCCCCGCCCCTCCCACGACCCGCGATCCCCCCTCCCCTCCACCCAAATTGTGAGGGTTGGAACCAGCACAGAGCTCGTACAGGTAAGAGCACTGTGTGGTCACATTTTTAATGCTCAGCCGCCAATAAGACATCTCTAGAAAGCATCATCATATTGTCATTATATGTGCCCAGTATTTTTCTATTAAAATTACAGTGTTTGGTCTGAATTAAACCCAGCTCCGTGATTTGTGTCCTTTAAACCTGACATCCCTGACACAGGATGGAGCACTGTAGGCAGGGCTGGCACAATGTGCTCAGCAAACACAGCAATGCAGGGGTAGGCTTCTATCAGTTTTCACTTCGGGGAGTCCTACTACTAGCAACATTGGGCCTCATTCAGACCCGATCGCACACTGCCTTTTTTCACAGCCGTGCGATCGGGTCTGAACAGCGCATGCACCGCAATGCACGGGCGTGTCGGGGATCGCCGGGCAGCAACAAAACTTAAGAAAGCTATCGCACTGGCGATCACAAAGAAGATTGACAGGAAGAAGGCGGTCGTGGGTGGCAGCTCACAGTTTTCTGGGAGTGTCCGGAAAAACATAGGCGTGCCCAATCATTCAGGAGGAGGACTCCTGACGTCACCACCGGCTCGGATCGTCGCAGTGGCTGAGTAAGTCCTGGGCTGTGCAGAGACTGCACAAACGGTTTGTGCAGCTCACTGCACAGCCGATCGCACCCCTGCACAGCCCTAACCCCCTCCCCTGTAGGTGGCGAAATCCTGGTCGCAGCAGTGCAAAAAAACGCCGGCGTACGACCAGGTCTGAATGAGGGGCATTGGCCCTCATTCAGGCCTGATCGCTCGCTAGCAGTTTTTTGCAGCGCTTCGATCAGATAGTCGCCGCCTACAGGGGAGTGTATTTTAGCTGTGCAATCGCATGTGCAGCCGAGCTGTACAGAGTTGCTCAGAACTTACTCAGCCTCTGTGATCTCTTCAGCCTGTCCGGGCCCGGAACTGACGTCAGACACCCGCCCTGCAAACGCTTGGGAACGCCTGCATTTTTCCAACCACTCCCAGAAAACGGTCAGTTGACACCCACAAACGCCTTCTTCCTGTCAATCACCTTGCGATCGGCTGTGCGAATGGATTCTTCGTAAAACCCATCACACAGCAACGATCCACTTTGTACCCGTGCCTACACATTGCGGTGCCTACGCAAGCGCAGTTCTGACATGATTGCAGTGCTGCAAAAAAAGCTAGCGTGCGATCAGGTCTGAATGAGGGCCTTTGCGAGTATAACAGGCGCTACTACTGTGGGCGTTCTGTGTATAAGCGGCACTACTACTATGGGCGTTATGTGTATAAGTGGCGCTACTACTGTGGGTGTTATGTATAAGTGGCACTACTATGGACGTTATGTGTATAATCGGTGATACTACTGGAGGCATTATGTGTAAAAGCGGCGATACTACTGGGGTCATTATGTGTATAAGTGGCGATGCTACTGGGGCATTATTTGTATAAGTGGTGCTACTACTGGGGGCTACTAGTGGGCACATTATGTCTATGTGGGCATTATGTATAAGTGCCACTACTACTGTGGCGTTATATGTATAAGCAGCGCTACTACTGTGGGCGTTATGTGTATAAGGGGCACTACTACTGGGGGCATTATGTCTATAAGAGGCAATACTACTGTGGGCAGCCGTCACTTCCAGCTAGTCTTCAAGGTGATGTATGTCACCTTGACTACTAGCCGGAAGTGACGGATCAGACTTACCCAATCCCTAAACAACAGCTTAAACATCTTTTTGTTGACCCACCGGAAGTGACATATCCTTGCTGTTTCCATAGCGATCTATAGTGATAGGGAAGCACGCTGTGCGCAGCAGAGGATCATGGGACTATTATATTAGTATATATATTTTTTATATATATATATATATATATATATATATATATATATATAGAGATCAGGTGTTCACAGCGGCACCAGATTGGTAGATTAGGGGTATGTACTAGGAAACTTGAGATTGATTTACCACACATTTCTGGACCTTGAAAAAGACCCCAGCATGGGGTATAAACGCGTTGGCCTGTAGCAGAGGAAACCAGGTGGAGTGACTTATACGAGTTCGGGTATTCAACAACTGAGCCCGCATCAGCTGTGCACCCGGGACTTTTTACTGAGTGAAGCGCTCTTTGTACTGCCTTCTGACAGTTCACATTACATTCGGTAATTGTCACAAGTTTAACCACTTGGGATCATTTGCCTGTTGTGTGAAGTTTTTATGTGTTTAATGTGATGTTAATTACATTTTAATGTATTAAATAGTACTTCACTATATTTGCATTGTTACCTTCTCTCCACTGGGTAATTAAGGACGAGCCCAATATTAAGAAAGGAGAGTGTAATAAGAGACGACAACTCCTGCATGACCATCATATGCAGTAGCGCTAGTTAACTTATTCAATTCTTTGCATGTGATTTGGTGTAGGTGTGAGGGAACCTTTGTATATAATATAGAACTTGCCTGGCTGCTTTGTTTGAGCGCACTCTTAGGCATTCATATACTGTATGCACTTTGGTGCTAGTGCAGACCCCGGGATGCAGCCACGGGGGAGCTACTTGGTCTTCCCAGAATCAGCACACACCAAGGCACATACACTACTACTGTTCGCTCCTCTGTAATCCAGTCGAATACACTACTGTTCTCTCTAGAGTAACCCAGGAGCATATACTACTGTTCCCTCCAGGTGTGACCCACGAAGGATCCCCTCATTCTGTAATGTGGTGGCAGAGCAAAATATATTAGAAGGATAGAACAGTAAATTTTCAAACTTTATAGTATATACGGTATATATATATATATATATATATATATATATATATATATACATACATACATACATACATACATACATACATACATACATACATATAGAGTGAGAGTATGTCTGGGTGTGTGTATACAAACACACAATCCCGCACCAGTGTATATAGATTTTCTACTTGTGTGTATCTACTAACAAATGTACACGGTACATTACTATAGAGTGCACCTATATACTTTTTTTTAATTTTTATTGCTGCTTTAAGTACTAGGACACACCCCTGAGTGGCAATAAATACACCCATAGGTGGAGCTAGGCACATCCGTTGAGCGGAGCATGACACGCCCCCGCAACGGCACGCCATTCTGCTACCACCTGGAATTTCCCTGAAACTAGTTTTCAAAAGTAGGCAAGTATGCTCTGACTGCAGCTGATTAAAAGTGGCAGAGGTCAAACAAGTAAAGAAATCTGGACTTTGAAAAGGGGAGTGCCAATCCCACACAGTGATACCAGTAGCATGTGTTTCAGTGTGCACTGTGCAGCAGTGGGCTGGGGGGGAATATATCATGAAGGCATCTTCTGTGTGAATGTATGCCATGAAGTGTGTATGTTAGTAAGTGTGTTTGTGTCAGTGTGTGTATTTGTGTCAGTAAGTGTGTTAGTGTGTGCATGTCAGTAGGTTTGTGTGTCAGTAAGAGGTATCAGTCAATAAGTGGTGTCTATGTCAGACTGTCAGAGTCAGTCAGTCAGTCGTATCTGTGAATAAGTGTGTTGTGTGTGTGAGTAAGGGGTATCTGTGTTAGTAGGTTTTCTCTGTGTCAGTAAGGTGTGTCTGTAAATATGTATGATAAATAATGTGCCAGTAAATAGTGTCAGTAAGGTATATCTGTCAGTAAGTGGAATCTGTGTCCATAAGTGTGTATTTCAGTAAGTGTTTGTGTCAGTAAATGTTTGTATCAGTAACTTGTATCTGTATAACTAAGGGGTGGCTCTCAGTATGCATATGCCAATAAGTGGTGTGTAAGTAAGGTGTAAGTGTTTGTCTGTGTCAGTAAGGGTGTCTGTCAGTAAGTGTGTTTGTGTCAGTAAGCGGTGTCTGTGTCATTAAGTGTGTGTGTGTGTGTGTGTGTGTGTGTGTGTGTGTGTGTGTCAGTGTTTGTATCAGTAAGATGTGTCTGTGACATGTCAGTAAGTGGTATCTGTCAGAGGTGTCCATGTCAGTAAGGCAGTGTGTGTGCAGCTATGGGGGCTGTGTGTGTGTGTGTGTGTGTGTGTGTGTGTGTGTGTGTGTGTGTGTGTGTGTGTGTGTGTGTGTGTGTGTGTGTGTGAAATTGCATGCAGTTGAGGGAGGGGGGACCTACACTGATGGTCTAAATCTGGCTCTGGATGTGGGTACAGCAAATCGCTGTAGCGGGAGGAGCAGGCACACACACACAATGGACATAACCAGGGGAGGGGGGGGGGGGGTAGTTTTGATAAGAGGGCCCCCCTATCTAAAGTACCCCAGGCCCCCTGAAGGCTTAATCCGGCCCTGCGTTTGATAGATAGACAGTGTCTAGTTAGACAGTCAATAGATAGACACTATGTTAGACAGACATTAGGTCGACAGGGTCAAAAGGTTGACGGGGTCAAAAGGTCAACATGAAAAAGGTAGACAGTACAAAAGGTCGACAGGTCAAAAGGTTGACATGGTCAAAAGGTCGACATGAAAATGGTCGACATAAAAAAAGATAGACAATTTTTTTTTTTTTTTTTTTATGTAATATGTTTTTGGACTATTTCATACTTTCTCTATCCATGTCGGCATAGAGTCGGTTATAAACCTTGTGGTGAGCGCAGCGAGCCACCGTGCCCGAAGCGTGGCGAGCGTATGCCTTTCTACAATTGGGGGTCCCAGATGACAAAACTATCCACACAAACCACAAAAATGCAAAAAACCTGGTGTCTACCTTTTTTCATGTCGACCATTTTCATTTCGACCTTTTGACCTGTCGACCTTTTTCATGTCGACCTTTTTCATGTCGACCTTTTGACCCTGTCGACCTAATGTCTGTCTAACATATGGTGTCTATCTATTGACTGTCTAACTAGACACTATCTTTCATACCGGAACCAATCTATGGTTATATAGAGAATAGTATAGGATCAAAAATAAAGGTTGAACTCGATGGACAATTTGTCTTTTTTCAACCTCATTATGTTACTATGGGGGTAATTCCAAGTTGATCGCAGCAGAAATATTGTTAGCAGTTGGACAAAACCATGTGCACTGCAGGGGAGGCAGATATAACATGTGCAGAGAGAGTTAGATTTGGGTGGGTTATTTTGTTTCTGTGCAGGGTAAATACTGGCTGCTTTATTTTTCCACTGCAAATTAGATTGCAGATTGAACACACCACAAATCTAACTCTCTCTGCACATGTTAAATCTGCCTCCCCTGCAGTGCACATGGTTTTGCCCAACTGCTAACAAAATTCCTGCTGCGATCAACTTGGAATTACCCCCTATGTTAGTTCTGTACTTTCTAGAGATGAGCGCCTGAAATTTTTCGGGTTTTGTGTTTTGGTTTTGGGTTCGGTTCCGCGGCCGTGTTTTGGGTTCGAACGCGTTTTGGCAAAACCTCACCGAATTTTTTTTGTCGGATTCGGGTGTGTTTTGGATTCGGGTGTTTTTTTCAAAAAACACTAAAAAACAGCTTAAATCATAGAATTTGGGGGTCATTTTGATCCCAAAGTATTATTAACCTCAAAAACCATAATTTCCACTCATTTTCAGTCTATTCTGAATACCTCACACCTCACAATATTATTTTTAGTCCTAAAATTTGCACCGAGGTCGCTGTGTGAGTAAGATAAGCGACCCTAGTGGCCGACACAAACACCGGGCCCATCTAGGAGTGGCACTGCAGTGTCACGCAGGATGTCCCTTCCAAAAAACCCTCCCCAAACAGCACATGACGCAAAGAAAAAAAGAGGCACAATGAGGTAGCTGTGTGAGTAAGATTAGCGACCCTAGTGGCCGACACAAACACCGGGCCCATCTAGGAGTGGCACTGCAGTGTCACGCAGGATGTCCCTTCCAAAAAACCCTCCCCAAACAGCACATGACGCAAAGAAAAAAAGAGGCGCAATGAGGTAGCTGACTGTGTGAGTAAGATTAGCGACCCTAGTGGCCGACACAAACACCGGGCCCATCTAGGAGTGGCACTGCAGTGTCACGCAGGATGTCCCTTCCAAAAAACCCTCCCCAAACAGCACATGACGCAAAGAAAAAAAGAGGCACAATGAGGTAGCTGTGTGAGTAAGATTAGCGACCCTAGTGGCCGACACAAACACCGGGCCCATCTAGGAGTGGCACTGCAGTGTCACGCAGGATGTCCCTTCCAAAAAACCCTCCCCAATCAGCACATGATGCAAAGAAAAAGAAAAGAAAAAAGAGGTGCAAGATGGAATTGTCCTTGGGCCCTCCCACCCACCCTTATGTTGTATAAACAAAACAGGACATGCACACTTTAACCAACCCATCATTTCAGTGACAGGGTCTGCCACACGACTGTGACTGATATGACGGGTTGGTTTGGACCCCCCCCAAAAAAGAAGCAATTAATCTCTCCTTGCACAAACTGGCTCTACAGAGGCAAGATGTCCACCTCATCTTCACCCTCCGATATATCACCGTGTACATCCCCCTCCTCACAGATTATCAATTCGTCCCCACTGGAATCCACCATCTCAGCTCCCTGTGTACTTTGTGGAGGCAATTGCTGCTGGTCAATGTCTCCGCGGAGGAATTGATTATAATTCATTTTAATGAACATCATCTTCTCCACATTTTCTGGATGTAACCTCGTACGCCGATTGCTGACAAGGTGAGCGGCGGCACTAAACACTCTTTCGGAGTACACACTTGTGGGAGGGCAACTTAGGTAGAATAAAGCCAGTTTGTGCAAGGGCCTCCAAATTGCCTCTTTTTCCTGCCAGTATAAGTACGGACTGTGTGACGTGCCTACTTGGATGCGGTCACTCATATAATCCTCCACCATTCTATCAATGTTGAGAGAATCATATGCAGTGACAGTAGACGACATGTCCGTAATCGTTGTCAGGTCCTTCAGTCCGGACCAGATGTCAGCATCAGCAGTCGCTCCAGACTGCCCTGCATCACCGCCAGCGGGTGGGCTCGGAATTCTGAGCCTTTTCCTCGCACCCCCAGTTGCGGGAGAATGTGAAGGAGGAGATGTTGACAGGTCGCGTTCCGCTTGACTTGACAATTTTGTCACCAGCAGGTCTTTCAACCCCAGCAGACCTGTGTCTGCCGGAAAGAGAGATCCAAGGTAGGCTTTAAATCTAGGATCGAGCACGGTGGCCAAAATGTAGTGCTCTGATTTCAACAGATTGACCACCCGTGAATCCTTGTTAAGCGAATTAAGGGCTGCATCCACAAGTCCCACATGCCTAGCGGAATCGCTCCCTTTTAGCTCCTTCTTCAATGCCTCCAGCTTCTTCTGCAAAAGCCTGATGAGGGGAATGACCTGACTCAGGCTGGCAGTGTCTGAACTGACTTCACGTGTGGCAAGTTCAAAGGGCATCAGAACCTTGCACAACGTTGAAATCATTCTCCACTGCACTTGAGACAGGTGCATTCCACCTACTATATCGTGCTCAATTGTATAGGCTTGAATGGCCTTTTGCTGCTCCTCCAACCTCTGAAGCATATAGAGGGTTGAATTCCACCTCGTTACCACTTCTTGCTTCAGATGATGGCAGGGCAGGTTCAGTAGTTTTTGGTGGTGCTCCAGTCTTCTGTACGTGGTGCCTGTACGCCGAAAGTGTCCCGCAATTTTTCTGGCCACCGACAGCATCTCTTGCACGCCCCTGTCGTTTTTTAAAAAATTCTGCACCACCAAATTCAAGGTATGTGCAAAACATGGGACGTGCTGGAATTTGCCCATATTTAATGCACACACAATATTGCTGGCGTTGTCCGATGCCACAAATCCACAGGAGAGTCCAATTGGGGTAAGCCATTCCGCGATGATCTTCCTCAGTTGCCGTAAGAGGTTTTCAGCTGTGTGCGTATTCTGGAAAGCGGTGATACAAAGCGTAGCCTGCCTAGGAAAGAGTTGGCGTTTGCGAGATGCTGCTACTGGTGCCGCCGCTGCTGTTCTTGCGGCGGGAGTCCATACATCTACCCAGTGGGCTGTCACAGTCATATAGTCCTGACCCTGCCCTGCTCCACTTGTCCACATGTCCGTGGTTAAGTGGACATTGGGTACAACTGCATTTTTTAGGACACTGGTGAGTCTTTTTCTGACGTCCGTGTACATTCTCGGTATCGCCTGCCTAGAGAAGTGGAACCTAGATGGTATTTGGTAACGGGGGCACACTGCCTCAATAAATTGTCTAGTTCCCTGTGAACTAACGGCGGATACCGGACGCACGTCTAACACCAACATAGTTGTCAAGGACTCAGTTATCCGCTTTGCAGTAGGATGACTGCTGTGATATTTCATCTTCCTCGCAAAGGACTGTTGAACAGTCAATTGCTTACTGGAAGTAGTACAAGTGGGCTTACGACTTCCCCTCTGGGATGACCATCGACTCCCAGCGGCAACAACAGCAGCGCCAGCAGCAGTAGGCGTTACACGCAAGGATGCATCGGAGGAATCCCAGGCAGGAGAGGACTCGTCAGAATTGCCAGTGACATGGCCTGCAGGACTATTGGCATTCCTGGGGAAGGAGGAAATTGACACTGAGGGAGTTGGTGGGGTGGTTTGCGTGAGCTTGGTTACAAGAGGAAGGGATTTACTGGTCAGTGGACTGCTTCCGCTGTCACCCAAAGTTTTTGAACTTGTCACTGACTTATTATGAATGCGCTGCAGGTGACGTATAAGGGAGGATGTTCCGAGGTGGTTAACGTCCTTACCCCTACTTATTACAGCTTGACAAAGGGAACACACGGCTTGACACCTGTTGTCCGCATTTCTGGTGAAATACCTCCACACCGAAGAGCTGATTTTTTTGGTATTTTCACCTGGCATGTCAACGGCCATATTCCTCCCACGGACAACAGGTGTCTCCCCGGGTGCCTGACTTAAACAAACCACCTCACCATCAGAATCCTCCTGGTCAATTTCCTCCCCAGCGCCAGCAACACCCATATCCTCCTCATCCTGGTGTACTTCAACACTGACATCTTCAATCTGACTATCAGGAACTGGACTGCGGGTGCTCCTTCCAGCACTTGCAGGGGGCGTGCAAATGGTGGAAGGCGCATGCTCTTCACGTCCAGTGTTGGGAAGGTCAGGCATCGCAACCGACACAATTGGACTCTCCTTGTGGATTTGGGATTTCGAAGAATGCACAGTTCTTTGCTGTGCTGCTTTTGCCAGCTTGAGTCTTTTCATTTTTCTAGCGAGAGGCTGAGTGCTTCCATCCTCATGTGAAGCTGAACCACTAGCCATGAACATAGGCCAGGGCCTCCGCCGTTCCTTGCCACTCCGTGTGGTAAATGGCATATTGGCAAGTTTACGCTTCTCCTCCGACAATTTTATTTTAGGTTTTGGAGTCCTTTTTTTACTGATATTTGGTGTTTTGGATTTGACATGCTCTGTACTATGACATTGGGCATCGGCCTTGGCAGACGACGTTGCTGGCATTTCATCGTCTCGGCCATGACTAGTGGCAGCAGCTTCAGCACGAGGTGGAAGTGGATCTTGATCTTTCCCTAATTTTGGAACCTCAACATTTTTGTTCTCCATATTTTAATAGGCACAACTAAAAGGCACCTCAGGTAAACAATGGAGATGGATGGATTGGATACTAGTATACAATTATGGACGGGCTGCCGAGTGCCGACACAGAGGTAGCCACAGCCGTGAACTACCGCACTGTACTGTGTCTGCTGCTAATATATAGACTGGTTGATAAAGAGATAGTATACTCGTAACTAGTATGTATGTATAAAGAAAGAAAAAAAAACCACGGTTAGGTGGTATATACAATTATGGACGGGCTGCCGAGTGCCGACACAGAGGTAGCCACAGCCGTGAACTACCGCACTGTACTGTGTCTGCTGCTAATATATAGACTGGTTGATAAAGAGATAGTATACTCGTAACTAGTATGTATGTATAAAGAAAGAAAAAAAAACCACGGTTAGGTGGTATATACAATTATGGACGGGCTGCCGAGTGCCGACACAGAGGTAGCCACAGCCGTGAACTACCGCACTGTACTGTGTCTGCTGCTAATATATAGACTGGTTGATAAAGAGATAGTATACTCGTAACTAGTATGTATGTATAAAGAAAGAAAAAAAAACCACGGTTAGGTGGTATATACAATTATGGACGGGCTGCCGAGTGCCGACACAGAGGTAGCCACAGCCGTGAACTACCGCACTGTACTGTGTCTGCTGCTAATATATAGACTGGTTGATAAAGAGATAGTATACTCGTAACTAGTATGTATGTATAAAGAAAGAAAAAAAAACCACGGTTAGGTGGTATATACAATTATGGACAGGCTGCCGAGTGCCGACACAGAGGTAGCCACAGCCGTGAACTACCGCACTGTACTGTGTCTGCTGCTAATATAGACTGGTTGATAAAGAGATAGTATACTACTAATATTATATATACTGGTGGTCAGGTCACTGGTCACTAGTCACACTGGCAGTGGCACTCCTGCAGCAAAAGTGTGCACTGTTTAATTTTAATATAATATTATGTACTCCTGGCTCCTGCTATAACCTATAACTGGCACTGCAGTAGTGCTCCCCAGTCTCCCCCACAATTATAAGCTGTGTGAGCTGAGCAGTCAGACAGATATATATAATATTATATATAGATAATAGATGATGCAGCACACTGGCCTGAGCCTGAGCAGTGCACACAGATATGGTATGTGACTGAGTCACTGTGTGCTGTGTATCGCTTTTTTCAGGCAGAGAACGGATTATAAATAAAACTGGTGGTCACTATCAGCAAAACTCTGCACTGTACTGAGTACTCCTAATGCTCCCCAAAATTAGTAAATCAAGTGTCTCTCTAATCTATTCTAAACGGAGAGGACGCCAGCCACGTCCTCTCCCTATCAATCTCAATGCACGTGTGAAAATGGCGGCGACGCGCGGCTCCTTATATAGAATCCGAGTCTCGCGATAGAATCCGAGCCTCGCGAGAATCCGACAGCGTCATGATGACGTTCGGGCGCGCTCGGGTTAACCGAGCAAGGCGGGAAGATCCGAGTCGCTCGGACCCGTGAAAAAAAACATGAAGTTCTGGCGGGTTCGGATTCAGAGAAACCGAACCCGCTCATCTCTAGTACTTTCATTGCAAAAGTCTCAAAATGTCACATCCCCAATGATCACCACTGTAGCTCATGTCAGCTCAAGTAGAGTTTTCTCTCTCTGCCATCTGCATACAACAGGTTGTAGGGTATTCCTTTTTTCTGTTGTGCCAGATACAAAGTACCACAGCACATACTTGCCTACTCTCCCGGAATGGCCGGGAGGCTCCCGAAAATCGGGTGACCCTCCCGGCACCCCGGAAGAGCAGGCAAGTCTCCCGATTTGATGGGTCCCCCCTGCCCGTCCGCCCACTTTGTGTGTAAAGTGGGCGGTCCGGGCAGACGATGACGCGATTCTTGCTGAATCGCGTCATCATAGCCACGCCCCCTGCATTGTAATGCCGGTGATCGTGACATTACCGAGCAGGGGGCGTGGCTTAAAGGAGCCATCACCGTAACCACGCCCCCACCCCACCCTTGCTCCGCCCCCGGCCCACCCCCTCGATTCGTCTGTGCTCCCCGACCCACCTGTTGAGCCGACCTGGCTTCTCTCTCCCGCAGAGAGTAGCCAGAATGTCGGTAAGTATGCCACAGCAGCCTTTGTAGTACAGATTGGCTAATGCAGATGCAGCCAACCTCATGGTTCCTGCTGACCAGAAAACTTTAGTCTCCGTAACCTTCTTTGCTCTTCTAACAATCTCCTGTTGAGCTTCATTGTGATTCAAGCTAAACCTAAATGGGCAAAAACCTTAGTGAATTAAGGGGGTAATTCAGATATTATCGCAGCAGCAAATTTGTTAGCAGTTGGGCAAAACCATGGAGGTCATTCCGAGTTGTTCGCTCGCAAGGCGATTTTAGCAGAGTTGCTCACGCTAAGCCGCCGCCTACTGGGAGTGAATCTTAGCATCTTAAAATTGCGAACGAAGTAATCGCAATATTGCGATTACACACCTCGTAGCAGTTTCTGAGTAGCTCCAGACTTACTCGGCATCTGCGATCAGTTCAGTGCTTGTCGTTCCTGGTTTGACGTCACAAACACACCCAGCGTTCGCCCAGACACTCCTCCGTTTCTCCGGCCACTCCTGCGTTTTTTCTGGAAACGGTAGCGTTTTTTCCCACACGCCCATAAAACGGCCTGTTTCCGCCCAGTAACACCCATTTCCTGTCAATCACATTACAATCGCCAGAACGATGAAAAAGCCTTGAGTAAAATTACTAAGTGCATAGCAAATTTACCTGGCACAGTCGCAGTGCGGACATTGCGCATGCGCATTAAGCGGAAAATCGCTGCGATGCGAAGATTTTTACCGAGCGAACAACTCGGAATGAGGGCCCATGTGCACTGCAGGTGTGGCAGATATAACATTTGCAGGGAGAGTTATGGGCCCTACCCACTCAGCGATCCGTCGCTGATCTGTTCGACGGCGGATACAGCCGACAGGCGACCCGGCGGCGGGAGGGAGGTGACAGGGGGAGTGAAGTTTCTTCACTCCCCCCCCCCCCCGTCACCAGGCTCCATAGCAGTGCATGTTAATATGGACAATCTCGTCCTTATTGGCCTGCATGCATAAGCAACTCGGCACCAACGATTAACGAGCGCGGGGCCGCGCATCGTTAATCCTTGGTGCCTACACACTGCACGATATGAACGAGTTCAGTAACGTTCCTATCATGCACTGAGACCTGTAAGTGTGTAGGGCCCATTAGATTTGGGTGGGTTATATTGTTTCTGTGCAGGGTTAATACTGACTGCTTTATTTTTACACGGCAATTTAGATTTGAGTATGAACACACCCTACCCAAATCTAAAGGGCCCTACACACTGGCCGACATCACTGCACGATATGAACGATCTCGTTCATTAATGAACGAGATAACGTTCATATCGTGCAGTGTGGAGGCACCAGCGATGAACGATGCGCGGCCCCGCGCTCGTTCATCGCTGGTGCCATGTCGGCTGTGCATGCAGGCCAATATGGACGAGATCGTCCATATTTGCCTGCACGTCTACGGAGCCGTGACCATGTTGATTTTGCCATGTTAATGATTCCACTTTAAATAAACAGGAGCATTTTACCAAAATCTCTCACTTTTTGATTCTCACACCTTATTACATTTCCCCCTTTGACTTGTTATCAGATGATAAGAAGATAAGCTATGTAGCAATTTAAAAGTAGGAAACAAGCTCAGCTGCTTTGCAGCCATTGGGGTCTCTTCATTAAGCAGTAAAAAGTGTGGAGTAGTTGCCCATGGCAACCAATCAACTGCGATGTATAATTTTATAGAATGCATACCTCCCAACATTGCTTGCAGGGGAAGAGGGACATCTGTGCGGCGAAGCCGCACCCGTTTTTTCAAAGGGGGCGTGGATTGCAGAAAAGGGGGAGTGGCTTCACAGGAGTGCCTCAATCGCGAGCCATGCCCCCCGTTTTCGTCACTAAGGGGGCATGCCCAGCGCTCTTGTAATTTCCCCGCATGCTGGTACTTGTGGTTCTCCAAGTACCAGCTTGCGGGGGAGGCTTGCTGGGACTTGTAGTTCTATGACAAAAAACAATATTCTCTTTTTACACAAATAAAGGCTATCAGCCTGGCACCCACCGCCCAAGAGTGCCAGGGACAGCCTCGGGCTTTACCCCTGGCCCTTGGGTTCCTGGAGGGGGAGACCCCTTGATTTAAGGGGTCCCCACTCTTCCAGGGAACCCTGGCCAGGGGTGACTAGTTGGGGGGGGTAATGCCATGGCCCAGTGCTGGTTTAAAAAATACGGGGGACCCCTACATCTTTTGTCCCCCGTATTTTTTTAACCAGGACTGGACGCAGAGCCCGGTGCTGGTTGTATAAATATGGGGGGACCCCAGTCATTTGTTCCCCTGTATATTTTCAATCAGGACCAGCTCAAAGAGCCCAAGGCTGGTTATGCTTAGGAGGGAGGACCCCGCACAATTTTTTTTTACATTTTTAAGCCAAACAGACCCTATCCCATAGATAAGCATGCACGGATCTCACTGATTCGTGCATCAGGGACGTGCAGTCAGGGGAGGCAGGGGAGGCAGTGCCTCCCCTGTCATTAATGATTACATTAATATAAAGATACTTAAGACACATTCTGTGTCATAAGTATATGTTTTATATTATTATAATCATTTTTACAATTTAAAAACATGCTTAAATAACTTTTGGAGGCACCCAGAGTGGTGCCTCCCGCGGACAATAATAAAGGGTAGGAAGCGGGAGGCGGGGCTAAGCAACGGGCAGTAAAAAGCCCATTTTAAAAAGCGGGGTAAGCGGCACTAGTATATGTGCCTCAGTGACAGGGGCGTGCTTTCAGCCCATATGAAAGCATGCCCCTGTCACTGAGGCATATATGATTGGGCACCAGAATCACAGCTATCCCTGGGGTCCAGCCCACTCTCCTCCCCGAGAGAGGCCCCTGCACCAGTGCACCTGTTCCCCTGCTCACCTCTCACTGATTGCCGGTAACGGGGGTAGCCGCTCTCACTGACATTACTCCAGGTACGGGGGGCGCCGCAGCCCGACATACTCGAGCCTCCACCATCCTCGTCTTGTGAACTATGCGCTCGCCCCTCCACAGGTCAGTGACTGTCCCCGCTGTCAGCAGCGCTGCCAGCCGGATGGTGTGTATAACCCGCCATCTCCCAGAGTCTGTGCTGAGCGCTGCCGTGTACTGACCATGGGCTGCCGTGCGCTCTGTGTTTCAGATAGCAGAGCAGCCCATGGTCAGTACACAGCAGCGCTCAGCACGGAGATTTGCGCACTGTGCCGGGATATAAGGGGTTAAGGGAGGGGGGGTGATTACTGTGTGTCTGCAGGGGGGTGGTGATTACTGCAGTGCATATGTGCCGAGGTATAAGGGGGGGGGGGGCGCTGCTGATTACTGCATATGTGCCAGGGTATAAGGGGAGGGGGTGATTACTGTAAGTCTGCCGGGGGGAGGGGAGATTACTGCAGTGCATATGTGCTGGGGTATAGGGGGGGGGGGGGGGGGTGATTACTGTAGGTCTGCCGGAGGAAGGGGGGTGATTACTGCACTTGTGTGCTGGGGTATGAGGGGAGGGGTGGGGGCATTACTGCATATTTGCTGGGGTGTAAGGGAGGGGGTGATTACTGTGTGTTTGCCGGGGGGGGAGGAGAGTGAATACTGCATATGTGCTGGGGTTTAAGGGGTGGGGGTGATTACTGTGTGTCTGCCGGGGTACAAGGGGAGGGGGGGTGATTGCTGCATACGTGCTGGGGTATAAGGAGAGGGGGGGTGATTACTACGTGTGTGCCTGGGTATAAGAGCAGGGGACGATTACTACCGCTGTCTCAATCAACCGACCTGCAGCTGTAATCCTGCTTCCAGGCAGACCCTCCACTGCTCTCTTTAACTTCGGGCACCTCTGCTGCCCAGGCCCTGACTGCTGTTACTCCCCAGACTTCTCAGGCATTGGCGACAGTATCAGATGGGGAATTAGCTGTGGGGGCGGTGACTTTAGCAGGCACTGGCAGCTGGCATGGGCAGCAGTACAGTAGCGGGCACTGGCGGCGGCCATAGTGGTGGTGGTAATGGGCATGCCTCACCAGCCACTGACCTCACCGCACGCCACTGTCGTGCATGACTATCCAAACATGCCAGGAAAAAGCAGGTCTATTTTTAAGCTATTTTTTTTATGAATTCTATGCTTTCCCGGCAGTGTTTGGCTATTGTCGGCGGTGATTGAGAATACAAATTCTTAGTAAATTACCGAGTTGTATCAAATAACAGTCGCGTTTGACCGATGGTCTATTCATTCGTATTTCTGACCTCTGACGTGAAAATCAATACGACTAGCCTCAACACTGCCAAGATTTGTGTTTAGTAAATTCCCGTGTTGACAATTTGAAAAAAAAAAAATTGCACGAAATCGGGACTTTAGTAAATATACCCCATGGTGTCTGCGTGACTAGTCTAGTGTGGCTAATAGACCTCCTGGAGCAGTCGATGTTTAGCGTTTTGTGTATAGGCTACTCTTGTGTATGCAAATTGCGAATGAGTTGCGTTCGCTCCAGTGGGCGTCTATTTTCATTTCTGAGCTGCAGCTTCACTTGTTAACATTAGCACTTGCGTAGCGTAAAAAATCTCAATTGCATTAGTGTACAACTCTGAACTAGCCCTAATATTGTTTTATTTATATGTTTTTCTTATTTCTATTATCTTTCATATGCCTTCACTGTGTTTATATAGTCTAATAGGTATAACTATTTTCCTGCTGCATTCTTTATTCATATTTCTCTAGTTTTTATTATTTATCTTTGTGGACTGTATGTCGTTAATATTAGTCTTGCTTTCTGAAATTTAAATTGTTCATAGCTGTAACTTTTTTCTGTTGTACTTTACACTTTGCATGTATTCATATAGTGTATTACTATAGTACGTACAGGGCCGTCTTAACAGCAGTGTGGGCCCCTGCGCAAAGCAATGCACTGAGGCCCCTACTCATCCTTCAGCGGTAGGGGTAGAGGAGTGCTATCAGTGACAGCTTTGATGTCCCGCGGGTGGTAGGGGGGTTCTATCTTCTGCTCAGTATGTAGGACCTGGAGCAGTAATTTCTGCTAATTACTCCTTTACTGCACAGATGGGGCAGGAAGGAGAACACTAAACTGTAGAAGGGGGCATTGGGCTGAATGAACGGGCCCGGTACGTGACTTCCTGGGTGGTAGGGGGTATTTAATATGCAGAGGAGGGGTGGATAGTAGAGTGGGCTTAATATTCAGAATTTTCCGGTGGGAGGGCAGCGTGTTTCACTGCAGATATCTCCAGTTCCTGGAAATAAATTTCTTAGCTTTCAATGGGATAAACACTAGAGAGTCCTTCCTTTCAGGAGATACTGGGGACTTGGGGATCAGATTTCAGGAGCCAGAGCAATCCACCAACGAAAATATAACACTGCATTTCAGGTGTGTGGCAGCCGGGATACTGGTGGTCAGCATCCCAACGCCGGGATCCCGTCCCTAGAATGCCGGCGGTGGGGGCTAGTGCACCAAAGCCCCTTGCGGAATTTTTGCACTCAACCATGCTGCGGGCTCGGTGGCGAGTGCAGGTTCTGTTCCCACTCTATGGTTGCCGTGGACACCCACGAGTGGGAATAGTCCCTTTTAGTCAGCATTCTGACTGTGGGTATTTTCAGTGTTCGGGATGCAGGGGGAGGTTATGTGACTGTCGGTCACATAACTACATCCCGTGTGGAGCTAGAGCAGGGACCAGCTGCTGGAAGGCTATCTCTGGTTCTGGGCATAGTAGAGACAAGCTGCCAGTGTCCACCGAAAGGGGAGAGTCCCAGCTTTTTGAGTATATCCTCAAAAAAACTCTAAGGCAGGGTTCACACTTGCCGATGTCGGTGACATCGTGCAAGATCCCCCCCGCAAACAATATCGTTCATACACAATGAAAGATATCGTTTGCATCTACTCAGTGACGGCATGCACCCACCCACATCCAGGTGCGTGCCATCTCGTACAATATCTTTAGATTTCAAGTAAAAAATTTAAGATATTGTACCTCGTTGACGACCTGCGGGAGCATGCATCGTTAACGATATAGGGAATACACACTTGCTGATGTATATCCAGCCTAAGTCAGATAGAACCTGAGCTATCTGGCTGGGAAGAGCAATAAAATAGGCTTGGATGGAGACCACTGCTTTGAAGTCGGATATCTACGGTTCCCCATGGTCTATTTTCAAAAATCTGATACCCCTGGAAAAAGGGGACCCTCAGCTACCAACCTAGGGCCCTTATACTCCTGGGGCCCTTGGGCAACTGCCCATTGAGTCCATACAAAAAGACTGCCCTGAGTATATAGTGTATTCTTCTGATGTGGGCGACGGTGGTAGCTCCTGTCCTAGTTGTTGTGGTTAGGAAATCTAGAAAATTGGTGTGTTTGGTCTGTGCTGATCTTCTGTGTCATGTCTCCTATAACAATGTCTGATTATGTGTATTCTATGCTCTGCCTTTTATGGTTTGTCATATTATTCTTCGCTATGTATATGCTTTATTTATTATTTTTGTAACCTATATTGATGCATATGCTTCAATAAAAAATGGAAAAAAAAATGTCAGTACATAAATTCAGCAAATTGCGTTAACGAATGTCACCTTTTTGTGATTACATTTGCCCTGATCATTGTTTTGTACACACTAACAGAATGTACTCTGAATGCTCTGCTAATTTGTTAATTCACCTACCATTTACAATTTTGTTCTAGGTCCATCAAAGAGCCAGTGAGTGTTTCACAGCAGTGAAGAATCTACAGGATATAGATGTAGGACGGACGGTGACTAATATGTACTCAGACTTCAACCTAGATGTTCTTAAGGTACCTGATTCTATTACCTAGATCCCAGGTTACCCAAGCTTGTGGGAGATACACACTCCTCTTTACAAATTAATACAAATGTTGTATGTTGATTATATACATATATATCATTTCCCAAGATTGCCCCGTCACTCCTCCAAAGCAGCTGGTTGTGGTGCCCTTCCTTGTGGACCGGCAGGCCCACCAATGTAGAACCAAAGAAATCAGGTGGCACTCACAGACTTAAGGCTTGTAGTGAAAACAAACTTCACTCCGTGAAGAAATTTATTGTGAAACAGGTAACGTTTCGGGGACGTATCCCCTTCCTCAGACAATTCAAAAATGCAGAATACAGTGTATAAATACCATCAAATGACCCCACTTACCCCCACCGTCACGACTCCCAGCTGTCTCCCGGCCCGCACATCCGGCTACGACGTCACCGCCCGACCGGAAGTGACACGTTCAGGCTTCGCCAGTCACCATGGCAACACACTGGGAGCCCTGTGGAAACAAACAAAACACGGCACAAGTTCGTTAATATCAGAAAGCTGAACATATGTGAAAAATGACACACTTCTCAACAGCGCTCACTTGGAGCTAGAGTGTGTCAATAAAAACGTGCATGTAATGGTCAAATATAACACAATAAGACATAGACATCTAAAATCCTATATAATCGTTTAAAACCACCTTGACAAAACCAGTCTGGTGCTGATGAACCTGTTATGTAAACAACACTCACGTGTTCTTAAGGTACCTGATTCTATTACCTAGATCCCAGGTTACCCAAGCTTGTGGGAGATACACACTCCTATTTACAAATGAATACAAATTTTGTATGTTGAATATATATATATATATATATATATATATATATATATATACAGTATAGCTACAGTAAGTAGTGTATGTTAATTACTCTTTACTGAAAAGCTCCGTGACCATAGAAGGATTATTTATGGAGAAGGTGTTTTCTGTTTTTCTTTACAAATTAATTTCAGGTGTTGCATAGTGGTCAGGGGTGTCACTGATCCCTCTCTCTCTAAACATTACAGCGGATATAGGCAGTCTGTGGCTCCCATGCTGTTGTAGAAATACAAGCCATGGTATGCTCTTAAATCATTAAGCTGCAGGGCATACTAAAGCATTTAAAATAGTTTCACAGTAAAAGTCTGGTATGGGGCACACCAATAATAAGTGAACTGCAAATGACTGTGGGGTCTATTCATGAAGCAGTCAAAAGTGTGGAGAAGTGAGTCAGTGGAGAAGTTGCCCATGGCAACCAGTGTTATAAAGTGCATGCTATAAAATTACACGTAGCAGCTGATTGGTTGCCATGGGCAACTTCTCCACTGGCTCACTTCTCCACTCTTTTCACTGCTTCATGAATATATCCCAATGTGAGGAACTATGTGTGTATATATATATATATATATATATATATATATATATATATGCCTTGTGTGATATACTTGCATTTTCTGGATATGTTTATTTGGGGGGTATTTAATAAAACATAATTATCTCATAAAAGCTGGAAAATGTGATATTTATGTTTTCTGGAGATGGCGATAACTGGAGATAACTCCAGTGACAGTTGCGGCACAGTCCAAAATTCAAACAGGGGAGCCACACCAACTGCCAGTGAGTCCCAAACAGCAATGTCTGGCCGTGTTTGGGGTGGCAGTTGGTGTAGCTCCACTAAGTGATTTGTGGACTGCGCTGCAACTGCCACTAGTGAGGAGATATTTATCTCCATCTCGAGAGAACATAAATATCACATTTTCCAGCTTTTATGAGATAATTATGTTTTCTTAAATATTCCCCTCAGATACAGTAAATAATTATATGTAAGCAGTGAGCTGATGGAAAGGATTCTGAGGTGGCGATAGGACATCAGGAGAAGAATAGTAGTAAGACTTTCAGTGATGAGGGACACAGATAATTATCTCTTGAGAGTATAGGTACATTTTGTTGGCATCTACCTAAAGGCACACTTGCCAACTCTCCCTGATTGTCAGGGAAACATCCAGAAATAGCAGCAATCTCCCTGACAACCTGAAGCGTCCATCAATCTCCCTGATTGCACCTTACCCCCATTATGTAGCTGTTACATATTTAAAAAAGAAAATAATTCGGAGATATATACATTCAAACAGGAGCATCAGTGCCTCTTCCTGCATTGATTAGAAGGCACAATGATCCCGGTGGCTACATGCATATTAAAGTAAGGTTTCTCATGGCCAACAAATGTGCTAAACTATGTAACTGCTTTGAGGCTCGATTACACTTGTACTCTGTGTCAATTTTATGTCATACCAATGCCATACTCCCTGAAATGCTTTTTTAAAAGTAGGCAAGTATGAATAGAGGTAACTGAAAGGAGCTTGTTAGTTTTTGCAACTGAAATTGTATGGATAGAGAAGAGCAGCGGGATCCACCAGTTGCTAACACAACTGGTCGTAACTCCTAATGTCAGGGGTTATGACCCCAGTTGTAGCGTCTCTTAGGCTCACTATACACATGCTAATACTATAAAAACCGCCCATGGTTACAACAGGCCTGGACAAACAATGGATGTATAAAGGCACATACACACTAGAAGACTTGAAAGATGTAAAAGATTAGTGATTTCCCTTGAACTCCCTGACAAACGAGATTGAGTGTACACACTGAACGAAATTACATACGATCTGAACTATGAACGATCTACTCTGCTGGGATTGAGGGTATGAGCTGCATGCATGGAAGACTGACAACCTGCTTCAGGTGAGCACGGGTGCGCACATCAGTCATCCTTTGCTGTGTACACACTAGAAAGATCTGAACGATTTGATCGTCCACCACCGTCGTTATTGCTCATATCTATAGAAAATATCTTCTAGTGTGTATGGGCCTTCAGTGTTGGGAAACTACAAATTCCAGCATATCCTACAAGATATAAGCTGGCAGAGGATTCTCTGAGTTTTGTAGTTTTCAAAAGCTCTGACAAGCCACAATCTGTCAAGGCCTGTAATAGAGAATGAAAATGAGGATCCATTGTGCTCCGCTATTAAATGGAAGCTGGGCTACAATTAGAATGTGATCACATATTACAAAGAAATAGTTTGCACTCATTTAGTGATCTAGCAAATCAAGCTGTACTGTACTGAAATCAAGACAAGTTAGTTCTACAGTATATATTAGAACTAGAGATGAGCGGGTTCGGTTCTTCGGGATCCGAACCCTCCTGAACTTCACCCATTTTACACGGTTCCGAGGCAGCCTCAGATCCTCCCGCCTTGCTCGGTTAACACGAACGCTCCCGAACGTCATCATCCCGCTGTCGTATTCTCGCAAGATTCGTATTGCATATAAAGAGCTGCGCGTCGCCGCCATTTTCACTCGTGCATTGGAGATGATAGCGAGAGGACGTGGCTGCGTTCTCACAGTTTCTGTGTTCAGTGTGCTGCAAATATCTGTGCTCAGTGTGCTGCAAATATCTACGTTCTCTGCCTGAAAACGCTCCATATCTGTGCTGCATTGTAGTATATAGTAGGAGGACAGTGCAGAATTTTGCTGACCACCAGTATATAATATAGCAGTACGGTACAGTAGTCCATTGCTCTACCTCTGTGTCGTCAAGTATACTATCCATCCATTTCTGTGCTGCATTGTAGTTGTGCGCAGTATATAGTAGGAGGACAGTGCAGAATTTTGCTGACCATCAGTATATATATAGCAGTACGGTACAGTAGTCCATTGCTCTACCTCTGTGTCGTCAAGTATACAATCCATACCTGTGCTGCATTGTAGTTGTGTGCAGTATATAGTAGGAGGACAGTGCAGAATTTTGCTGACCACCAGTATATATATATATATATATATATATATATATATATAGTACGGTACAGTAGGCCATTGCTATTGATATATTACTGGCATATAATTCCACACATTAAAAAATGGAAAACAAAAATGTGGAGGGTAAAATAGGGAAAGATCAAGATCCACTTCCATCTCGTGTTGAAGCTGCTGCCACTAGTCATGGCCGAGACGATGAAATGCCATCAACGTCGTCTGCCAAGGCCGACGCCCAATGTCATAGTAGAGAGCATGTAAAATCCAAAAAACAAAAGTTCAGTAAAATGACCCAAAAATCAAAATTAAAAGCGTCTGATGAGAAGCGTAAACTTGCCAAATGCCATTTACGACACGGAGTGGCAAGGAACGGCTGAGGCCCTGGCCTATGTTCATGGCTAGTGGATCAGCTTCACATGAGGATGGAAGTACTCATCCTCTCGCTAGAAAAATGAAAAGACTTAAGCTGGCAAAAGCACAGCAAATATATGTGCGTTCTTCTAAATCACAAATCCCCAAGGAGAGTCCAATTGTGTCGGTTGCGATGCCTGACCTTCCCAACACTGGACGGGAAGAGGTGGCGCCTTCCACCATTTGCACGCCCCCTGCAAGTGCTGGAAGGAGCACCCGCAGTCCAGATCCTGATAGTCAAATTGAATATGTCACTGTTGAAGTACACCAGGATGAGGATATGGGTGTTGCTGGCGCTGAGGAGGAAATTGACAAGGAGGATTCTGATGGTGAGGTGGTTTGTTTAAGTCAGGCACCCGGGGAGACACCTGTTGTCCGTGGGACGAATATGGCCATTGACATGCCTGGTTAAATTACAAAAAAAACCCTCTTCGGTGTGGAATATTTTAACAGAAATGCGGACAACAGGTGTCAAGCCGTGTGTTGCCTTTGTCAAGCTGTAATAAGTAGGGGTAAGGACGTTAACCACCTCGGAACATCCTCCCTTATACGTCACCTGAAGCGCATTCATCAGAAGTCATTGACAAGTTCAAAAACTTTGGGTGACAGCGGAAGCAGTCCACTGACAACTAAATCCCTTCCTCTTGTAACCAAGCTCCTGCAAACCACACCAACTCCCTCATTGTCAATTTCCTCCTTAGACAGGAAAGCCAATAGTCCTGCAGGCCATGTCACTGGCACGTCTGACGAGTCCTCTCCTGCCTGGGATTCCTCCGATGCATCCTTGAGTGTAACGCCTACTGCTGCTGGCGCTGCTGTTGTTGCTGCTGGGAGTCGATCGTCATCCCAGAGGGGAAGTCGGAAGACCACTTGTACTACTTCCAGTAAGCAATTGACTGTCCAACAGTCCTTTGCGAGGAAGATGAAATATCACAGCAGTCATCCTGCTGCAAAGCGGATAACTCTGGTCTTGGCAGCTGCGGTGGTGTTAAACGTGTGTCCGGTATCCACCGTTAATTCACAGGGAATTAGAGAATTGATTGAGGTATTGTGTCCCCGGTACCAAATACCATCTAGGTTCCATTTCTCTAGGCAGGCGATACCGAGAATGTACACAGACCTCAGAAAAAGAGTCACCATTGTCCTAAAAAATGCAGTTGTACCCAATGTCCACTTAACCACGGACATGTGGACAAGTGGAGCAGGGCAGACTCAGGACTATATGACTGTGACAGCACACTGGGTAGATGTATTGCCTCCCGCAGCAAGAACAGCAGCGGCGGCACCAGTAGCAGCATCTCGCAAACACCAACTCGTTCCTAGGCAGGCTACGCTTTGTATCACCGCTTTCCATAAGAGGCACACAGCTGACAACCTCTTACGGCAACTGAGGAACATCATCGCAGAATGGTTTACCCCAGTTGGACTCTCCTGGGGATTTGTGACATCGGACAACGCCACCAATATTGTGCGTGCATTACATATGGGCAAATTCCAGCACGTCCCATGTTTTGCACATACATTGAATTTGGTGGTGCAGAATTTTTTTTAAAAATGAGAGGGGCGTGCAAGAGATGCTGTCGGTGGCCCGAAGAATTGCGGGACACTTTCGGCATTCAGCCACCGCGTGCCGAAGACTGGAGCACCAGCAAACACTCCTGAACCTGCCCCGCCATCATCTGAAGCAAGAGGTGGTAACGAGGTGGAATTCAACCCTCTATATGCTTCAGAGGATGGAGGAGCAGCAAAAGGCCATTCAAGCCTATACATCTGCCTACGATATAGGTAAAGGAGGGGGAATGCACCTGACTCAAGCGCAGTGGAGAATGATTTCAACGTTGTGCAAGGTTCTGCAACCCTTTGAACTTGCCACACGTGAAGTCAGTTCAGACACTGCCAGCCTGAGTCAGGTCATTCCCCTCATCAGGCTTTTGCAGAAGAAGCTGGAGAGATTGAAGGAGGAGCTAAATCGGAGCGATTCCGCTAGGCATGTGGGACTTGTGGATGGAGCCCTTAATTCGCTTAACCAGGATTCACGGGTGGTCAGTCTGTTGAAATCAGAGAACTACATTTTGGGCACCGAGCTCGATCCTAGATTTAAAGCCTACGTTGTATCTCTCTTTCCGGCAGACACAAGTGTGCAGAGGTGCAAAGACCTGCTGGTGAGACACTTGTCAAGTCAAGCGGAACGTGACCAGTAAACTGCTTCTCCTTCACATTCTCCCGCAACTGGGGCTGCGAGGAAAAGGCTAAGAATTCCGAGCCCACCCGCTGGCGGTGATGCATGGCAGTTTGGAGCGAGTGCTGACATCTGGTCTGGACTGAAGGACCTGCCAACGATTACTGACCTGTCGTCTACTGTCACTGCATATGATTCTGTCACCATTGAAAGAATGGTGGAGGATTATATGAGTGACCGCATCCAAGTAGCCACGTCAGACAGTCCGTACGTATACTGGCAAGAAAAAGAGGCAATTTGGAGGCCCTTGCACAAACTGGCTTTATTTTACCTAAATTGCCCCCCCTTCCCCCCTCCAGTGTGTACTTCGAAAGAGTGTTTAGTACAGCCGCTCACCTTGTCAGCAATCTGCGTACGAGGTTACTTCCAGAAAATGTGGAGAAGATGATGTTCATCAATATGAATTATAATCAATTCCTCCGTGGAGACATTCACCAGCAATTGCCTCCAGAAAGTACACAGGGACCTGAGATGGTGGATTCCAGTGAGGACGAATTAATAATCTGTGAGGAGGGGGATGTACACAGTGAAAGGGTGAGGAATCGGACGATGAGGAGGAGGTGGACATCTTGCCTGAGCCAGTTTGTGCTAGGAGAGATTGATTGCTTCATTTTTTGGTGGGGGCCCAAACCAACCAGTCATTTCAGTCACAGTCGTGTGGCAGACCCTGTCGCTGAAATGATGGGTTTGTTAAAGTGTGCATGTTCTGTTTATACAACATAAGGGTGGGTGGGAGGGCCCAAGGACAATTCCATCTTGCACCTCTTTTTTCTTTAATTTATCTTTGCATCATGTGATGTTTGGGGCCAATTTTTTTTAAGTGCCATCCTGTCTGACACTGCAGTGCCACTCCTAGATGGGCCAGGTGTTTGTGCCGGCCACTTGGGTCGCTAAGCTTAGTCATCCAGCGACCTCGGTGCAAATTTTAGGACTAAAAATAATATTGTGAGGTGTTCAGAATAGACTGGAAATGAGTGGAAATTATGGTTATTGAGGTTAATAATACTATGGGATCAAAATGACCCCCAAATTGTATGATTTAAGCTGTTTTTGAGGTTTTTTTGTAAAAAAACACCCGAATCCAAAACACACCCGAATCCGACAAAAAAATTTCGGGGAGGTTTTGCCAAAACGCGTCCGAATCCAAAACACGCCGCGGAACCGAATCCAAAACCCAAAACCCGAAAAATGTCCGGTGCACATCACTAATTAGAACACCAACTTGCATAAATTCCTTTGCTTGTGGCTAGTCGCTATACTCATGTTAAACATAATTAGAATTAGATGACCGACATTCTTTACCTGTGAACATTTTGACATGGTAGTTGTCAGCATCCTGGATGTGTCATTCCTATATAATGACTGGCAACATTGTGATTATCAACAAAACATACCAAATCTGTATTAACACGTCAATATGATTTATAATTGTAATTAAAAATCAGGTTCCAAAACATTTAAAATATTTATAATTTAATATATTAATTTTAAAATGATCAGAATTGTTTAGTTGATGATATTATTTTTATTAGTATCTAAAAAAAAATGATATGGCCTAACTAAAATATTAAAGATAGACTATGTTGGCAATCCTGCAGTAGTTCATGAAAGCCACAAGAGGTCTCACAAGGTCTAATAAAAGCTTTGTTATAGGATTATACTTCTACACATGTTGCTGGCAGGCGCGGATTTAGGGGTGAGGGTGCCCCTAGGCACAACAGTAACGCCCCCACCCCCACCCCCACCTTGAGTAATTGTATCATTTGACTTAATTGGTTATACGCCCTCATTTATGATAGCCAATTTAAAAGAATAATAACAAAAAGCCACTAACTAACTATTACTTTTTTATTTTTAATTCTGTATACATATTTACTAAGTGGGACAGCTTACAGGGGCAGTATGTGCAGCTCATACCCATTTACACGCCAACCAAGATGGCATATGGGACCCTATTCAGCTTCAGTTGCTAATTTAGAAAACTGCAACTGTTTGGATGGCATGATTGGAGCAGCCCAAGGCAAGTTCGCCCATCATGCTAATGGCCACCAGCTATGTGATCGCAATTCAGTTGCGAACACATCGCTATCCCCGCAAAATAAGTGATGCCCCCTGGCTTCAAAGGCAGACGCAGCGTGGCCATCTTATTGATCTTATACATCGGCCACGTGTGACGTCACGTAGCCGCCAAAAAAATGGGCCGGACATGCCTGAATTCACAACACCACGCCTCCCGCAACACTGAGGCGTTCGCATTACTAAGATGCGACTGCATCTGCCTGCCTGTGCATGACGATATTCAGGAGTATGTGATCGCATCTCAGATGCGTCTCATACTGAATAAGTCCCATGGTACAATACAGTGGAAATATATGGCAGTTACTGGTACATTTTGGTCTGACACCAACACAAGCATCCAAGTGCTGCCCCCCAGCAAGTGTCGCCTCGAGGCACGTGCCTCACATGCCTAATAAGAAATTCACCACTGGTTGATGGTTCATTCAGAACAAGGGTTAGTATAAAGAAAAAAAAAATCATGCTTAAACTTACTTTCTTAATCTCTTACTAATGTAACACGTTTGTGTATCTTCTCATTCTTACCTTATTTAATGTTTTTTCAGTGTCTACAGTGCCTGGATGATATAGTGTACTTCCATGATGCTCTCATTCATTCCCTGACTGCCTGACTCTGACTGACTGAGAGACCGCCCCTAAGTGTTTTCCGCACAATCCAACAGCTGCCGAGCCGCTGAGCCGAATGGAGCCCCACAAGACCACATAGAACCCTCTGCTGCTGCTCTAGAGGAGACATGTCTGCAGCGGACAGTATGGCAGGCATGCTCCAATGGTAATGCTAACAGCCGGCGTCGCCACCACTTCCCACACAGTCCCTGTTGCTGCTGAAGGAGTAATTGTCTGTGACCTCTCTTCCAGTGGGGTGTGTGGGAAGTGGTGTTGCCACTGGCTGTTAGAATTACCATGGGAGCATGTCTGCCATCCAGGTACTCTGCAGAAATGTCTCCTCTCCAGCAACTGTGGTGGGCACTATGCAGGAGGCACTGGCGCCGTTGGCTATTAGTATTACCATGGGAGCCATCCAAGTCCTCTGCAGACATGACTCCTCTCCAGCGGCAGTGGTGGGTACTGTGTGGGAGTTGGTGGCGCCGCCTGCTGTTAGCATTGCCATGGGAGCATGTCTGTGGCCTGGGTCCTCTGTAGACATGTCTCCTCCCCAGCGGCAGTGTTGGGAACTGTGTAGGAGGTGGTGTCGCTGGCTGTTAGCATTACCATTGAAGCATGTCTGCAATCCAGGTTCTCTGCAGACTTGTCTCCTCTCTAGCGGCAGTGGTGGGTGCTGTGTGGGAGACGGTGGTGATGCCGGCTGTTAGCATTACCATGGGAGCTTGTCTGCCATCCAGGTCCTCTGCAGACATGTCTCTGCTACATTGCAGAGGGTACTGTGTGGAATGCGGTATCCGGTCTCTAGGTCGACAAGACTTAGGTCGGCAATGTCTAGGTCGACCACAATTGGTTGACAGTAACTAGGTCAACAAGGTTTCTAGGTCGACAGGTCAAAAGGTCGACATGAGTTTTAAAAAATATATATTTTTTGAACTCTGTCATACTTTACGATCCACGTGGACTACGATTGGGAAGGGTAACCTGCGCCGAGCGCAATGGCAGCGCAGCGCGACACCTTGCCCGAAGCTTGCGAGCCATGCATGGGGACGCGATGCACTAGTTGGGGTTTTGCCGGTCACTGTACGGCAAAAACGACACCAAAAAAGATTAAAAAACTCATTTCGACCTTTTGACCTGTTGACCTAGACCCTGTCGACCTAGAATCCCTGTCGACCTAGTTACTGTCGACCAATAGTGGTCGACCTAGACACTGTCGACCAAAGTGTGGTCGACCTTCAATACCACTCCCGTGGATGGCTCCATTTAGCTCAGCAGCTGTCATATTGGCACAGCAGCAGCTACTGTATAAAAAGATGGGAAAAACACTGACGGTCCCTCAGTCAGAGTCAGGCATCGTTGAAGAACATTATATCCTCCAGGCACAGAGATACTGAAAAACATGAAATGAGTAAATACAGAGAAGTGTTCCATTAGTAAGTAACAGGTTATGAAGGCATTACATTAGTAAGAAGTAGCAGTTTACAGTAAGTGCCAGATGTTCTAAGCCTTGAAAAGTGATAAAGTGTATAGTGATAAACTACCAATCAGCTCCTAACTGCAATCTTTCAAGAACAGCGTTTAGCATGGCAGTTAGGAGCTGATTGGCTGATACTTTTTCACTCTCCAGTTTAGAACTTTTCAAGGCTTAGTACATCTCCCCCTAAGTGTTAAATTAGTTTACTGATGTCCTGAAGCAGTTTAGTTATGCTAATCCAGGGGGCCCTATGTTCTGAACTTGAACCCATGGGGGTAATTCCAAGTTTATCGCAGCAGGAAATTTTTTAGCAATTGGACAAAGCCATGTGCCCTGCAGGGGGGGCAGATATAACATGTGCAGAGAGAGTTAGATTTGGGTGGGTTATTTTGTTTCTGTGCAGGGTAAATACTAGTGATGAGCGGGTTCGGTTTCTCGGAAACCGAACCCCCCCGAACTTCACCCATTTTACACGGGTCCGAGGCAGGTTCGAACCTTCCCGCCTTGCTCGGCTAACCCGAGCGCGCCCGAACGTCATCATCCCGCTGTCGGATTCTCGCGAGATTCGGATTCTATATAAGCAGCCGCGCGTCGCCGCCATTTTCACTCGTGCATTGGAGATGATAGGGAGAGGACGTGGCTGGCGTCCTCTCCGTTTATTGTTGAACTTGATTGCTTTATTGCTTAATTGTGGGGAGGACTGGGGAACAGCTGTTAGGAGGAGTACAGTGCAGAGTTTTGCTGATCAGTGACCACCAGTTTTATCCGTTCTCTGCCTGAAAAAAACGCTCCATATCTGTGCTCAGTGTGCTGCATAATATATCTGTGCTCACACTGCTTAATTGTGGGGACTGGGGAGCAGCTGTATTATATAGCAGGAGTACAGTGCAGAGTTTTGCTGACAGTGACCACCAGTATACGTTGTCTGCCTGAAAAACACTCCATATCTGTGCTCAGTGTGCTGCTTTATTGTGGGGACTGGGGACCACAAGTATAATTAATATTATATAGGAGGAGTACAGTGCAGAGTTTTGCTGACCAGTGACCACCAGTATACTATATATAGCAGTACGATACGGAAGGCCACTGCTGTGCCTACCTCTGTGTCGTCATTAAGTATACTATCCATCTACATTCTATACATGTGGTGCATTTTAGTTTTGCAGTTAGCTGACACAGTGACCACCAGTATACTATATATAGCAGTACGATACGGAAGGCCACTGCCGTGCCTACCTCTGTGTCGTCATTAAGTATACTATCCATCTACATTCTATACCTGTGGTGCATTTTAGTTTTGCAGTTTGCTGACACAGTGACCACCAGTATACTATATATAGCAGTACGATACGGAAGGCCACTGCTGTGCCTACCTCTGTGTCGTCATTAAGTATACTATCCATCTACATTCTATACCTGTGGTGCATTTTAGTTGTGCGCAGTATATATAGTAGTAGGCCATTGCTATTGATACTGGCATATAATTCCACACATTAAAAAATGGAGAACAAAAATGTGGAGGGTAAAATAGGGAAAGATCAAGATCCACTTCCACCTCGTGCTGAAGCTGCTGCCACTAGTCATGGCCGAGACGATGAAATGCCATCAACGTCATCTGCCAAGGCCGATGCCCAATGTCATAGTAGAGAGCATGTAAAATCCAAAAAACAAAAGTTCAGTAAAATGACCCAAAAATCTAAATTGAAAGTGTCTGAGGAGAAGCGTAAACTTGCCAATATGCCATTTACGACACGGAGTGGCAAGGAACGGCTGAGGCCCTGGCCTATGTTCATGGCTAGTGGTTCAGCTTCACATGAGGATGGAAGCACTCATCCTCTCGCTAGAAAAATTAAAAGACTTAAGCTGGCAAAAGCACAGCAAAGAACTGTGCGTTCTTCTAAATCACAAATCCCCAAGGAGAGTCCAATTGTGTCGGTTGCGATGCTTGACCTTCCCAACACTGGACGGGAAGAGCTTGCGCCTTCCACCATTTGCACGCCCCCTGCAAGTGCTGGAAGGAGCCCCCGCAGTCCAGTTCCTGATAGTCAAATTGAAGATGTCAGTGTTGAAGTACACCAGGATAAGGATATGGGTGTTGCTGGCGCTGGGGAGGAAATTGACAAGGAGAATTCTGATGGTGAGGTGGTTTGTTTAAGTCAGGCACCCGAGGAGACACCTGTTGTCCGTGGGACGAATATGGCCATTGACATGCCTGGTCAAAATACAAAAAAAATCACCTCTTCGGTGTGGAATTATTTCAACACAAATGCGGACAACAGGTGTCAAGCCGTGTGTTGCCTTTGTCAAGCTGTAATAAGTAGGGGTAAGGACGTTAACCACCTCGGAACATCCTCCCTTATACGTCACCTGCAGCGCATTCATCATAAGTCAGTGACAAGTTCAAAAACTTTGGATGTCAGCGGAAGCAGTCCACTGACCACTAAATCCCTTCCTCTTGTAACCAAGCTCCTGCAAACCACACCACCAACTCCCTCAGTGTCAATTTCCTCCTTACCCAGGAAAGCCAATAGTCCTGCAGGCCATGTCACTGTCAAGTCTGACGAGTCCTCTCCTGCCTGGGATTCCTCCGATGCATCCTTGAGTGTAACGCCTACTGCTGCTGGCGCTGCTGTTGTTGCTGCTGGGAGTCGATCGTCATCCCAGAGGGGAAGTCGGAAGACCACTTGTACTACTTCCAGTAAGCAATTGACTGTCCAACAGTCCTTTGCGAGGAAGATGAAATATCACAGCAGTCATCCTGCTGCAAAGCAGATAACTCAGGCCTTGGCAGCCTGGGCGGTGAGAAACGTGGTTCCGGTATCCATCGTTAATTCCGAGGCAACTATAGACTTGATTGAGGTACTGTGTCCCCGGTACCAAATACCATCTAGGTTCCATTTCTCTAGGTAGGCGATACCGAAAATGTACACAGTCCTCAGAAAAAGACTCACCAGTGTCCTAAAAATGCAGTTGTACCCAATGTCCACTTAACCACGGACATGTGGACAAGTGGAGCAGGGCAGACTCAGGACTATATGACTGTGACAGCCCACTGGGTAGATGTATTGCCTCCCGCAGCAAGAACAGCAGCGGCGGCACTAGTAGCAGCATCTCGCAAACGCCAACTCGTTCCTAGGCAGGCTACGCTTTGTATCACCGCTTTCCATAAGAGGCACACAGCTGACAACCTCTTACGGGAACTGAGGAAGATCATCGCAGAATGGCTTACCCCAATTGGACTCTCCTGGGGATTTGTGACATCGGACAACGCCAGCAATATTGTGCGTGCATTACATCTGGGCAAATTCCAGCACGTCCCATGTTTTGCACATACATTGAATTTGGTGGTGCAGAATTATTTAAAAAACGACAGGGGCGTGCAAGAGATGCTGTCGGTGGCCCGAAGAATTGCGGGCCACTTTCAGCATTCAGGCACCGCGTACAGAAGACTGGAGCACCACCAAACATTCCTGAACCTGCCCTGCCATCATCTGAAGCAAGAGGTGGTAACGAGGTGGAATTCAACCCTCTATATGCTTCAGAGGATGGAGGAGCAGCAAAAGGCCATTCAAGCCTATACATCTGCCCACGATATAGGCAAAGGAGGGGGAATGCACCTGACTCAAGCGCAGTGGAGAATGATTTCAACATTGTGCAAGGTTCTGCAACCCTTTGAACTTGCCACACGTGAAGTCAGTTCAGACACTGCCAGCCTGAGTCAGGTCATTCCCCTCATCAGGCTTTTGCAGAAGAAGCTGGAGACATTGAAGGAGGAGCTAATACAGAGCGATTCCGCTAGGCATGTGAGACTTGTGGATGGAGCCCTTAATTCGCTTAACCAGGATTCACGGGTGGTCAATCTGTTGAAATCAGAGCACTACATTTTGGCCACCGTGCTCGATCCTAGATTTAAAACCTACGTTGTATCTCTCTTTCCGGCAGACACAAGTCTGCAGAGGTTCAAAGACCTGCTGGTGACAAAATTGTCAAGTCAAGCGGAACGTGACCCGTCAACATCTCCTCCTTCACATTCTCCCGCAACTGGGGGTGCGAGGAAAAGGCTAAGAATTCCGAGCCCACCCGCTGGCGGTGATGCAGGGCAGTCTGGAGCGAGTGCTGACATCTGGTCCGGACTGAAGGACCTGCCAACGATTACTGACATGTCGTCTACTGTCACTGCATATGATTCTGTCACCATTGAAAGAATGGTGGAGGATTATATGAGTGACCGCATCCAAGTAGGCACGTCAGACAGTCCGTACGTATACTGGCAGGAAAAAGAGGCAATTTGGAGGCCCTTGCACAAACTGGCTTTATTCTGCCTAAGTTGCCCTCCCTCCAGTGTGTACTCCGAAAGAGTGTTTAGTGCAGCCGCTCACCTTGTCAGCAATCGGCGTACGAGGTTACTTCCAGAAAATGTGGAGAAGATGATGTTCATCAAAATGAATTATAATCAATTCCTCCGTGGATACATTCACCAGCAGCAATTGCCTCCAGAAAGTACATGGGGACCTGAGATGGTGGATTCCAGTGGGGACGAATTAATAATCTGTGAGGAGGGGGATGTACACAGTGAAAGGGGTGAGGAATCGGAGGATGATGATGAGGTGGACATCTTGCCTCTGTAGAGCCAGTTTGTGCAAGGAGAGATTGATTGCTTCTTTTTTAGTGGTGGCCCAAACCAACCAGTCATTTCAGTCACAGTCGTGTGGCAGACCCTGTCGCTGAAATGATGGGTTCGTTAAAGTGTGCATGTCCTGTTTATACAACATAAGGGTGGGTGGGAGGGCCCAAGGACAATTCCATCTTGCACCTCTTTTTTCTTTCATTTTTCTTTGCATCATGTGCTGTTTGGGGACAATTTTTTTGAAGTGCCATCCTGTCTTGATTGACACTGCAGTGCCACTCCTACATGGGCCAGGTGTTTGTGTCGGCCACTTGTGTTGCTTAGCTTAGTCACACAGCGACCTTGGTGCGCCTCTTTTTTTCTTTGCATCATGTGCTGTTTGGGGACAATTTTTTTGAAGTGCCATCCTGCCTGACACTGCAGTGCCACCCTGCCTGACACTGCAGTGCCACTCCTAGATGGGCCAGGTGTTTGTGTCGGCCACTTGTGTCGCTTAGCTTAGCCATCCAGCGACCTCGGTGCAAATTGTAGGACTAAAAATAATATTGTGAGGTGTGAGGTGTTCAGAATAGACTGGAAATGAGTGGAAATTATGGTAATTGAGGTTAATAATACTATGGGATCAAAATGACCCCCAAATTCTATGATTTAAGCTGTTTATTAGGGTTTTTTTTTTAAAAACACCCGAATCTAAAACACACCCGAATCCGACAAAAAAATTTCGGTGAGGTTTTGCCAAAATGCGTCCGAATCCAAAACACGGCCGCGGAACCGAATCCAAAACCAAAACGCAAAACCCGAAAAATGTCCGGTGCACATCACTAGTAAATACTGGCTGCTTTATTTTTACACTGCAATTTAGATTGCAGATTGAACACACCACACCCAAATCTAACTCTCTGCACATGTTATATCTGCCTCCCCTGCAGTGCACATGGTTTTGCCCAACTGCTAACAAAATTCCTGCTGCGATCAACTTGGAAATACCCCC